>NW_027362767.1:226617820-227217820 GCF_046119375.1 Phyllobates terribilis
AACCCTTTCCCAGCAGCAGAAACCGACCGGCAGGGGATTTCAGGTCCTCTGGCCAAGAAACCCGAAGGCACGGTCACACGCGTGGGACCAGCACCGCCGTCGTGGAGCGGAAGCCACTAGAAGGCCCCGAGTCACCGGCCATACGGGTGAGCACCACACGGTACACTCAGGGACGTGGGCTACTTTTACCCGCCTCTAGCAAGGTAGCCAGAAGAGTACAGTTAGTTGGGGAGGCCTACAACTCCGCCTGGCCAGGGGAGATCCCATCTGCTCAAGGACTGACCAGGCCCCAATCGCTAGCCAGTACTCCGGGAGGGTCTATCTTTGTCACCAGTAAAGACCCTGAACTACACCGCATCGTCTCTGAGTGGTTCCTGCTACCCCCATCATCCACGTCGGCTGCCCTGAGGCCATACCCCTCCCGTTGGGGGTTATACCATCCACGCTGCACAATCCTACCACCGGCCTCAGCGGTCTGCCCTGCAGCGGCAGCTCCATAGCTGCATTCAACGGGTGGCGTAGTCGTCCAACATCTACTGCTAATATACTGCCACTCAGTTTGACTCCCTGGGCACGGACCGGGTCACCGCCACGAGACTACTACCCCCAACAGGCCCGGCTCCGGGTAGTCCCCGCGTGCGCAACGCTACACCAAGTAGGCCCAGGGGCGCGTCAACTTTTGGCGTAGTCGGCAGGATTTCGTGCCCGCAACCACCGGGTACTGCGTGCCTGAAAAAGACTGTTCAAACTTACCAGTGGTGAAGATTCCCGCCATCCGGCGCCATCTTCTACCTTCTTCCCGCCATCCGCGAAGTTTTCCCGCCATCCGGCGCCATCTTCTGCCTTCTTCCCGCCATCCGTGGAGTTTTCCCGCCGTTGGACGCCATCTTGAAGACGCCGCGCGGGAAGAAGAGGGGCGTGGACTCCGAAAGCGCGCGAGAACTGAAGCCCCGCCTCACGTCCGGACGTTGCGTAAGGTCCTGGAAGGAGCCCAGCAGACGCCGACGTCACAGGAGCGCGACGGAAGGTCCTCAACCCTGACGATCCACTGCGGAGCCGCGGCCTACGGAAGAGGATCATCGCAAGGTAGGCCACGGTCCACTAGGGGGGGAGAAAGATGTCGGATACGGAGGAGAGCTTCACTGCCTCAACCCCCGCCAGCGCCACCGCTGCTGCAGTCATGCCTTTCACCATGCCCTATATCCCGGGAGCAGCCTGGCTACCCCAGTAATCAGGGGAGTCACATACCCTGAATGACTTTAAAGAAAAGCCGGATAGCCTCTTCCAGGTGTACCCCCTCACAAAAGAGCAGAAAGTGAGCATCCTGGTGGCCCAACTAACCGGGGCAGCCCAAAGGGAGGTAAAGTCCTGGCCACCTGGGAGGAGGACTGTCGCAGGGATACTAACCCGGCTGAGGGACACCTTTGATACCCGCACCTCAGCCGAGATTAAGCTTAGATTCTATGTGTGCAAGCAGCGAGCACATGAGAGTATAAGGGACTATGCACTAAACCTACAAGAGGCCCTGAGAGCCATTAAGCAGACCGACCCTGACAGCGTGGGAAACGAGGACAGGCTGTTGACCGAGCAATTTATAGAGGGACTATATTGCAATGTCCACCGAACCCAGTTGCGGGCCATAGCCTTACAGGATCCTCATCTGGACTTTGCACAGTTCAAGGACAGAGCCATCCGGGTGCTCCGAGAACCGACACCGGGTGGCGTTGTGACCCACAGGCGCCCAACTACCGCTTACCACCAGGAGGCGGCGCCCTTGTCGGTAGGGCCTGTGGGAGCTGATGCGCAGGCTATGAACAATGACCCGGCTCCAGACCTGCACCATCAGGTCCAAGAGCTAGCTAAAAGCGTTGCTGCGCTAACCCGAACTGTGCAGTCTTTACAGGTTTCCACTCCAGGGAAGATCCAGCTGGCATCCGGACCGGAGGACATCCCGTGGCATCGACCAAGGAGGACCCCACCGGCCAGAGGAAGACCCAGCGACCGGTACAACGAGGACGGACAACCTATCTGCCGCTGCTGCAATCAACCCGGACATATGGCAAGGTACTGTCCTTTAAACTGGCACAACCTGGGGTAGAGGGCCAACCCCCAGGAAAAAGATCACCAGGCCCATTGAACTGGCGCGACAAATATGTGGGAGGACGTCCAGTCTTGCCTGTGGTACTGGATGGCATCCCTATGAGTGCCCTACTGGACACCGGGTCACAGGTCACCACCATCCCATACGTGCTCTTCAAGCAGTACTGGAATGACTCGGATATAACCCGCTATCCAGACGATGACTTGAGTATCATCGCCAGTAATGGTCAGCCCGTGCCACAGATCGGATTTAAAGAAATGACCATTAAAATCGGTAGAGTCGAACTGGCAGCACAGGGACTGATCATTGTAGACATTGACAAGCGCGAGAGTCACCCAAAGATAACTCTAGGAACTAATGTGATTGAAAATTGTCTTGCAGAGGTGATTTTCATTTTACAGCAGGTTGCCAAGAACGCCAGCTCCGGCCAGCAGCGAGTGCTCCAGAAAGAGATCCGGGCACTGATGCGACGGCAACAGATGGAACTCTCCGGTGGTGAGATTGGTAGCGTAAGAATGTGTGACCCTTTCCCTATTGCTATGCCCCCGAAAAGTGAAATGATGATTTGGTGCTGGGCAGCTATTGGTCTGAGAGGTAGAGATTACCAGGCCATGGTAGAACCAGTCTACTCAGACAGTAGGCCCACCATTTTGACAGCACGGGGGGTAGTTGATGTACGCCATGGGAGGGTGCCCGTTCGTATAATAAATATCGGGAAAAGGGAAGTATACCTGCCCCGGTATGCTACGCTAGCCAAATTATATACTATCAACCAAAATTCTATACAGTCTGTGGAACCCTTGCCTCCATCTCACCCGGAGGAAGGTAACGGCTCTACGAAAATAATGGAGGATTGGTGTCAGCAACTACATTTGGGTACTGACTCCACTCCCTCCCACCAGAAACAGGGAGTCTACCGGGTGGTTCGAGAGTACGAGAGAGTGTTTAGTAAACACCCGTTAGACTTCGGGCGAGTCAAGGGGGTAGAACACCACATCCCCACGGGAGACCATCCTCCCATAAAAGAGAGGTATCGACCCGTACCCCCTGCACACTACCAACACGCCAAGGGGATGCTTAGAGACATGAAGGAGGCTGGGGTAATCAGGGATAGCTGTAGCCCCTGGGCAGCTCCACTAGTCTTGGTCAAAAAGAAAGACAACACCATGAGAATGTGTGTAGATTACCGGAAAATTAACCGTATCACACACAAAGATGCGTACCCCTTACCAAGAATAGAGGAGTCTTTGGCTGCTTTAAAATCTGCTAACTTCTTCTCCACCTTGGATCTCACTAGCGGGTACTGGCAGTTTCCTGTAGCAGAGGCGGACCGGGAGAAGACCGCATTCACCACCCCGATGGGACTTAGCGAGTTTACCTGCATGCCGTTCGGACTCTGCAACGCACCAGGAACCTTCCAGCGATTGATGGAATGCTGTCTGGGACACCGAAACTTTGAGACGGTCCTGTTATACCTGGACGATGTCATCGTCTATTCCAAGACCTACGAGGACCACCTGAAACACCTGGCGGAAGTGTTCGAAGCTCTGGCAAGTTACGGCCTAAAGGTGAAACCCTCCAAGTGTCACCTCCTGAAGCCAAAGGTGCAGTACCTGGGACACGTGGTGAGTGCTGACGGAGTGGCTCCCGACCCTGATAAGATCACCGCAATTAAGGAATGGCCAAGCCCCTCCAGCGTAAAGGAAGTGAGGCAGTTCCTCGGGTTGGTAGGCTACTACCGAAGGTTCATTCCCGGTTTCACCAAAAAGGCAGCTCCTATGCAGGACCTCCTGATAGGCCAGTCCAGGAAGGCCAAGAACCAGAAGCCACCCTTCAGATGGGAGAAGCTGGAAGAAGAGTCCTTCCGCCAGCTGAAGATGGCCCTCACGGGGGATGAAATCCTGGCGTACCCTGATTATAGCCAGCCCTTTATCCTCTACACCGACGCCAGTAACATCGGGCTAGGAGCCGTACTGTCCCAGATCCAGCAGGGGAAGGAACGGGTAATTGCTTACGCCAGCCGAAAACTGCGACCCACCGAAAGAAACCCTGAGAATTACAGCTCATTTAAGCTAGAGTTCCTGGCAGTGGTGTGGGCAGTCACCGAACGCTTTAAGCACTACCTCGCTTCTTCCCGGTTCACCGTGTACACGGATAACAACCCGTTGACACACCTGGACACTGCAAGACTCGGTGCCCTAGAGCAGAGATGGATGGCCCGCTTGTCCAACTATGAGTTTACAATCAAATACCGGGCAGGACGCTCCAATACCAACGCGGACGCCCTGTCCAGGATGCCGAACCTATCGGACGTAGGGGAAGATTCAGAGGAACTGGAAGAAGTTGAACTCCCCGCGTTCCACCGTCATGGGACTATCCAGTATTCCCACCGTGTAAGGAGTAAGCAATCCGCTACGTTCAACCCATTACCTCATTACAACTGGGCGGAGACGCAAGACAGTGACCCTGCCGTCCGACTGGTAAAGGAGATGCTGACTCGGCCAGATGCACGCCTTGACCCAGACGCTCCGGAGGAAGCCAAGCAACTGTGGGCTGAGAAGAGTCGACTGTTCCTTTACAAGGGGAAGTTGTGCCGCAGAATGGTTAACTCCCGGACGCATGAACTAATCTGGCAAGTAGTGGTGCCAAGAAGAGACGCAGCTATGGTGATGGAGGCATACCACGACGGAGCTGGGCACTTCGGATGGAAGAAGCTGGAGTTCCTGCTGCGCGGGCGGTTCCATTGGGTAGGCATGAGAGGAACCATCGAGAGGTGGTGCAGAGACTGTGGCCCATGCAACCTAAGAAGGAGGGACCGTGCCAGCCAGAAGACTCCCCTGCAGTCCATCATCACCAGACAGCCGTTGGAACTGGTAGCCTTGGATCATGTAAAACTGACCCCAAGCAGAAGTGGCTACGTCTACGCGTTAACCATCGTGGATCACTACTCCCGGTTCTTGGTTGTCGTCCCCGTCAAGGACTTAACGGCTCAAACAGCAGCTAGAGCCTTCCAGCAGCACTTCTGCCGTCCGCACGGATACCCGGAGCAGGTGCTGACGGACCAGGGGCCTGCCTTTGAAGCGGAAGTCTTCCAGGAGTTCTGCACCCTGTATGGCTGCCGGAAGATAAGAACAACACCTTACCACCCGCAAACTAATGGACTTTGTGAGAAAATGAACCAGGTGGTGATAGATCTTCTGAAAACATTGCCCCTGGAAGAACGTAGTCTGTGGCCTGAAAAGCTGCCCGACCTGGTGGACCTATACAACCACATCCCTGTAGGTTCCACCAACTGTACCCCGGCTTACCTAATGAGGGCAAGACCTGGTAAGCTTCCTGTTGATCTGGAGATGGGAGTCCTGACACCCGAGGACACTTCACCAGAAGCAGACTGGGACACACAGAGGCAGCAGCAGTACCGGAAAGTACAGGAGAGCGTGGAGCGAAGTCTCTGTCAAGCTAGGGAAAGACAAGAGAAAACTTACAACCAGTATGCTCCCGCTGTTCCCCTGGTGCCCGGAGAGCAGGTCTTGAAGAGGAAAAGACGGCTCCACAAGTTGGACGACCAGTGGGAGAAGGACCCGTACACCGTACTGCCCTCAAGCCACGACAACCCAAAGATCTGTACAATCAGTAAAGATGGAGGGGAAACCACAGCCATTGTATCCCGGGATCACCTGAAGAAGTGTCCCGAACAGCTACGGAACCCTGAAGAGGAACAAGAAGACCCTCGACCCGTAGAGGAAAGGGAAGGTATGGTTAGTACTGTGCTCGGAGACTTCCCTCGGTCTTGGACTCAAGTCAATGGTGCTGTTGTGGTACCCGTCCTCACGTTCCTCCAACCAGCATCCCAAGTGCCTACGGAGACACAGGTAGAGCTGGAAGAACAGCCGGTCCAGGAGGCAGAAGACCCCACACAAGCAGACCAGGAGAATCAACCCTCTGCTTATAGTGAGCCTGCCATACCCCTAGTGAGCCAAAGAGTCCGTAGACGGCTGCCCAGTTTACCCTTGACAGCTCCTATACCCTGTAGCTCAGGACCAGTCAGCCAGCTCCGTAGGTCCACTAGGGTCACTAGAGGCCAGTTGCCCATACGGTGGAGGATCTAAATGTTCAAGCTATTTTTATTAATGTTTACCTGTTTATTGTTGCTTGTGTATAATTTTGTGTTTCTAGTTATTTGTAGGAGTCTTTGGTGGATTTACCGGGAATCCTTTTTGCATATAGTTGGAGCGTAACCCAGGATGGACTAAAAGACTGATAAGGACTCGGGGCAGGACAGACCCCTACCTGGTTACGTCTCCTTGTTTTGGTGAAATGGACACCTTTGTTTTCTTCAAAGACTGCACCCGGTTGCGGACATGCCGTGACCATCCTAATGTGTTTTTCTTTATTGTACTGTTTCTGTTTTTACTTGTTATGTTTACAAAAGTATGTTTAGTCCCGGAGTACTAAATTTCACTAGGGGGGAATGTGGCACCCCAGGGGTCTGGTTTCCACAGTAATAGCAATATTATGTCTGAGAGCAGGTGGGAGGTCTCTTGGTCAGGAATCCTATGCATGCCACACCTCCTGCCCAGTCCTGGGAGGGGAAGGACTTCCCCTATATAAAACTGGGGCTGAGGCAGGGTTAGAGAGTTTTAGAAGGAGAGTTAAGAAGAGGAGCAGCTATAGGAAAGAAAGATCAGGAGCTCAGTGGGAGCAGTGCTACAAGGAGTCAGGGGCTGGCAGCTGTAGAGCTCGCCCTGATTGAAGAATTACCACCGGACCCGGAGTCCGAGGCTGTGGGGACTAACCCTTACCCAGCAGCAGAAACCAACCGGCAGGGGATTTCAGGTCCTCTGGCCAAGAAACCCGAAGGCACGGTCACACGCGTGGGACCAGCACCGCCGTCGTGGAGCGGAAGCCACTAGAAGGCCCTGAGTCACCGGCCATACGGGTGAGCACCACACGGTACACTCAGGAACGTGGGCTACTTTTACCCGCCTCTAGCAAGGTAGCCAGAAGAGTACAGTTAGTTGGGGAGGCCTACAACTCCGCCTGGCCAGGGGAGATCTCATCTGCTCAAGGACTGACCAGGCCCCAATCGCTAGCCAGTACTCCGGGAGGGTCTATCTTTGTCACCAGTAAAGACCCTGAACTACACCGCATCGTCTCTGAGTGGTTCCTGCTACCCCCATCATCCACGTCGGCTGCCCTGAGGCCATACCCCTCCCGTTGGGGGTTATACCATCCATGCTGCACAATCCTACCACCGGCCTCAGCGGTCTGCCCTGCAGCGGCAGCTCCATAGCTGCATTCAACGGGTGGCGTAGTCGTCCAACATCTACTGCTAATATACTGCCACTCAGTTTGACTCCCTGGGCACGGACCGGGTCACCGCCACGAGACTACTACCCCCAACAGGCCCGGCTCCGGGTAGTCCCCGCGTGCGCAACGCTACACCAAGTAGGCCCAGGGGCGCGTCACAACCACAACGAGCACTGTATCCTCAACCACAACTGTGGCTGTGGCCAGCAGAGGTCGCAGGTCTGCTGCTAGCAGGGACGGCAAGGGTTGCCTAGCCTGGGCCTTTTTTGAGATCGCAAAGGAGATGAGCCAACTCACAATATCTGGCAACTTTGCAAAAAATGACTCAGTAAAGGGAAAAATTGCAAAAATTTGACTACTACATGCATGAACCGTCATATGCGCGATCAACATGCGTTAGTCTGGGAATCTTACTGAGATTAAATGCGGACCAGCGGGCCTCACCAACCATTGGCCGCCCCTTCAACTGCATCTGCTGCTTCTTCCTCCTCTGCCACCGTGGCAAGTGTTGTCACACAGGTCTCCAGCTGCAGAACCTCCACTTGTTTACCCGCTCCAATCATGCTGAGTGAAAGACAGTCAGCTCTAATGGAAGCGGACATGCCTGCTTTTTTTTTTGCTTCACCGAGCACACCACATCTTTTTCAATCCACGAAACATCTCTGCCTGCACTTCAAGCACGGTCCAGCAGTTTGTCATATTCACCCTTCTCCACCCACTCTTAGCACAGCAGCCAGCCCTCGGTCCCGCAGTTGTGGCCACGTAAAAGATTGTTTCGCTCAGCGTTGAGGAAGATGGGACCGGAGGACGACGTGGAAGCCTTCCTGTCCATCTATGAATGCACGGCAGAATGGAAAAACCTACCAGCCGGCCAGTGGGCAGAAGTGATGACTCCGTTTTTGGTCGGCGATGCCCAGAAGGCCTACTTTGACCTCAGTTGGGAGGACGCCCAGGACTACCAGAGGCTCAAAGGTGAGATCCTCGCCCGACTGGGGGTCAATACATATGTGAGGGCTCAGTGCGTACTTTCATGGACCTTTGTGGAGACCCGACCCTCCCCGTCTCCGGCTTATGACCTTCTGCAGCTGGTAAGGAGGTGGCTCCAGCCTGAGTCTTTCACTCCAGCCCAGATGGTGGAGAGGGTGGTGGTCGACCCACTGGTGAAGACTCTTCCTGCCGCTATCCAACATTGGGTGGGGCAAAGGGACCCCAACACCCTCGACCCGGTGGTAAGCCTGATCGAGCGGTACTCTGCCACTCAGGACTTTATACTGGACTCTTTCCCCTCGCGGCTGTCACGCTGGACCCTGCCAGACCAGGAACCGGGAAAGAGCCCTCTGCTGAGAACAGTCAGCAGCGTACCCGAGCTGAAGGGGAACCCCAGAGTGAGAATGGCAGTAGACCGGTTCCCTCCCATAAGGTCACAAGATCTAACAGTACCTCCGCCATTAGGTGCTGGCGGTGTCAGGGGCAGGGACACGTGGTTGCTAACTGCCCCCTGACTACACCCAGACCATCTGCTCTGCGAGTTCCGACCCCCCGGACAGTGAACCCCAACTGTGCCAGGTACTGGTTAATGGGTACCCAACGGAGGCCCTCTTAGACTCGGGGAGCCTAGTGACTTTGGTACATGAGTCACTGGAGGCAGGAGACAACTCCAGAGGATGGACAGTCGAGGTGGTGTGTATCTATGGGGACCTCCGAGAATACCCAGGTAGTGTTGTCCACGACATGTGGGGACACGAAACATGTGATGGGGGTGGTAAAAACTCTTCCCTATGGGACTGTGTTGGGAAGAGACTTATCCCTGTTCTGGACTCTGTGGGAAAACAAAAACCACTCTTCCCTGGTAAAATTTATTATGGGCACTGTACCCGAAGAACCCGAGTCAGGGGTACCTGCCGTAGGGGTGTCCAACCTAGGGACAGAGTGTAATCCTGATAGGTTTCCCCTAGAGGTGCTGGCAGGAGAGGTCGAGGAGACCTCATTGATCCCCGAGCTGGAAGTGTCCCGGGACACGTTTGGGACCGCTCAGCTACAGGATCCCACCCTGACTCGGGTGCGGAAAAGGGTGTTAGAGGTAAATGGTGTAGCTCAACAGCCCGGTGCAGATACTGTGATTCCACGCATGGTGGTCAATGGTGAGTTGCTCTATAGGGTAGACAAAATCAGGGACGAGGTCATGGAACTGTTAGTGGTACCTCAATCGTAATGTTGGGTGGTTCTGGAGATGGCACACACACACCTGCTGGGTGGACACTTAGGGGTTAAAAAGACACAAGAGCGTATCTTGCAGCGATTCTTTTGGCCGGGGATTTACGCGGAGGTTCAAAAGTACTGCAAATCCTGCCCCGAGTGTCAGCTGACCACACCCACCGCAAGCTTCCGTAGCCCATTGGTACCTCCGCCAGTGATAGAGGTACCTTTTGAACGGATTGCAATAGACTTGGTAGGGCCCATTGTAAAATCCGCTCGTGGTCACCAACATATACTTGTGGTCGTCGACTGTGCCACCTGGTACCCGGAAGCTATACCGCTACGCCACACCTCGGCGAAACTGATTGCATGGAAGCTGTTTCGCGTTGCTTTGTGCTACCTAAGGAGATCCTGACGGATCAAGGGACCCCTTTTATGTCCAAGGTGACGAGAGAACTGTGCAAACTACTAAAAATAAAACAATTGCGCACCTCGGTGTACCACCCTCAAACCGACAGGCTAGTAAATAAAGCCCTCAAGTCCATGTTATAAAAGGTGGTTTCCAGGGACGGAAGGGATTGGAACATGTTACTATCCTCATTGATGTTCGCCGTCCGTGAGGTACCCCACGCTTCCACAGGGTGCTCTCCCTTTGAGTTATTGTACGGCAGACACCCTAGGGGTCTGTTGGACGTAGCCAAAGAGACGTGAGGACAAGAGCCGACTCCACATAGGAGTATAATTGAACACGTGGCTAGTATGCAGGACCGGATCGCGGCGGTCATGCCCATCGTGAAAAAACATCTGTTAGATGCCCAGGCAGCACGGAGGCGCCCATATAATAAAAGAGCCACGGTCAGGTCTTTTAACAAGGGCGATCTGGTGGTAGTACGTGTCCCCTCAGCCAGGGGTGCATCCGGGGGAGAGGTCAGGATAAGTGATGCTCTCCCTAAACAGCAGCGACGGGAGGCTCGCTCGCTGGTGCAGCGGAATACCGACGTGTTCTCAGAGCTACTGGGTAGGACTGCAGTTCTCCAGCATGACATTGTCACCGAACCTTGGTTAAGGGTACGAATGAGACTGTACCGGGTAACCGAAGCCCAGAGGCAAACTGGCACGGCTGAGGTAAAACAAATGCTCCAGTTAGGAGTCATCGAGGAATGCGCGAGTCACCAGGCGGTTTCTGTCACTGCAAAAATTCAGTCTCTGTAGAAGTCGCAGGCAAACGCGGATGCCCTGTCCCGGGCACCCTGTATTGTGACAAATGTTCAACCCCACAAGTTTAAACAGAGGAGGGGGATATGTGAGGGAGTGACTGGGATCGTATACGAGGGACGTTATATATCCCCAGAGTGTGTACAGAGACCTATTAAATCCATTGGAGTGCATTGCAGTCACAGACACACCTGCGGCAGCAATGCAGGAATGAAGGTGAGCATTGACCTGGTCAGGCTATCTGGCTAAGGCAGATTAGTAAAACCCAGCAGGGCCTTCATTCCTTGGAGGAGGCTACAGGAAGGCAGTGGGGCGCCTCCTCCCTCCAACTCGGGTTTTCCAGTGGCTCTTACCACAGGTCCTTTAAAAAACCCTGCATTAAGGATTAGTGTTGCTGAGTGTTGGGACCTGCTAGGAACATAGCAGGAAAGCTTGGCGGGCCTATGTGTAGCTGAACCTATGCCTGGGAAGGCTCTGCACCAGTCCGGCTCTGAGCAGCCCGGCGCGGCCGTTGCCCACGGCAACCGTTGTTTATGGACTTATGTTAACCCGGCTGCGAACCAGAGGACTTTCTGTTTGCCCGTGAGTTGCTGAATAAAAGCTGCTTATGTTGGACTTGCTTGGGTCACTGCCTCAGTTACTGCATGCCTTACACCTCATAAAGTGAAAAAACTGGCCTGGTCAGGAAAGTGGGGCCCAAAGTGCTCAATTAGCGAACTGCTCTATATACAGACAGTGGCCACAGCCGGGTATAGGGGGTAGATGTGCAGTACCCAGCCGCAGCCATTATCAGCAGACTGAGCAACTGCGTAACTGTACTTCCAGCTGCCGCTGACATCAAAAACAGCTGATAGGCGGGAATGCCGGGTGTTGCACTCCCACCAATCAAACATTGATGAACTATCCTAAGGATAAGTCATCAATGTTAAAGTAATAGACAATGTCTTTAACTGTTCATACTATATACTACTATACTTTCACACACTATACATAATGTTTATGCAGAGCTTTATGGCTTTTTCTCCATCTCTTTTGCTAAATTATTATCTCTGATGTGCTCTCATTAACCAGATTCCCTACAAATCCGCTGCAGCATTCCCTGACTCAGCTTTCATACAGGCTATGATAATCCTTCCTGATTGGTTGTGCTATACCATGTAATATGATAGTTGCAAGGCATTATGGGAAAAAACATGTTTGAGATCATGTGAGCCTTCTTTAGCTAATGCAATCTTGCCTTATTTAAAATGACAGTGGGAATTGTTTTGGTGATTGGCACAAATCAAATAGCAAATTGTTCATTATAGCTGGGTACAACAACACAAATTTTATTTTCATAGTACCAATTATCTAATTTCTAGTAAGTAAACTTTGGTATTTTTTATATATTTTTAAACCCTTAAATTCCCTCTACTTCAATGGTGTTCTGGGTCCTGAGATCCCGCTCTGAGCACTCAAAAGAACTCTGAGCTGGGCAGCGCAAGAGGAAGAGGTGCACAATTCTTGCCTGGGCGTACTCGCAGAGTGGAGTGCGGATTCATTAGAAAGTTTTCTGAGTTGTGTTTGAGAGATCAGCTGTTGACCTGAACACAACAGCCTAATAGGCATTTATGATGCTGTCGGGTTAGAGTCAGGAGACCCGCTGGCAGTCCGTCATAGGAACGCAAATATCCAATGTCTGAATCCAGCCCTGCTAATATATTTCATTGATCAAAGGTGTCTGATTTTATAATATGCAATCCAGTCTTAGGTCTCTGCAACTATTCAATTACAGCTACAGTGGTGGCCAAAAGTATTGGCACCCCTGCAATTCTGTCAGATAATACTCAGTTTCTTCCTGAAAATGATTGCAATCACAAATTCTTTGGTCTTATTATCTTCATTTAATTTGCTTGCAAGGAAAAAACACAAAAGAGAATGACGCAAAAATCAAATCATTGATCATTCCAGACAAAAGTATTGGCACCCTCAGCCTAATACTTGGTTGCACAACCTTTAGCCAAAATAACTGCGAACAACCGCTTCCGGTAACCATCAATGAGTTTCTTACAATGCTCTGCTGGAATTGTAGACCATTCTTCTTTGGCAAACTGCTCCAGGTCCCTGATATTTGAAGGGTGCCTTCTCCAAACTGCCATTTTGAGATCTCTCCACAGGTGTTCTATGGGATTCAGGTCTGGACTTATTGCTGGCCACCTTAGAAGTCTCCAATGCTTTCTCTCAAACCATTTTATAGTGCTTTTGGAAGTGTGTTTTGGGTCATTGTCCTGCTGGAAGACCCATGACCTCTGAGGGAGACCCAGCTTTCTCACACTGGGCCCTACATTATGCTGCAAAATTTGTTGTTAGTCTTCAGACTTCATAATGCCATGCACACGGTCAAGCAGTCCAGTGCCAGAGGCAGCAAAGCAACCCCAAAACATCAGGAAACCTCCGCCATGTTTGACTGTAGGGACCGTGTTGTTTTCTTTGAATGCCTCTTTTTTTTTCCTGTACACTCTATGTTGATGCTTTTTCCCAAAAAGCTCTACTTTTGTCTCATCTGACCAGAGAACATGCTTCCAAAACGTTTTAGGCTTTCTCAGGTAAGTTTTGGCAAACTCCAGCCTGGCTTTTTTATGTCTCGGGGTAAGAAGTGGGGTCTTCCTGGGTATCCTACCATACAGTCCCTTTTCATTCAGACGCCGACGGATACTACGGGTTGACACTGTTGTACCCTCGGACTGCAGGGCAGCTTGAACTTGTTTGGATGTTAGTCGAAGTTCTTTATCCACCATCCGCACAATCTTGCGTTGAAATCTCTCGTTAATTTTTCTTTTCCGTCCACATCTAGGGAGGTTAGCCACAGTGCCATGGGCTTTAAACTTCTTGATGACACTGCGCACGGAAGACACAGGAACATTCAGGTCTTTGGATATGGACTTGTAGCCTTGAGATTGCTCATGCTTCCTCACAATTTGGTTTCTCAAGTCCTCAGACAGTTCTTTGGTCGTCTTTCTTTTCTCCATGCTCAATGTGGTACACACAAGGACACAGGACAGAGGTTGAGTCAACTTTAATCCATGTTAACTGGCTGCAAGTGTGATTTAATTATTGCCAACACCTGTTAGGTGCCACAGGTAAGTTACAGGTGCTGTTAATTACACGAATTAGAGAAGCATCACATGATTTTTCAAACAGTGCCAATACTTTTGTCCACCCCCTTTTTTAGGTTTGGTGTGGAATTATATCCAATTTGGCTTTAGGACAATTCTTTTTGTGTTTTTTCATTGAAGACAAATTAAATAAAGATAATCATGCCAAAGAATTTGTGATTGCAATCATTTTCAGGAAGAAACTGAGTATTATCTGACAGAATTGCAGGGGTGCCAATACTTTTGGCCACCACTGTATATATACATATATATATGTGTGTGTGTGTGTGTGTGTGTAATAAATATATACTGTGTATATATATATATATATATATATATATATATATATACCTTATTTTTCGGACTATAAGACACACTTTTTTCCTCCAAAATTTTGGAGGAAAGTAGGGGGTACGTATTATAGTCCGATATACATAAATACTGTGGCTGTGGGTGGTGGGGGATGTGGGGGAAGCGACAGTGGCGAATTAGCGGGGCACAGGAGGCAGCAGCCGCCTGCTGCAGCCTACACTGCCCACTACTAAAGAAAATGAATATTCGCTGCTCCCCACGCCCATGGGCGTGGGGAGCAGTGAAGATTAATTTTCCTTAATAACTGACACTCTGTTTCTGCTGCGTGGCTCCTGGTATGTATGGCCCCCTTCATCCCTGTATGTATGGCCCCCCCTCATGCCACATCCTGGTATGCTTCACACCCCCTATCCCCGTCACGCTTCACAGAATAAAAATAAACTTTCATACTCATCTCCTCTCTCCTCCAGTGCTGTGTCTCGCTCTGTGCCGGAATAGTCACTGCTCCTCACGCCGGGACTGCGTGTGTGGGGAGCAATGACCATTCACTCTCTCTAATAGCGCGCACACTTTAGCTGCAGCACAGCTCCTGCTGCCCTCGGCGGTCAGTGTGCCCGCTATTAAAGGCCATGAATATTCACCACTCCTATGGGTGTGGTGAATATTCATGGCCTTTAATAGCGGGCACCCTGACCGCCGAGCGCAGCAGGATAAGCGCTGTGGCTACAGCATGCACGCAATTAGGGAGAATGAATGGTCACTGCTCCCCACGCATGCAGTCCCGTCGTAGGGAGCAGTGACTATTCTGGCACAAAGCAAGACACAGCGCTGGAGGAAAGAGGAGGTGAGCATGATTGTTTATTTTTTTTCTGTGCAGTGTGACGGGGATCAGGGGGTGCCAAGCATACCTGGATGGGGGGGCCATACATACAGGGATGAAGGGGGCCATGCATAAAGGGATGGGGCATGAGGGGGGCCATACATAAATGGATGAGGCATGAGGGGGGCCATACATACAGGGATGAAGGGGGCCATACATACCAGGATGAGGGGGGCCATACAGGGATGAAGAGTGCCATACATACCAAGAAGAGGGATAAAGGTGTCATACATACCAGGAGGGGTGTGAGGGAGGCCATACATACCAGGATTAAGGGTGCAATACATACCAGGAAGAGGGAAGAGGGGGCTATACATACCAGGATGGGGGATTGGGGTGCCATGCATATCAGGATGGTGGATTGGGGTGCCATGCATATCAGGATGGGGATGAGGGCCACATATAACAGGAAGGAGGGGGCCATATATACCAGGATGGGGGATATTAACAGAATTGGGGGACAATAACCCTATAACAGTGTCAGCAGTAGACCCCCTCCCCCTTAACAGGGCATCATGACCACATTGGCTTACATTTTTTTTCTATTTTCTTTCTCTAAAACCTAGGTGCGTCTTATGGTCCGGTGTGTCTTATAGTCTCACACAGGTGCTTCTCACAAAATTAGAATATCATCAAAAAGTTAAGTGAAACTCATATATTATATAGAGTCATTACAAACAGAGTGATCTATTTCAAGTGTTTATTTCTGTTAATGTTGATGATCATGGCTTACAGCCAATGACAACACAAAAGTCATTATCTCAGTAAATTAGAATACTTTATAACAACAGCTTTAAAAATGTTTTAAAATCCGAAATGTTGTCCTACAGAGATGTATGTTCAGTAAATGCCCTCAATACTTGATCGGGCTCCTTTTGCATCGATTACTGCATCAATGCGGCGTGGCATGGAGGCGATCAGCCTGTGGCACTGCTGAGGTGTTATGGAAGCCCAGATTGGTTTGATAGCAGCCTTCAGCTCGTCTGCATTGTTGGGTCTGGTGTCTCTCATCTTCCTCTTGACAATACCCCATGGATTCTCTATGGGGTTAAGGTCAGGAGAGTTTGCTGCCAATCAATCACAGTGATACTGTTGTGTGTAAACCAGGTGTTGGTACTTTTGGCAGTGTGGACAGGGGCCAAGTCCTGCTGGAGAATGACATTTCCATCTCCAGAAAGCTTGTCGCAGAGGGAAGCATGAAGTGCTGTAAAATGTCCTGGTAGACGGCTGCGCTGACATTGGTCTTGATAAAACACAGTGGACCTCCACCAGCAGATGACATGGCTCCCCAAACCATCACTGATTGTGGAAACTTCACACTAGACCTCAAGCAGCTTGGATTGTGGCCTCTCCACTCTTCCTCCAGACTCTAGGACCTTGATTTCCAAATGAAATGCAAAATTTACTTTCATCTGAAAACAACATCTTGGACCACTGAGCATCAGTCCAGGTCTTTTCCTCCTTGGCCCAGGTAAGACGCTTCTGGCGTTGTCTATTGGTCATGAGTGGCTTGACACACGGAATGCGACACTTGTAGCCCATGTCCTGGATACGTCTGTGTATGGTGGCTCTTGAAGCAATGAATCTAGCAGCAGTCCACTCCTTGTGAATCTCCCCCAAATTTTTGAATGGCCTTTTCTTAACAATCCTTTCAAGGCTGCGGTTATCCCGGTTGCTTGTGCACCTTTTTCTACCACACTTTTTCCTTCCACTCAACTTCTTATTAATATGCTTGGATACAGCACTCTGTTAACAGCCAGGTTCTTTAGCAATGACCTTTTGTGGCTTACTCTCCTTGTGGAGTGCGTCAATGACTGCCTTCTGGACATCTGTCAAGTCAGCAGTCTTCCCCATGATTCTGGAGCCTACTGAAACAGACTAAGGGACCTTTTTAAACTCGTATGAAGCCTTTGCAGGTTTTTTTTGTTAATTATTCTAATTTACTGAGATAATGACTTTTGTGTTTTCATTGGCTGTAAGCCATAATCATCAACAGTAACAGAAATAAACACTTGAAATAGATCACTCTGTTTGTAATGACTCTATATAATATATGAGTTTCACTTTTTGTATTGAAGAACTGAAATAAATTAACTTTTTGATGATATTCTAATTTTGTGAGAAGCACCTGTATGTATAAGGTAGGCAGTGTTTATAAGAAATATACAAAGATGGTACAAAACAATACGGTGTATACAATAACATAAAAGAGAATGGATAACAAAAGAAAAGTTCAAAACCTATGTCACAGAAATGGCTTAGTGCTTAGCAGAGGGATGTACTCCTTTTCAGGAAAATGGACAGAACCAAAGCAAGCTATACCTTTCAAGACTGAAAAGATGCAAAAAAGCTAAACTCTACTATTTATTAGACAAGGTTTATGCCCACATACCTCCCCTTGGTGAGCTCATATGGGGGGCTGGTCATGGGATGTGCTAGGTCTTTTAGACGTTTATGAGATACCCAACTTTCAGCATATTTTCGCCACTAGAGGTCCCAGGAGGAAGATATTGTTGTGTTTCTTATCACGATTCTACCTTTCTTTAGAGATGAAGCATGACGTTGTTAACATTTGACCAATATTAAGTTGGAGGCGTTCAGACTGCCTTAAACGGTGATGTGAGTGAAAGCGTTATGTTCGTTCCTTTGTTACGACACTGGAAATATATCTCCCATAATATTTAATCGATGCAAACCCCAATATTCATCATTGACTTCTTGTTCAAGAGTGTCTGAGACAAGTCCTTTGAACAGAAGAAGCCCTGTACTTCTCCACCTCTGAGTATATGAATCCCAAGCTTGTTGGCTGGTTCTCATCAGATCACCTGGGGTAATTTCCTGTTCACAGCAGAAGATCCTACGTCAATGGAGGTTGAAGTATCAGCTCTTTCTCACTTCCCCAGTTATAATTAATTCCATATGTTCAATGTTTCAATATGAGGATGATATTTCCCCTCGCCATAGATGACTTTCTGGATTTTACAATTTTCTCTAAGACACCGCCCTCTTTTAGAGGTGGCTTGGGAGACTGATTTACAGATCGTCTCCCAAGCTCATTTCATGGCACAACATCCCTGGATCCCACAATACCCTCTCCTTCTTGGAATCAAAGAAGGGCTTCTCTGTGAGGTCACTCAATGCCTCAAAACTGGAATCTATGGGTAGTGCAGTCTGAAACTCTGGCTAAAGGTAGCCAAAGTGACGTTAAGGCCCTAACCTCACACAAACCCTCTGGGATCTGCTCGGGGTCAGTAGTGGGTTCTGTTATCCACCTGGATGATGAGAGTCCAGAAGGCAGCACATTACCTGCGTTCTGGGCACTCTGACTGCGAGTGGCAGAGGTTATATAGGCTATCTCCCTGGGAGATAACACTTTACAATCACCCTGACATGCTGTGGATAAAACTTTACCATCACTCTGGCAGGCTGTGGATAACACTTTCCCATCACCCTAACAACCTGTGGATAACACTTTACCAACACCCTGACAGGCTATGGGAACACTTTCCCATCATCCTGAAAGGTTGTGGATAACACTTTTTCTCACCCTGACAGGCTGTGGGACCACTTTCCCATCACCCTGAAAGGCTGTGGGTAACACACTTTTTCCTTCACCCTGACAGGCTGTGGGACACACTTTTTACCATCCTGACGGGCTATGGTTACCACTTTCCCATCATCTTGACAGGCTATGAGTTCCACTTTACCATCACCCTGACAGGCTGTGGGTTCCACTTTACCATCACCCTGACAGGCTGTGGGTTCCACTTTACCATCACCCGGACAGGCTGTGGGTAACACTTTTCCCTCACCCTGACAGACTGTGGAACACACTTTCCCACCATCCTGAGAGGCTAGGAATAAAACTTTCCCTGCCTCCCCTGATACCTAAAAAACAGTGCTAATCATGGGATAGCTACCACCGGCCATGTGACAGTCCGTCGTGACACTGGTCAGCTACACGTGACCACATTCTTTATGAATCTCCTCCCTCTCATGTCCTGACTCTGCATTGAAGCATTATAACAAAATAATGCTATCCGCCCTGGATGAAGCCGCACCTCCTACGCAAAGAACAATTCGGCATAGACGGCGACACCCCTGGCACACACCTCAAACACGTCTTCTCCAGCGGTGTTCCAGGTGTGCTGAAAGGTTGTGGAGAAAATCTAATCTGCCTGAAGATTTCCTCCATTATAAATTCATGCTGAAAACAGATAACTCTGCGCTTCACCTCTCCAAACAAACCTACTTTAACAACCTCATAATCTCACTTTCCAATAATCCTAAACGACTCTTTGACACGTTTCATTCTCTCCTCAATCAAACAGCACAGGCACCGATCACCGACCTCAGCGCAGACGATCTGGCCAATTATTTCAAAGAAAAAATTGACCATATCGACAGGAAATTTTCTCCCAATCCCCAAACGTTATGCATGCTCTCCCCCGCCACATTGTATCTTGCTCACTTTCTGATTACGAACCAGTCACGGAAGATGAAGTGATCAGGCTCCTTGCATCTTCTCGCCCTACCACCTGCACCAGTGACCCTATTCCCTCACATCTCCTTCAGTCCCTTGCTCCAGCTGTCACCACTCACCTAACTAAAATTTTCAACCTCTCCCTCTCATCTGGTATCTTTCCCTCTTCTTTTAAACCCGCCAGCATACATCCATTACTTAAAAACCATCCCTTGACCAGAACTGCACAGCCAACTACAGACCTGTTTCCAATCTTCCCTTTATCTCTAAACTCCTGGAACGCCTGGTCCATTCCCTTCTAATCCGCTATCTCTCAGACAACTCTCTTCTTGACCCTTTACAATCTGGTTTCCGCTCTTTACATTCCACTGAAACTGCCCTCACTAAAGTCTCTAATGATCTACTAACAGCTAAATCTAATGGTCACTATTCCCTGCTGATTCTCCTGGATCTCTCTGCAGCATTCGACACTGTGGATCACCAGCTCCTCCTCACTATGCTCTGCACTATTGGCCTCAAGGACACTGTTCTCTCCTGGTTCTCCTCCTATCTCTCTGACAGCTCCTTCTCTGTGTCTTTTGCCGGCTCCTCCTCCTCTCTCCTTCCCCTTACTGTTGGGGTTCCTCAAGGGTCAGTCCTAGGCCCCCTTCTTTTCTCCTTATACACTGCTCCCATTGGACAAACAATCAGCAGATTCGGTTTTCAGTACCATCTCTATGCTGATGACACCCAATTATACACCTCTGCTCCGGACATCACCCCTGCATTACTACAAAAGACCAGTGTTTGTCTTTTTGCTGTGTCTAACATTATGTCCTCCCCCTGTCTAAAACTGAATCTGTCAAAAACTGAACTAATCGTATTTCCTCCCTCCACTAACCTACCTGTGCCCGATATTGCCATTTCCGTTTGTGGCTCAACCATTACTCCCCAGCAACAAGCCTGCTGTCTTGGGGTAATTTTTGACTCAGATCTTTCCTTCACTCCTCACATCAAATCACTCGCTCGTTCATGTCATCTACACCTCAAAAACATCTCAAGAATCAGGACTTTTCTCACCTTTGGCTCGGCAAAAACTCTTACTGTAGCTCTTATTCATTCTCGTCTGGACTACTGCAACTCTCTACTTATGGGGCTCCCTCTTACTAAACTCTCCCCTCTCCAATCCGTCCTTAACGCAGCAGCCAGGATCATATTCCTCGCCAACCGCTACACCGATGCCTCTTCCCTGTGCCAGTCATTGCATTGGTTACCCATCCAAAATAGAGTTCAATTTAAACTTATCACGCTTACCCTCAAAGCGCTCCATGCTTCAGTACCCCCCTACATCTCCTCCCTTGTCTCAGTCTACTACCCTACACGTGCCCTCCGTTCTGCCAGTGACTTAAAACTAAAATCCTCCATAATCCGAACTTCCCACTCCCATCTCCAAGATTTCTCGCGTGCTGCTCCAATTCTTTGGAATGCACTACCCAGGACAGTTCAATTAATACCCACAGCTTCAAGCGGACCCTAAACACCCATTTCTTTAGACTGGCGTATCGCCTCCACACACTATCTGTCCATCCCAGTTGTCCGTCCCAGCTTTCCCCCATATTAAAATATTCTTCAATTTCAGGCTCATACCAACCATGCACATAATAGCCTCGGTCAGGACTGTATACATACTGGCAGGCGACCAGTCCATGTATTATTTATCCTGTATAGTATATCAAGGCTGCATTATACAATATATATGTACATTCTACCTTTTGTGTCTCCCCCATTTCCTCATAGACTGTAAGCTTGCGAGCAGGGCCCTCACTCCTTTCGATATGAGATATGCTTATTCTGTATTGTTTGTATAAGTCCCCCCCTAAAATTTGTAAAGTGCTGCGGAATATGTTGGCGCTATAAAAATAAAAATTATTATTATTATTATTATTATTATCCCTGTCCTTGTCCTCCCCTCATACATCAGGAGCAGTTCTAATCATGGGTATGCTACCACCGGCCGTGTCACAGTCCATTGTAACACTGGTCAGCTGCATGGGACTACTTACTTTATAACTTCATGATCCCCGTGCTTGTTCCCATCACCTTTAGCACTGATGCTGGCTCCTTTTAGGGGATCCTCAGCTACATAACCATGTCATGGTGTACAACGAAACACATTTTCATCATGCATGACATTGACATCCAAGTTAGCAACATGAAGTGCTAGGTCTTGAAGGTTTGTCAGGAACATATTGAGCGACCAACTGTCACAGATCGGTCCCCAATAAAACATTTGAGTGGAGGTTCTCGGACACTCCCACTTCCCTTAACCACCTCCCAGCAGCCAACACTAGAAAAACCTGGGTTATCAGTAAAGGTCGGCAAACACCCCCAATCCTGCGGACAGTCAGGGTCTTCCCATGGATAAGTTCTTCAGGGAATATAAATTAAGGGCAGATTAAGGTTCATTCTGCACTGGTGTCCTTGAGCACCACATTAACTGTGTCGCCCACAGTAACCGGTTGCAAATTTTCATGGGCCCTCCCAACCTCTCCATCCACAAGTAGGACTGCCATATCAGGACCCCTCGACCTCGGATGGGGAGTTCCTCTTCTGCCTTTCCAGGCAGGTGATGATAATATGTCCAGATCGGTTGCATGTATAGCACGGGCGGGAGTCAGATGTAGGCCGGGTGCTGGAAGATGGGGAGAGTCCCCCAAGGACTGGCTGGTAGGGGCATTGGGTGTTTCCTTATCCCCTTTCCAGCTGGTGATGGCTGACTTCTGCACCTCAGATGTATGGTTGGCCTGATAGGATTCAGCAATCTGTGCGGCCTCCTTTGGCTCCCATTCCATCATGACCTGTCATACCTCCACAGGGCAAAGATGAAGAAATTGGTCCTTCACCAGCAGGTCCTTCAATTCCTCAAATGTGGTAACCGATAGTCCCTAGGCCCACTGCTCAAAGTTGGTTCTGAAGCCCATTCACCACATCACCGTAGCTGTCATGATGGGTCTGGAACTTTTTTGTAAACTTCAGGAGTCAGCTGATATTTTCTTATCCGGGCCTGTTTGATGACCTCATAGTTTCCATCTTGTTCTCGATGGAGAGTGGCAAACACCTCCACAGCTTTGCCTCATAGTACTGGGGTTAAATATCGAGCCCACTGGTCACCAGTCAACTGGTACTGTCTGCAGACCTTTCCAAACGCCTTCAAAAATGATCCACATCCTTGTCCCTCACAGGAAAATGCTCGGGTTGGGGTTTAAAGGTGTTGACATTACTGGACTCACTGTTCAGTGGGGTAGATAGCTCCTTCGGGAGTCAGATTAATTCCAGCTGGTGCTCTCGCTCAGCCGTCTCTTGCTCGGCTTGTCGCATCTTTCACTTGGCAAGCTCATGCTCTCCTCTGCATTCTTGTAGCAAAAGCTGCATCCACATTTGAGGGTCACATCCTCCCAGTTGTTACAGAATGAGTGGCAAGCAAGAGTCCATTCCACTCTGGGAGCTGTTGCTGGCCCTTTCTGAGTCAGACAGTACTTGTACCAGATCCACAACTGGGCATCCTGGTGCTCCATTGGTCCCGGGCTCTGGTGTCACATCATGTTGGTGCCTAACATCATCATCAACCAAGGCACAGATAAACATTTCTTTGGTTTTGTCTGACCCATCGAGACCTTGCTCCTCACACAAACAGATCAGCACAGCTTTATCGTGCTTCTTGTAAGCAGCTGCCATCTTAGCAGTCACTCGCCAAATAAAAAAACAGAAAAACGAGAGAGGGAAGGGATGTAACTGCCGCATGCACAGTATTTTCCCAGGTATAAATAAACACAGAGTCCGATCCTCAAAACTCTGCACAGAATACTCATAGGTACTGCGCAAGTTTTTAGTGACAGGGATGATTGCTCACCTCAGATCACTAATGCTCTATGACCCCACTGCTGCCACCAATTTGTCAGGGAGAGAACACGAGAAAGATCACAGAGATCCCACCAATATGTCAGGGATAACAACAGGAGGAATCGCTCAGATCCCATTACTGCCACCAATTTGTCAGGGGACGCAACTCTACGGCCTCCAATCGTGAGGACATATACACAATTGACTGACTGACGAGGCCACGGCTGTTTTACCTACCTACCAGGCCAGTTATTGGGGCTCTCCCAATGAGCATACCGTACATGCACCTCCAATTCCAACGCATGAAATATATATATATATATTTATATATATATATATGTACAGTGGGTACGGAAAGTATTCAGGCCCCTTTAAATTTTTCACTCTTTGTTTCATTGCAGCCATTTGGTAAATTCAAAAAAAGTTCATTTTTTTTCTCATTAAAGTACACTCTGTACCCCATCTTGACTGAAAAAAAACAGAATGTAGAAATTTTTGCAAATGTATTAAAAAAGAAAAACTGAAATATCACATGCTCATAAGTATTCAGCCCCTTTGCTCAGTATTAAGTAGAAGCACCCTTTTGAGCTAGTACAGCCAAGAGTTTTCTTGGGAATGATGCAACAACTTTTTCACACCTGGATTTGGGGATCCTCTGCCATTCTTCCTTGCTGATCCTCTCCAGTTCTGTCAGGTTGGATGGTGAACATTTGTGGACTGCCATTTTCAGGTCTCTCCAGAGATGCTCAATTGGGTTTAGGTCAGGGCTCTGGCTGGGCCAGTTAAGAATGGTCACAGAGTTGTTCTAAAGCCACTCCTTTGTTATTTTAGCTTTGTGCTTAGGGTCATTGTCTTGTTGGAAGGTGAACCTTTGGCCAAGTCTGAGGTCCAAAGCACTCTGGAAGAGGTATTCATCTAGGATATCTCTGTACTTGGCTACATTCATGTTTCCTTCAATTACAACCAGTCGTCCTGTCCCTGCAGCTGAAAAACACCCCCATAGCATTATGCTGCCACCACCATGTTTCACTGTTGGGATTGTATTGGGCAGGTGATGGTTTTCTCCACACATACCGCTTAGAATTATCACCAAATAGTGCTATCTTCGTGTCATCAGACCAGAGAATCTTATTTCTCATCATCTGTGAGTCCTTCATGTGTTTTTTAGCAAACTCTATGTGGGCTTTCATATGTCTTGCACTGAGGAGAGGCTTCCGTCAGGCCACTCTGCCATAAAGGCCCAACTTGTGGAGGGCTGCAGTGATAGTTGACTTTGTGGAACTTTCTCCCATCTCCCTACTGCATCTCTGGAGCTCAGCCACAGTGATCTTGGGGTTCTTCTTTACCTCTGTCACCAAGGCTCTTCTCCCATGATTGCTCAGTTTGGCTGGACAGACAGGTTTAGGAAGACGTCTGGTGGTCCCAAACTTCTTCCATTTAAGGATTATGGAGGCCACTGTGCTCTTAGGAACCTTGAGTAATGCAGAAATTCTTTTGTAACCTTGGCCAGATCTGTGCCTTTCCACAATTCTGTCTTTGAGCTCCTTGGGCAGTTCCTTTGAGCGCATGATTCTCATTTTGTCTGACATGCACTGTGAACTGTGAGGTCTTATATAGAAAGGTGTGTGCCTTTCCAAATCAAGTCCTATTGGTTTAATTAAACACAGCTGGACTCCAATGAAGGAGTAGAACCATCTCAAGGAGGATCACAAGGAAATGGACCGCATGTGACTTAAATATGAGTGTCTGAGTAAAGGGTCTGAATACTTATGACCATGTGATATTTCAGTTTTTCTATTTTAATACATTTGCAAAAATTTCTACATTTGTTTTTTTTTAGTCAAGATGGGGTGCAGAGTGTACTTTAATGAGAAAAAAAGAACTTTTTAGAATTTACCAAATGGCTGCAATGAAACAGAGTGAAAAATTTAAAAGGATCTGAATACTCTCCGTACCCACTGTATATATGTATACCGATGCGATCACTGCCAACTCCACAATAGCAAAACGAATTACTAGCTGCCAGCAACAATCATTTATACAGGCACATTGGATACCCGTTACAGGTAGCGTATGACTTCAGGGGTGTAATCTACAGAGCAAAAGGGAATGGCGCTTTTTTATTTTATATATTTAATCCGGAAAGGTAGGCAATGTTTATAAAAAAAAAATATGTGTACAAAGATATTACAAAATGGGAACAAAACGACACGGTATATACAATCACATAACATAAAATTGATAACAAAAGAAAAAGTACTAAACCTGCGTCACAGAAATGGCTCAGAGCGTAGCAGAGGGAGGTACTCCTTTTTAGGAAAACTGTCAGAACCACAGCAAGCTGTACCTTCCAGGATTGACAAAATACAAAAACCCAAACTCTGCTGGCTTTTTATTAGATCAAGGTTACGCCCACATACCTCCTCTTGATGAACTCATATTGGATCAGTGCAAACCCCAATATTCATCACTGTCCACTGGTTCCAGAGTGTCTGAGACAAATCCTTTGAAGAGAAGAAGCCCTGTACTTCTCCACCTCTGAGTATACGAATCCTAAGCTTGTTGGCTGGTTTTCATCAGATCCCCTGGGATAATTACCTGTTCACTGCAGAAGTTCCTACTTCAATTGAGATTGAAGTGTCAGCTCTTTCTCACTTCCCCAGTTATAATTAATCCCATATGTTCAATGTGAGGGTGATATGTCCCCTCTCCGGAGATGTATTTCTGGATTTTACAATTTTCTCTAAGACACTCGCTCATTTCAACATTTAAGCTAGCCCCCTTCTCAGTCACAGTCAATGCAATGTGCTGATATAGGAAACACAATTGTGTGGAGCACCAAACAGAAGTGGACCACCTTGGTACTGGAGCGGATATCTGAAGCTTGGATGCCTTGTATAATTAATTTCATATTGAAATTACTCATACTTCATTGTAGTCTGTGTGATCTGGCATTAGTGCAGATGCTACTGTAGATGTCACCTTCCACAACATGCATTGTCTTGATGGCAACATTGCCAGACAATTGAATGTTGATGTCTTTGACCTTGTCTCTATCGCGGGTTGGTAAGTAGCTATATACTGAATTACTCTTTTATTTATAGTTATAGAGGTTGTGAGCGATCTATGTCTTATATGCATGACATTGTCAATCACTTATGTCCTATGTGTGGAAAAACAACTTATAACATGTTAGATCAGCTTACCCGTCTTCTCCAATGAATTAATTGTACTGGTACATGGAAAACAGGGCTCGCTTCCAGGCAACGATGAATTTTTCCAGAACATGTATAAAAACCTTTTAAACTTAATTTATCAAACATACATAATATGTAGCAATGATGAAGAGCTGCTTACAGATTGAAAAGCACAAGTGGAAGAGTCAATGCCAGGCACAGCTCATAAATAGCATTTTTATTTTTCAAGTGATTGAGCTGGGTGCAAACTTGTTTTTTCGCATGGCAAACTGATGGTTTTATTGATACTATTTTTTGCCCTATATGACATTTTGATCCGTTTTTATTGCATTTTTTTTATTGAAGAGTGGTGAAAAAAAAACCTTCCCCCACACACACACACACACACACACAAAAACCCCCAGCATTTCTGAAAATTTTTTTTTTTTATCCGCATGGCGTTTATAGATCAGGTTAATTAACATATTACAACAAATATTTTTATTTTTTTAAATTTATTTTGAAATAAAGAAATGGGGGTTGGTTTGAACTTCTTATATATTTTTTTTTATATAAATTTATAAAAACTTTTTTTTTTTAAGTTTATTTTTTTGGCCCCTTAGGGGACTTAAACCTGTGATTTTCTGATTGCATATACTATATACTGCAATACTAGAGTATTGTAATATATAATATAAACTTCTTTTGATGCACCCTATATAGCTGAGCATCAGAACAGTACCAAAATGGTGGCAATGGGGACTATCAGCATACTGCCTATCTACCATGGTAACCCATGGTTGTCCCATGATCACGTCACAATGCACCGATAGGAGTCGGTAAGTGCGAACAGTGGAACGCCTCTCAGTAAAATGCTGTTGTCAGAGACTGACAGCTGCTGTTAGAGAAAGATGCCGGCTATTTAATATAGCCGGTATCTGCCACTTTTACCACTTTGTTTCAGTAATCATTTATGGTCCTGGCATGCTGACCCTCAAAACTTCTGAGATGAAATGTATATAAAACAACATGTTACATGCTCGCCGCTAGGTTCAGATAGGGGCGGGACAGGTTACATGAATTCTTTGGAATCCTGGGGGAACTGTTACTCAGGGCGACCAAAGACCATGTGCTGCAGCTTCTCTCAGGCACACACGGGTATTGACCCTCAGGCACAGACACGTAAGTTGTTTCACTTGCTGACCAGACACACTTGACAAGAGTTCTCATAAATGGTACAACAGTAGCATTTAATAAGAAGCCACACAGCCAGTGCAAGTTAAGTCTTATGAGCAACAGGCTCCAGTGACAAACAGTACAGTTTCCTTAGCAGCACAGCAGTTCACAGTCTTCCCAGTATTACAGGACAGCACAGTTCTAATGCAAAGGCACATTAATGAACACAGCATTCTTTACAGCACAGTGAGATGGAGGAGGGGGGGAGGGTTTGCTGAGGGAGATGATCCCTGTGACACTATTTCTTCCAGTCCTTATCTTTCTGCTTGACAATATTCTGCACTGCTAGTTCAGGAACTCTACCTGACCTGTGCTTCGCTTCATTCCTGACTTGAATCCTTTTCACTTGCAGGGGGCTTCTGTGAGATACAGAACACACACACCACCTTTCTCTTCTGCTCCAGCCAGACAGCACACAAGTTCCCCACAGTCCCACTGAGGCTCTGCTAAAACACTCCCCTTCTGTGACCGTGTTAACCCCTCTAGTTGCTGGATGCTTCTGGAGCACAACACTTCCTGTCTCATGTGCTTGTGTTACTTCTAATAGTTGCTGAATGCTTTTAAAGCAATAGCACTACTTCTGCATGTCACAAACACATATTCTAAAACTGGAAGTACAATTTAAAAACTATGAACAATGATAATAAAATTGAAGAAGGCCTTATATTTTTATTATTATTTATTATTATAGCCCCATTTATTCCATGGCGCTTTACATGTGAAAGGGGTATACATAGCAAAAACACTTACAATAATCTTAACAGAACGAGTCAGCGACTGCTACAGGAGGAGAGAGGACCCTGCCCGCGAGGGCTCACAATCTACAAGGGATGGGTGAGGATACAGTAGGTTATGGTAGAGGAGGTCATGCAGCGGTGTGGTGGAGCGAGGGTTACTGCAGGTTGTACTTTTGTCGGAAGAGGTGGGTCTTCAGGTTCCTTTTGAAGGTTTCCATGGTAGGCGAGAGTCTGATATGTTGGGGTAGAGAGTTCCAGAGCAGGGGGGATGCACGGGAGAAGTCTTGTATGCAATTGTGAGAAGAGGAGATAAGAGGGGAGTAGAGAAGGAGATCTTGTGAGGATCGGAGGTTGCGTGTAGGTAAGTTCCAGGAGACTAGGTCACAGATGTATGGAGGAGACAGGTTGTGGATGGCTTTGTATACCATGGTTAGGGTTTTGAACTTGAGTCTCTGGGCAATGGGGAGCCGGTGAAGGGATTGACAGAGAGGAGAAGCTGGGGAATAGCAGGGGGACAGGTGGATTAGTCGGGCAGCAGAGTTTCGGATAGATTGCAGGGGTGCGAGAGTGTTAGAAGGGAGGACATAGAGCAGGAGGTTGCAGTAGTCGAGGCGGGAGATGATGAGGGCATGCACTAGTGTTTTTGCAGATTCATGGTTGAGGAATGTGCGGATCCGGGAAATACTTTTGAGTTGGAGTCGGCAGGAAGTGGAAAGGGCTTGGATATGAGGTTTGAAGGAGAGATTAGAATCCCAGGGTTACCCCGAGGCAGCAAGCTTGCGGGACTGAGGAGAGTGGGCAGCTATTGATTATGATGGATAGGTGAGATGGGGGAAAGATGATGAATTCTTATATAGGATATAAGTAGCTTGTACAAGCAATCCTATACTGGTAGCCTTCTGCAATTTTTCTTCAGACTGCGATGTGTATCTTTTTCGTTCCTTGAACTGTCTTGTTCTATTTAAAGCGCTCAGACCGCAAAAGTATGGAACAGCCTTTCCACATGGACTATCTCAGTAAGCACACCAGCCTCATGGCTGAAGTTTGCATAGTGAAATTAAGTAACAAACCTATGATAAGTTTTTGGCGAGTTTTTGATGTTGCGGATTTTCTGCACTATTACTTCAACGTGCATTTTTTCTAAAATACGCAGCTTAAAAAACTCACCAAAAACTCATAGTGGAAACGTAACCTAAACCTCTTTAAAATTTCTTAAAAATTGCTTGGTAAGATTTGGATGACACTATAATGAAAAATAAAATATTACACACAGTCTCAGTGTAGTCATTTTGCAAAGAAAAACTGCTCATTTTTCATCAGTCTTTGTCCATTTTTCATACTTTTTTGGTTCATCTGTCTGCTCTTATCAGTTGTGTGTAATCTGCTTTCCTCGTGTGCAAAAAGAAAAATAATAATGTAAGCTTCTCTTGGTATTAGTCAGTGAAAAACAGACAACACAGGGATGTAACTCGGATGGCATCCTTGCGTTGTCCAATTTTTTTATTTTTGCAGCCCCATAAAATATAATGTCATTGTGCAAAAAAACAGAAAGATGGCACATGTAGAACAAACACTTCGAAGCCAGGGTTTCACTGATACATTTAGTATTGCTAATATACAGCTCAAAGTATTCCTTTGGATCACAGCTGTAAAATAACCAAATCACATTCACATAGAGCACAAGGATAAGTAACAAAAAAAAGTTATAGTAAAAGTTCAATTACGGTATATGAAATGCTAATCTGTATAAAAGGTTTTCATGTAAATATGTTTATATACATCTAGGTAAGAAATGCCATTCAGAGAATGAAAGAGAAGAAAAAAGCATTATCATTCACGGTGAGTCACTGAATAATTGGACTTTTATTATCTGATATTATGTGCAACTGACAACTTTATAGCTGAGACCCTGCAGCTCGGAATCTGCTGAGATTAACTTCTTTCTTGCTGAATACAAAGTTACTTTCTTACTGCACGATATTGAGAAAACTGTGCTCCACAGAGGTGCCATACAGTCACATGTAAAGGGCATTAAGTGCCGCCATATGGTGCCAAAGAATGTCAAAGTTATATGTCTAGGCTTCGCATATAAAATAATAACCTTGCATGATGTGGCAATGTTGAATGGTAGGCTATTTAACAGTTCCTTAGCTTCAATATTTCTAACATGTCACTATGAGACAAGTATATCCATCAGCTGCTGTGATGAACTGATTTTGAAGAGTTAAATTGGACAAGCAATGGTGGAAATCTCACTTTAAAGTCTAAGGACATCTTTGACATGAAAAAAAAAGAAGATTCCTACATACGGTGTTACTTTATTCAATTTAAACTCCCCTGCTATGCAGTTTTCAGCATGATCCACAGTTCAGATTTTAGCATTGTGGGAATTTCTCTCCCAGTAATATAGGCTGAATGTGAGATCTCTGTGTATTAGAGCTGTCACCAGTTTTCCTTTTACAGCTCCACAAAGTCGTCTATTGTCTCCTGCCTCCTCTTGTATATCCCCAAAAATACCTTTCGCGCTGTGTGTACATCACAGAATCAATTCTGATTGGCATCCGTGTGTCCTCCACATAGCCCAGTGAAATCACACACCTGTGCAGTAGCATCACAGGCTCGCTCAGGCGCACTTTGCTTGGATGAAGAATTTCATTTCGAAAAGTGCATCAAAGGGTGGTGGTTCCCTGGATGTATATCCTTAAGGTAATACTGTCCTGCATATACACTCATACACTTATGATCATTGTATATTTTATGCATGTGGGAATTCATACTTATCATTGGTTAATCCTAGGTGGATGATTTTGGCCGTACATATGCCTGTATATATACATGTTATATATTTAAGTGAGTTATGTGTGACACATTTGACCTTGTGCCTTGTTGTTTGCCATGCTTCTCATTTTCTCAGTATATTTATTTGAATATTACATGTTATTCACTTTGCCATACTATTTAATGAGATATTTATTATTGTTTATCTATCACTGATCTTCAGAATTTAGTATACCATAGCTATATGTGTAGGATATTCACACTTTTTCCAGGTGTTGATAGAATGTTACAGTTGGAGGGGACCTCCAGGGTCCTCGTGTCCAACCCCCTGCTCAATGCAGGATTCACTAAATCATCTCAGACAGATGTCTGTTCAGCCTCTGTTTGAAGACTTCCATTGAAGGAGAACTCACCACCTCTCATGGCCGCTGATCCACTCATTGATCGCCCTCACTGTCAAAATGTTTTTTCTAATATCTAATCTGTATCTTCTCCCTTTCAGTTTCATCCCATTGCTTCTCGTGTTTCCATGTGCAAATGAGAATAAGAATGATCCCTCTACACTGTGACAGACCTTCAGATATTTGTAGAGAGCTAATAAGTCTCCTCTCTGTCTTCTTTTTTGCAAGCTAAACATTCCCAGATCCTTTAACCTTTCCTCGTAGGACATAGTTTGCAGTCCGCTCACCATCCTGGTCGCTCTTCTCTGAACTTCCTCCAATTTTTTTATGTCTTTTTTAAAATGTGGTTCCCAGAACCGGACACAGTATTCCAGATGAGGTCTGACCAAGGCGGAGTAGAGTGTGATAATTATTTAACGTGATCTAGACTCTGTGCTTCTCTTAATACATCCCAGAAATGTGTTTGCCTTTTTTTCTGCTGCATCACACTGTTGACTCATGTGCAGTCTGTGAGCTATTAGTGTGACACTCACGCTGGATGGAAGCCCTACCCTGGGAAGATGGGGTACTCGGAGACGGGTCCTGTATGGTAGATGGGGTGCAGCGGTGGCCCGGACCCGTCCCGTGCCCAGGGCCGTCACATAAAAGTAATGGGCTTACAGGGTTGAGTGGTTGCTATCGACTACGCCACCTGTGGCACCTGGTGAAGGTCTGGTGCTGCGTAATGCGGTGTAATGCAGGATAAAGAGTTCGGAGGCCATAGGGGTTAACTTTCAGGGTTTTTACTCACGATGTAGAGTACAGCTGCAAGGCTTCTCCCTGCTCCTCGCGGAGTTCTGCGGTCACCAGGAACGGGGGTCCGACAACCTCCGAGTAAGTCAAGTGTTAAATCAGGACCCCGCACCAGAGTGTTCTTAAACTTCAGACCGGGTCCTTTCCTGTCTGTGTGTGTAAATATGCCGGGTCTCCCTGTGAACTTCACTCAGAAAAAGGGTACGGGTGGCAGCTCCGCTCCTTCCGTTACCCGGTGGGATCCTCAGGGCCTGCGGGGCTTTCCCAACCAGGACTTGGAGTAGCAAGGTCGGGTGTCGGGGACCGGTACCCCTTTTGCAGCCGGAATCCCTCGGAATCCGCTCCGTCTGCATCCTCCCCGGGATCCATTTGCGGTGGAGCTACACTCCTAAGCTTCGGGCCTTCTTGGTCATGGTCCTTGACCGTTTGTTGCACTCCAGCAGCGTCCATGTCTGCTCCTGAAGGTCGCCAAACTCCAACTGCAATGGCCGCACCTTGTTGTTTTTCTTCTTCCTCCTCTTTCGGGGCGGTTCCTGGGCGGTATGCTGAGAGGCCCGCCTTCTTCCAGCCCATCTAGTTTGGCGGGCATTACCCCGCTGACAGTCTCTGATGGAAGGGGCGGTCTGCACTTTTGGCGCCATGCGGGAGCCCAGCCCACGATGGGAGGTATTAGAAGGCCATCTTTCCACAGCATTATGGCGCCTGTTCTTCTTGGGCGGGCACCATTTTAAGTGAAAATCGACAGTTCAAGGTGTAAAAGGCGCACAGTATCTGGTAGCAATGGGCAATCCCCTTCTGTTGCTGCGGGCACGCAATCCTGCCGACTACGCCAAGTTGTGACGCTCACGCTGGATGGAAGCCCTACCCTGGGAAGATGGGGTACTCGGAGACGGGTCCTGTGTGGTAGATGGGGTGCAGCCGTGGCCCAGACCCGTCCCGTGCCCAGGGCCGTCACATAAAAGTAATGTGCTTACAGGGTTGAGTGGTTGCTATCGACTACGCCACCTGTGGCACCTGGTGAAGGCCACCAGCGCTGCTGCAGTCCGCTGAGGCAGGATGTTATGGCAGCCTTCGTTGTTACTACTCCCCACAGGCAGAGCAGGGCCTCAGGGCAAAGGGACAGGATGGAGAGGGTTGTAGTCTAGGAGGTCTGGTGCTGAGCAATGCAGTGTAATGCAGAATAAAGTGTCCGGAGGCCATAGGGGTTAACTTCCAGGGTTTTTACTCATGATGTAGAGTACAGCTGCAAGGCTTCTCCCTGCTCCTCGCGGAGTTCTGCGGTCACCAGGAACAGGGGTCCGACAACCTCCGAGTAAGTCGAGTGTTAAATCAGGACCCTGCACCAGAGTGTTCCTAAACTTCAGACCGGGTCCTTTCCTGTCTGTGTGTTTAAATAGGCCGGGTCTCCCTCTGAACTTCACTCAGAAAAAGGGTACGGGTGGCAGCTCCGCTCCTTCCGTTACCCGGTGGGATCCTCAGGGCCTACCGGGCTTTCCCAACCAGGACTTGGAGTAGCAAGGTCAGGTGTCGGGGGCCGGTACCCCTTTTGCAGCTGGAATCCCTCTGAATAGATCAGCATAGCGAGGACAGGTGGCGTACACCGCTCCGACTGCATCCTCCCCGGGATCCATTTGCGGTGGAGCTACACTCCTAAGCTCCGGGCCTTCTTGGTCATGGTCCTTGACCGGGCTGAGACATTCATTATCTGCAACCTGCCCTTCGACCCAAGGCCAGGGTACGAGGGCCGTGCCTCCATCCTCTGCAGGTCCACACAGGATCCACGCTCAGGGAGGGAGGTCACAATCAAAGAACCATCAAAGAACTCAAGACTAAAAAGGACCAAAGACCAAGATAGCTGTGTATTAAATATGAATTATTAAGGGTCACTAAAATGTGAGTCCTCCACTCTCACCCACTAATTGGTTCCCCTATCTCTTGGTTCCCCAGTCTCCCAAGTGCCAGGAGGGGCAGCACCTAGTGCAATCTAGCCCCCTCTGGTGGGAGAAGTGTGGTGTTGGATGTGGAGGTTGGGTCCTGACCATCACACTGTTCTTACCTCAAAGGAGGAACACTACACTCCATTAGAGAAGTGCAGCATCCCTGTGGCAGTCGAACCCTCAGGGGCGCCACATTGGTATACCCAATTCTTTTTCACACGTGATGCTGCTTAGTTCTATTCCTCCCATCTTTCGTCTCATCTTTGCTATCTCGTTATATTTTTATGAAGTTTGCTCATGTTCTTTACTTATATTAATAAAATTATTGTATATTTTACTTGACCTGAGTAAAAGTTTTTTTCCTTATTCGAGTTGTTTATAATTATGCTTTTTGGCTTCTTTACATGGATTGTGGTTTTAGGCGTTTTGTAATTGTATATTTAGGAAACATATGAACGATTAAAAAAAAATTGTGTAGCCTTTAAATTCTTAAAAAAAAATTAAATAAATAAAGGCAAAGTGGTTAAAATGTCTTATTTAGTGATGAGAGAGCATGCTCGCTACTGCTCGGTGCTCGCCCGAGCATCTCGCTGCTCGAGTTGCTCGGCGCTCGCCGAATATTTCCAGGGTTGCTCGGCAGGAGCTCGGGTCCCCTCCCTGCATGTTTGGCGCTCTTTAGAGCACCAATCAAAATACAGGGATTGCCTGCCACTCACTGTAATGCGGTACCATGTTGGTTGTGGCATTGCAGTGATTGGCTGGCCGCACAGCATCATCAGGTCTATATCAGACCTGGCGCCGCCATGCTCGTCACAGTCACTCTGGAATCAGACAGTGTAGGGAGAGGTGCTGCTGCGTCAGGGAGAGATTTGCTTGTGTATTAGGTAGTGTAGGGAGAAAAACCGTACATTACACATATCCATCTTAACAAACAGTCCTGTTGAGGACTAAATAATCCATCTGCAGAGATATCAGGCAGGCAGTGTATATAGGCAGGCAGTGTATATAGCAGACTGCAGTGCATATAGCACAAGAGGCTCCATTCCAATACTGCCTTCTGCTGCTGTTAGATATTTCTATACAAAGGCCCAGGTCTCAGAGGCCAGGAATACTTTACTTTGGATCTTAATCCTCATTATTTGCTTAAAAAGCAATCCAGAGAACACCATTTTTCTGCACCATTTGCTTGTTGGCACTGCTGAATACAGCCAGGTCCTTTCCATATTACAGTGCTAGAAATCCAACTATTTAAAACCGTGTTTTCTCCGTCACACGGATCACATATATGTTGTCAGAAAATACTGCCATTTCTGCCCTCCATTAAAAATTTCCTTCAGTGTGTCAGTGAAGCAATTCACACCAGTTTGCTGTTCAAACTACTTACCTACAGGCCAGGTATTTAAAACTCTGTTTTCTCCGTTACACGGATCACACATAAGTTCGCTCCAAACTCAGTCATTTGTAGTGAGCGTGGAAGATACTGTCCTCCATTTAAAATGGGCAAGGCACGTGGCAAGGGACGAAGAGCTGGATGTGATGGTAATGGTGCATGCAGAGGCCGAGGACAGGGCTGTGGGCAAGCTGAAATTGTGCCACAATAAACACCCACATCTTCTCGCCTGACGTTCCAGTCCCAATTTCTAGAGGACCGCAGCACACCATTATTGAACCCAGAGCAGTGTCAAAAGAGGTTGTTGGTTGGATAGCGGATAATGCTTCCAGTCACTTAGCCACCACCACCACCCTGTCTTCCACACGGTCAAGTCTCAGTAGCCGTGCGTCTGGACCGCATATTCCTCACCCTGATCCTCCTTTCTCCCACCATGCCGAGTGCCCAGAGACAACTGATCCCACACTTGGACACTCTGAAAAGCTGTTTACTTTTCCATTTATAAATTCGGGCCACTCGCCCAGTGCACTTGAAGTGGGGCAAGAGGAGATCGCGTGTAGCGATGCCCAAATATTTGAGCAGCCACGGTCACACGAAGGCGACGGTGGGAAAGTGTCACAGGAGGTGGACGATGATGAGACACAATTGCCAGAAAGTCAGGAGGAGGACCAGGGTGTGGAAGTGGAAGACGAGGTGGTGGATGATATAGTAACTGACCCAACCTGGCAGTTGGACATGCAGAGCGAGGACAGCAGCACACATGGGGAGGGAGGCAGAGCACCCGAACAGGCAGGAAGAAGCAGTGTGGTGGCCGCAGATAGAAGCCAGGCAACCATTCCCCGTAACACCAACATGAAGGAAGTTGCCAGAACAACTGTTCGGTCTTCCCGAGTCTGGTTGTTTTTTAAAGACTCTGCCGATAACCCCAAAAAGTCCATTTGCACCACCTGCCAGGTCAGCATCAGCAGGGGTGGCAAAACAACCAGCCTGACCACCACCAGCATGATCAGGCACATGGCAGCAAAGCACCCGACTTTGTGGGCTGAACCCCAGGGTCCAGGAACAGTGCCTGCAGATGGCACCATTGCTTCTTCCACTGTTGTGCATGCAAGCCAATCCCCTGTCCATGGTGCATGCGAAGATGCCTCCTGCCCTGCACCTATCGTTGCGCACTCTCAAGTAGCAGCATCAGGAAGCACGTCCATGTCCTTGTCCCAGTGCAGCGTTCAGTTGTCCATACTCCAGTCCTTGGAACGCAAGCGCAAATATGTAGCCAAAGTCCCACAGGCCACACTACTAAATTCTCACATTTCACGACTGCTTGCGCTCGAAATGTTGCCTTTTAGGCTCGTGGAGACGGAAGCCGTCCCTCGGTACTCGGTCCCCAGCCGCCACTATTCTCCTGGTGTGCCATCCCCGCATTACACAAGCACGTGTCCCAAAACATTAGCCGTGCCCTCAACAACGCAGTTACTGGGAAAGTCCACCTAACCACGGACACGTGGACAAGTGCTTGTGGGCAGGGACGATACATCTCGCTGACGGCACACTGGATTAACATAGTGGAAGCCGGGACCCAGTTGGACCTTGGGACGGAACACGTCCTCCCGACGCCAAGGATTGCGGGCCCTAGGTCAATCAGGGTTGCCCCCACGGTCTACAGCTCCTGTGTAAGGGGGAAGACCGGGGTGTAAGTACTTTCAGAGCAAGGGATCCGGAACTGCCGGGGCAGTGCCTCTGGTTGCAGGGGGAAGACAGACTGCGAGCACAGGAGTCAGGTGACTTGGAAGCTGGGGGCGTGTCCAGAGTGAGAGCTGGGAGGTCAGGTGACCGAGAGACTGGTGACGTGGGTAGAGAGAGGAAGAGACGAGGACATTTGCGCGGGAAAGCGGAGCTGGGTCCTGCTGAGCAGAGCAGTGTGAGAGGGTCCAAGCTCCTGGCTCCAGGACTGGGAGCAAGAGCTGAGTGCAGTGGACCGGAGGAGTCAAGCTGACTAGAGAAGAGACGCAGGGTCGGTGGAGCCGGGCACGTGAGGTGCAGTGTTATGGACTAGGGGCTCAGCGGGTAAAACCGGAGACCGCCCGCTGCCGCCAGAAGATGTAGCATTGTTTTGGCGGGGAAGCCTGAAGAAATCAACACCGGCCCCAGCTGGCAACTGCCTTGTGGAGGAAAAGAGTGAGCTAAGTGTAAAAACTGTCGTTTACAACCGGTTCGACCCTGCTATATCTAGTTAAACTGTGAACTGTCAGTTAAAGACTTTTACCTGCTACTTTCCTTGTTTTCCCCCATATTTTCCCCTGATACTCCCTGCGTGGAGATTTACCCTGTTATTATAAACTTCCCCTGTTTATTAACCCTGTATTGGCTGCTCTGTGTTTCTGTGTCGCTGCATCTAAAGTCTAAAGTGTTACATTTGGAGTAGTCGGCAGGATGCAGTCGTTAGACACAGACACTGCAGAGCAGTCCATCCTGGGAGCCCCTAAATCTAGCTTGCCGCTGGGGGCCATGCTCAGCAATCTCCCAAAGTTCACCGGGGACAATATGATGCTGTGGGACTGGATTGAGAGAGTTAGGAGTATGTTACGTATGCATCCGATGACCCCAGCTATGCAAGCCGAAATAGCCTTACTGGCCCTGGACGGCGAGGCCCGACAATCCGTAATGTACCGCCCTTCCCATGACCGGGATACTGTAGAAAAAGTGGTGTGGATAGTGGAGGAGATGCATGGAGATCCCACCAATGTAGGAGAGCTGAGGATACGGCTGTTTCACCAAGTGCAGCAGGAGGGGGAGACTGTGACGCAGTATGTTAATGCCTTACAGAGGGTGCATGCCTATATCGCTAGAAAAGACGACATGGGGAATTTGGGAATGGGCCCCCCTGACGTGATCTTAAGGGACCAGTTTGTGGCAGGCCTCAGGGATGTGCAGCTTAAGCAGGCCTTGCGGGAGCGCCTGCACGCCAACCCGTGTATGACTTTTCTAGAAGTGGGGGCGGAGGCAAGTGTGAGAGAGCAGGAGATGGGGGTGACGACTCTGGCAGGGATGGTCCGGAGTAATAAGGTACCCACCCCGCCTGCAGCTGAACCCGTGATGGGCTTGAGAGATGCGAAAGGAGATACAGGAGATGCGGAATGAATGGTCCAGTCTCAAGAAGACCCCTGCCCCGACACCAGAGATACCCAGATCGATTGCTCCAGTTATGGAAAGAATTGAATACAGGACCCCCCCCTGCAGGAGAGTTCCGGAGGGGAGTGAGGCAGCCCTACACAGACAGAGACACGACCTGCTGGAAGTGTGGAGGCACAGGACATTACACTAGGGGCTGTGCAAGCCGAGGGCGGCCCCTGTCGTGGCATCCGTTAAACTAACGGGCTCCGTGTTTGGGGGACACAGCCCGGAGCCTGAGGAAGGGGAAAGAAAAAGAGGAAGTCCCAAGGACTTGGTTTCTTGGTTTCCACCAGCCCGACTGTCTGGGCCGAAATAAGCAGTCAGGCTGTTCACAGCTTGATTGACACGGGATCCCAGGTGACTACGGTGACAGAAGCCTACTTCCAACAGGGATTTCCAGAGAGAGCGCGGCCTGAATGAGGACCAGTAATTAGACTCACGGCAGCTAATCAATTACCCATCCCAGTTTCAGGGGTGGTGTGGATGAAGATCCGAGTGTGTGGAAAAGATGTGGGAAAAAAAGGAGTCGTCCTGGTCGCAGGGGGAACCGGAAGTGGACCCCCGGTGACCCTCAGAATGAATGTGCTGAAAGAGATCGGGCAAATCCTGATTAGTGAGGTGAAGGAGATTCCTCTAGACCAGTGGGATGCGCGAACCCCCCAAAGGAGGGTTTTTCAACAACTAATCCGAGCTGCCCAGGCTCAGGAGACGTCGAGTCAAGGGAAGATCCTGGGGAAAATAATAGTGCCAGCAGCTACGGTGATCACCTTACCGCCCGGACAAACTGTACTCACGTTATCCGCACGGGCCTGAACACCTCTTGAGGGGGTCAAAGTTCAGATAGAACTAACATCGATGGACAAAGTACTCCCCGGACTCTTGGTGTCTCGGACACTGGCCACCGTTCGGGGTGGCAATGTTATAGTGCAGTGTGTTAATCTGGGCGAAGATTATCTCACACTCCCTCCCAGGGCGGAAATAGCCCACATTGTGGGAATGCCAGAGAAGTTGGTGTGACCTGATGTGGTACAGCTGTCCGCTGTACGAGGAGACCCCTGGACTCTGGCGGTCACCGTGCCGCCAGAATCCCTCCGGCTAGTGCGAAGGGGGGACGAAGAATCCTAGAATGAATGCGGGCTGAATTGACGGGACTTACACCTCGACAGGTGCAGCAGGTTGATGGAGCGGTACCAGGAAGTCTTTGCTCGCCATGAGGATGATTTTGGTTGCACCGAAGCCATTACCCATGAGATTCCCACGGGGAGCGCTGCCCCAGTGCGGGAGAGATACCGATAGATACCTCCCCAGATGTATAAAGAGGTTAAGGAGATGCTAGCCCATATGTTACAGAATGGTGTAATACGGGAGAATCAGAGTCCGTGGGCAGCCCCGATTGTCCTTGTCCGGAAGAAAGATGGGACCCTGCGGTTCTATGTGGACTATAGACGACTGAATGCCTGTACAGTACGGGACTCTTACCCACTACCCCGAATTGAAGAGTCCCTGTTGGCCTTAGGGAAGGCAAGATACTTCTCCTCCTTGGATCTGGCCAGTGGGTACTGGCAGGTACCCGTGGCCCAACATGACCGTGCGAAGACGGCGTTTCTATTACCCATGGGACTGTTCGAGTTCAATCGGATGCCCTTCGGCCTGACTAACGCCCCCGGGACGTTCCAGCGTCTGATGGAGAGATGCCTGGGCGATTTAAACTTCGAGGCGACACTGATTTACCTTGACGACATAACTGTCTATGCCGCCACCTTCGAGGACCACCTCCAGCGACTGGAGCAAGTACTGAGTCGCCTACAGAGTCATGGCCTAAAGGTGAAGCCCCAGAAGTGCCACCTGTTTTGCAAACAGATCGAATATCTCGGTCATACTGTGTCCGGTGAAGGAGTCAGGCCCACCCAGGAAAAGGTGGCTGCCGTACAGCAGTGGTCTACCCCGAAGACAGTGAAGGACGTTCGGGCCTTCCTGAGACTTGCCGGGTACTACCGAAGATTCGTGAAGAACTTCCCCCGCATAGCCAACCCATTGCTGGAGCTACTTAAGGGAGTGCCGGCGGGCTCCAAGAATCAGGCGATTCGGTGGGGAAGCAGCTGGGAAGAGGCCTTCCGTGCCCTAAAAATGGCCCTGACCGAGTCCCCAATACTTGCGTATGCGGATTTCTCCCAACCCTTCATACTCCACACTGATGGGAGCCTACATGGTCTGGGAGCCGTGTTATCCCAAGTAGAGGAGGGGAAAGAGCGCGTGATTGCGTACGCCAGCCGCTCCCTTCACGACTCTGAGAGGAACCCGGATAATTATAGCTCTTTCAAATTAGAGTTGCTGGCTCTGGTTTGGGCAATGACCGAGAAGTTTGTAGAGTATTTGTCCGGGTCCGAAGTACTGGTGAAAACAGATAACAACCCGCTGGCATACCTGGAGAATGCGAAATTGGGGGCCCTGGAGCAGGGGTGGGTGGCCTGCATGGCCAGGTACCGGTATAAGATCTCCTAACGGCCTAAGGCAGAGAATACTCACGCCAACACCCTCTCCAGAGTGACATATGAACGGCCTGATCATGACCGCGATGAAGATTTGGAGGCGGATGAGACCCCTAGCTTCCGAAGTTTCGTGGGACCGCTGGCCGCGGCGCAGGGACGGATCGGAGAGACATCGGAAGAACAAGTGCTAGGGCAGCCAAGAGATGACTGGATTCGACTTCAACAGACTGACAGAGAAGTTGCTCAATTACGTCAATGGGTGGCTTTGCGGCAAGTCCCCAGTCAAGAAGAGAGGAGTACCCTGTCCCCGGGAGCACTGAAGATGCTGGGACAATGGGAGAGGCTGTGTTTGTGAGACGGGCTGCTGACGGGTGCAGCTACTGCGAGAGTTCGGGACTAGTGTTGAGCCACCCCCGTAGTGTTCGGGTTCGGTTCGGTTCGGTTCGTCGAACACCGGGATGTTCGAGGAACTGTTCGTCGAACTGTTCGTCGAACACCTTAGAACACCGTCGAACACCGTTAAAACCAATGGCAGGCAAACAAAAACACATAGAAACACATAGAAAACACCTGCAAAGGTGTCCAAAAGCTGACAAACTGCTCAGAAGACACTCTCTTTAAAAAACCCGGCCGGCAAATTCAGCAGCGGCATACACCGGTACCCGACAATTTAGACAAGAAGGAATAGAGCATCACACATAGATTAGATAGATAGAAACATGTCAGTCACACATATAAGAAGCACAGTGACAGTGTTGGTTACTGCACTTGTCATTTAGTGTAAAGGATTTATTAAAAAAAATATTAGTGTTTTCATGCACCGTCTCTTTAAAAAAGCCGGCCGGCAATTCAGCATCTGTACCCGACAATTTATAACAGACAGAATAGAGCTTCACACATAGATTAGATAGATAGAAACATGTCAGTCACATATATAAGAAGTACAGTGACAGTGTTGCTTTCTGTACTTGTCATTTAGTGTAAAGGATTTATTTAAAAAAATAATAGTGTTTTCATGCACTGTCTCTTTAAAAAAGCCGGCCGGCAATTCAGCATCTGTACCCGACAATTTATAACAGAAAGAATAGAGCATCACACATAGATTAGATAGATAGAAACATGTCAGGCACATATATAATAAGTACAGTGACAGTGTTGGTTACTGTACTTGTCATTTAGTGTTAAAATAAAGGATTTATTAAAATAAAAATTGGCGTGGGGGTCCCCCATAATTTTAGTCTCTAGCGGAGGTTAAGCAGACGGCTGGGGCAGATGTTTGGAGCCTGGGAAGGGGGTAATACCCACGGAGCTTCCCAGGCTACTAATATCAGCCCCCAGCTGAATACCTAGTCTTTACTAGCTATTAAAATGGGGGACCCCCTCAAAAAAATGACGTGGGGTCCCCCCTATTTTAATAGCTAGCAAAGGCTAGGCAGACAGCTGGGGGCTGATATTAATAGCTCAGGAAGGGTGCCATGAATATTGGCCCCCTCCCAGGCTAGAAACACCAGCCGTCAGCCGCCCCAGAAATGGCGCATCCATAGGATGCGCCAATTCTGGCACTTAGCCTCGCTCTTCCACGCTGCCCTGGTGCGGTGGCAGGGGGTAATAGGGCTGGGGTTGATGTCAGCTTATAATGCCAGCTGACATCAAGCCCAGGTTAGTAATGGAGAGGCGTCTATAAGACACCCCCATTACTAACCCCATAGTCAAAGTTAAAAAAAAACACAAACACCCAGAATAAAGTCCTTTAATTGAAATAAACACACAATTCTTTATTGTTCTAAATTAAACCATACTTACCATCACGCCCATTCCAGCTGAAGCCAACGATCTCCTGCAATAAAAGTAAAATAATAAAGCAACCTCATCCTTACCTTTCCATGGTTCCCAGGACAGCTCCAGCTCTGCTACATCGAGATGACTGACTGGACCGCAGCAGAACGCTGCCATCCAGCCTGTCATCCCGCGGACACTGAGAAGCGCAGGCATGCTTGCGCTCCTCAGTGTCTGACTGTGACGGCATCCAGATGAGCCGAGGTCATGTCCAATGAACTCGGCTCACCTCATGCACGTCACTGACAGCGTGGGAAAATTCTCACGCTGAAGTGCTGAGTGCAGGAGAATTCTCCCACGCTGTCAGTGAGGTGCATGAGGTGAGCTGAGTTCATTGGACATGAGCTCACCTCATGCACGTCACTGACAGCGTGGGAGAATTCTCCTGCACTCAGCACTTCAGCGTGAGAATTTTCCCACGCTGTCAGTGACGTGCATGAGGTGAGCCGAGTTCATTGGACATGACCTCGGCTCATCTGGATGCCGTCACAGTCAGACACTGAGGAGCGCAAGCATGCCTGCGCTTCTCAGTGTCCGCGGGATGACAGGCTGGATGGCAGCTTTCTGCTGCGGTCCAGCCAGTCATCTCGATGTAGCAGAGCTGAAGCTGTCGTGGGAACCATGGAAAGGTAAGGATGAGGTTGGTTTATTATTTTTCTTTTATTGCAGGAGATCGTTGGCTTCAGCTGGAATGGGTGTGATGGTAAGTATGGTTTAATTTAGAACAATAAAGAATTGTGTGTTTATTTCAATTAAAGGACTTTATTCTGGGTGTTGTGTTTTTTTTAAATACTTTACTAGAAATTCATGGCGGTCATGTCTAATACTGGCGTGACCCCATGAATTTTGGGCTTGGGGCCAGCTGATAATACCAACTGGCCCTAACCCCTTTATTACCCAGTGAGCCACCGCACCAGGGCCCTGGATGAGTTGGGTACAGCGCCAGAAGATGGCGCTTCTATGAACGCGCCATTTTCCGGGGTGGCTGCGGACTGCAATTTGCAGCGGGGGGGGGGCCCAGAAAGCTTGGGCCTCCCTGCGCTGCAGATTCCAGCCCCCAGCTGCCTAGTTGTACTTGGCTGGACACAAAAATAGGGCGAAGCCCCACGTATTTTTTTTTTAATTATTTCATGAAATTCATGAAATAATTAAGAAAAAAAGGCCTTCCCTATATTGTTGTGTCCGGCCAGGTACAAATAGGCAGCTGGTGGTTGGGGGCAGCCCGTTCCTGCCTGCTGTACCTGGCTGGACACAAATATAGTGCGAAGCCCCACTTCAATTTTTTTAAATTATTTCAGGAAATTCATGAAATAATTAAAAAAAAATTGACGTGGGGCTTCGCACTATATTTGTGTCCAGTCAGGTGCAGCAGGCAGGAACGGGCTGCCCCCAACCACCAGCTGCCTATTTGTACCTGGCCGGACACAACAATATAGGGAAGCCCTTTTTTTCTTAATTATTTCATGAAATAATTTAAAGAAAATTGACGTGGGGCTTCGCCCTGTTTTTGTGTCCAGCCAGGTACAACTAGGCAGCTGGGGGCTGGAATCCGCAGCGCAGGGAGGCCCAAGCTTTCTGGGCCACCCCCGCTGCAAATTGCAGTCCGCAGCCGCCCCAGAAAATGGCGCGTTCATAGAAGCGCCATCTTCTGGCGCTGTACCCAACTCATCCAGGGCCCTGATGCGGTGGCTCACTGGGTAATAAAGGGGTTAGGGCCAGCTTGGCATTATCAGCTGGCCCTAAGCCCGAAATTCATGGGGTCACGCCAGTATTAGACATGACCGCCATGAATTTCTAGTAAAGTATTTAAAAAAAACACAACACCCAGAAAAAAGTCCTTTAATTGAAATAAACACACAATTCTTTATTGTTCTAAATTAAACTATACTTACCATCACACCCATTCCAGCTGAAGCCAACGATCTCCTGAAATAAAAGAAAAATAATAAAGCAACATCATCCTTACCTTTCCATGGTTCCCATGACAGTTTCAGCTCTGCTACATCGAGATGACAGGCTGGACCGCAGCAGAACGCTGCCATCCAGCCTGTCATCCCGCAGACACTGAGAAGCGCAGGCATGCTTGCGCTCCACAGTGTCTCTCTGTGAGGGCATCCAGATGAGCCGAGTTAATGTCCAATGAACTCGGCTCACCTCATGCACGTCACTGACAGCGTGGGAAAATTCTCCTGCACTCAGCGCTTCAGCGTGGGAGAATTCTCACACTGAAGCGCTGAGTGCAGGAGAATTCTCCCACGCTGTCAGTGACGTGCAGGAGGTGAGCTGAGTTCATTGGACATGAGCTCACCTTATGCACGTCACTGACAGCGTGGGAGAATTCTCCTGCACTCACCGCTTCAGCGTGAGAATTTTCCCACGCTGTCAGTGACGTGCATGAGGTGAGCCGAGTTCATTGGACATGAACTCGGCTCATCTGGATGTCGTCACAGAGAGACGCTGAGCAGCGCAAGCAAGCCTGCGCTTCTCAGTGTCTGCGGGATGACAGGCTGGATGGCGGCGTTCTGCTGCGGTCCAGCCTGTCATCTCGATGTAGCAGAGCTGAAGCTGTCGTGGGAACCATGGAAAGGTAAGGATGAGGTTGCTTTATTATTTTTCTTTTATTGCAGGAGATCGTTGGCTTCAGCTGGAATGGGCGTGATGGTAAGTATGTTTTAATTTAGAACAATAAAGGATTGTGTCTTTATTTCAATTAAAGGACTTTATTCTGGGTGTTTGTGTTTTTTTTAACTTTGACTATGGGGTTAGTAATGGGGGTGTCTTATAGACGCCTCTCCATTACTAACCTGGGCTTGATGTCAGCTGGCATTATAAGCTGACATCAACCCCAACCCTATTACCCCCTGCCACCGCACCAGGGCAGCGTGGAAGAGCGAGGCTAAGTGCCAGAATTGGCGCATCCTATGAATGCGCCATTTCTGGGGCGGCTGACGGCTGGTGTTTCTAGCCTGGGAGGGGGCCAATATTCATGTCTCCCTTCCTGGGCTATTAATATCAGCCCCCAGCTGTCTGCCTAGCCTTTGCTAGCTATTAAATTAGGGGGGACCCCACGTCATTTTTTTGGGGGGGGTCCCCCATTTTAATAGCTAGTAAAGGCTATGTATTCAGCTGGGGGCTGATATTAGTAGCCTGGGAAGCTCCGTGGGTATTACCCCCTACCCAGGCTTCAAACATCTGCCCCAGCCGTCTGCTTAACCTCCGCTAGAGCCTAAAATTAAGGGGAACCCCACGCCAATTTTTTTAATAATAAATCCTTTATTTTAATACTAAATGACAAGTACAGTAACCAACACTATCACTGTACTTCATATATATGTGACTGACATGTTTCTATCTATCTAACCTATGTGTGAAGCTCTATTCTGTCTGTTATAAATTGTCGGGTACCGCTGCTGAATTGCCGGCCGGCTTTCTTAAAGAGACGGTGCATGAAAACACTATTATATTTTTTAATAAATCCTTTACACTAAATGACAAGTACAGTAAGCAACACTCTCACTGTACTTCATATATATGTGACTGACATGTTTCTATCTATCTAATCTATGTGTGATTCTCTATTCCTTCTATTCTAAATTGTCGGGTACAGATGCTGAATTGCCGGCCGGCTTTTTTAAAGAGACGGTGCATGAAAACACTATTATTTTTTTTAATAAATCCTTTACACTAAATGGCAAGTACAGTAATCAACACTGTCACTGTACTTCATATATATGTGACTGACATGTTTCTATCTATCTCATCTATGTGTGAAGCTCTATTCTGTCTGTTATAAATTGTCGGGTACCGCTGCTGAATTGCCGGCCGGCTTTTTTAAAGAGACAGTGCATGAAAACACTATTATTTTTTTTGATAAATCCTTTACGCTAAATGACAAGTACAGTAAGCAGCACTTTCACTGTACTTCGTATATATGTGGCTGACATGTTTATATCTATCTAATCTATGTGTGAAGCTCTATTCTTTCGGTTCTAAATTGTCGGGTACCGGTGTACGCCGCTGCTGAATTGCCGCTTTTCATGTTTCACTGTTGGCACTGTTCCCATCGATTTGGGCAATCACTGTAATGCCACAACCACCATGGCTGCGACATTACAGTGAGTGGCAGACAATCCCTGCATGATTGGTGCTCTAAATAGCGCCAGACATGCAGGACACGCTTTTGGTGCACGAACAGTTATCGAACATAACCTCGAACAGCCGAATTTTTTGCAAATCGTTCGGGTTCGTCGAACAACTCGAACACCGCCCAAAACAGCTCGAATTTGAGATTGGCGAACAGTTCTAGTCGAACACCGCTCATCTCTATTCGGGACCACCTGGCAAGTGGTGATCCCAGAGAAGTTGGTTGGAGTAGTGGCTAAGGAGGCTCATGAACAAGGGGCTCACTTCGGACCAGAGAAGACATTTCAGTGGTTGCAGAGGCTGGTGTATCATCCCCGACTGCGAGCAACAATAGAAGACACTTGTCGGAGATGTGAGCTGGTTAAGCCCCCGGAGCAGCGGGTCCCCATACAATCCATTGTGACTTCTGCCCCCTTGGAGGTGCTGATCAACTATTTGACTGTTGGACCGGCGCATCTCGGGTATGAACATTGCCTGGTAATGACAGACCACTTCACAAAGTTTGCAGTAGTGACCCCGACCAGAGACCAGACCGCTGAGTCCGCTGCGCAGGCCATCTGCCGAGATTTCATTCGGGTGTACGGCTGCCCAAAGAGGATTCATTCCGATCAAAGCGCCTGCTTCCAAGGCCGGGTGATGGAAGAGCTACACCGGTTGTACAAGATTGAGAAGTCACGGACTACTCCTTACCACCCTCAAGGAAATGGGGCCTGTGAACACTTTAATCGGACATTGATCTAAATGCTCCGCACGTTGGTGGAAGATCAGAAGGTACGGTGGCCTGAGTTTGTGGCCGAGCTGGTGTGGGTCTACAACAACCAAGTGAATAGAATGATGGGGTTCACTCCTTGTGGCTTGCTGTTCGGGCGAAAGGGGCGAGAGATTACCGAGTTAGATCTGGACCCCGAGGAGGGCTACCCACGGACGGGGGTGTCTTCCTGGGTCTGGGAACATCGGCATCGACTGCAGACCCTCCGACGGTTGGTACAACAAAAGTTTCAGGAGCTCAAACATTATGAGACATTGCCTCTTCGAGGGACAGCTCTGAAGCCCAGGGAGCGGGTGTTGGTTCAGGACAGGTGGCCCCGGGGCAAATTGAGTAGGCAGTGGGAACGGACGCCGCACCGAGTGAAGAGCAGGATTGGCCCTGAATGACCTGTGCATGAAGTTCAACACGAGGGGGCTGAAGGAGCCCCTACCAGAGTGGTTCATCGTAGTATGCTGCCTAAAGATGACGAGGATGGAGATGAATCACCTGCTTCTAGAAAGGGTCCTGTCACAGTTGCCCCAAGCCACGATGTGGACGAAGAACAGTTGTTGATTCTACCTCCGAGCCCCAGCACTCGATTACCTGCAGTCCCCAGTGCAGGCGGCGAGGGAACAACATCGGTTGAAGCCACCAGGCAGGCGGAGATTGGAAATCCGAGTGACCCTGCACCCCCCATCGGTCAGACTGAGTTACGCCGGTCAGAACGGACAACAGCAGGAGTTCCTCCTCACCGTTACGAACAAGATCAATTCATATGGTACTGTATCGTCCAGGAAGTCCAAGAATGTGAATGATTCATGAAGGAACTCTCGCCCGTGGAATGGCGATTTAAAGGAGAGAGGGAGTGTAAGGGGAAGACCGGGGTGTAAGTACTTTCTGAGCAAGGGATCCGGAACTGCCGGGGCCGTGCCTCTGGTTGCAGGGGGAAGACAGACTGCGAGCACAGGAGTCAGGTGACTGGCAAGCTGGGGGCATGTCCAGATTGAGAGCTGGGAGGTCAGGTGACCGAGAGACTGGTGACGTGGGTAGAGAGAGGAAGAGATGAGGACATTTGCGCGGCAAAGCGGAGCTGGGTCCTGCTGAGCAGAGCCGTGTGAGAGGGTCCAGGCTCAGGGTCGGTGGAGCCGTCACGTGAGGTGCAGTGTTATGGACTAGGGGCTCAGCGGGTAAAACCGGAGACCGCCCGCTGCCGCCAGAAGACAGAGCATTGTTTGGGCAGGGAAGCCTGAAGAAATCAACACCGGCCCCAGCTGGCAACTGCCTTGTGAAGGAAAAGAGTCAGCTAAGTGTAAAAACTGTCATTTACAACCGGTTCGACCCCGCTATATCTAGTTAAACCGTGAACTGTCAGTTAAAGACTTTTACCTGCTACTTTCCTTGTTTTCCCCCATATTTTTCCGTGATACTCCCTGCATGCAGATTTACCCTGTTATTATAAACTTCCCCTGTTTATAAACCCTGTATTGGCTGCTCTGTGTTTCTGTGTCGCTGCATCTAAAGTACCCGTGTTACACCTGCACTTCATCCTCCTCAGCCTCCTCTTCAGCCTTCATCTCCGAAATGACCACATCAGTCACAAGCTGGAAGCACTGCAGCACTGCCTCGGCCAAGCAGCAACAGGCTGTGTTGAAGCAAATATGCTTAGATGACAAACCGCACAATGCTGAAGAGTTGTAGACAGCTCTGAAAGAGCAGACAGATCTGTGGCTCACACCGCTGAACCTACAGCCAGGCATGGTCATGTGTGACAATGGCCGGAACCTGGTGACTGCTCTGAGGCGAGGCGAGCTCACACACGTACCATGACTGGCCCATGTGCTTTACCTCGTGGTTCAGCGGTTTCTCAAATCATACCCGGAGCTGCCGGATCTGCTTGTTAAAGTACGCCGCCTGTGTGCCCATTTTAGAAAGTCAGCTACAGCTTCCGCTGCCCTTGCTGTGTTTCAGCAGCGTTTGCAGCTTCCGGCTCACAGACTGGTGTGTGATGTCCCCACACGTTGGAACTCTACACTGCAGATGTTGGGAAGGATTTGTGAGCAGAAGAGGGCAGTTGTTGAGTACCAGCATCAACAAGGCCGTCGGTATTCAGTTCAGACTCCACACATAAGACCTCAGGAGTGGACATGGATGTCAGACATATGTACCATCCTCCAAAACTTAGAGGACTCCACCAATATGGTGAGCGGCGATGACGCCATAATTAGCGCCACCATCCTGCTTCTCTGTCTTCTGAAACGCTTTCTGCTCACAATCAAAAAGGATGCATTGCAGGCGGAGCACGATGAGATGGAGCAAGGAACCATACAGGGTGATTACACACAGCCAAGCCTCATCTCATCCCAACGTGGATTGGATGACAATGAGGAACAAGAGGAGGAGGAGGGAGGACAGGAGCTAGTTTCATGCACTATAGATGGTACTACCTGCACAGCTGTCATACCGTCTGTTCAGCGTGGATGGCCAGAGGACAGAGAGGAGGAGGAGAGCATGGTCAGTCATCCTCTTGGTGAGGACACGGAATTCTTGCCTGTTAGTAGTCTGGCACGCATGGCTGAGTTTATGTTACGCTGCCTTTCACATTCCTTGCGTTCTCAAAATTTGGGGTGACAGTCATTGCTGGTTGGTGACACTTCTAGACCCACGCTACAAGGAGAACTTTATATCTCTTATTCCTGAGGCGGACAGGTCTACAAAAATGGGGCTGTACCAAAAGGCCCTTGTTGCGGAACTATTAAAAAAATTCCCATCTGAGGGCACACTTCGTTGGACAACCAAGGAGTACAGGCGAGAGAGACAAAACTTCAATCCAGCAGAGGCAGGGGAACACTGTCAAAGTTCTGGGAGAGTTTTCTCAGACCCTCCCATCGCACAGGCCCTGAGGCGTGGGGTACTCTCACAAGGAGTGCAAAGTTTTGGAAGATGCTGAGGGAGTACCTTGCAGACCATACCAACGTCCTCTGTGATTCCTCTGTGCCTTATAATTATTGGGTATCCAAGCTGGATACGTGGAATGAACTGGCTCTCTATGCCTTGGAGGTCCTGGCCTGCCCTGCCGCCAGCGTTTTATCAGAGCGGGTTTTTAGTGCCGCTGTTGGAATTATAACTGATAAGTGCATCCGCCTGTCAACTGAAAATGCTGACAGGCTGACTCTTATAAAAATGAACAAGGACTGGATTGGGCCAGACTTCTCAACACCACTGAATGATAGCAGCGTAACATAAACTCAAATCCAGTGTCTTTTCTTGGGAGGTGTATTCCCATGCACCTTTTCACACCCAGACAAGGGTATACACTTCCTTATTTTGGCTATTTGCTTTTGTCCTCCTCCTTCTCCTCATCCTCCACCACCATATCACCAGGGTGACCGTGGTCCGTGATGCAACACACACATAATTTTTTAACTGCTTCCCGACCGCCCACTGTACATAAACGTCGACGCTGCCTGGGCTCTGTGCAGCGCCGACGTTTATGAACGGTCTGTGGTCCCGCAGCCCTCAGGACACCCAGGGTCCTGCAAGTGCTACGGTTGCGGTTCAGAGCGACAGCTCTGACAGGGGACATCATCGGGACCTGATTGGATCAGGTCCCAATGATGTTAACCCTTTGCTATCTTCTATATGCCGTGATCTATAGTGATCGCGGCATATAGAAGATAGTGAAAGGAGAGGGGGTCGTCCACTTACCTCTCCGACGGCCCCCTGATGCCTTCCAGGACCTGCAGTTGTTATGGCAGCTGGAGGTCACATGACTGCCTCCTGATCTGCCATATATGGTGTTCTGCTGAGCTCATGCTGCAGCTGAGTCCAGCAGGAGACAGACAGTGTGAAACTGTCAGCAAACTTCTCATGCAATACTATACATGTCTATTGCATTGCATGAGAACAATGATTAGAAAAATAAAAATTAATGTCCCATACAGGGACTCAGTAAATATGTAAAAAAAAGTCTAAAAAATGTTTTCAAACTGTTAAAAAAAAATCACAAAATGAATAAAAATAAATAAATAAAATATTAAACCAATAAATCTGTATATTTATGCAAGAACAAAAAGAGTACACATATTTGGTGTCGCTGCGTCTGAAACAACCCGATCTATAAAACTGTCACACTAATTAACTCCTTCTGTGCACACCGTAATAAAAATAACTAAAAAACGGAGCAAAAAACTATGCTTTTTGATCATATCGCCAAACAAAAAGTGGAAAAAAATGCTATCAAAAAGCAAAATGGAAATTAAAATGCTACTGCTGAAAACATCATCTTGTTCCGCAAAAAAAAAGCCGCCATACAGCTCCATCAGCCGAAAAATAAAAAAGTTATAGCTCTCAGAATAAAGCGATGCAAAAAAAATATTTTTTCTATAAAATTGTTTTATTGTGTAAAAGCGCCAAAACATAAAAAAATATACAGTAAGTGTAGTATCGCTGTAAACGTACTGACCCGAAGAATAACGCTGCCTTATCACTTTTACCACACGCAGAACGGCATTAAAAAAAAAACTCAAAAAACAATTCCTGAATTGTTTTTTGTTAATTTTACCTCCCAAAAAACGGAATAGAAAGCGATCAAAAAATGTCACGTGACCAAAAAATGGTACCAATAAAAATGTCAACTCGTCCCGCAAAAAACAAGCCGTCACATGACTCTGTCGGCTGAAATCTGGAAAAATTATAGCTCTCAAATTATGGCGATGCAAAAAAAAGCGTCTCTTAGTGTGTGACAGCTGTCAGTCATAAAAACCCGATATGAATCTGGTATCTCTGTAATCGCACCGACCCGAAGAACAAAGTAATCTCATCACTTATACCGCACGAGGAACGGCGTAAAAAATAAATAAAACCAATTCTTCACCTGCTACTGATTTGTTTATTATGTATCCCAAAGATCGCAGTAAGGCTCTTCTCACATTTATCCTGCGCTCTGCGCTGAGCACTTACACCAGAGTTTCCGTGTAAATCTCTGAAAATATGTGATTCAGACGGAATCCATGATGGAAGATTCCCTGTAATGAGGCAGATATAGGCCACTGTGGATGCCATCTGGCCTGTGATCCCACGGTGTCACTTATTTTAGGCGTGCATAAAAGTGCGGTTGGCCACAGTTTTGTGCACTTCTAAAAAAAAGGACACCGCTAAACAGAGGCCAGACGGAGTCCAGAGTAACTCTACTGCCTCATTATAGTGAATGGATCCTGCAGGGGTTTCATCTGAATTACATAACTTGGAAATTTAGATGGAAACCCCCATGTAAGTGCTCAGCCTAGAGCACCAAATAAATGTTACGTAAAATGTTCCCAATAAAAGCTTCAACTCGGTCCTCAAAAAAAGCTAGTCCCCAGTCAGGTTCGTCATCTGTTAAAAATATAAGGGACTTCCAAGTTACTGGTAACAGAAAGGCTCTGGAAAAGCAAAATGGCCCTTGCCCCCCAAAAGAAATTCAGAAAATTTTGTGCTCCCAAATCCAAATGCCTATTCTACAATAATTTGTTCACCAATTGTCAAATAGCGCTCCGTCCCTCCCAGATCTCGCCGTATGGCTAAGTGGTACGATACAGCCACATATGGGGTATTGCCACTTTTAGAAGAAATTGTGTGACACATTTCGGCACCATTTTAACCCATTGCCCTGTGTGAAAATGTAAAATCTGAGGGTAAAACATTTTTTTGTGGTAAAAATACAATTATATTTTCTTCACTGTCCAATGGTATAAATTTAAAAATTAAAAAATACTCACTACTTCCCTAGATGAATTCCTTGAGAGGTGTAGTTTACAAAATGGGGTCACTTGTGGGGGTTTCTGCTGTTTCGGCATGTCAGCGACTCTTCAAATGTGACATGGTGTCTGCAACCTATCCCAGCCAACATAGTGCTCCTTTCTCTTCCGAACCCTGCCGTACACCAAAGCAGTGGTTTTCCCCCACATATGGGGTATCGGCGTACTCAGGAGAAATTGCACAACAAATTTCATTGTGCAATTTCTCCTGTTACCCTTATGATAATGCAAAATTAGGGGATGAAAAACATTTTTTTGTGGGAAAAATGTGAACATTTTATTTTTACAACTCAATATTATAAACTTCTGTGAAGCACCTGGGGGTGCAAGCTGCTCACCACTAATCTAGATAAGTTCCCTAAGGGGTCTAGTTTCCAAAATGGTGTCAATTGTGGGGGGTTTCCACTGTTTAGGCACATCAGGGGCTCCCCAAATGCAACATGGCATCCGCTAATTATTCAAGCAAATTTTACATTAAAAAAGTCAAATGGCGCTCCTTCCCTTCCAAACCCTGCCGTGCGCCCAAACAGTGGTTTTCATCCACATATGGGGTATCGGCGTGTTCAGGAGAAATTGCACAACAAATTTCATGGTGCAATTTATCCTATTACCCTTATGATGATGCAAAATTAAGGGATGAAAAACGTTTTTGTGGGAAAAATGTGAAAATTTTATTTTTACAGCTCAATATTATAAACTTCTGTGAACCACCTTGGGGTTCAAGGTGCTCACCACACATCTGGATAAGTTCCCTAAGGGGTCTAGTTTCCAAAATGGTGTCACTTGTGTGGGTTTCCACTGTTTAGGCACATCAGGAGCTCTCCAAACGCAACATGGCGTCTGCTAATTATTCAAGCAAATTTTACATTCAAAAAGTCTAATGGTGCTCCTTCTCTTCCGAACCCTGCAGTGCACCCAAACAGTGGTTTTCCCTCACATATGGGATATCAGCACGCTAATGAGAAATTGCACTACAAATTGTGTATTCCATTTTTTCCTGTTACCCTTGTGAAAATAAAAAAATTGGGTCTAAAGTAACATTTTTGTGAAAAAAAGTTAAATGTTCATTGTTTTCTTCCACATTCCAAAAATTCCCATGAAACACCTGAAGGGTTAATAAAATTCTTGAATGTGGTTTTGAGCACCTTGAGGGGTGAGGTTTTTAGAATGGTGTCACTTTTGGGTATTTTCTGTCAAAAAGGCCCCTCAAAGTCACTTCAAATAAGATGTGGTCCCTAAAAAAATGTTTTTGTAAATTTTGTTGGAAAAATGAGAAATCGCTGGTTAACTTTTAACCCTTATAGCTTCCTAATAAAAAAAAAATTTTGGTTCCAAAATTGTGCTGATGTAAAGTAGACATGTGGGAAATGTTATTTATTAATAGAGATGAGCGGTGTTCGACTCGAACTGTTCGCCAATCTCAAATTCGAGCTGTTTTGGGCGGTGTTCGAGCCGTTCGGCGAACACGAACGATTTGAAAAAAATTCGGCTGTTCGAGGTTATGTTAGATAACTGTTCGTGCACCAAAATCATAACTGGATTTTTTCTCCGTAATGATGAAAATTAATGTTAATACGTAGTTTGAGTGTACAGCGGGGAGGGGAGAGGGGCACGGGATGGATCTCTGCAGGAATAATGAAGATCTCCATTTTTTTTTCTCTTTCCCGCATTTACAGTGGGGAGGTGCAATCTGTCAGCCTATCAGCAGCGCACACATGGAGCGAAGTGCTTTTTTTCACACAAGCAAGGGCATGTGTCATTGGCAGTGTATGTCACATGTCCTTGCCCTATAAGACCCAGCCATTTTCCCCGTCGCCACCATTTTCTCACTGCTGCAGCTGCGTGTTAGACGGCACCGCTGTTGCTGTGTGCGCTATACCTTGTTAATTTCAAGCCAATTTTCGCACAAATCTACAGATAGCTTGGGAGTAGGGAAGAGTTCTGATTGCAGTCCTTTTAAGGACTAGGTTACATCATTTCCTACGACTTTTATCAGGCAGGTCTGTGCTCTTAAATAGATGGGTTGGGAGTAAAGACTAATTGTAATTGCAGTCCTTTTCAGGACTAGGTTACATCAGTTCCTATCAGTTTTTGCCAGGCAGGTCTGTGCCAGTGCTGTGCAAGTTTTTTTCACAGCATTTGGCTAAATCTAGCAAAGCAAATCCTTTTTGGCCTATTGCAGAGTGTGTTAGTCAGTGGAGTAGCCTATCTGTGTTGCAAGCTACACCACCTGTGTATAGAATACCAATTTTTTTACTTCACCTAGTGAAGTAAAAACTTTTGGGCATAGCATCATTCTATTAGTCCATCTATACTAACCTCCGCCAGGTTGCAAATTCAATATAATATTTTTCTGCATCTAGCTCTGAAAAATATTTCGGCTTCTAGCAGTGTGTGGGACTTGGTCTATTAGTCCATCTATACTGACATCCATCAGGTTGCAAATTCAATATAATTTTTTTCTGCATCTAGCTCTGAAAAAATATTTGGGCTTCTAGCAGTGTGTGGGACTTGGTCTATTAGTCCATCTATACTAACCTCCACAAGGTTGCAAATTAAAAATAATTTTTATCTGCATCTAGCTCTGAAAACATATTTGGGCTTCTAGCAGTGTGTGGGACTTGGTCTATTAGTCCATCTATACTAACCTCCACCAGGTTGCAAATTAAAAATAATTTTTATCTGCATCTAGCTCTGAAAAAATATTTGGGCTTCTAGCAGTGTGTGGGACTTGATCTATTAGTCCATCTATACTAACCTCCACCAGGTTGCAAATTAAAAATATTTTTTATCTGCATCTAGCTCTGAAAAAATATTTGGGCTTCTAGCAGTGTGTGGGACTGGGTCTATTAGTCCATCTATACTGACCTCCATCAGGTTGCAAATTCAATATAATTTTTTTCTGCATCTAGCTCTGAAAAAATATTTCAGCTTGTAGCAGTGTGTGGGACTTGTTCTATTAGTCCATCTATACTGACCTACATCAGGTTGCAAATTCAGTATCATTTTTATCTTCATCTAACCCAGCCAATACTTTTGGCCTAATACCACAGTTTGGCCACTCAGCTCTGCTCGGTTCCCATCCATTGTTTTTTTGTGCAAACAACTCCAGAGTTGTGAATTAGTTAACCACCAAAATGAGTGGAAAAAGGCCTGCTGCTGGTGGAAAGGGGAATAGGCGTGTTGGGAAGGGGAAAAAAGGTTGTGTCCGTGGGATAGGTGTTAAAGCAACAGTAACATCTGCAGATGAAAGACCATCTTCCAGCCAAACTAAAATGTCTACTTCTTTTAGCGGACAATGTGATAAGATCCCTTTCTTACGGCCACGCCAATCGCTACAAATTCCAGATGAGGCACAAAAACAGCAGGTGCTTCAACGGATATCAAGTTCTCCTTTAAGTGGGCTCTCCTCCACTTCAACTTCAACATCACAAATACTCCAGTCCTCAGAGGTGTCACCCCAATCGCACTTGCTTCCTCACAGCTCCCAAATCTCCAGCTGCCCGTCTGAGTATGGGGTAGAACAGATGGTTGAGTCTGCAGAGCTGTTTACTCATACTATAGCCTGGGAATCAGAGGTCGGCTCCAGAGCTTCTGTGAATACAGACGAGGAAATGAACTGCACTGATGCCCAGAATCTTTATGAGTCCGATCCAGGACCAGACGCAGAAGGTTCTGACCATAATGTAGACCCTCATTCCCAAACTGTAACTACTGTTTGTGGAGACAATGAGGAAGACGATGATGAGACTCAAATACCTGATTGGAGCGACAACTTTAGTTTTTTGTCAGGGCAGGAACAGGTTGGCTCTGAGGACGATGGGTGTGATAACACACAGGGTGATGATGATGAGGTTGGAGATCCCACTTACTGTCAACCCACAGTCAGCCAAGAGATGAGGTCAGCAGAGGAGGTGGAGGAGGATGCTAGTAACGACGAGGTCAGGTTGCGCCTTCCTGTACAGAGACGTAGTACTGGAAGCACGTCAACAACTGCATCCTCAAACACAACTCTGCCTCTGACCACAAGTTGTGGTGGCTCTTCAGGTCGCATGGGTGCTAAGCCTTGCATAGCCTGGGCATTTTTTCAGATCGATAAAGATGACCCAACTCGTGTTATCTGTAACATTTGTCAGCAAAAGCTAAGTAGAGGCCAAAAAATACATAGTTTGAGTACTTCATGCATGAACCGGCACATGGACATGAAGCATAAGTTGCAGTGGGAAGCTCACTGTGCTACAATGCGGCCTAGCCGGCCGGGCCAACCACCGTCTGCCACATCTTGTGCATCCGCGGCCTCTTCATCCTCTGTGACTGGGGGAACAGCAGTCACACCTGTTTTGGGATGCAGACCTGCCACCTCTTTACCCGCAACAGCCAGCGTGATTGGCAGGTCATCATTTTCTTTGGAGGTGGTAACACCAGCTGGTGTTGAGCGCTGTCCGACATCGACAGCACCACCTTTGGATCAAGGAAACCTAACATGTCCGCCTGCATCTTCCTCACAGACCGGCAGTTTGCCGGGGACACCCTTATCAACCCCGTCTAAGCACAACAGCCAGCCCTCGGTCCCTCAGATGTGGACAAGTAAAAGACCATTTCCTCCTAGCCATGAGAAAGCTAAGAGGTTGAATTTCACCATCTGCAAGCTCTTGGCTACAGAAATGCTGCCTTTCCGCCTGGTGGACACAGAGGATTTTCGAGACCTTATGTCCGTCGCAGTGCCCCAGTACCAGATGCCCAGTCGGCACTACTTCTCAAAGAAAGGTGTGCCTGCGCTCCACCAGCATGTCGCACACAACATCACTGCTTCTTTGAGAAACTCTGTGTGTGACAGGGTGCATTTCACCACAGACACTTGGACGAGTAGGCATGGACAGGGGCGTTACATGTCGCTGACTGGGCACTGGGTAACTATGGTGACAGCAGGACAAGGGGCATGAGGACAGAATACCCTCCCAGAGCTGTTGCTTAGATGTGAACTGCCTCCCGCCATCATAGACACTCCTTTTAATGATGGGTTCTGAATGGGGTAGAGGTCAGGGGAGCATGGGGGTCACACCATAAGTTTGTCCCCTTTTATGCCCATATCAGCCAGAGATGCAGATGTGTTATGTGCAGCATGAGACTGTGCATTATCATGCATGAAAATGATCTTGCTGTGGAATACACGGTTCTTCTTCTTGAACCATGGCAGGAAGTGCTGTTTGAGAAACTCCACATACATTATGGAGTTCATCTTTACCCCTTCAGGGATCCTAAAGGGGCTGACAATCTCTCTCTCCATGATTCCAGCCCAAAACATTACTCCACCTCCTCCTTGTTGGCGCTGTAGCCGTGTTTGCGTGGGGTGTCCATCAACTTGCCATCCTCCACTCCATCCATCTGGACCATCGAGCGTTGCACGGCACTCATCCGTGAACAAAACTGTTTTGAAGTCAGTCTTCATGTATTGTTTGGCCCACTGGAGCCATTTCTGCTTGTGTGCAGTGGATAGATGAGGTCGACAGGATGGCTTACGCACAGCTGCAAACCTCTGAAGGACCCTGCATCTTGTTGTTCGGGGGTCGTTGGAGGCACCAGCAGCTTCAAAAACTTGTCTGCTGCTATGACCAGGCTTTTTTGCTGCTGCTCTTTTAACCTGACGTAATTGCCTGTAGGAAAGAGTCCTCAATTTGCCCTTATCAGCACGCACACGTGTGTACTGTGAATCAGCTACATACTTCTTGATTGCCAAGACACTTCATCCTGATCATCGCACAATGTTGATTGTAGTCATGCCTTGACCTAAACACTCCACAATTTGTTGCTTCTCAGCAGCCGACACATCCTTTTTCTTTTCCATTTTGGCAGAAAATGTAGGCTGCTTAATAATGTGGGACAGCTTTCTTAAGTAGTCTTGCCTTTTATTGGACACACCTGCCAAACTAATTAGCACAGGTGTCTGCAATTGCTTACAGTGATATAAAGAGCCCTGACACACATCACCATCAATGAGTTTAACTGACAAACAAACAAATTCTTCCCTTATCACTACTAAACACTTTTTGCATAATAATTTGGAACACAGTGTACATGTGCTTTTCCACAAAACACCAGTGGTTCACGTAGTGAATCTTACAGTTCTAACTTGCCAACCGTGGTCTGTATGGAGTTGTTCAATAAAGGGCCCAAAATTAAGATAACATAGATGAGAGAGGTCTCTATGAATAGGAATTCCTAAGTATTTGATACCCTGTGAGGGCCAGGCAAAGGGAAAGTTGGACTGGATGGAATCCTGTATGGATTTGGGGAGGGAGACATCGAGGGCCTCAGACTTCGCTGCATTGATTTTAAAATTTGACCATGTAACAAAGTGATCTATTTCAGCCATAACAGCAGGGATGGATATATGTGATTGAGTGATATACACTAGGACATCATCAGCAAATAGAGAGCACTTGTACTCTGTGCCTCCCACCTCAATCCACCTAATTTTGGGGTTATGGCGAATTGATGAGAGCAGGTGCTCCGTCACTAGGATGTATAAGAGAGGGGACAGAGGACATCCCTGCCTTGTCCCATTGGTGATTATGAATGGTGATGAAAATGTTCTGACGCGCCCCCTGGGCCTTGGGACACCCGGAGCCGGACCCTTTTTGGTGGATGCTGGTGGTTGTAGTCTCCGTGGCGGCGACCCGGTTCCGTGGCTCAGGGCGGTCAAACCAGTGGCGGAACTATTTATGTGGTTTTGATGTTTAAATGTCCGACTACGCCACTCGTGGATTGCGGTCAGAGTGAACCGCCGCTGCAGGCCAGACCACTGAGGCTGGTGTTGTTGGTGCAGCTGAGCGTAGTATAACTCCCCACGGAGGAGTATAGCCTCAGGGCAGTGTATGCGGAGGATGGGGGTGATGGTGCAGGGCAGCAGCAGTACCGACACGGAGTCAGTGATGCAGTCCAGGGCCTTTACTCACGGTTCTTATTATCCAGACCGCTTCTGCAGGTAACTGCTGCCCACGTCGTACTGTGCTCACCAGGTGAGGGGCTCAGACAACTCCCAGATAACTTTGGAGCGCTTCACAGGACCCCCTTTGTGTGTCCTTTGTCTGGCCTTTCTTACCAACGCTTCTGTCCGGCTGCCTCGGGCCTCCTCTTGGTAAACTTGGCGTCAATGCACCCAGGAACTGTTTCCTCCCTCCTCCTGCACTACAGGGTTCCCCTTCCTCAGTGTTCCCTCCCCCCACTCCAGCCAGGGACAGGGACTGTCGTGCCCATCTCAGGGGCATATTGGTCGCCCTGCCCCACGGCAATGTGGTGTAATGCATGCAGGTGTCCGGGTCCTGATCCACACTCCATCCTTACCTGAGAGTGAGATATCACACCTCTGGGTGAGGTGCAATACCTCTGTAGCAACCGAGCCCTCGGGGTGCTACAGTTCCATTTATCTTCAGCCTAGGTGACGTATTGCGATACAGGGCCGTGATTTTGGCTATAAAAGGGTCCCCTAGACCCCTACCCCAAGCTTTTTAAGAGAATAATATATGGCATGCCAGGAGACTCTATGGAATGCTTTCTCAGCATCCAACGAGAGTATCTAATTACAAATTTTTAACTGCATCTAGCCCAGGAAATACTTTGTGCCTAGTAGCAGTGTCTGCTAGTCAGCGGATTATCCCAGCTGTTAAGCAAGCTACACCACCTGTAGTTTGGACACTTAATTTTTTCAAAGGAAATGCTTTGGGACCCCGGGATACTCAGTGAAGAGCATCAGGAGGCACCCCAAGACATAGGGGCTGGGACTGGCGGTAGGATGCCTTGCGGTGGACCGCCGAGCTCGATCCTTATAAAAGCTTTTTAACTGCAGCAGTTTTAGTGGACGCTACTGGAGCTGGAATTACGCAGCTTCTGGCATGAGACTTGCCCTCCAATAGATCCTTGTAAAAGGATTTAAAGTGTATTCATTCAAATTAGAGAGACAATTTAAATTAAAAAGCTTAGACCTGCCTCCACCACAGGGGGCTCGCTCGACCCACCAGCGGACAGGCACCAGTATTGGGAGAGGGGGGCTGGCCGTCAGGGTCCACCACGGCTCTGGCACAAACCCGGCGACACGGAGGTGGCACGGGCAGGAACGGACTGGCTGTGTCGGCTTCTCACTTTTTGGATTTTAGAAGGGCATGACATGCCTATATCTGTGTCTCCCCCTCCTTTTACTCCTCCACCTCTCTTCTTTTCGCATGACTATATGTACTAGTCACTTTTCCATGTGTTAGTTATGTCTTCTGAGCAGTTTGTCAGCTTTTGGACACCTTTGAAGGTGTTTTCTATGTGTTTTTGTTTGCCTGCCATTGGTTTTAACGGTGTTCGACGAACCGAACCGAACTCGAACACTACGGGGTTGGCTCAACACTATTTATTAACTATTTTGTGTGACATATCTCTCTGATTTAAGGGCATGAAAATTCAAAGTTTGAAAATTGCAAAATTTTCGCCAAATTTCCGATTTTTTCACAAATAAACATAAGAGATATCAAAGAAATTTTACCACTATCATGAAGTACAACATGTCTCGGACAAAACAATCTCAGAATCAGGGGAATCCGTTGAAGCGTTCCAGAGTAATTACTTCATAAAGTGACAGTGGTCACAATTGAAAAAATTGGCCCGGTCACGAAGGCAAAAACAGGCTCTGGCGCGAAGTGGTTAAAGGGTGTTTATGATGCCCGTAAAAAAATTTTTTTATACAGTATGTTTATGTATACCCCCCAGGGGTAAATGTTTGTCAGCCCATACACTTAGTGCATGGGCATTACAAGTATAGGAGGCCCGCTCCTTTCTAATGGGAACATTTTTTTATGAGGCCCTCCTCCACGTCTCTTCCAAGGGGCACTGAAGTGCCTCCAAATTTTTGGCAGCCCTTGTATTCACTGCATTGGCCAGCATTATGGGAGACTCTCTCCTTTCTAATGGGAATTTGTCATTACTGTGGCCCTGATCTATGTGTCTTTAAATTCTTAGTGAAGTTTTTCCTAAAATTGGTCAGCCGTTGGACTCATTGCATACCCTATAACTGTATAGCAGACCCTATCCTTTCTAATGGGAACATGTCGTACTTGTTACTGTGGCCCTGCTCTGTGTGTCTTTAAATTCTTAGTGGGGTTTTTCCTAAAATTGGTCAGCAGTTGGACTCACTGCATACCCTATAACTGTATAGCAGACTCTCTCCTTTCTAAATGGAATTTGTCATTACTGTGGCCCTGGTCTATGTGTCTTTAAATTCTTAGTGGGGTTTTTCCTAAAATTGGTCAGCTGTTGGACTCACTGCATACCCTATAACTGTATAGTAGACTTTCTCCTTTCTAAATGGAATTTGTCATTACTGTGGCCCTGCTCTATGTGTCTTTAAATTCTTTCCCAAATTTTGGCAGCCCTTGCAGTCACAGCATGGGCATTACCACTATAGGAAACACGCTCCTTTATAATGGGAACATTTTTTTTACTGAGACCTTCCTCTATGTCTCTTCAAAGGGATATTGGGTTGCATCCAAATTTTTGGCAGCCCTTGCAGTCACTGGATATGCAATAACAGTATAGGAGACCCACTTGTTAATAATGGGAACAACAAAGCATAGCCGGCTGATGGCTCTCTAACAATAGCGAGGGCTGACTGCTGACCTTTTAAGAATAGTAAGGGCCGTCTGATGTCCCTATAAAAATAGCCTTTATGACTTTCAGAGTCCCTCCATCATAAATAAAACAGGATGTGTCTGATGATGTGTCACACACCACATTGCCAGATAAGGTTGTAAAATGTTAAAATGACATTTCCCGGTGAATGCATTTGTCTTAAAAAATAACGTAAAAAAAACAAAAGAATAGGATCTTTCTTTAGTATAAAAAACAGCGTCACCAATTTAACCTCAATGTAATCACATTGTTCAGCTCATGCACCTCCTCCTCCATCTCCGAAATGACCACATCATTCACAAGCTGACAGCACTGCAGCACTGCCTTGGCCAAGCGGCAACAGGCTGTGCTGAAGATAACATGCTTAATGCTTAATTGACAAACCACCCTGCGCTGCACAGTTGTTGAAAGCTCTAACACAGCAGCCTGATCTGTGGCTCTCACTGCTGAACATACAGCCAGGCATGGTCATGTGTGACAATGGGCGGAACCTGGTGACGGAGAAATGACAGCTGGAGTAGATACAGTTTCCCCCTATGCCAGTCCTTTCACCGAGCTAAATACAACTCTCGGCAAAAAAAGCTGTGGACTGGCTCTGTACCGTCCCTGGCCACATTCACCTGTCCACGTGTTTGTGGGTACGCGGTCCTTCCCAGAAAGTGCATTGGGGAGGGCACGGGTAATGTTGTAGGACCCATGCTTGTGGAAGGCGGAGACGATACCAGGAGAAATAATGGCGGCTGGGGACCGAGTATGGATACCCGGTCGCCGCCGCCATAAGATTGTGGATAGCTTCTGCCTCCACGAGCCTAAAAGGCCATATTTCAAGTGCAAGCAGCTGCCAAGAAATCTGGCAGTTTAGTGTTGCGGCCTGTGGGTGGGTGGCTGGCTGCATACTTGCGCTTGCACTCCAAGTAACAGAAAACTAAGCAGATGGTGGCCTCTATCATCATCATGGCCTCAGCTCGGCACTATGAACTCTCCTGAAGGAGAAGCCAGGGCCCACCGGAGGAGCCTCCGGTTCTCTGGTGGGCCTGTCCAACCCTGCCGAGAAGCAGCCCTGGCTAAGAAAAGTGTGGGGGAAGGTTCCCGGACACTCTATGGCTGCTTTTTTAGTGTGGATCGGACATGCTTATGCATGTTATCTCTTACACCGTATTGCAGATCAGGCCATTGTCCAACTTTGTATTCATGAAATTAAATGCGCAAAGAAAGATGTTTGTGTGTCAAAGCACCACCGACAAGTGCGAGTTGATGTTGAACGGGCTACCATTGCTTCTGCAACAAGCTGCATTAGAGAACTTCTTGGGAGAAATGACACCCAGGGTAAATACGGTTTCCCTCTATGCCAGTCCTTTCACCGAGCTAAATAGAACTCTCAGCAAAAAAAGCTGTGGACTGGCTCCGTACCGTCCCTGGCCACATTCACCTGTCCACGTGTTTCTGGTTAGGCGGTCCTTCCCAGTTAGTGCACTGGGGAGGGCACGGGTAATGTTGTGGGACCCGTCCTTGTGGAAGGCGGAGACGATACCGGGAGAAATAGTGGCTGGGGACGGAGTATGGACACCCGGCCGCCAACGGCATGAGGTTGTGAAAAGCTTCCGCCTCCTCGAGCCTAAAAGGCCATATTTCAAGCGCAAGCATCTGCCCAGAAATCTGGCAGTTTAGTGTTGCGGCCTGTGGGTGGGTGGGTGGCTGGCTGAATACCTGCGCTTGCATTCCAAGGAATGGGGGAGGGAAAACTGAACTCTACACTGGGACAAGGACATGGACGGTGATTGTTGCAAGTCTGCAACGACAGGTGCATGGCGGGAGGCATCTTCGCATGCGCCAAGGATCACTTATGATGAGCACACATTTTTAGGCAGTGACCTGGGAGTCAGAAATGCTTCCAGAGGTCTTCCCCATGCTGTTCCCATGTCTTTTCAGCACTGTATGCATGTGTCTGATGATGTGTCACACACCACATGGCCAGATAAGGTTGTAAAATGTTAAAATGACATTTCCCAGTGAATGCATTTGTCTTTGTTGAAAGCAATGCAAAAGTGCAAAAACGCATCAAAAACGCTACGTGTGAACATAGCCCAAGGTGTGGAGGAGTATTTTTGGTTTTGGTTATTTATTTTGCCTTATATACAAGTCATTACCCTGGAAAGAATGTTCCTTAATATATTTCCCTGGAAAATCCATTTTGGTTTTGTTTTTGTATGTTTTATTGTGAATCCGTAAAAGTTGCATCAGAAATGCTTCCAGGAGTCTTCCCCATGCTGTTCCCATGTCATTTGAGCACTGTTCCCATCGATTTGGGCAATTTTTAGGCCTTCTGCAGACCGCCGGGGGGAGCCGCCTGAAAAATGCTTGAGTTTCCCATAGACTTGCATTGGGCTCATTGCTCGGGTCGAGCACCCGAGTATTCCAATTTGCTTGACCCGAGCAACGAGTATTCGAGCATTTTAGTGCTCGCTCATCACTAGTCTTATTATATAGACCTTAAATAGGTTTTCTTTTTAATTTCAGAACTGTTCCCAGCCAACAAACTATATATCCAGCCCAAGAAATACCACATTGGACATTGGTAAAGCATATCTGAGCCCTCCTAAGAGCAACTTATCACATGTACCTTCAAAAATCAGCAGTAATAAGGGTAAGTGTACATAGCTGTGGATGAACCTTTATGGCAAATAGAGCTATAAGCCATAATCAACAGTCGTAATTATAAATGTGCAGTATAAATAAGGATGACAAAAATAAATGACAAAATGTTCTAACAATGTTAAAGGTTTCTCATCTAGGCAAGTCTTACAAGGATACTGAAATTGTAACTAAACAAAGTATGTATATTTGTATCTGTTTTTCAGGTCACGTGGTATCCAAACAGCCTGTTAACATTTATTCTATCTTGTCAACTGATAACGCAGTGAGTTACTATCATTAGACTAATTTTTTTTATTTGTTGCAATGAATCTCTTTTTTCTGTAAAATCTGTACTTTTATGCCCATAAATTACAAAAGTATTTTCGGAGTGATATCTTTATTGGCTAACCAGAAAAAAAATATATATATATATATGCAAGCTTTCAGAGCACAGAGGCTCCTTCTTCAGGCTATATTACAAATGAATTGATAAGACAAAAGGCACAACATTTAAGAGATATTACAGCAAGACATTTGTTCATGAGGCGTAAGGGGTGAAGTCTCCTAATGATAAGTCAAAGAGACCAAATTTAGGGTTTTTAGTTGCAAATGGCAAGTCTGTGGGAATGTTTACATCGATTTTTCTGGCTAATATGGTACCACAGTATAACTTTGTATTGTACGTTATGGTAGTGTGTAAATGTTTTAGGCAGGTGTGTAAAACATGCTACAAAATTATTTACATTTTATGTTCTTTTTTGTTCACTCACTTTGCATTTTTTTGTTATTTATAAAAATAAACTATTAACATTTCACTTTCACAGTACTGCAAGCATAATAGACCTTATTATTAATGATCATTCAGTTCCCGCACACTTTCCATTATTGTAATTTGAATTGGCCACTTTTCTAATGTAGTAGTGGGGAAGGACGTAGCCTTCCTGTGGCACTGAAAGAGTTAAAGGGGAATGTTCCCATAGTTAGATCTCTCTGAGCTGCCGTTAGGTCCAGTTAAGGGGTTAGCTGTGATGATCCAGCCAGTAGAGTAGAGGGGGAACTTAGCGCCATGATCAAGCATAGAGTGTGTATAAAGCTTGTTTCTGATATAATTCCTTGTGGGCTATAATATTGGTAACCAGCCACAAGATGCCACTGTTCCGGGCACAGTTGATAGTGCAAGACTGCTAGCAGGATTGCAGGCACATATGACAGTGAAGGGTTAATTGTGTGTGAGGAAAGCCCATAGAGGGTGGGCGCTTTAGAAAACGTGTGGTGAGTTTCCAGAAAAATCAGTGAGAGTTTGAACAGAGAACCATACAGGCAGCCTAAGTATAGTGGCTGCTAGGGCAGACGGGAGCCCCATACCCCAGACAGTAGGATCACCAGAGTGAAGATTCCCTACTCAAGAGTCCTATTAGCCAGCCGGAGAAACTCAACAGAGGTATTAAGGACCTGGGACATATTCTGTCTGCAGGCTGCAGAAGAAGCTAGGACTCAAGGCTAGGACGTGGGGAGCAATAGGATCCAGATATACTGTCACTGGTGAGGAAGATTATCTAGGGCTAGAGAATAGAGCCACAGAGATGCTTCACTTAAAGAGGGAACCAGGGCTGAAGTTGTTTCCAGTAACTGTGAGAGAGATGACAACCTGTTGGGCCTTATCCATTATATCTGCTTGTAAATATTGCACATATTCCTCTTATCCGAGTAAAGTCCCAGTTATAGCTAAGAATCTTGTGTCCTCTGAATTTATTGCTGCCCTGGTCCCAGAAGAGAAATGCCTGGAGACAGCCGCGACCGGATGGTCTGAAGTAAGTGGAGAGCACCACATATACTGCAGCACATCAGAGGGAGGACACACTTTGCCCGTAGGGTGCCATGGCGAGCAGGGGCCACAGCTCACCCCCGTCTACCTTGCTGGGGCACCTTACATATGGGGGGGGTGTCTTCAATCTTTCCTGACAGCAGATGTGGGGGATAAGAAAAGTCAAGCAGTTAGTTCGTTGGAGTGCCAGGAGTTAAAGGGGTTTTCCCAAGAACAAAGTTAATTTAAATCAGCATTTTAATCAATAGATCTTTGAATAATAATAATTTCCACAATTGGATGGGTTTAAAAAGATGTTCCTGTGCTGAGATAATCTTATAAAAGTGCCCCTACTGTGTACTGTGTACTGTGTAATGGCTGTGTCTGACCGTGCAGGACCATGGTCTGATCATACCACAGCTCCTGGGCAGGGGGGGGGGGGAGAAAAAAGAGTATACGGACATTACAGCATGGGATCACAGCTGATTATTTCTTGAGGTAAAACATTACTTAAAAACAGGCAATGAAATGTTTTGCCTCACAAAAATAATTATTTACTATCCCCTGCTGTAATGTCTCTATACTCTTTTACTTCCTCCCCTGCCCAGGAGATGTGGTATGATCAGATCATGTTCCTGTACGGTCAGACACAGCCATTACACAGTACACAGCAGGGGCACATTTATAAGATTATCTCAGCACAGGAACATTTTTTTTAAACATATCAAATTGTGGAAATTCTTTTTTATTCCAATATCTATTAATTAAAATGTCCATTGTTCGTGGGAAAACCCCTTTAATGTCCTGGAAAACTCCTTTATGGGGTTATCTAGGACTTTTTAATTATTTTACTATGGTCCTAAGAACTAATAGGCAGGTAGTTGCTACCTACCTGCCTGTTGTGCCTGGCACACATCTCAATCAGCACAGACCGCTCCTGCGGGTGATTCAATGGCTCCTGCTATCATGTTGACAGAGCAGCAGCTCCTTTTCAGCTCTGTTCTGTTGTCGGGACGGGACTGGACTGCCGACATCATGCTGACTGACAGCCGGCTCCCCGCTGCTTAACTGCGGGGAGTTGGATGTCAATCAGAATAACGTCAGCAATCACAGCCAGTACATAGAGCAGCCCGGAAGAGGAAGAACTGCTCTGCTGATGTGGAGCAGCTGAATCGCCAGGTAGAACAGGCAGGTAGTTAGCAAATTAGTTCTAAGGTCCATAGTTAAAAAAAAATAGTCCTGGAAAGACCGATTAAGATATGACATAGTCTTATATACTCCTTTAGTAGTTAAATCAGAGAAACAATTACATTAATAAAAAGCTGAGTTAATACTTTTTATCATGTATTTCGATATTTAGCATGATATTGTGTGTCGTCCTTTAGAGTGATCAGTACAAATGTGATTTATTTTGCAATTCAATTTCCAGTGAACTGATTAGGAAATACGAAAAAAACACATTTCTAGATAAAAAGTGATTAGAGGGATTTTAAACAGAGCTCCTGTTGATGATTAAATTAATCTCTTCAGATTCATTCCTGCCACCTACTGATCAGTTACTCACACTGAACATATGAAAGTGACTTAAGAGCTTAGAAAAAAGACCAATGTTTGTTAGAGTTTTCAATCTCTAAAACATAAAATTCTACCTTTTCAAATGCCAAGGACGCACTTTTTTTTTTCCTCTTGAAGATGAAGACAAAACGAAAAAGTAACTGACTTGAAAAAGCGTTATTTATTGCCATACTGCTTACAATGATTGTATTGAAAAACTAAACAAAAGCCACCGAAATGGTGAAAATAATGTCAGATGGTGTGTTTTAGAGCAGGTAAATGGAGGCAATTGTCTAACTCTCCTTTAAAGGGGTATTCTTACCTTAGACATATATGGCAGGTAAATGGCATTTAATGACATGTAGTCAACTTACTGGAGCAGAAGCAACAGGGAGAAAATGTAGTTACTTTTTCCCTGCAGCCGCTCACTTCTAGTCATTGGGGCAGTGCAGAGAGCGGTTACCGTCACTGCTCGCAATACAGTGAGAGCACCCATAATCTCTCCCTTGCATTTCATTTTCTCATTTTTTTCTAGTAAGCCAGCTCCAGGAAGTTGAAACATTATTTACCCACAGATTAACCCTATATCTGCAGGTGAATAACATTTCTGGAGGTATCATGTTCCCCTCTACTAACAAAGAAGTTAATACAACTTCAAACTTGCATGGAAACCTATCCATTAATTCTCTGGTCACGCTTATCCAGTGGTGGGTTCCCTGTTTGCATTAGTGAAACTATGCCCCCTTTGCAGACCATGGTACGTTCTGCAGACCACACCCAGTTACAAGTTCCTCCATCATCAGTACATGAATACAGCACCAGAACCACCATCAGGACATGAATATAGCACCAGAACCACCACCATAAGAATATGAATACAGCACCAGAACCATCACCATGAGTATGTGAGTACAGCACCAGAACCACCACCATCAGTATGTGAATACAGCACCAGAGCCATCATAAGTACATTAATACAGCACTAGAACCAGCATCATTACATGAATATACCACCAGAACCACCACCATCAGTATGTGAATACAGCACCAGTACCACTATCAGGATGTGAATATAGAACCAGAACAACCATCACCAGTACGTGAATATATCAGCAGAACCACCACCATCAGTACGTGAATACAGCACCAGAACCACTATCAAAATGTGCATATAGCACCAGAACAACCACGATCACTATTGGAATACAGCACCAGAACCACTACCATCAGTATGTGAATACAGCACCAGAACCATCATCAATATGTGAATACAACACTAGAACCATCACCATCAATACGTGAATACAGCACCAGAACCACCATCAGTATGTGAATACAGCACCAGAACCACCATCATAGGTATATGAATCCAAACCACTATCACCGGTACATGAATACAGCACCAGAACCACATCTCCTTATCTGAACTTGACAGCTTCATGTATGACTGAGGCTAGGGTCACACGACTGTATATTCTCTCATCTGAGAGAATATGGCCGATTATGCTAATCACACTTAGATCAGAGTGTGATCGGATTCTCTCAGATGAGGAGTAGATGAAGAAAAACATGTTTTCATCTTCTCCATTGTAGTAGTAGAGCATGGCACGCCCTCCTGTCAGCAGGTGCACAAGTGCGAGCCGTAGTATAATATCTATGAGGAACTTGGCAGTCAATTGATCTATAAAAAAGATGATTTATTTGCAATCCACAATGAACATATAAGATGTTTCGGTCTCAGTTTAGACCTTCTTCAGATATACGGATTGCCAGAGAAGAAGATAGGACTCAATGCTGAAACTCTACTATATGTTCCCTGTGGATTGTGAATAAATCATCTCTTTTCCCCTCACCCATGACAGCACCATACGAGAGAGTAGGACCCGCCCCTGTTACCAGACAGGAAGCCCTGAGCACAAAATAAAAAGGCAACTCCCACTTCCTCCTTCAAATGTGGTTTCCTGTCCTCAAGGATGTAGAAGCCTAGAGCACACGGCTGGAGCAGCCGTGAATCATGGAACATCAGTGAATCATGGAACATCAGTGAATCATGGAACACCATGCTGTGTTCTAAAGCAACCTCTAGTAAATGGCAGTGAGCAGGGACCCAGTTGGGCTCTGAAATGCTAAAATCAGTCTGGAAGAATCTACATTTAATAATTCCGTACCTACCTACGTTTGCTAGGCTATTGAGCTTCATGGCTAGGCCTAATGGCTTGTGTGTAGAGCCTCATGGCTAGGCCTCATGGCTTGTGTATAGAGCCTCATGGTTAGGCCTCATGGCTTGTGTATAGAGCCTCATGGCTAGGCCTCATGGCTAGTTCTCATTGCTTGTGTATAGAGCCTCATGGCTAGGCCTCATGGCTTGTGTATAGAGCCTCATGGCTTGTGTATAGAGCCTCATGGCTTGTGTATAGAGCCTCATGGCTTCTGTATAGATCCTCATGGCTTCTGTATAGAGCCTCATGCCTAGGCCTCATGGCTTGCGTATAGAGCCTCATGGCTAGGCCTCATGGCTTGAGTATAGAGCCTCATGGCTTGTGCATAGAGCCTCATGGCTAGGCCTCATGGCTTGCATATAGAGCCTCACGGCTAGGCCTCATGGCTTGCGTATTGCGCCTCATGGCTAGGCCTCATGGCTTGCGTATTGAGCCTCATGGCTAGGCCTCATGGCTTGCATATTGAGCGTCATGACTAGGCCTCATGGCTTGCACATTGAGCTTCATGGCTGGGCCTCATGGCTTGCACATTGAGCTGCATTGGCTGGGCCTCATCCCTTGCGCATTGGGCCGCATGGCTGGGCCTCATGCCAATTCAGGTCTGGGCTTATGTCTCATGTTGTCCTGTCTGAAGTTTTTTTCAGACCGCTTCATAGGTGCGGAAAACCCTGCCACGTTAGGTCTAGGATTTTCCTCAGCTGTCTGTCTCACGGTGGGTTGCCCGGTTAGCCAGGCAACTTGGGGCTTGTAAATCTGTTTCACTAAGGTCTCAAAGCTTCATTACCCTTTACTAGCAATATTACTGATATTGGTAAGGAGGGTTTCTGGACGATGCCCTTGGCCTGGGGTGATTCTATTAAATACAGTCCAAAGGATAACTGCTGAGTAACAGGTCCAGTCAATCCCTCATACTTGGATAGCATATTGAACTAGTCTGCATTTACCATCTATGTCCCAGTGGCCTTCTTGGTAAAGGTGTGAATAAGGGCGCTAAAAAGAATAATACCAATTTAAGTCCAGTTGATCTTCACAATCTAGGATCATTAGTAACGTAACATAGGTTGAATAAAGACCTAGGTCCATCAAGTTCAAGCTTTCTCCCCCAATTGTACTCCCTACACTAACTTACTAACTTACTGGGACTAGGCCTCACAAATGTATTACCATTTTTATAACTGCACTATTACAGTTATAATGAACCAGTTTATAATATTTTTTTTAATTCGTTTTATTTTTTTGTATTTCTAATAATAGTATTACTAAAATCCCTATACCTAAAAACTGTTGATCCAGAAGACGGCAAAACCGAGAACACATTCAGCCAATTTGCATCAGGGGGGAAAAATTACCTCTTGACCCTGAGAAAAGGCGATCAGTACTAGAAACCCATAATGTTATGTGTATGGAGGAAATCATCCAGCCTTTTTTTTGAAAGCTGTTACTGTCTGCCATCACTACCTCTTGTGGTAGGGAATTCCACAGTCTGACTGCTCTGACTGTAAAGAACCCTTTCTTATTTAGGTGCTGGAATTGCTTTTTTTCCACCCGTAATGAGTGCCCCCTGGTCCTTATTATGGTCTTTGGAGGGAATAAGTCTGTACTGATCACACATATATTTATACATGTAAATGGGATCCCTTTCTGAGGAGTCGTTTTTCTAAGCTAAACAAGCTCAACTTTTTCAACCTCTCATCATATGAGATGCCTCCATCCCTTTAGATGAACTGGCTGATAAACATCTACAGCTCAGTCCCCCCCCCTCCTGGTTGAAGGTGCAAGAGGGACATGGCTGCGTTAAGCTTAAAGAAACCACTGTAAGTCCAGCTAAAACTCCTACTTGGAGTCTTCGAATGACCTTTTGAACGTTAAGTGATTAAACTCTCTATACCCCATATCCCCCTGATAGGGAATGGTAAAAGGAGCTGCGAGTTGTACTTACCAATGGGGGGGGCTGTAAAACCAACATTTGCTCCAATCTACCCTCCTTGTTTAGAGTGATAATAAACTTGATCGTGCCAAGAGGGGCAGCACTATACCGGTCTGACCTCATAAGGGAAGTATGAGTTGGACTCACCGGTAGGGAAATTGATAAACCACCAATTGTAAGATAAACTTGATTGTGCCAAGTAAGGCAGCATTATACCGGTCGGCCTTCCTAAGGGAAGTGCGAGCTGGACTCGCCGGTATTGGAGGATGATAAACCACCAATTGCCTTAATCTATCCTCCTGGTATGGAGTGGTAAGATAAACTTGATTGTACCAAGTAAGGCAGCACTACCGGTCGGCCTTTCTAAGGGAAGTGTGAGCTGGACTCGCCGGTATTGATGGTTGATAAACCATAAATTGCCTCAATCTACCCTCCTGATTTGGAATGGTAAGATAAACTTGATTGTAATGAGTCGGGCAGCACTACCGGTCTAACCTCCTAAGGGAAGTATGAGTTGGACTCGCCAGTATGGGACTGACGAACCAGTAAATATCCCAGTCCATCCTCCTAATGGAGTTGCCCGATAGACATGATTATACCGGATCTGGTAAAATTATTTCAAGACCAGTGTATCCTCCCAGTTAGAAGTGGGGCAGATGGACTAATTGGAAATTAAGTCAATGTAGCCATATTACACAATATGTATTCTTGGGATTAAAGTCATAAACTGGTAGACTCAACTAAGTGGCGAGTTGGTTAAATATCCAGTCAGTGCGCTCTTGGAGTGATAAGACGGCAACTCTGCAATAAACCTATAAAGGAGGAACCAGTGGATGAGTTAAAATGTCCCCATACCCGTGAGACTCCTGTGGCGAAGGAGAAACATCTTTGCTAGTTAAGACGAATGCCTTCACACTGAGGTAAGTCCGTTCTGATTATTACTCAAGCACAGGATGATACGTACTTAAGGTACATGTTTAACGGGATGGGATGCTAATACCTTAGCTTAAGACCATCTGAGATTTGACCAATACCATAAGAGATCTATATCTCTTTCTGAATGAGTTGTTTCGGAAAAAAAAAAAGTTATCAGTTATCACTCGGTTTACTTAGTTTCTTTGCTTGAAAACTAATCTATTTTCCATTTGAACTATTGTCATCTAACAATTTCCATGGTTGGATTATATTAACATTAGTGATGAGCGAGCATGCTCGCTACTGCTCGGTGCTCGCCCGAGCATCTCACTGCTCGAGATGCTCGGCGCTCACCGAGTATTTCTGGGGTTGCTTGGCAGGAGCTCGGTTCCCCTCCCTGCATGTTTGCCGCGCCAATCAACATGCAGGGATTGCCTGCCACTCACTGTAATGCCGTAGCCCTGTTGGTTGTGGCATTACAGTGATTGGCTGGCCGCACAGCGTCATCAGGTCTATATCAGACCTGGCACCGCTGTGCTTGTCACAGTCACTCCGGAATCAGGCAGAGTAGGGAGAGGTACTGCTTCGTCAGGGAGAGATTTGCTTGTGTATTAGGTAGTGTAGGGAGAAAAACTGTACATTACCCATATCCATCTTAACAAACAGTCCTTTTGAGGACTAACTAATCCATCTGCAGAGATATCAGGCAGGCAGTGAAGGGAATATAGCAGACTGCAGTGCATATAGCACAAGAGGCTCCATTCCAATTCTGCCTTCTGCTGCTGTTAGATATTTCTATACAAAGGCCCATGTCTCAGGGGCCAGGAATACTTTTTTTTTGGATCTTAATCCTCATTATTTGCTTAAAAAGCAATCCAGAGAACACTGATTTTCTGCGTCATTTGCTTGTTGGCACTGCAGAATACAGCCAGGTCCTTTCCATATTACAGCGCTAGAAATCCAGCTATTTAAAATTATGTTTTCTCCGTCAAACGGATCACATATACGTTGTCAGAAAATACTGCCATTTCTGGCCTCCATTAAAAATTTCCTTCAGTGTGTCAGTGAAGCAATTCACACCAGTTTGCTGTTCAAACTACTTACCTACAGGCCAGGTATTTAAAACTCTGTTTTCTCCGTCACACGGATCACATATAAGTTCGCTCCAAATTCAGTCATTTGCAGTGAGCGTGGAAGATACTGTCCTCCATTTAAAATGGGCAAGGCACGTGGCAAGGGACGGGGAACTGGACATGATGGTGATGGTGCATGCAGAGGCCGAGGACAAGGCCGTGGGCAAGCTGAAATTGTGCCACAACAAACACCCACGTCTTCTCGCCTGACGTTCCTGTCCCAATTCCTAGGGGACCACAGCACACCACTATTGAAACCAGAGCAGTGTCAAAAGGTTGTTGGTTGGATAGCGGATAATGCTTCCAGTCACCACCACCACCCTGTCTTCCACACGGTCAAGTCTCAGTAGCCGTGAGTCTGGACCGCATATTCCTCACCCTGATCCTCCTTCCTCCTACCATGCCGAGTGCCCAGAGACAACTGATCCCACACTTTCACACTCTGAAGAGCTGTTCACTTTTCCATTTATAGATTCGGGCCTCTCACCCGGTCCACTTGAAGCGGGGCAAGAGGAGATCGCGTGTAGCGATGCCCAAATATTTGAGCAGCCATGGTCACACGAAGGTGACGGTGGGAAAGTGTCACAAGAGGTGGACGATGATGAGACACAATTGCCAGAAAGTCAGGAGGAGGACCAGGGTGCGGAAGTGGAAGACGAGGTGGTGGATGATATAGTAACTGACCCAACCTGGCAGGAGGACATGCAGAGCGAGGACAGCGGCACACAGGGAGAGGGAGGCAGAGCACCCCAACAGGCAGGAAGAAGCAGTGTGGTGGCTGCAGACAGAAGGCAGGCAACCATTCCCCGTAACACCAACACGAAGGAAGTTGCCAGTACAACTGTTAGGTCTTCCCGAGTTTGGTTGTTTTTTAAAGACTCTGCCAATAACCCCAAAAAGGCCATTTGCACACCTGCCAGGCCAGCATCAGCAGGGGTGGCAAAACGACCAGCCTGACCATCACCAGCATGATCAGGCACATGGCAGCAAAGCACCCAACTTTGTGGGCCGAACCCCAGGGTCCAGGAACAGTGCCTGCAGGTGGCACCATTGATTCTTCCGCTGTTGTGCATGCAAGCCAATCCCCTGTCCATGGTGTATGCGAAGATGCCTCCTGCCCTGTACCTGTCGTTGCGCACGCTCAAGTAGCAGCATCAGGAAGCATGTCCATGTCCTTGTCCCAGCGCAGCGTTCAGTTGTCCATACCCCAGTCCTTGGAACGCAAGCGCAAATATGCAGCCAATGCACCACAGGCCACACTACTAAATTCTCACATTTCACGATTGCTTGCACTCGAAATGTTGCCTTTTAGGCTTGTGGAGATGGAAGCATTCCGCAACCTGATGACGGCGGCCGTCCCTCGGTACTCGGTCCCCAGCCGCCACTATTTCTCCCGGTGTGCCATCCCCGCATTACACAAGCACGTGTCCCAAAACATTATCCGTGCCCTCAACAACACAGTTACCGGGAAAGTCCACATAACCACGGACACGTGGACAAGTGCTTGTGGGCAGGGAGAGAACATCTCGCTGACGGCACACTAGGTTAACATAGTGGAAGCTGGAACCCAGTCAGATCTTGGGACGGAACACGTCCTCCCGACGCCAAGGATTGCGGGCCCTAGGTCAATCAGAGTTGCTCCCATGGTCTACAGCTCCTGCACCTCCTCCTCCTCAGCCTCCTCCTCCTCTTCAGCCTTCATCTCCGAAATGACCACATCAGTCACAAGCTGGAAGCACTGCAGCACTGCCTCGGCCAAGCGGCAACAGGCTGTGCTGAAGCTAATAAGCTTAGGTGACAAACCGCACAATGCTGAAGAGTTGTGGACAGCTCTGAAAGAGCAGGCAGATCTGTGGCTCACACCGCTGAACCTACAGCCAGGCATGGTCGTGTGTGACAATGGCCAGAACCTGGTGGTGGCTCTAAGGCGAAGCAAGCTCACACACGTACCATGCCTGGCCCATGTGCTTAACCTCGTGGTTCAGCGGTTTCTCAAATCCTACCTGGAGCTTCCGGATCTGCTTGTTAAAGTACGCCGCCTGTGTGCCAATTTTAGAAAGTCAGCTACAGCTTCCGCCACCCTTGACGTGTTTCAGCAGCGTTTGTAGCTTTCGGCTCACAGACTGGTGTGTGATGTCCCCACGCGTTGAAACTCTACACTGCAGATGTTGGGAAGGATTTGTGAGCAGAAGAGGGCAGATGTTGAGTACCAGTATCAACAAGGCCGTCGGTATTCAGTTCAGACTCCACACATAAGCCCTCAGGAGTGGACATGGATGTCAGACATATGTACCATCCTCCAAAACTTTGAGGACTCCACCAAGATGGTGAGCGGCGATGACGCCATAATTATCGTCACCATCCCGCTTCTCTGTTTTTTGAAACGCTCTCTGCTCACAATCAAAGAGGATGCATTGCAGGCGTAGCACGATGAGATGGAGCAAGGAACCATACAGGGTGATTACACACAGCCAAGCCTCATCTCATCCCAACGTGGATTGGGTGACAATGAGGAAGAGGAGGAGGAAGGACAGGAGCAAGTTTCATGCACTATAGATGGTACTACCTGCACAGCTGTCATACTGTCTGTTCAGCGTGGATGGCCAGAGGACAGAGAGGAGGAGGAGGAGAGCATTGTCAGTCATCCTCTTGGTGAGGACACGGAAGTCTTGCCTGTTAGTTGTCTGGCGCGCATGGCTGAGTTTATGTTACGCTGCCTTTCCTATGGCCCTCACGTTCTCAACATTTTCGGTAACAGTCATAACTGGTTGGTGATACTTCTAGACCGATGCTACAAGGAGAACTTTATATTTCTTATTCCTGAGGCGGACAGGTCTACAAAAATGGGGCTGTACCAGAAGGCCCTTGTTGCAGAACTATTAAAAAAATTCCCATCTGAAAACGCTGGCGGCAGAGGGCACACTTCGTTGGACAACCAAGGAGTACAGGCGAGAGAGACACAACTTCAATCCAGCAGAGGCAGGGGAACACTGTCAAAGTTGTGTAAGAGTTTTCTCAGACCCTCCCATCACACAGGCCCTGAAGCGTGGGGTACTCTCACAAGGAGTGCAAAGTTTGGGAAGATGCTGAGGGAGTACCTTGCCGACCGTACCATCGTCCTCTGTGATTCCTCTTTGCCTTATAATTATTGGGTATCCAAGCTGGATACGTGGAATGAACTGGCTCTCTATGCCTTGGAGACCCTGGCCTGCCCTACCGCCAGCGTTTTATCAGAGCGGGTTTTTAGTGCCGCTGGTGGAATTATAACTGATAAGCGCATCCGCCTGTCAACTGAAAATGCTGACAGAGTGACTCTTATAAAAATGAACAAGGGCTGGATTGGGCCAGACTTCTCAACACTACCGAATGATAGCAGCATAACATAAACTCAAATCCAGTGTCTTTTCTTGGGAGGTGTATTCCCATGCACCTTTTCACACCCACACATGGGTATACCCTTCCTGATTTTGGCTATTTGCTCTTGTCCTTCTCCTTCTCCTCATCCTACACCACCATATCACCAGGGTGACCGTGGTCCGTGATGCAACACCCACATAATTTTTTTAAAGGGTATTTATGATGCCCGTAAAAAAATAATTTTATACAGTATGTTCATGTGTACCCCCCAGGGGGAAATGTTTGTCAGCCCATACACTTAGTGCATGGGCATTACAAGTATAGGAGGCCCGCTCCTTTCTAATGGGAACATTTTTTTATGAGGCCCTCCTCCACGTCTCTTCCAAGGGGCATTGAAGTGCCTCCAAATTTTGGGCAGCCCTTGCATTCACTTCATAGGCCAACACTATGGGAGACTCTCTCCTTTCTAATGGGAATTTGTCGTTACTGTGGCCCTGCTCTATGTCTCTTTAAATTGTTAGTGGGGTTTTTCTTAAAATTGGTCAGCCATTGCACTCACTGCATACCCTATAACTGTATAGCAGACCCTCTCCTTTCTTATGAGAACATGTCGTACTTGTTACTGTGGCCCTGCTCTGTGTGTCTTTAAATTCTTAATGGGGTTTTATCTAATATTGATCAGCCGTTGCACTCACTGCATACCCTATAACTGTATAGCAGATCCTCTCCTTTCTAATGGGAACATGTCGTACTTGTTACTGTGGCCCTGCTCTGTGTGTCTTTAAATTCTTAGTGTGGTTTTTCCTAAAATTGGTCAGCCTTTGGACTCACTGCATACCCTATAACTGTATAGCAGACTCTCTCCTTTCTAATGGGAATTTGTCGTTACTGTGGCCCTGCTCTATGTGTCTTTAAATTCTTAGTGGGGATTTTCCCAAATTTTGTCAGCCCTTGCAGTCACAGCATGGGCATTACCACTATAGGAGACCCTCTCCTTTATAATGGGAACATGTTTTTTACTGAGACCCTCCTCTATGTCTCTTCAAAGGAGTATTGGGTTGCTTCCAAATTTTTGGCAGCCCTTCCAGTCACTTCATACGCAATAACAGTATAGGAGACCCACTTGTTAATAATGGTAACAACAAAGCATAGCCGGCTGATGGCTCTCTAACAATAGCGAGGGATGACTGCTGGCCTTTTAAGAATAGTAAGGGCCATCTGATGGCCCTATAAAAATAATCTTTATGACTTTCAGAGTCCCTCCATCATAAATAAAACAGGATGTGTCTGATGATGTGTCACACACCACATTGCCAGATAAGGTTGTAAAATGTTAAAATGACATTTCCGGGTGAATGCATTTGTCTTAAAAAATAACGTAAAAAAAAACAAAACAATAGGATCTTTCTTTAGTATAAAAACCAGCATCACCGATTTAACCTCAATGTAATCACATTGTTCAGCTCCTGCACCTTCTCCTCCATCTCCAAAATGACCACATCAGTCACAAGCTGACAGCACTGCCTTGGCCATGCGGCAACAGGTTGTCCTGAAGATAACATGCTTAATTGACAAACCGCCCAGCGCTGCAGAGTTGTTGAAAGCTGCAACACAGCAGCCTGATCTGTGGCTCTCACTGCTGAACATACAGCCAGGCATGGTCGTGTGTGACAACGGGCGGAACCTGGTGACGGAGAAATGACACCCAGAGTAGATACGGTTTCCCTCATGCCAGTCCTTTCACCGAGCTAAATACAACTCTCAGCAAAAAAAGCTGTGGACTGTCTCCGTACCGTCCCTGGCCACATTCACCTGTCCACGTGTTTGTGGGTAGGCGATCCTTCCCAGTAAGTGCACTGGGGAGGGCACGGGTAATGTTGTGGGACCCGTGCTTGTGGAAGGCGGAGACGACACCGGGAGAAGCAGTGGCGACTGGAGACCGAGCATGAGGTTATGAAAATCTTCCGCCTCCACGATCCTAAAAGGCCGCATTTCAAGTGCAAGCAGCTGTCAAAAATTTTGCAGTACAGTATTGCAGCCTGTGCGTGGGTGGGTGGCTTGCTGCATACTTGCGCTTGCATTCCAAGGAATGGGGTAGGGACAACTGAACGCTGCACTGGGACAAGGACGTGAACGGTGATTGTTGCAAGTCTGCAATGACAGGTGCATGGCGGGAGGCATCTCCGCATGCGCCAAGGATCACTTATGATGGGCACAGTTTTAGGCAGTGACCTGGGAGTCAGAAATACTTCCAGAGGTCTTCCCCATGCTGTTCCCATGTCTTTTCAGCACTGTATGCATGTGTCTGATGATGTGTCACACACCACATGGCCAGATAAGGTTGTAAAATGTTAAAATGACATTTCCCAGTGAATGCATTTGTCTTTGTTGAAAGCAATGCAAAAGTGCACAAACACATCAAAAACGCTACGTGTGAGCATAGCCCAAGGTGTGGAGGAGTATTTTTGGTTTTGGTTATTTATTTTGCCTTATATACAAGTCATTACCCTGGAAAGGATGTTCCTTAATATATTTCCCAGGAAAATCCATTTTGTTTTTGTATGTTTTATTGTGAGTCCGTAAAAGTGGCGTAATACTCTGACAACGTTGTTGACAGCAGTGACCTGGGAGTCAGAAATGCTTCCAGGGGTCTTCCCCATGCTGTTCCCATGTCATTTGAGCACTGTTCCCATCGATTTGGGCAATTTTTAGGCCCTCTGCAGACCGCCGGGGGGAGCCACCTGAAAAATGCTCGAGTTTCCCATAGACTTAAATTGGGCTCGTTGCTCGTGTCGAGCACCCAAGTATTCCAATTTGCTCGACCCGAGCAACGAGTACCGGAGCATTTTAGTGCTCGCTCATCACTAATTAGCATCCATTTATGTAAAGCCCTCACCTTGGGAAAGAGAGTGCTTTCCGTTCACTGCTCTCCACCCCCACCCATTATCCGACGGACGATGGAAGGACCACAGACTCCGGTCTCGGGATTAACAGCCGCTTTAATTCAGCAGAACGGGGCAATATAACATGGAGGGAATACTTCACAGTTCACGTGGGTAGTCCACAGCGGATACAGTCCAGAGTTAGATTCTGGAATGGAATTGAGGTTCCGGAGCTTTAAGAACCAGCTTCTTTAGACATAGGGCTTGTAAGTATTGATGAAGAAGTTCAGTCTTTTTGTAGTTTTATGCAGGAAATAATATATAGCAAGAGAGGTTTACAGACCTGAGAGTCCTAGGGTAATTTCCCAGCTTGTCCCGGTACATGTAGAAATACATCTGGGGAAATCACATGTAGGTCCGTACAATGAGGATCCTGGATAGAAAATCCTTAGCATACTGTCTGTGGAAGATAGGGAAGAGTGCTGAGCCTTAAGGCCTGGCAGGAAATCCTGTGGTAATGGAGTCTCCCCATGTGCTCTGCTCCCTGTGGCATCTTGTGCCCTACTGGGGACTTTCCCAGCTCTGTCTGTCTAGACAAGAGACTGGAGGTACCTCCCCCTACTGAATCTTCAATTTTCATGTCAGATCTTCACTTTGCAAAGGGGATATAAATCATGCACTTTTACCAACAGATATGTTGGAGCACAGCAAATGAAAAGAGCATTTATATAATGAATGAAACATATCTGGAACAATGCCTGAAAAGTACACTGGGTATAAATGGATATACTTGAACTGCATCTAACACTCAGTAATACTGGTAGGGAGGTAGCTAAGACATGAGCTGCAGTGTACAGAGGCTACTCACTGTCCAGGGGTACTTAATGGGGCATACACAGTCTGGACCGGGTCACTACATTTAAATTGCAGAATTGATGATATTATAGGGGAATAGCGTAAATATCATCATCCCTGCATGAGCCGTGGATTGTGACTTTTCTTTTGGAATCGCTCAGATCTGTGTTATGCCCTTTCTAGTTGTATCAGCTCTTGGTACTTGGCTAGATTGTAGTAGCCAGAAACTCCCCAGGATGGAAATCTCGAACTATAAGTGTCCGTTCAGCTTAAATACATTTCTTGGGGGGACTTAACGTTACACCCTAAGGGATATAAAGTACTAAATATTTCTGCTGGTCTTTGAATCCCCATTATGGCAATCTGGGATGCTCTATTCACTCTTGATAGCATAGAGTTGGGTAGTTTTGAAAAATTCTGTTATCAGTGACCCTAGGAAAGTTTCTTACGGCCGAGATCTTGGCCTTAAGTGGGGCCTTAATTGAAAATGCCAACAATATTAAGGTAGAAACCCTAGTAAAAGCCTGGTTAAGGTTACCAGGTTCCCTGAATCGATTAACTTCTGCTTCTATTACACGCTGAGTCTTAGTTCCAGTTCTTATATACTTCAGTTGTTGGTTAGTTAATTTAATGAGAACAGAATATTTAATCAAATCTGTGAAACATATTCAACCATGCATATAAGTGAAGTCTCTAAATATAGACCTTTCTCTGGGAAATAAAGAGGAAAGAGTGTTGTAAAAATCCTTTTTACTCTTGTTGGCGCTATTGGTTAAAGCTCCAAATCAATAGATATCATTCAATTTTAATGTCTAAAACTTTCACAATCTTCCTTCTTGAATCAGTATCCGTTGAAGGAGGATATTCAGGTGTAAGATCCTGTAAGGGTACTCCCTCCCTATTGAAGGATTCCGTTGTTATTGTCTCTCGTATGGTGCTGTCATGGGCGAGGGGAAAAATGATAATTACTAGTGTTGAGCGAACATGCTCGACACTGCTCGGTACTCGCCCGAGCATCACGCTACTCGGGATGTTCGGCGAGCACCGAGCATTTCCGGGTTACTCGGGCGGGAGCTCGGGTCTCCGCCCTGCATGTTTGGCGCTCTTTACAGAGCCAATGAACATGCAGGGATTGCCAGCCAGTCACTGTAATGGCGCAGCCATGTTGTTTGTGGGCATTACAGTGATTGGCTGGCCGCACAGCGTCACCTCGAGTATTTAAAACCGGGCGCCGCCATCTTGGACACAGTCGCTCCGGATCAGACAGTGTAGGGACAGCGCTGCTGATTTAGGGAGAGATATATCCTGCAAAATAGTTAGTGTAGGGTCTGTAAAGGCTGCCAGATCAAACAAACAGTCCTTCTCAGGACTAATATCCATCCCAGGTATATCAGGCAGGCAGGCAGGCAGGCTGTATAGGAGACGCAGTGGTTATACCAGCAAACGCTGCATTACAGTCCTGTGTGCTGCTCCTGTTGCTGAAATTGCTGGACTTAGCTCCAGGTCCCGGGGGCCAGGAAAAATCCTTTTTTTTATCTAAATCCTCTTTTTTTTTTCCTCCTTCGCAATGTACAAATACCCATCTTATTAACCTTTTGGTGCCCCCCCCAAAAAAAAAAAGAAGTGTGCCTCTGATTTTTCAGACACAATTATATCTGTTGAAAATAGTCTGGTGTAGGCCAGAGAAAGTGTGGTTTTGCAGTTCTATGGGCTATTTGTATCTAAAAAAAACAGTTTGAGTGTGTCGCTCACTGTTCAGCCGCAAATATATATATATTTTAAAAAGCCTGGTATACACCAGTAAATTATTACTGTGGTTTTGATGTTCCACGGTAAAACATCTCTATTATCCTGTTTTTGGCATTTTTTGCTGTATAAAAATAATAGTGTCTCCCTGATTTTTCAGACACAAATGTATCTGTTGAAAATAGTCTGGTGTAGGCCAGAGAGACAGAAGTGTGCTTTTGCTGTTCCACGGTAAAAAATCTCTATTATCCTGCTTTTTGCATTTTTTGCTGTAAAAAAAAAAAAAAAAATGTCTCCCTGATTTTTCAGACACAAATATATCTGTTGAAAATAGTCTGGTGTAGGCCAGAGAGACAGAAGTGTGCTTTTGCTGTTCCACGGTAAAAAATCTCTATTATCCTGCTTTTTGCATTTTTTGCTGTAAAAAAAAAAAATAGTGTCTCCCTGATTTTTCAGACACAAATATATCTGTTGAAAATAGTCTGGTGTAGGCCCGAGAAATACAAGTGTGGTTTTGCAGTTCCATGGTACAAACCTCTGTATTATCCACTTTTGGGCCATTTGTATCTAAAAAAAACAGTTTGAGTGTGTCGCTCACTGTTCAGCCGCAAATATATATATATTTTAAAAAGCCTGGTATACACCAGTAAATTATTACTGTGGTTTTGATGTTCCACGGTAAAACATCTCTATTATCCTGTTTTTGGCATTTTTTGCTGTATAAAAATTTTTTGCTGTATAAAAATAATAATAGTGTCTCCCTGATTTTTCAGACACAAATATATCTGTTGAAAATAGTCTGGTGTAGGCCAGAGAGACAGAAGTGTGCTTTTGCTGTTCCACGGTAAAAAATCTCTATTATCCTGCTTTTTGCATTTTTTGCTGTAAAAAAAAAAAAAATAGTGTCTCCCTGATTTTTCAGAAACAAATATATCTGTTGAAAATAGTCTGGTGTAGGCCCGAGAAATACAAGTGTGGTTTTGCAGTTCCACGGTACAAACCTCTGTATTATCCACTTTTGGGCCATTTGTATCTAAAAAAAAACAGTTTGAGTGTGTCGCTCACTGTTCAGCCGCAAATATATATATATTTTAAAAAGCCTGGTATACACCAGTAAATTATTACTGTGGTTTTGATGTTCCACAGTAAAACATCTCTATTATCCTGTTTTTGGCATTTTTTGCTGTATAAAAATAATAATAGTGTCTCCCTGATTTTTCAGACACAAATATATCTGTTGAAAATAGTCTGGTGTAGGCCAGAGAGACAGAAGTGTGCTTTTGCTGTTCCACGGTAAAAAATCTCTATTATCCTGCTTTTTGCATTTTTTGCTGTAAAAAAAAAAAAAAAAATGTCTCCCTGATTTTTCAGACACAAATATATCTGTTGAAAATAGTCTGGTGTAGGCCCGAGAAATACAAGTGTGGTTTTGCAGTTCCACGGTACAAACCTCTGTATTATCCAGTTTTGGGCCATTTGTATCTAAAAAAACAGTTTGAGTGTGTCGCTCACTGTTCAGCCGTAAATATATATATATTTTAAAAAGCTTGGTATGCACCAGTAAATTATTACTGTGGTTTTGATGTTCTACGGTAAAACATCTCTATTATCCTGTTTTTGGCATTTTTTGCTGTATAAAAATAATAATAGTGTCTCCCTGATTTTTCAGACACAAATATATCTGTTGAAAATAGTCTGGTGTAGGCCAGAGAGCCAGAAGTGTGCTTTTGCTGTTCCACGGTAAAAAATCTCTATTATCCTGCTTTTTGCATTTTTTGCTGTAAAAAAAAAAAAAAAAAATGTCTCCCTGATTTTTCAGACACAAATATATCTGTTGAAAATAGTCTGGTGTAGGCCTGAGAAATACAAGTGTGGTTTTGCAGTTCCACGGTACAAACCTCTGTATTATCCACTTTTGGGCCATTTGTATCTAAAAAAAACAGTTTGAGTGTGTCGCTCACTGTTCAGCCGCAAATATATATATATTTTAAAAAGCCTGGTATACACCAGTAAATTATAACTGTGGTTTGCTGTTCCACGGTAAAAAATCTCTATTATTCAGGTTTTGGTATTTTTTTCCGTAAAGAAAAACAGTAGTGTCTCCTGACTGTTGTGACACAAAAATATATCTGTTGAAAATAGTCTGGTGTAGGCCCGACATCCCAGTGTGGTTTTGCAGTTCCACGGGTCAAATCGCTGTACTATCCAGTTTTGGGCCTTTGGTATCTAAAAAAAAAAAAGCAGTTTGAGTGTGTCGCTCACTGTTTAGCCGCAAATATCTCTATTTAAAAAAGTGTGGTATACCACAGTAAACAATAACTGTGGTTTTCCTCTTCCACGGTTCTAATCTACTCTTTATTACCCTTTTTCCATTGATAGTGCAAGTGTAAGCTATTTTACTTCATTTACAATGGGCAAGGTGCGTGGCAAGGGACGTGGAAGTGGACTTTCTGGTGATGGTTCGTGCAGAGGACGGGGCCGTGGCCAAGGTGCAAATGTGCCACAGCCAACAGCCACATCTTCTCGCTCCCACTTCTTGACCAAATTACTAGGGAAGCACAGAACAATACCAGTATTGAGAACTGATCAGTGTGAACAGGTTATTAATTGGATAGCAGACAATACTTCCAGTTACCTGGGCACCACCATCTCCGGTCTGTCTTCCACACGGTCAACTCTTAGTAGCCGTGAGTCTTGACAGCATACTCCTCCTCACCCTGATGCTCCTTCCTCCCACCATGCCGAGTGTCGTCAGACAGCAAGTGATCCCACAATTGGACACTCTGAAGAGCTGTTCACTGGTCCATTTCCATATTTGGGCCCCTCGCCTGATACGCTTGAAGTGGTGGAAGAGGAGATCCCATGTTGCGATGCCCAAATATTTGAACAGCCACGGCCACAGGAAGTCGACGTTGGCAATCTGTCACAAGAGGTGGACGATGACGAGACACAATTGCCAGGAAGTGAGGAGGAGGATCGTGGTGTGCAAGTGGAAGAGGAGGAGGTGGTGGATGATCTAGTAACTGACCCATTGTGGAAGGAGGACATGCAGAGTGAGGCCAGCAGCACACAGGGGGAGGGAGGCAGAGTACCCCAAAAGGCAGGAAGAAGCAGTGTGGTGGCCGCAGACAGAAGGCAGGCAACCGTTCCCCGTAACACCAACACGAGGGACGTTGCCAGTACAAGCGGTAGGTCATCCAGAGTCTGGAATTTTTTTAAAGACTCTGCTGATAACCCCAAAAAGGCCATATGTTCCACCTGCCATGCCAGCATCAGCAGGGGTGACAAAACTACCAGCCTGACCACCACCAGCATGATCAGGCACATGGCAGCAAAGCACCCGACTTTGTGGGGCGAAACCCAGGGTCCACGACCAGTGTCAGCGGGTGTCACCACTGCTTCTTCCACTGTTGTGCGTGCAATAGAACCCCCTGTTGTGTGTGCAAGGCAATCCCCTGTCCATACTGCATGTAAAGATGCCCCCTCCTCTCAGTCTTCACTTGTTATGGCAGCTTCTCAAGAAACAGCATCAACGTCCACGTCCACGTCCCACCGCAGCGTTCAATTGTCCATATCCCAGACCTTTGAACGAAAGCGGAAATTCGCAGCTAACGCCCCACAGGCCACAGTCCTAAATTCGCACATTTCACGACTGCTTGCATTGGAAATGCTGCCTTTTAGGCTGGTGGAGACGGAATCCTTCCGCAATCTTATGGCGGTGGCCGTCCCTCGGTTCTCGGTCCCCAGCCGACACTATTTTGCCCGGTGTGCCATCCCCGCACTACACAAGCACGTGTCCCAAAGCATCTGCCGTGCCCTCAACAACGCAGTTACTGGGAGAGTCCACCTGACAACGGACACGTGGACAAGTGCTTGTGGCCAGGGACGGTACATCTCTCTGACGGCACAGTGGGTAAACATACAGGAAGCCGGGACCCAGTCGGACCTTGGGACGGAACACATCCTCCCCACACCGAGGATTGCGGGCCCTATGTCAGTCAGAGTTGCCCCCACAGTGTACAGCTCCTGCGCATCCTCCTCCTCCTCCTCATGTTCAGCCTCCATCTCAGATATCACCACATCAGTTACAAGCTGGAAGCATTGAAGTACTGCCTCCGCCAAGCGGCAACAGGCTGTGCTGAAACTCATAAGCTTAGGTGATAAACCTCACACTGCTTGTGAGTTGTGGACAGCTGTGAAAGAGCAGGCAGATCTGTGGCTGAGACCGCTGAACCTACATCCCGGCATGGTCGTGTGTGACAATGGCCGTAACCTGGTGGCGGCTCTGAGGCGAGGTGAGATCACACACGTACCATGCCTGGCTCATGTGCTTAACCTCGTGGTTCAGCGGTTTCTTAAATCGTACCCCGAGTTGCCAGATCTGCTCGTCAAAGTACGCCGCCTGTCAGCTCATTTTCGCAAGTCGGCTACAGCTTCCGCCGCCCTTGCTGTGTTGCAGCAGCGTTTGCAGCTTCCGGCACACCGACTGGTGTGTGATGTCCCCACGCGTTGGAACTCTACCCTCCACATGTTGCAAAGGATTTGTGAGCAGAAGAGAGCAGTTGTGGAGTACCAGCTGCAACAAGGCCGTCGATATTCAGGTCAGACTCCACACATAAGACCTCAGGAGTGGACCTGGATGTCTGACATATGTACCATCCTGACAAACTTTGAGGAGGCCACCAAGATGGTGAGTGGCGATGACGCCATCATTAGTGTCAGCATCCCACTTGTCTGTCTTTTGCAACGCTCTCTGCAGAGAATTAAAGAGGAGGCATTGCAGCCAGAGTATGATGAGATGGATCAAGAAGCCGTAGCGGGCAATTACACACAGCCCAGTCTCATCTCATCCCAACGTGCATTGGGGGACAATGAGGGAGAGGAGGAGGAGGAAGAACAGGAGCTGCTATCATGCGTTGTAGACGGTAGTACCTGTACAAGTGTCATACCGTCAGTTCAGCGTGGGTGGCCTGAGGACAGGGGGAGGAGGAAGAGGAGGAGGAGGAGGAGAGCATGGTCAGTCGTCATCTTGGTGAGGACACGGAAATCTTGCCCGTTACCAGTCTGGCACGCATGGCTGACTTTATGTTACGCTGCCTTAACCGTGACCCTCGCATTGTCAAAATGTTGGGTGACAGTCATTACTGGTTGGTGACACTTGTAGACCCCCGCTACAAGGAGACCTTTCACTCTCTTATTCCTGAGGTGGAGAGGTCTACAAAAATGGGGCAATACCAGAAGGCCCTTGCTGCAGAACTCTTAAAAAAATTCCCATCTGAACACGCTAGCGGCAGAGGTCACAATTCGTTGCCCAACCAAGGCGTACAGGCGAGAGAGATGCAACTCCAATCCAGCAGAGGCAGGGTAACACGGTCAACGTTCTGAGACAGTTTTCTGACACCCGCCCAGCTTACAGGCCCTGAGGCGCGGGGTACTCTCACAAGGAGGGGAAAGTTTCAAAAGATGGTGAGGTAGTACCTTGCCGATCGTACCAGCGTCCTCCGTGATTCCTCTGTGCCTTTTAATTATTGGGTATCCAAGCTGGACACTTGGAATGAACTCGCTCTGTACGCCTTAGAGGTCCTGGCCTGCCCTGCCGCTAGCGTGTTATCGGAGCGTGTTTTTAGTGCCGCTGGGGGAATTATAACTGATAAGCGCACTCGCCTGTCAACTGACAATGCTGACAAGCTGACTCTTATCAAAATGAACAAGGGCTGGATTGGGCCAGACTTCTCATCACCACCAAATGACAGCAGAGTAACATAAAGTCAAATCCACTGTGTTATTTCGGGAGGTGTATTCACATGCACCGCTTCACACCCACACATGGGTGTGTTTAATCTTCTTCTCCTTATCCTCAGCCTCCACCACCACTATACCACCAGGGTGCCAGCATTGCAAGTTCCTCCGTCCTAATTTTTGGCAGCTTTTGCTGGGAAAGCATAAGCAAATACCATGGGACACCCACTCCCCAATAATGGGACTTATGTTTGTAATATGCTGTACTGCATGGCTCTTGTAAGGGGCATTGCAAGTTGCTCCGTCCTAATTTTTGGCAGCTTTTGCTGGGAAAGCATAAGCAAATACTATGGGAGACCCACTCCCAAATAATGGGACTTATGTTTGTAATATGCTGTACTGCATGGCTCTTGTAAGGGGCATTGCAAGTTGCTCCGTCCTAATTTTTGGCAGCTTTTGCTGGGAAAGCATAAGCAAATGCTATGGGAGACCCACTCCCCAAAAATGGGACTTATGTTTGTAATATGCTGTACTGCATGGCTCTTGTAAGGGGCATTGCAAGTTGCTCCGTCCTAATTTTTGGCAGCTTTTGCTGGGAAAGCATAAGCAAACACTATGGGAGACCCACTCCCCAATAATGGGACTTATGTTTGTAATATGCTGTACTGCATGGCTCTTGTAAGGGGCATTGCAAGTTGCTCCGTCCTAATTTTTGGCAGCCTTTGCTTGCAAGGCATAAGCAAATACTATGAGACACCCACTCCCCAATAATGGGACTTATGTTTGTAATATGCTGTGCTGCATGGCTCTTGTAAGGGGCATTGCAAGTTGCTCCGTCCTAATTTTTGGCAGCTTTTGCTGGGAAAGCATAAGCAAATACTATGGGAGACCCACTCCCCAATAATGGGACTCATGTTTGTAATATGCTGTACTGCATGGCTCTTGTAAGGGGCATTGCAAGTTGCTCCGTCCTAATTTTTGGCAGCTTTTGCTTGCAAGGCATAAGCAAATACTATGGGACACCCACTCCCCAATAATGGGACTTATGTTTGTAATATGCTGTACTGCATGGCTCTTGTAAGGGGCATTGCAAGTTCCCCCTTCCTAATTTTTGTCAGCTTTTGCTTGGAAGGCATAGGCAAAGACTATGGGAGACCCACTCCCCAATAATGGGAATTATTCCACTGCGACCTCCACCACTCTTCCAAGGGGCATTAAAACCGTCTTGTTAAGCTACTGTGACCTCCACGTCTCTTCCACGGGGCATTAATATTGTCTTTTTATTCCACTGTAACCTCCACCACTCTTCCAAGGGGCATTAAAACTGTCTTGTTAAACCACTCTGAACTCCACGTCTCTTCCAAGGGGCATTAAAACCATCTTGTTAAGCTACTGTGACCTCCACATCTCTTCCAAGGGGCATTAAAACTGTCTTGTTAAACCACTCTGAACTCCACGTTTCTTCTAAGCTTCATTAAAACCGTCTTGTTAAACCACTCTGAACTCCACAGCTCTTCCAAGGGGCATTGACATGTTGTTTTTAATTACCTCTAACCTCCACGACTCTTGCAATGGGCATTGCATTTCCTCCTAATTTTTGTCAGCTTTTGCTTTTCAATGCATAGGCGAACACTAAGGGAGACCCACTCCCCAATAATGGGTAGAAGGTTTTTAATACGCTGTAATCCACGTCTGTTTCAAGGGGCATTGCAGTGCCTAATAATTTTTGGAAAGCCTTCCATTCCCTGCTTAGGCCAACAGTGTACAGGAGACCCAGTTGCTATAAATGGAAAAAACGGTTTAGTTAAGGCCCTCTGACCTCCATGTCACTTCCAAGGGGCATTGGAGTGGCTCGAAATTTTTGGTAGGCATTGCATTCACTGTATGCCTTATAACTGTGTAGCTGAACCGCTTCTTTTGGTACAGAAACATATCCTACAAGACATGTGTGGTTGGCTGGCCTGATATTGATGTGAATGGTCCCTGTTCCTCCTGCTCTTTCTCCTTTGCCACTACCTCATCCATCATTTATCACCTGAAGCTTTGTTTTAACGGGAGTCATAGAACTGGGATAGTAGCAGGAAAACATCCAGAAATCCTCGAAGGAGGTAGAATATGCACCAAAACGCTGACCACCTCAGGCCTAGCTGCTACTACATACATGCGCTTGCATTCTAAGGAACAGAAAGCTAAGGAGGTGGATGGCCTCATGATCATGAATAATTTACTCGTTGTGTAGGAGGCCGACCACTGCTGCTGTCTACCTTCTGAACTTTGTGTTGAAGCCTGATTGACCCAGGACCCGCAATCCTCTATGTCTGGAGGACATGTTGCATCCCAGTGTCCAACTGTGTCCCGGCTTCCACAATATTAACCCAGTGTGAAGGCGTCAGTGAGATGGACCATTCCTGGCCACATTCACTTGTCCACGTGTTTGTGGTTAGGCTGTCCTTCCCACTAAATGCACTGGGGAGGGCACAGGTAATGTTTTGGTATGCGCGCTTCTGTATAAGGCGCACCGGGACAAATAGGGGCGGCTGGGGACCGTTTATGGACACCCGGCCACCCCCACGCGGCTGGGGACTGTGTGTGGGCACCCGGCCGCGGGGCGGCTGGGGACTGAGTATGGACACCCGGCCGCCCCCTGCTGGGGACCAAGCGTGGACACCCGGCCGCCGGGCGGCTGGGGACTGAGTATGAATACCAGGCTACCGACGCAGCCATGACGTGGTGGCCAGATTCCACCTACACATGCCTAAAAGGCCCAATTTCAAGTGCAAGCAAGCTAGCAGTATGGTATTGCAGCCTGGGGGTGGGTGGGTGGCAGGCTGCATACTTGCGCTTGTATTGCAAGTTATGGGGGAGGTACAATTGAACACTGCCCTGGGACAAGGACTTGCACGGGGATAGTTGCAAGTCTGCATCTTCTGATGCGGCAAGGATCACTTCTGATGGGCACACTTTTAGGCAGTGTCCTGGGTGTCAGAGATGCTTCCAGGGGTCTTCCCCATGCTGATCCCATGTCTTTTTAGCACTGTATGCATGTGTCACACAGCACATGGCCTGATGAGGTTGTAAAATGTTAAAATGACATTTCCCGGTGAATGCATTTGTCATGGTTGAAAGCAATACAAACGTGCAAAAACGCATAAAAAATGCTACTTGTGAACATAGCCCAAGGTGTGGAGGAGTATTTTTGTTTTTGGTTATTTATTTTACCTTATACACAAGTCTTTACCCTGGAAAGGATGTTCCTTAACCCCTTTCCGACCTGGTCAGTAATAGTACGCACCAGGTCGGGAAGGCCGGTTCAGCGGGGGCTCCGGCGGTGAGCCCGCACTGAAGCGAGCACATGTCAGCTGATTATTGGAATCGCAATCCACCCGCGGCTGTTAACATGTTAAATCTCTGACAGTGGCATTTAACTCGCGCTTCCGGGAGTCCTAAGCCCCGCCCATCAGTGACCCCGTCACGTGATCGCGGGTCACCAATGGGTGGGCATGACAACTCAGGGTCTGCAGCAGACGCCTGTGGTTGTCATGTCTCAATTGCTATGAGCGCCACCTAGTGGTCAGCGCTCATAGCAAGTGAGCATTTCTCCTGCATACAAGCGATCTGCTCATCGCTTGTATGCAGTAGAAGCAATCAGACAACTGCTGCTTCTAGTCTCCTCTGGAGACTATAGAAGCAAGCAGAAAGTGTAAAAAAAAAGTTTTTAAAAAAATAAAATAAATAAAAAATGTATAAAAGTTTAAGTCACCCCCCTTTCGCCCCATTCAAAATAAAATATATATATATATATAAAAAAAAAACCACATACACATATTTGGTATCGCCGCGTTCAGAATCGCCCGATCTATCAATATAAAAGAAGAATTAATACAATTAGTAAATGGCGTAACGAGAAAAAAATTTTAAACGCCAGAATTAAGTTTTTTTGGTCGCTACAACTTTGCAATAAAATGCAATAACGGGCGATCAAAACATCGGATCTACCCCAAAATGGTATCGATAAAAACGTCAGCCCGGCACGCAAAACATAGGCCCTCACCTGGCCCCAGATCCCGAAAAATGGAGAAGCTAAGGGTCTCGGAAAATGGCGTAATTTTTTGTTTTTTTTTTAGCAAGCTTTGGATTTTTTTTTCACCACTTAAATAAAAAAGAACCTATACATGTTTGGTGTCTATGAACTCGTAACGACCTGGAAAATAATGATGGCAGGTCAGTTTTAGCAATCTGTGAACGTGGTAAAAAAAGGACCCAAAAAACAACTGTGGAATTGCGTTTTTTTTGCAGTTTCACTGCACTTGGAATTTTTTTCCCATTTTCCAGCACACGATATGGTAAAACCAATGATGGTGTTTAAAAGTACAACTCGTCCCGCAAAAAATAAGCCCTCACATGGCCATATTGAATGAAAATTAAAAAGTTCTGGCTCTGGGAAGAAGGGGAGCAAAAAAGGAAAACACAAAAACAGAAAGACCCATGGTCGTTAAGGGGTTAACATATTTCACAGGAAAGCACTTTCACTTTCGTTTTTGAACGTTTTATTGTGAGTCTGTAAAAGTGGCTTAATACCTCTGACCACGTTGTTGACAGCAGTGACCTGGGGGTCAGAAATGCTTCCAGGGGCGATCCCCATGCTGTCCCCATGTCATTTGAGCACTGTCACTATCGTTTTGGGCACTTTTTAGGCTTTCTACAGACTGCCGGGGGAGCCGCCGCAAAAATGTTCGGGTCTCCCATAGACTAACATTGGGCTCGTTGCTCGGGTCGAGCACCCGAGTATCACAGTGAGCTCGGCCCGAGCTTCGAGCACCCGAGCATTTTAGTGCTCGCTCAACACTAATAATTACTTGTGTTGAGCGAACATGCTCGACACTGCTTGGTACTCGCCTGAGCATCACGCTACTCGGGATGTTCGGCGAGCACCGAGCATTTCCGGGTTACTCGGGCGGGAGCTCGGGTTTCCACCCTGCATGTTTGGCGCTCTTTACAGAGCCAATGAACATGCAGGGATTGCCAGCCAGTCACTGTAATGGCGCAGCCATGTTGTTTGTGGGCATTACAGTGATTGGCTGGCCGCACAGCGTCACCTCGAGTATTTAAAACCGGGCGCCGCCATCTTGGACACAGTCGCTCTGGATCAGACAGTGTAGGGACAGCGCTGCTGATTTAGGGAGCGATATATCCTGCAAAATAGTTAGTGTAGGGTCTGTAAAGGCTGCCAGATCAAACAAACAGTCCTTCTCAGGACTAATATCCATCCCAGGTATATCAGGCAGGCAGGCAGGCAGGCTGTATAGGAGACGCAGTGGTTATACCAGCAAACGCTGCATTACAGTCCTGTGTGCTGCTCCTGTTGCTGAAATTGCTGGACTTAGCTCCAGGTCCCGGGGGCCAGGAAAAATCCTTTTTTTTATCTAAATCCTCTATTTTTTTCCTCCTTCACAATTTACAAATACCCATCTTATTAACCTTTTGGTGCCCCCCCCCCCCCCCCAAAAAAAAAAGTGTGCCTCTGATTTTTCAGACTCAAATATATCTGTTGAAAATAGTCTGGTGTAGGCCAGAGAAATAGAAGTGTGGTTTTGCCGTTCTATGGGCCATTTGTATCTAAAAAAAACAGTTTGAGTGTGTCGCTCACTGTTCAGCCGCAAATATATATATATTTTAAAAAGCCTGGTATACACCAGTAAATTGTTACTGTGGTTTTGATGTTCCACGGTAAAACATCTCTATTATCCTGTTTTTGGCATTTTTTGCTGTATAAAAATAATAATAGTGTCTCCCTGATTTTTCAGACACAAATATATCTGTTGAAAATAGTCTGGTGTAGGCCAGAGAGACAGAAGTGTGCTTTTGCTGTTCCACGGTAAAAAATCTCTATTATCCTGCTTTTTGCATTTTTTGCTGTAAAAAAAAAAAAAATAGTGTCTCCCTGATTTTTCAGACACAAATATATCGGTTGAAAATAGTCTGGTGTAGGCCCGAGAAATACAAGTGTGGTTTTGCAGTTCCACGGTACAAACCTCTGTATTATCCACTTTTGGGCCATTTGTATCTAAAAAAAACAGTTTGAGTGTGTCGCTCACTGTTCAGCCGCAAATATATATATATTTTAAAAAGCCTGGTATACACCAGTAAATTGTTACTGTGGTTTTGATGTTCCACGGTAAAACATCTCTATTATCCTGTTTTTGTCATTTTTTGCTGTATAAAAATAATAATAGTGTCTCCCTGATTTTTCAGACACAAATATATCTGTTGAAAATAGTCTGGTGTAGGCCAGAGAGACAGAAGTGTGATTTTGCTGTTGCACGGTAAAAAATCTCTATTATTCAGGTTTTGGTAGTTTTTTCCGTAAAGAAAAACAGTAGTGTCTCCTGACTGTTGTGACACAAAAATATATCTGTTGAAAATAGTCTTGTGTAGGCCCGACATCCCAGTGTGGTTTCGCAGTTCCACGGGTCAAATCGCTGTACTATCCAGTTTTGGGCTTTTGGTATCTAAAAAAAAAAGCAGTTTGAGTGTGTCGCTCACTGTTCAGCCGCAAATATCTCTATTTAAAAAAGTGTGGTATACCCCAGTAAACAATAACTGTGGTTTTCCTCTTCCACGGTTCTAATCTACTCTTTATTACCCTTTTTCCATTGATAGTGCAAGTGTAAGCTATTTTACTTCATTTACAATGGGCAAGGTGCGTGGCAAGGGACCTGGAAGTGGACTTTCTGGTGATGGTTCGTGCAGAGGACGGGGCCGTGGCCAAGGTGAAAATGTGCCACAACCAACAGCCACATCTTCTCGCTCCCACTTCTTGACCGAATTACTAGGGAAGCACAGAACAACACCAGTATTGAGAACTGATCAGTGTGAACAGGTTATTAATTGGATAGCAGACAATACTTCCAGTTACATGGGCACCACCACCTCCGGTCTGTCTTCCACACGGTCAACTCTTAGTAGCCGTGAGTCTCGACCGTATACTCCTCCTCACCCTGATGCTCCTTCCTCCCACCATGCCGAGTGTCGTCAGACAGCAAGTGATACCAGACTTGGACACTCTGAAGAGCTGTTCACTGGTCCTTTTCCATATTTGGGCCCCTCGCCTGATACGCTTGAAGTGGTGGAAGAGGAGATCCCATGTTGCGATGCCCAAATATTTGAACAGCCACTGCCACAGGAAGTCGACGTTGGCAATCTGTCACAAGAGGTGGACGATGACGAGACACAATTGCCAGGAAGTGAGGAGGAGGATCGTGGTGCGCAAGTGGAAGAGGAGGAGGTGGTGGATGATCTAGTAACTGACCCAACGTGGAAGGAGGACATGCAGAGTGAGGCCAGCAGCACACAGGGGGAGGGAGGCAGAGTACCCCAACAGGCAGGAAGAAGCAGTGTGGTGGCCACAGACAGAAGGCAGGCAACCGTTCCCCGTAACACCAACACGAGGGACGTTGCCAGTACAAGCGGTAGGTCTTCCAGAGTCTGGAATTTTTTTAAAGACTCTGCTGATAACCCCAAAAAGGCCATATGTTCCACCTGCCATGCCAGGATCAGCAGGGGTGACAAAACTACCAGCCTGACCACCACCAGCATGATTAGGCACATGGCAGCAAAGCACCCGACTTTGTGGGGCGAAACCCAGGGTCCACGACCAGTGTCAGCGGGTGTCACCACTGCTTCTTCCACTGTTGTGCGTGCAATAGAACCCCCTGTTGTGTGTGCAAGGCAATCCCCTGTCCATACTGCATGTAAAGATGCCCCCTCCTCTCAGTCTTCACTTGTTATGGCAGTTTCTCAAGAAACAGCATCAACGTCCACGTCCACGTCCCACCGCAGCGTTCAATTGTCCATATCCCAGACCTTTGAACGAAAGCGGAAATTCGCAGCTAAAGCCCCTCAGGCCACAGTCCTAAATTCGCACATTTCACGACTGCTTGCATTGGAAATGATGCCTTTTAGGCTGGTGGAGACGGAATCCTTCCGCAATCTTATGGCGGTGGCCGTCCCTCGGTACTCGGTGCCCAGCCGACACTATTTTGCACGGTGTGCCATCCCCGCACTAAACAAGTACGTGTCCCAAAGCATCTGCCGTGCCCTCAACAACGCAGTTACTGGGAGAGTCCACCTGACAACGGACACGTGGACAAGTGCTTGTGGCCAGGGACGGTACATCTCTCTGACGGCACACTGGGTAAACATACAGGAAGCCGACCCAGTCGGACCTTGGGACGGAACACATCCTCCCCACACCGAGGATTGCGGGCCCTATGTCAGTCAGAGTTGCCCCCACAGTGTACAACTCCTGTGCATCCTCCTCCTCCTCCTCCTCCTCCTCATGTTCAGCCTCCATCTCAGATATCACCACATCAGTTACAAGCTGGAAGCATTGCAGTACTGCCTCCGCCAAGCGGCAACAGGCTGTGCTGAAACTCATAAGCTTAGGTGATAAACCTCACACTGCTTGTGAGTTGTGGACAGCTGTGAAAGAGCAGGTAGATCTGTGGCTGAGACCGCTGAACCTACATCCCGGCATGGTCGTGTGTGACAATGGTCGTAACCTGGTGGCGGCTCTGAGGCGAGGTGAGATCACACACGTACCATGCCTGGCTCATGTGCTTAACCTCGTGGTTCAGCGGTGTCTTAAATCGTACCCCGAGTTGCCAGATATGCTCGTGAAAGTACGCCGCCTGTCAGCTCATTTTCGCAAGTCGGCTACAGCTTCCGCCGCCCTTGCTGTGTTGCAGCAGCGTTTGCAGCTTCCGGCACACCGACTGGTGTGTGATGTCCCCACGCGTTGGAACTCTACCCTCCACATGTTGCAAAGGATTTGTGAGCAGAAGAGAGCAGTTGTGGAGTACCAGCTGCAACAAGGCCGTCGATATTCAGGTCAGACTCCACACATAAGACCTCAGGAGTGGACCTGGATGTCTGACATATGTACCATCCTGACAAACTTTGAGGAGGCCACCAAGATGGTGAGTGGCGATGACGCCATCATTAGTGTCAGCATCCCACTTGTCTGTCTTTTGCAACGCTCTCTGCAGAGAATTAAAGAGGAGGCATTGCAGCCAGAGTATGATGAGATGGATCAAGAAGCCGTAGCGGGCGATTACACACAGCCCAGCCTCATCTCATCCCAACGTGCATTGGGGACAATGAGGGAGAGGAGGAGGAGGAAGAACAGGAGCTGCTATCATGCGTTGTAGACGGTAGTACCTGTACAAGTGTCATACCGTCGGTTCAGCGTGGGTGGCCTGAGGACAGGGGGGAGGAGGAGGAGAGCATGGTCAGTCGTCATCTTGGTGAGGACATGGAAATCTTGCCCGTTACCAGTCTGGCACGCATGGCTGACTTTATGTTACGCTGCCTTAACCGTGACCCTCGCGTTGTCAAAATGTTGGGTGACAGTCATTACTGGTTGGTGACACTTGTAGACCCCCGCTACAAGGAGAACTTTCACTCTCTTATTCCTGAGGTGGAGAGGGCTACAAAAATGGGGCAATACCAGAAGGCCCTTGCTGCAGAACTCTTAAAAAAATTCCCATCTGAACACGCTAGCGGCAGAGGTCACAGTTCGTTGCCCAACCAAGGCGTACAGGCGAGAGAGATGCAACTCCAATCCAGCAGAGGCAGGGGAACACTGTCAACGTTCTGGGACAGTTTTCTGACACCCGCCCAGCTTACAGGCCCTGAGGCACGGGGTACTCTCACAAGGAGTGGAAAGTTTCAAAAGATGGTGTGGGAGTACCTTGCCGATCGTACCAGCGTCCTCCGTGATTCCTCTGTGCCTTTTCATTATTGGGTATCCAAGCTGGACACTTGGAATGAACTCGCTCTGTGCGCCTTGGAGGTCCTGGCCTGCCCTGCCGCTAGCGTGTTATCGGAGCGTGTTTTTAGTGCCGCTGGGGGAATTATAACTGATAAGCGCACTCGCCTGTCAACTGACAATGCTGACAAGCTGACCCTTATCAAAATGAACAAGGGCTGGATTGGGCCAGACTTCTCATCACCACCAAATGACAGCAGAGTAACATAAAGTCAAATCCACTGTGTTATTTCGGGAGGTGTATTCACATGCACCGCTTCACACCCACACATGGGTATACGCTTCCTCGTTTCGGCTGTTTAATCTTCTTCTCCTTATCCTCAGCCTCCACCACCACTATACCACCAGGGTGCCAGCATTGCAAGTTCCTCCGTCCTAATTTTTGGCAGCTTTTGCTGGGAAAGCATAAGCAAATACTATGGGAGACCCACTCCCCAATAATGGGACTTAGGTTTGTAATATGCTGTACTGCATGGCTCTTGTAAGGGGCATTGCAAGTTGCTCCGTCCTAATTTTTGGCAGCTTTTGCTTGCAAGGCATAAGCAAATACTATGGGACACCCACTCCCCAATAATGGGACTTATGTTTGTAATATGCTGTACTGCATGTGACGCGCCCCCTGGGCCGTGTGTACATGTGTGTGGGATACCCGGTGCCGGGTCTCTGGGGTCTGTAGTGTCCGTGGCGGTGACCCGGTCCCGTGGCTCAGGCTGGTCAAACCAGTGGCAATCTTTCTTAGGTTTTGAGGTTAATTGTCCAACTGCGCCACCCGTGGATTGCGGTCAGGGAGTACCACCGCTGCGAGGCAGACCGCTGAGGCTGGTGTTGTGTGCGCAGCATAAAATGGGATAACTCCTCTCGGGAGGAGTATAGCCTCAGGGCAGTGAGTGTGGATGATGGGGGTGATGGTGCACGAGCGCAGCAGGAACGACTCAGAGTCTTTGCAGTGCAGTTCAGGGTCTTTACTGATGATTATAAGGTAGACCCTCCCGGGAGTACTGGCTAGCATAAGAGGCCTGGTCAGTCTGTGAGCAAGCAGGAGTTCCCCTGGCCAGGTGGAGTTGTAGGCCTCCCCGTCTGTCTGCACTCTTCCTGGCTACCTTGCTGTAAGCGGGTAGAAGTAGCCCACGTCCCTGAGTGTACCGTGTAGTGCTCACCCGTATGGCTGGTGACTTGGGGCCTTCTGTTAGCCTCCGCTCCGTGACGGCGGTGCTGGTCTCTTGCTTGTGACTGAGCCTCCGGGCTTCTATGGCCAGAGGACCTGAAATCCCCTGCCGGCTGGTTTCTGCTGCTGGATATATAAGCTTCGGACTCCTGTGTCCGGTTCCTATTGTCTTCTGCCAGGGCGAGCTCTGCTCAGCTTCCAGCCCCTCGTCTTTAGCTCCTAGCTCCTACAGAGCTCCTTGCTGTTACTTTCCCTTGCTCTCACTCTGACTGACTGTTCTCTGTTCTCTGACTCACTCAACCCCACCCCAGATCCAGTTTATAAGGGCAGAATTCTCCCCTCCCAGGACTGGGGCAGGAGGATGTTGCATGTTTAAGGGATCCTGACCAGGAAACCTCCCACTTGCTCTCCGACGTAATCTCTATTACTGTGGTGACCAGACCCCTGGGGTGCCACACATGGCTCTTGTAAGGGGCATTGCAGTACCTCAAAATTTTTGGAAAGCATTCCATTCACTGCTTAGGCCAACAGTGCACAGGAAACCCAGTTGCTATAAATGGAAAAAAAGGTTTAGTTAACTCCCTCTGACCTCCATGTCATTTCCAAGGGGCATTGGAGTGCCTCGAAATTTTTGGTAGGCATTGCACTCACTGTATGCCCTATAACTGTGTAGCCGAACCACTCCTTTTGTTACAGAAACATATCCTACAAGACATATCTGGTTGACTGGCCTGATATTGATGTGAATGGTCCCTGTTCCTCCTGCTCTTTCTCCTTTACCACTACCTCATCCATCATTTATCACCTGAAGCTTTGTTTTAACGGGAGTCATAGAATTTGGATAGTAGCAGGAAAACATCCAGCAATCCTCGGAGGAGGTAGGATATGCGCCAAAACGCGGACCTCCTCAGGCCTAGCCACTACTACATACATGCGCTTGCATTACAACAAAACAAAGCAGATGCTAACTTCTATCATCCTCATCATGCTCCTCACCTTGGCACTCTCAACTCCCCTGATGGAGAAGCCAGGGCCTACCGGAGGAGTCTGATAGTCCGGTGGGCTCGGCCAATGCTGCCCTAAAGCAGGCCAGGCTAAGAAAAGTGTGGGAAAGGTTACCGGTACAAATAGGGGTGGCTGGGGACCGAGTATGGACACCCGGCCACCCCCTGGAGGCTGGGGAGCAAGCGGGGACACCCGGCCACTAGGCGGCTGGGGACTGAGTATGGATACCAGGCCGCCGACACAGCCATGGCGTGGTGGCCAGATTCCGCCTCCACATGCCTAAAAGGCCCAATTTAAAGTGCAAGCAAGCAAGCAGTATGGTATTGCAGCCTGGGGGTGGGTGGGTGGCAGGCTGCATACTTGCGCTTGCATTGCAAGGAATGGGAGAGGTACAATTGAACACTGCCCTGGGACAAGGACTTGAATGGGGATAGTTGCAAGTCTGCAACGACAGGTGCAAGGTGGGAGGCATCTTCGCATGTACCATGAACAGGGGTTTGGCATGCACACACTACAGCGGAATAGGCTCTCCTTCCCACTAAATGCACTGGGGAGGGCACAGGTAATGTTTTGGTATACGCGCTTAATCTTATGTATAAGGCACACCAGGACAAATAGGGGCGGCTGGGGACTGAGTATGGATACCTCGCTGCCGAAGCAGCCATGAGGTAGTGGCCAGCTTCGGCCTCCTCTAAACTAAAAGGCCCCATTTCAAGTGCAAGCTAGCAGTATGAATTGCAGTCTGGGGGTGGGTGGGTGGCAGGCTGCACACTTACACTTGCATTAAAAGAAAACATAGCAGATGCTAACTTCTGTCATCATCATCATGCTCCTCACCTTGGCACTCTCAACTCCACCGATGGAGAAGTCAGGGCCCACCGGAGGAGTCTGGTTCTCTGGTGGGCTCGTCCAATGCTGCCTAAAGCAGGCCTGGCTAAGAAAAGTGTGTGGGGGGATGTTCCAAGGAGAAATGGGGGCAGCTGGGGACCGTTTATGGACACCCGACTGCCCCCAGGTGGCTGGGGACCGTGTGGACACTCGGCCGCGGGGCGGCTGGGGACTGAGTATGGACACCCGGCCGCCGGGCGGCTGGGGACTGAGTATGGATTCCAGGCCGCCAACACAGCCATGACGTGGTGGCCAGATTCCGCCTCCACATGCCTGAAAGGCCCAATTTCAAGTTCAAGCAAGCCAGCAGTATGGTATTGCAGCCTGGGGGTGGGTGGGTGGCAGGCTGCATACTTGCGCTTGTATTGCAAGGAATGTGGGAGGTACAATTGAACACTGCCCTGGGACTAGAACTTGCATGGGGATAGTTGCAAGTCTGCATCTTCTGATGCGGCAAGGATCACTTCTGATGGGCACACTTTTAGACAGTGACCTGGGAGTCAGAGATGCTTCCAGGGGTCTTCCCCATGCTGCTCCCATGTCTTTTCAGCACTTTATGCATGTGTCACACAGCACATGGCCAGATAAGGTTGTAAAATGTTAAAATTACATTTCCCGGTGAATGCATTTGTCATAGTTGAAAGCAATACAAAAGTGCAAAAACGCATAAAAAATGCTACTTGTGAACATAGCCGAAGGTGTGGAGGCGTATTTTTGTTTTTGGTCATTTATTTTAACTTATACACAAGTCTTTTCCCTGGAAAGGATGTTCCTTAAGATATTTCACAGGAAAAAAGTTTCACTTTCGTTTTATTGTGAGCCTGTAAAAGTGGCTTAATACCTCTGACCACGTTGTTGACAGCAGTGACCTGGGGGTCAGAAATGCTTCCTGGGGCGATCCCCATGCTGTCCCCATGTCATTTGAGCACGGTCACTATCGTTTTGGGCACTTGTTAGGCTTTTAAAAGACTGCCGGGGGTGCCACCGCAAAAATGCTCGAGTCTCCCATAGACTAACATTGGGCTTGTTGCTCGGGGCGAGCACCCGAGTATCACGGCGAGCTCGGCCCGAGCTTCGAGCACCCGAGCATTTTAGTGCTTGCTCAACACTAATAATTACTTACCGGTAATTTGATTTTCCTGAAACCCATGACAGCACCCTAATTTTCCCTCCCTCTGGCTTTTGGTTGATAATGGTTCTTTGTCTTCTCTTCTCACAATGAAGAATGGGCTTGAGTGAATGTATAAATAAGAATGATGATGAATTGGGTGACTCTTATTTGACTCCTGGAAACCACATTGAAGGAGGAAGTGGGAGTTGTTTGTTTCTGTCCGGTAATAGGGGCGGATCCTACTCGCTCGTATGGTGCTGTCATGGGTTTCAGGAAAATCAAATTACCGGTAAGTAAGCATCATTTTTCTACATTAATTGGGTGCCAAGTTCTTCATAGATTTCTTCTCCATTATGTCAGCCCGTGAAATCGGACTAAACTCAGAAGTCATCCGAGTGCCGTCCATTGTTTTCCACAGACTCATTGACTTGCGTGGCTGAGTGCAATCTGAACATTGGATGAATCTCAGGCATGCTGCAATTATTTTCCGTAGACTGACTCAGTCCAAGGATAAAAAATTGGACATGTGTAGGACCGCATAGAATAGCATTGGTCCGAGTGCGATGTTTTGTCGGATTGCACTTGAACCAAAAATACAATCATGTGCACAAGCCCTGAGGCTGTTGAGTCTGGGTTGGAAGATCATAGGCCAGTCTGTGACTCATGGACGTGTGAATGCAGCTGAAAATGTGCAGTAGTTCCAATGACTTAAAGCACTGGCTCTTTGTCCAAACTTTAAAATCGTGGACCACAAATGCACTGCAACAGAGCCATTTGCGAAGGCAATTTTGGATCACCAACGCACTTACTTGCAAGGCTCCTATATGGTTAAGAAGACCTTAGCGCACATATGAACTGGCTTATTCTGCATTTCCTGCATTGTCTCAATATCTAATGTATATGTCAGGTGGGTGAGCTGACGTTTAAGACTCCGGAGCTGTACATGCAGATCCATTCATTTTATACTTGGAGAACACACTGCCTCACCCACTAGTGGGACCAGCATCTATTAGACATTTATTATAAATCTTTTGAATACACCATGAAAGTATAAGATGGCAATAACTCTTTAGGATGCTATGCTAGTTTGTCCTTCATAGTTTCATACTTCGAAGTAAATGCAACTAAAAGAGATTGAGCTATCATGTCAATTAACCGAACAATGTTCAATTACCCTTCTTCATTAATGTGCAATCATCAAATGCTTTCTTTAGACACATTAAAGCTTCTATCTCTATTATAAGTTAGTTTCAATTAGTTAATTAATTTCTTAATCTCCTGTTACATTCCTCTTTGATGTCTTGCCTTGACTTCCATTTATATTCAATAAAGCCATTGATTCACCACTTCATGTGAGGGACAAATCTGCGTTGAATTCTTGGGTTTTTAGATGTAAGCGCAGAGTTCTTATTACTTGTATCTCTTACAGTTTCTTGCAATTATGATTAGCTTTTTTTATGTATTCATTAGCATTTCATGTTACTCATGTGAAGTTAGCTTCATTATCTTTTACAATCATCTAAACATTACTATAAATACATATAAGATTCCTATGCCGTCTGTTATAAAGTCAATTGAAAATAAAATGTGTTTCCTGAGCATTTTGAACCTATATTTCCTGTTGCATTTTTCCTTGATATCTTGTCCATTAATCTTCTTAGAATATTTGGATACATCAGAGTTGCCATTGACTCCCCATTGTATGTCAAGTGAGCAGTGACAGATCTCTTTTTAATTCCAAGGTTTTTAGATGCAAGTGTAAAGTTCTTATTGCTCGAATCTCCAGTAATCTCTTGCAATTATTATGTTTTTTATTTTTTTATGAAAATGATGAGAAGGTGATGGTCACAGAACAGCCTAGAGGATATGAATGTCTTTGGAGGCATTATTTTTTTCAGCTACAGTGTGGAAAGTAAGTGTTTGATAAATTGCCGATTTAGCAAATTTTCCCACCAACAAAGAATGGAGAGGCCTGTAATTTTAATCGTAGGTACACTTCAAAAAACACTTCAACTATTTAAAAATCATACAATGTGATTTTCTGGTTTTTCTTTTTAGATTCTATCTCTCACAGTTGAAGTGTACCTTCAATAATAATTACAGACCTCTTCATTCTTGGGAAAACTTGCAAAATCGGCAGTGTATGAAATACTTATTTTCCCCACTGTATGTCTCCCTATGCTGGTTAGGCACTCTCCACAAGGAGAAGCTTTACCCAATAGACCCCCTGTCAGAAGACACTCATCCAGCCAAATCAGTACTCCCTCTTTGCACTGATCAGGGAAAAATACCCAAAAATATTGCAAAGCCTCTAATTACAGATGTGTATAATACTCAGAGGTCACTTATGAGTGTATTAGACTCCTTTTGAGCTTTCTTTAATCCAAACCCAGCCCTATTAATGTCCAAGTGACCTCAACCTATCTAACTAGGGAAACATGGATGGTAACTCGTGGTAACCAATAGCCTTTTTAACACCACATCACAGTATCAGACTTCTAATGTTATTTAAATCTGTCCAAAAATTATTCCTATTCATCAGACTTGCTGATGGTTTTATACATAGGTTGACCAAATGGAAAAAGCTGTGGCTTTCTCACATAGGATGGTGCAAAAATGATTCCTGCTTGGGGAGTATAAAGAGCTTTTTCCTTTGCTAAATAAAGGGGCAATAGCTTTTTCACAAGATGTCCAAAAATAATCCCTTTTTGGAGCAAAAACAGGTGTGCTGTTTTGAAAGTGAAGAAGTAATGTGTTCTCAACTAGGTGTAAAAAAGGGTATTTTTGGGGGACCACAACGTGTTTGCTATTCTCAAGATGATTAAACAGTTAAAAAGATGTATTATTAAGCCGTACATTAATGATCCCTCTCTCTAGGGAGTAGTGACAGGCTAGTTGTTTTCAAAGTGAAGAAGTAATGGCTTGTCAACAAGTCATGCAAAAGAAAAAACCTTCGTTTGGAATTTTTTCATGTTTGGCTTACAAATACTGAGCTCAAAAACTCACCAAATACTCAACTTGTGCATGAAGCCTTAAAGAGCTTTTGAGATAATTGTCCTATTACTTTTGATCCCTTTAAAAGAGTCAGATACATATTGTGGTAGATCACTCGCTCGGCTGCACACGGAGGTAGACACAGGTACGCCTTCTCTTTAAATCTTTGGTTGGTTTATTAATAGTGTGGCATAAACCAACCTTTAGTCCATAAAAATAAACACAGCCTGCTGGGCAAAGCAGGAAAACAAAGCCAAAATGGTAACGCAAAGAACACAGTCCTTGTAGTAGCAGGGATTCACCTGCTAAGAGTTCAGCAACTCCACATGGTTCAGGAGCCAACACAAGCTCCCTTCTGGAGCTTACTTCTCCAGACATTGAACACTGAATGCCTCAGCTGGCTGAGTATTTAAACTCCCACCAGACCACACCCTGAGGCAGAGAGAGATGGTGAATGGCCTCCCACCCTTCACAATGGCCATTCACAAAAAAACACTCCCTTTTACTATGGAGTTAACCCCTCTCAACAAATAACATGCTGGAGGAAACTTAATGGTTTTAGTTTACTGACTCCAACAGCCTCATGGAAATATATCTCCCCTCCAGCACTTTGCCAGTGACTTTGTCACAATATTAAAGAGCTGTGATTCCTAAACCCTTACTCCAATCATGATGTGAATACTCTCAAATGAAAGCTGAGTCTGCACTTTAAGCCCATATTGATTATGTAACTCTATCTTGAATATGCTTTGGTAAACAACTAAAATGACAAAATTTGTGTGACTGTCCAAATATTTATGGACCTAATTGTACAAGGCTGTTTTTTTAATCAATCAGCATGCAATTTAATGGGATTGTCCATTACTGAATAACCTTTTCTTAAATGCTATGGGCAGCACGGTGGCTCAGTGGTTAGCACTGCAGCCTTGCAGCACTGGGGTTATGGGTTCAAATCCCACCAAGGACAACATCTGCAAGGAGTTTGTATGTTCTCCCTGTGTTTGCGTGGGTTTCCTTCGGGTTCTCCGGTTTCCTCCCACACTCCAAAGACATACTGATAGGGAATGTAGATTGTGAGCCCCAAAGGGGACAGTGATGATATTGTCTGAATTGTAAAGCGCTGCAGAATATGTTGGCGCTATATAAATAAAAAGATTATTGTTATTATATTATTATTATGTTACCGTGCCCTATAAAAAGATAAAAGTAAAAGAAAAACTATATACTCACCCTCTAGACCTGCACCATTCCAGCAACATCTACCTGTGAGCGCTGTAGACAATCTGCAACTGCTGATGGGTTGCAGCCTTCACAGTGGCACTCAATGGAACAGTCCCATCTGAAGGAAGAATGAAGGCTATAAACAATCAGCATCTGCTAAGTAAACACAGCGCTGACATTGCTGAAACAATCCAGGTCCGGGAGGTATTTTTTTATTTTATATGTAGCATTTAAGAAGGCGATGTCCAGTGGTAGATAACCCCTTTGCCTGGTAGTTACTAGTGATGAGCGAGCGGTAAAATGCTCGGGTACTCGTTGCTCGAGTCGAGCAAATTGAAATGCTTGAGTGCTCAACCCGAGCAACGAGCCCAATGTAAGTCTATGTGAAACTCGAGCATTTTCTGGCAGCCCCCCCGGTGGTCTACAGAGGGCCTAAAAATTGCCGAAATCGATGGGAACAGAGCTCAAATGACATGGGAACAGCATGGTGAAGACCCTGTTAGGAGGGCGGTTGCAGACAACTTTATTAAAATGGAACGCAACCGATCCCGGGGTCCGCGATGCAGCCTGGTGGACTGCTGCCGAACACTTGCCGGGTGGAAAGGGAAGTAACCAACTAAAATGGTAACCCGTCCGTGTTAACTGCACACAGAACCGGGTTAAGCGGTATTCTCTATCTCCGTTAACTGCACGGAGGAAGAGCGACCGGCGATGCACCTGCAAACTATCTAAGCCCTTCGTGTTAATGCACACGGAAGGGTAAGACGGTTCGCACAATCTCCAAGAACCGCAGGGAGACGTGCGACCGTGGGAGAAGCAATAGCCCTGTCTTCGATACAGGCGCTACGCTATAGGAGTTGGCGCTAGTATAATGGTTCACACAATCTCCAAGAACCGCAGGGAGACGTGTGACCGTGGGAGAAGCAGTAGCCCTGACTTCGATACAGGCGCTACGCTATAGGAGTTGGCGCTAGTATGTGGGTGTGATTCCCACCGGGTATTCGTGCACTCAGCCGGCGTGCTACCGGACTGAGCAGACCCACTCTATATGGCTCAAGCTACCTGCCTGCATAAAGCTATGGCTCTTCGAGGAGCCCAAGAGTTAAGCGTGCACACCACAAACAACCAGCTCAAATGATCTGAGCGCGTCGCCATGTTTGTGGGCGGGCCTTTTAAAGACTAAGCCCTGCCCACCGACGCGCCATTGGTGACGTTACCCGTGGACCAATCAGGAGGTGCCAGGTCACCGGGTCAGGTGGGTGCCAACCCACCAATCATGATCCGCCAGGTCACGGACATGCTCAGTGCGGCAAATACTGGACTTAGATTCCACAAGCCCTGTCTCCCTCTGCAACCCAGGCTTAACATTGCTAGGCACAACTACCTGGGAGACAAATAGTGCTTGCGGACCAGCTAGGCGTTGGGGATGACGGCGATGCTGAGCAGCATCAGCCCCAGCTGGACTGAAATGGGAGACCACGGAAGGTCCTGACCCATTTCGAATCCAGCACCAGACTGACGCCTAACAGACCCTTGGAAGCATTTCTGACTCCCAATTCACTGCTGTCAACAATGATGTCACAGTATTACGCCACTTTTACAGACTCACAATAAAATATACAAAAACGAAACCAAAATGGATTTTCCTGGGAAAAGTATTAAGGAACATCCTTTCCAGGGTAATGACTTGCATATAAGGCAAAATAAATAACCAAAACCAAAAATACTCCTCCACACCTTGGGCTATGTTCACACATAGCATTTTTGCACTTTTGTATTGCTTTCAACGGTGAAAAATACATTCACTGGTAAATGTCATTTTAACATTTTACTACCTTATCTGGCCATGTGGTGTGTGAGACATGATCAGACACCTGTTTCATTTTTGATGGAGAGATTCTGAAAGTCGCAAAACCTTTTTTTATAAGACCATCAGGCGCCCCTTAATATTCTTAAAGGGCCAGCAGTCGGCCTTTGCTATTGTTAGAGAGCCATCAGCCGGCTATGCTTTGTTTTTCCCATTAAAAAGGAGTGGGTCTCCTATAGTGGTAATGCCCATGCAGTGACTGCAAAGGCTGCCTAAATTTGGGAAAAACTCCAATAACAATTTAAAGACACATAGAGGTGGGCCTCAGTAACGACATGTTCCCATTAAAAAGGAGAGGGTCTGCTATACAGTTATAGGGTATGCAGTGAGTACAAGGCGGCCAAAATTTGGGAAAACCCCAATAACAATTTAAAGACACATAGAGGTGGGCCTCAGTAATGACATATTCCCATTAGAAAGGAGAGGGTCTCCCATACTGTTCTTGCATATGCAGTTACAGCAATGGCTGCCAAAAATTTGGGAGATATGGTGGTAGTGAAGGAAGAGGACAAGAGCAAATAGACAAAATCAGGAAGCATATACCCATGTCTGGGTGTGAAGACAGAGGTGCATGGGAATACAGTTAGACCTCCCAAAACAAAGACACTGGATTTGAGTTTGTTATGCTGCTATCATTAGGTAGTGTTGAGAAGTCTGGCCAAATCCAGCCCTTGTTCATTTTTATAACATTCAGCCTGTCTGCATTTTCAGTTTACAGGCGGATGCGCCTATCAGTTATAATTCCCCCAGCGGCACTAAAAACCTGCTCTGACTAACCGCTAGCGGCAGGGCAGCCCAGGACTTCCATGGCGTAGAGCGCCAGTTCATGCCACGTGTCCAGCTTGGATACCCAATAATTGTAAGGCGCAGAGGAATTACGAAACACTTTGGTATGGTCGGAAAGGTACTCCTTCAGCATCTTCCCAAGCTTTTCCCTCCTTGAAAGAGTACCCCGCGCATCAGGGCCTGTGCAATGGGAGGGTCAGAAAAAACTGTCCCAGAAGTTTGACAGTGTTCCCCTGCCTCTGCTGGATTGGATTTCTGTCTCTCTCGGCTGTACTCCTTGGTTGTCCAACGCACTGTGACCTCTGCCGCTAACGTTTTCAGATGGGAATTTTTTTAATAATTCCGCAACAAGGGCCTTCTGTTACTGCCCCATTTTATTAGGTCTGTCCGCCATGGGAATAAGAGATAGAAAGTTCTCCTTTTAGCATGGGTCTAGAAGTGTCACCAACCAGTAATGATTGTCACCCGAAATTTGGACAACACGAGGGTCAAGAGAAAGGCATTGTAACATAAACTCAGCCATGTGTGCCAGACTGCTAACAGGCAAGACTTCCGTGTCCTCACCAAGAGGACGACTGACCATGCTCTCCTCTTCCTCCCTGTCCAGGTAGTACCGTCTATAGCGCAGGAAACTAGTTCCTGTTCTTCCTCCTCCTCCTCTTCCTCATTGTCACCCAATCCACGTTGGGATGAGATGAGGCTGGGTTGCGTGGAATCACCCTGTATGGTTCCTTGCTCCATCTCATCGTGCTCCGACTGCAATGCATCCTCTTTAATTGTGAGCAGCGAGTGTTTCAGAAGACAGAGAAGCGGGATGGTGATGCTAATTATGACGTCATCGCCACTCACCATCTTGGTGGAGTCATCAAAGTTTTGGAGGATGGTACATATGTCTGACATCCATGTTCACTCCTGAGGTCTTATGTGTGGAGTCTGACCTGAATACCGACGGCCATGTTGATGCTGGTAGTCAACAACTGCCCTCTTCTGCTCTATAATTCTTTCCAACATCTGCAATGTAGAGTTCCAATACATGGGGACATGGCACACCATTCGGTGAGCTGGAAGCTGCAAACACTGCTGAAGCACGGCAATGGCGGTGGAAGCTGTAGCTGACTTTCTAAAATGGACACAAGCGGCATACTTCGACAAGCATATCCTGCAGATCTAGGTAGGTTTTGAGAAACCACTGAATCACGAGGTTAAGCACATGGGTCAGGCATGGTACGTGTGTGAGCTCGCCTCGCTTCAGAGCTGCCACCTGGATCCAGCCATTGTCACACACGACCATGCCTGGCTGTAGGTTCAGCGATGTCAGCTTGGCTGAGGCAGTGCTGCGGTACTTCCAGCTTGTGACTGATGTTGTAATTTTGGAGTTGGTGGCTGAAGAGGAAGAGGTGCAGGAGCTGTAGAATGTGGGGGCAACCCTGATTGACCCAGGGCCCGCAATCCTCGGCGTCGGGAGGACGTGTTCCGTCCCAAGGTCCGACTGGGTCCCGGCTTCCACTATATTAACCCAGTGTGCTGTCAGCGAAATGTATCGTCCCTGCCCACAAGCTCTTGTCCACGTGTCCGTGGTTAGGTGAACTTTCCCAGTAACTGCGTTGTTGAGGGCATGGCTAATGTTTTGGGACACGTGCTTGTGTAATGCTGGGATGGCACACCGAGAGAAATAGTGGTGGCTGGGGACCGAGTACCGAGGGACGGTTGCTGCCATCAGGTTGCGGAAAGCTTCCGTCTCCTTGATCCTAAGAGGCAACATTTCAATCACAAGCAGTCGCGAAATGTGTGAATTTAGTAGCGTGGCCTGTGGGGTGTTGGCTGTGTTTTTGTCCTTGCGTTCCAAGGACTAGGATAGTGACCACTGAACGCTGCGCTGGGACAAGGACGTGGACATGCTTGCTGATGGTGCTAGTTGAGAGTGTGCAACGACAGGTGCAGGGCAGGAGGTATCTTTGCATGCGCCACAGACAGGGGATTGGCGTGCACGCACAACAGCGGAAGAGGCAGTGGTGTCACCCACAGACACTGTTTCTGGACTCTGGCGTTTGGCCCACCTAGTCGGGTGCTTTACTGTGTATGAGCCTGATCATGCTGGTGGTGGTCAGACTACTCGTTTTGCTACCCCTGCTGATGCTGGCCAGGCAGATGGTGCAAATGGCCTTTTTGGGGTTATCTGCATAGTCTTTAAAAAACAACCAGACTCGGGAAGACCTAATGGTTGTACTTTCAACTTCCGTCGTGTTAGTGTATCGAAGAACGCTTTCCCGCCTTGTGTCTGCAGCCACCACACTGCTTGTTCCTACCTGTTGTGGTGCTACGCCTCCCTCCCCCTGTGTGCTACTGTCCTCGCTCTGCATGTCCCCCTTCCATGTTGGGTCAATTACTATATCATCCACCACCTCGTCTTCCACTTTTGCACCCTGGTCCTCCTCCTGACTTTCTGGCAATTGTGTCTCATCTTCATCCACCTCTTGCAACAGTATTTGCACTTTCCCACCATTGCCTTTGTTTGACGGTATCTGCTCAAATATTTGGGCATCACTACACGCGTTCTCCTCTTGCCCCGCTTGAAGCTGGTTGGGCGAGAGGCTCAAATCTATAAATGTAAAAGTGAACAGCTCTTCGGAGTATCCAAGTGTGGGATCAGTTGTCTCCGGGCACTCGGCATGGTGGGAGGAAGGAGGATCAGAGTGAGGAATATGCGGTCCAGACTCACGGCTACTGAGACTTGACCGTGTGGAAGACAGGGTGGTGGTGGTGGTGGTGGCAAAGTGACTGGAAGCATTATCTGCTATCCAACCAACAACCTTTTGACACTGCTCTGTGTTCATTAGTGGTGTTCTGCGATCCACTAGTAATTTGGACAGGAAGGTCGAGCGAGAAGATGTGGGTGTTTGTTGTGGCACAATTTCAGTTTGCCCATGGCCTCGGCCTCTGCATGCACCATCATCACCATCATGTCCAGTTCCCCATCCCTTGCCATGCACCTTGCCCATTTTAAATGGAGGACAATATTTTCCACGTTCACTACAAATGGCTAGGTTTGAGCCCCAGTGATACATCTGACGGACAACCACGGTTTTAAATAGCGGGCTTGTAGTTTGCTATTCTTCACAGCGAGTACGTGTGAATAGCTTCACTGACACACTGCAACAAACTGTAAATGGAGGCCAGAAATGGCTGAATTTGGACCGCAGTTATATTTGATATGTCTGACGGACAACCACAGTTTTAAATAGCAGCCCTGTAGTTTACTAATACTATTCTTCACAGCGACCTCGTGTGAATAGCTTCACTGACACACTGCAACAAACTGTAAATGGAGGCCAGAAATGGCTGAATTTGGACCGCAGTTATATTTGATATGTCTGACGGACAACCACAGTTTTAAATAGCAGCCCTGTAGTTTACTAATACTATTCTTCACAGCGACCTCGTGTGAATAGCTTCACTGACACACTGCAACAAATTGTAAATGGAGGATGGAAATGACTGTATTTGAACCACAGTTATATGTGATAAGTCTGATGGACAACCACGATTTTAAATAGCGATCCTGTAGGTTACTATTCTTCACTGTGACCTCGTGTGAATAGCTTCACTGACACACTGCAACAAACTGTAAATGGAGGCCAATATTTTCCATGTTCACTACAAATTTCTGGATTTTTATCGCTGTAATATGGAAAAGATCTGGCTATATTCTGCAGTGCCAACAAGAAAATGGAGCAGAAAAACAGTGTACTCTGGATTGCTTTTTAGGCAAATAATCAGGATTAAGATAAAAAAAATATCTGCCCTGGCCCCTGATATTTGGGTCTATGTTTACAAATATCTGTAACAGCAGCAGCAGACAGAATGTGCAATGGACCCTCTTGTGCTGTATGCACTGCAGTCTGCCACATACGCTGCCTGCCTGTCTTGCTTTTTAAGCAAATAATCAAGATTAAGATAAAAAAGAATTAGCCCTGGCCCCTGATATCTGGGGCTATGTCTACAAATATCTGTAACAGCAGGATCAGTCAGAATCTGCAATGGACCCTCTTGTGCTGTATGCACTGCAGTCTGCCACATACCCTGCTATCACCACTGAATATATGCAACTGGACAACTGCTGAATGTTCTTTTGAGGGGAGTCTCAAACAGGATATCACAGGAGGATGGCTGTCACTTCCCTGCACTTACCACAGCTTCTGTCACCACCGTTTCCTGATGACGTCCGGAATCTTTTGATGTGGTAGAAGCCGTGAGAAGTAACTGCAGCCACACAGCTTCTTTCACTGAAAAGAGACATCATCAGGGCACGGTGATAGAAGCAGGATGAGTGACAGCAGCAACATTTCCCCCTTGCCCTATGACAATCCATATTGAAGCAATGACAGACGCTGTGGGCGGTGCTGGTGTCACTCACCCTGATTTTATCACCGCTCTCTGATGACGTCTCGTTTTAGTGAAAGAAGCTGTGTGGCCGCAGTGACAAAAGCTGCGGCGCTGCAGTCACTGTTCCCTACCTTTATCACCACCATATATTCCAGACATCATTAGGGGACAGTGGTGACAAAAGCTGTGGTATGTGACCACAGCGCAGCCCCCTGATAATGTCCTTTTTCTGGGGGGGGTGATAGAATATCAAGAAAGGGACTGCAGGGCCATCGTCCTCTGAGGTCCCATTTGCCACTCACCACAAACAAAACATCACAAGAAGTAAAGGAAAGAAATACATACAGTAACATGTAAACATTTGGGCACCCCTGGTCAAAATTATTGTTGTTGTAAACAGTTAAGCAAGTTGAAGATTAAATCATCTCTAAAAGAGTTAAAGTTAAAGATGACAGATTTCCTTTGTATTTTAGCCCAAAAAAATATACATAGTCATTTTTTACATTTTAAAAATTACAAAAAGGAAAATGGGCCAATGCAAAAGTTTCAGCACCCTTGGAGATTTGTGTGCTCCGATAACGTTGACCAAGGTTTCATACCTTAATTAGCCTGTTATGGTTATGGCTTGTTCACTATCATCGTTAGGAAAGGCCGGTGATGCAAATGTCCCAGCTTTATAAAAACCCAACCTCCTCTAACCTTGTGCCAAAAAACAAAAAACAGCAGCCATGGGTTCTTTGAAGCAGCTGCCTAGCACTGAAAATGGTGGAGGCCCACAAAGCAGAAGAAGGCTATAAGAAGATAGCAAAGCATTTTCAAGTTGCCCTTTCCTAAATTTGAAATGCAATTAAGAAATGGCAGTTAACAGGAATAGTGGAGGTCATATAAGATCTGGAAGACCAAGCAAAATTTCTGTGAGAGAGCTGCTCATAGGATTACTAGAGAGGCAAATTAGAACCCCCGCTTGACTGCAAAAGACATTCAGAAAGATTTAGCAGACTCTGGAGTTGTGGTACATTGTTCTACTGTTGAGAGACACCTGCACAAATATGGCCTGCATGGACGCGTCATCAGAAGAAAACCTTGTCAGGAAAAGAACATCTTGCCAACCTTTAAGCATGGGGGTGGACCAATCATGCTTTGGGGTTGTGTTGCAGCCAATGGCATGAGGAACATTTCACGGGTAGAGGGAAGAATGGATTCAATAAAATGTCAACATTTCAAATTCTTGATGCAAACATAACACCATCTGTAAAACAGTTGAAGTTGAAAAGAGGATGGCTTCTACAAATGGATAATGATCCTAAACACACATTAATATCCACAATAGACGACCTCAAAAGGTGCAAGCTGAAAGTTTTACAATGGCCCTCACAGTCTCCTGATCTGAACATCATTGAAAATCTGTGGGTAGACCTCAAAATAGCAGTGCATGCAAGATGTGACCCAGGAATCTCACAGAACTGGAAGAATTTTCCAAGGAAGAATGGATGAAAATCCCTCAAACAAGTACTGAAAGACTCTTGTCTGGCTACAAAAAGCATTTACAAGCTTACAAAAAGGGCTGGTACTAGGTACTAACCATGCAGAGTGCCCAAACTTTTGCATCTGCCCATTTTGCTTTATGAAATTTTTAACCCTGTTCACAATGGCAGTAATTTTGACCAGGGGTACCAGAACGTTTACATGCCACTGTATAGTGCACTCTATAGAGAATGGTAAGGAATTTTATAATAAAGTTACAAAAGTGTCTAGGGCTTAAAAATACATATTTTCAAATGCCATTTTATGTATCGCGCAACCACTTTAACATGTTAGCAGCAATAGTTGTCACCTGAGGAAAGTGTCAGTCAATGGTCCCAATTGAAAAATTGCTGGATCTAGCAGAAAAATGTAATATTTTAAAGGAGAAATTGTAATAATATGATTTCACAAGTACATAAAGCTTTTGGAAAATACTTTTTTTTTCTGTTAATATCATAGTTTTTATCCCTTTGCTATTGTTTTCCCATGCTTTATGTGAAAACAATAGAAATATAATGGCCTCTTCAATCCATTCTTGGTATAGTTTTAATTTGAAATATGAACATGTTAAATAGTTAAGTACGGAGTCAGTATTGTGTTAATTGTGGATATTTGCTTCTCGGCAAAACAATTATTCAACTGATTTACAGCTTTTGTGAAGCATTTGACCTCGTATTAATTACATAGATTGGACCATGAAAAACAGACCCATTTTCTTTCTGAAAAAAACTTGCACTCTTGCTCAAGATCTATTAAAAAGTACATAAAGCCATTTTATTGAAAAATAAAATATGTATTTATATATTTTTATTTAATTGGAAGCTGTGAAATTTGGTATCTAAAAAAAAAAGGCAGAATGGCTGAAAACAGGAAGCGCGCTGCTGCCTTCCTTCTGCTGCACTAGTATAAAGTAGCAGCGTGAATCTGATAACGGAAGAAGACAGCAAGTACCTTATTACTGTGCTAGATTAATGAGGACTGTATGTTGAGTGATATTTTCAGGGTTGATGGGAGGACCATAGTTTTACTTTATTAATATTTCACACTGCACAAGTGGCATGGTATGCAAATGCCTTTACCTAATGATTTTTTTAATTATATTTTGAAATGTCTTTATTTTTTCATTTGCATTAGAATAAAGTTTTTTCTTTTGTAACGGCCTTCGGCTTAATCTCGAGCCATGGCGGCTTGGATGGATGAACGATCTGTAGGAAGATCTATCTTGTGCAGCCTAGATAGGTCCACCAGGGTCTTGTCCGCCATTATCTTGATAGTATCGAGCCATCGGGTTGCTGGTCTTCCTCTTCGCCTTTTTCCTTCTATTTTCATACCATGATGTCCTTCTCCAATGATTTCTCTGCTCATTTGATGTGTCCAAAGTAGGCAAGTCGTAGCTTGGTGATCCTTGCTTCGAGTGACATGTCTGGCTTCATTTCTTCCAAAATTGATTTATTTGTTCTTCTTGCCATCCAATATATTTAACCCCTTTACAACCTAAAGTGGTTTGCACGTTAATGACCATGCCAATTTTTACAATTCTGACCACTGTCACTTTATGAGGTAATTACTCTGGAACGCTTCAACGGATCCCCCTGATTCTGAGATTGTTTTTTCGTGACATATTGTACTTCATGATTGTGGTAAAATTTCTTTGATATCACTTGTGTTTATTTGTGAAAAAAATGGAAATTTTGGGAAAATTTTGAAAATTTTGCAATTTTCAAAATTTTAATTTTTATGCCCTTAAATAAGAGAGATATGCCACACAAAATAGTTAATAAATAACATTTCCCACATGTCTACTTTACATCAGCACAATTTTGGAACCATATTTTTTTTATTAGGGAGCTATAAGGGTTAAAAGTTGACCAGTGATTTCTCATTTTTTCAACAAAATGTACATTTTTTTAGGGACCACATCACATTTGAAGTCACTTTGAGGGGCCTTTATGACAGAAAATACCCAAAAGTGACACCATTCTAAAAACTTCACCCCTCAAGGTGCTCAAAACCACATTCAAGAACTTTATTAACCCTTCAGGTGCTTCACAGGAATTTTTGGAATGTGGAAGAAAAAAATGAACATTTAACTTTTTTCACAAAAATGTTATTTTAGACCCAATTTTTTTTATTTTCGCAGGGGTAACAGGAAAAAATGGACCCCAAAATTTGTTGTACAATTTCCCCTGGGCACGCAGATACCCTATATGTTGGGAAAAAACACTGTTTGGGCGCAGGGTTCGGAAGGGAAGGAGCACCATTTGACTTTTTGAATGTAAAATTTGCTTGAATAATTAGTGGACGCCATGTTGCATTTGGGGAGCTCCTGATGTACCTAAACAGTGGAAACCCCCCACAAGTGACACCATTTTGGAAACTAGACCCCTCAGGGAACTTATCTAGATGTGTGGTGAGCACCTTGAAGCCCCAGGTGCTTCACAGAAGTTTATAACATTGAGCCCTAAAAATAAAATTTTCACATTTTTCCCACAAAAATGTTTTTCAGCCCCCACTTTTGCATTTTCATAAGGGTAACAGGAGAAATTGCACCATGCAATTTGTTGTGCAATTTCTCCTGAGTAAGCAGATACCCCATAAATGGGCGGAAACCACTGCTTGGGCATACGGCAGGGTTCGGAAGTGAAGGAGCACCATTTGGCTTTTTGAATGTAAAATTTGCTTGAATAATTAGCGGATGTGCCCCTGATGTGCCTACACAGTGGAAACCCCCCACAAGTGACACCATTTTGGAAACTAGACCCCTCAGGGATTTTATCAAGGGGTATAGTAAACATTTTGAACCCACAGGTACGACACAGAATTTGATAATATTAGGTCATCATATTTAATAAGTTGTCATTAGTCTTGAGCGCAAGTGCTCACTACTTAAGTTTGCATCGGGTACTCAGGTATGCACCATGTATCGTGGGTGCTCAAGTGACATGCTCGAGTCCCCGCCCACATGTTTCACGGTTGTTAGACACCCAAAAAAACATGCGAGGATGGCTCGTGCATGGCAGGCAATTCCCGCGAGTTTTTTTTGCCCGCAAAGCATATGGGGCGGAGACTCGAGCACCCGCAATACTCAATGCATACCCGAGCACCCGATGCAAAACTCAAGTAGCAAGCACTTGCGCTCAACACTAGTTGCCATATTGTCATCTTTTTTTTTTACTTTTGAAAAAAATCCCATCCCTAACCCTAGCCCAACCCTAACCGCAACCATAACCCAACTCTAGCACAACCCTAACCCTAACCCCAACCCTAACACAACCCTAACCCCAACCCTAACCCTAGCACAACCCTATCCCCAACACTAACCCCAACTCTAACCCTAGCCCAACCCTAGCCCAACCCTAGACCAACCCTAACACAACCCTAACCCTAGCACAACCCTAACCCAAACCCCTACCCTAACCCTAGCACAACCCTAACCCGAGAGTTTATTTTTTACGCTGTTCCTCGTGCTGTATAAGTGATTAGATGACCTTATTCTTCGGGTCAGTGCGACTACAGAGATACCAGAATCATATCGGGTTTTTATGATTGACAGCTGTCACACACTAAAAGACGCATTTTTTGTGAAATCTACTTTTTGCATCGCCATATTTTGAGAGCTATAATTTTTCCATATTTTGGCCGACAAAGTCATGTGATGGCTTTTTTTTTGCGGGATGAGTTGACATTTTTATTGGTGCCATTTTCAGGCACATGACATTTTTTGATCGCTTTCTATTCCGATTTTTGGGAGGCAGAATAAACAAAAACCAACAATTCAGGAATTGTTTTATTTTAATTTTTTTATTCTGTTCTGCGTGTGGTAAAATTGATAAGGTAGCTTTATTCTTCGGGTCAGTACGTTTACAGCGGTACCACATTTATATCGTTTTTCTATGTTTTGGTGCTTTTACATAATAAAAGCAATTTTATAGAAAAAAAATATTTTTTTGTATCGCTTTATTCTGAGAGCTATAACTTTTTTATTTTTCGACTGATGGAGCTGTATGGTGGCTTGTTTTTTGCGGGACGAGATGACGTTTTCAGCGGTATCATTTTTATTTATATTCGTGTTTTTGATCTCCTGTTATTTTATTTTTTGTTTGGCGGTATGATGCTAAAGCATTGTTTTTTGCTTAGTTTTTTTTTTTTTTACCGTGTTCACTGAAGGGGTTAACTAGTGTGACAATTTTATAGGTCAGGTCGTTCTGGATGCGGTGATACCAAATATGTGCACTTTTATTGTTTTTTTTTTCATGATAATATTTATTAATGGGTACATTATATTTTTATTTTTGGTGGATTCTTTTTTTTATTTTTTTTTATATTTTTACTTTTTTTTTTTTCACTTTCTGACACTTTTTTTACTTTTATACTTTTTCCCACTATGGGACTTTCACTTTTTTTTAATTTTGATCGCCTACATAGCACAGGAATGGAGCACCATCCCTGTGCTATGCCGGCTGTCAGCGCTGCACAGGGAGAAGATAGTTTGGTCATGCACTGCGCATGACCAAAATATCTTCCTGCTGTCTTTGTGACCCGGATGTTGCCATGACGACATCGGGTCATCATGGCAATGTGGCGCCCCTGAGGGTTCAGTCGCCACAGAGGTACTGCACCTCACCCAGAGGTGTGGCATCTCCTTCTCTCAGGTAAGGATGGAGTGCTGCCCGGGACCCCAACACCCACATTCAACAGTACACTACTCCAGGCCGGCTGGAAGGGCATTATGTACTTCTTTTGCTGACCCGTCCCTGGCTGGAGTGGGGGGAACCAAAAGTGAGGGGGAACCAAGTAGTGGGTGTGGGTGGAGGACGCAGAACAGGGGAGCACTTGGAGATATAGATATACAGTACAGACAAAAAAGTTTGAACATACCTTCTCATTTAAAGATTTTTCTGTATTTTCATGACTTTGAAAATTGTACATTCACACTGAAGGCATCAAAACTATGAATTAACACATGTGGAATTATATACTTAACAAAAAAGTGTGAAACAACTGAAAATATGTCTTATATTCTGGGTTCTTCAAAGTAGCCACCTTTTGCTTTGATGACTGCTTTGCACACTATTGGCATTCTCTTGATGAGCTTCAAGAGGTAGTCACCGGAAATGGTCTTCCAACAATCTTGAAGGCGTTCCCAGAGATGCTTAGCACTTGTTGGCCCTTTTGCCTTCACTCTGCGGTCCAGCTCACCCCAAACCATCTGGATTGGGTTCAGGTCTGGTGACTGTGGAGGCCAGGTCATCTGGTGTAGCACTCCATCACTCTCCTTCTTGGTCAAATAGCCCGTACACTGCCTGGAGGTTTGTTTGGGGTCATTGTCCTGTTGAAAAATAAATGATGGTCCAACTAAACGCAAACCGGATGGAATAGCATGCCGCTGCAAGATGCTGTGGTAGCCATGCTGGTTCAGTATGCCTTCAATTTTGAATAAATCCCCAACAATGTCACCAGCAAAGCACCCCCACACCATCACACCTCCTCCTCCATGCTTCACGGTGGGAACCAGGCATGTAGAGTCCATCCGTTCACCTTTTCTGTGTCGCACAAAGACACGGTGGTTGGAACCAAAGATCTCAAATTTGGACTTATCAGACCAAAGCACAGATTTCCACTGGTCTGATGTCCATTCCTTGTGTTCTTTAGCCCAAACAAGTCTCCTCTGCTTGTTGCCTGTCCTTAGCAGTGGTTTCCTAGCAGCTATTTTAACATGAAGGCCTTCTGCACAAAGTCTCCTCTCAGTAGTTGTTTTAGAGATGTGTCTTCTGCTAGAACTCTGTGTGGCATTGACCTGGTCTCTAATCTGAGCTGCTGTTAACCTGCGATTTCTGAGGCTGGTGACTCGGACAAACTTATCCTCAGAAGCAGAGGTGACTCTTGGTCTTCCTTTCCTGGGGCGGTCCTCATATGAGCCCGGGTCTTTGTAGCGCTTGATGGTTTTTGCAACTGCACTTGGGGACACATTCAAAGTTTGCCCAATTTTTCGGACTGACTAACCTTCATTTCTTAAAGTAATGATGGCCACTCGTTTTTCTTTACTTAGCTGCTTTTTTCTTGCTATAATACAAATTCTAACAGTCTATTCAGTAGGACTATCAGCTGTGTATCCACAACTGATGGACCCAACCCCATTTATAAGGCAATAAATCCCATTTATTAAACCTGACAGGGCAGACCTGTGAAGTGAAAACCATTTCTGGTGACTACCTCTTGAATCTCATCAAGAGAATGCCAAGAGTGTGCAAAGCAGTCAGCCAAGCAAAAGGTGGCTACTTTGAAAAACCTAGAATATAAGACATATTTTCAGCTGTTTCACACTTTTTTGTTAAGTATATAATTCCACATGTGTTAATTCATAGTTTTGATGCCTTCAGTGTGAATGTACAATTTTCAAAGTCATGAAAATACAGAAAAATCTTTAAATGAGAAGGTGTGTCCAAACTTCTGGTCTGTACTGTATATAGGGAAGCCATCTTGTTAGAGGGAGAATGAACGGAGAGAGAGAAAAGAGAGGACGTGAGGAGCAGAGGCTCTTCAGGAGCTCTGCCCGGGAGGCAGGCTCGGCCTGTCCTGCCCAAGACTGAGAGAGGAGTGGGAGCTAGGGAGGAAGGCTCCAGTAACAGAAGGGATGCCAGGGGGTACGGTGAGTGCAGGACGGCACCCGTACACCCGAATCTGCCAGGCGTCAGAGGGATCAGGCCGCAAGAAGGGAACCGGTCCCTGGACTAGCCGAGTTACTTTAAGTCTCAGCTAGAAAACCGGAGGCTTCTGCACTTTCAAGGTGCAGTTGCCACATTCTCACCTAAGCCGCCGAAAAGGGCACCAAGCAAGGTCGGGGAACTTCAAGTTGCCCAGAGGGATCTCAAGGTACCTGATCGAGACTTTGTGTGGTGGGGCGCAGGGCAGAAGAGACCCAGCGCGGGAAGTCGGCTAAGAAAGGAACATACAGAGAGGGGTCCCGTTAAGTGTAGTGTTGAGCCACCCGCGTAGTGTTCGAGTTCGGTTCGGTTCGTCGAACACCCGTGTGTTCGCCGTACTGTTCGTCGAACTGTTCGTCGAACACCTTCGAACACCGTTAAAACCAATGGCAGGCAAACAAAAACACATAGAAACACATAGAAAACACCTTCAAAGGTGTCCAAAAGCTGACAAACTGCTCAGAAGACATAACTAACACATGGAAAAGTGACAAGTACATATAGTCATGCGAAAAGAAAAGAGGTGGAGGAGTAAAAGGAGGGGGAGACACAGATATAGGCATGTCATGCCCTTCTAAAATCCAAAAAGTGAGAAGCCGATACGGCCAGTCCGTTCCTGCCCGTGCCACCTCCGTGTCGCCGGGTTTGTGCCAGAGCCGCGGTGGACCCTCACGGCCAGCCCCCCTCTCCCAATACTGGTGCCTGTCCGCTGGTGGGTCGAGCGAGCCCCCCTGTGGTGGACGCAGCTCTAAGCTTTTTAATTTAAATTGTCTCTCTAATTTGAATGAATACACTTTAAATCCTTTTACAAGGATCTATTGGAGGGCAAGTCTCATGCCAGCAGCCGCGTAATTCCAGCTCCAGTAGCGTCCACTAAAGCTGCTGCAGTTAAAAAGCTTTTATAAGGATGAGCTCGGCTGTCCACCGCAAGGCATCCTACCGCCAGTCCCAGCCCCTATGCCTTGGGGTGCCTCCTGATGCTCTTCACTGAGTATCCCGTGGTCCCGAAGTATTTCCTTTGAAAAAATTAAGTGTCCAAACTACAGGTGGTGTAGCTTGCTTAACAGCCGGGATAATCCGCTGACTAGCAGACACTGCTACTAGGCACAAAGTATTTCCTGGGCTAGATGCAGTTAAAAATTTGTAATTAGATACTCTCGTTGGATGCTGAGAAAGCATTCCATAGAGTCTCCTGGCACGCCATATATTATTCTCTAAAAAAGCTTGGGGTAGGGGTCTAGGGGACCCTTTTATAGCCAAAATCACGGCCCTGTATCGCAATACGTCACCTAGGCTGAAGATAGATGGAACTGTAGCACCCTGAGAGCTCGGTTGCTACAGAGCTATTGCACCTCACCCAGAGGTGTGATATCTCACTCTCAGGTAAGGATGGAGTGTGGATCAGGACCCGACACCTGCATGCATTACACCACATTGCCGTGGGGCAGGGCGACCAATATGCCCCTGAGATGGGCACGACAGTCCCTGTCCCTGGCTGGAGTGGGGGGAGGGAACACTGAGGAAGGAGAACCCTGTAGTGCAGGAGCAGGGAGGAAGCAGTTCCTGGGTGCATTGAGAAGGGAGTATAAAAGGTGGGCACCATCTTAGTTCAGTGCAGAGAAGTCTGAGCAGAAGTGACAGGGAGCAGGGGCTCTGCATGAGCTCTGCTCCGGAGGCGGCCCTAGTAACAGAGGCCCAGGCCTGGAAGAGGGAGAAGGAAGGAAGAGGAGCGGAGAAGGCTCCAATAACGAGGAACGAAGGGATACCAGGGGTGCGGACGGGTGAGTCGCCACCGCACGCCTGAATCCACCTGCGTGGAGGGGTCAGACCAAAGGGGGAGACCGTTCCCTGAAACTAGTGGAGGCGGGAAACGACCCTCAGCTAGAAACCGGAGGCTGTGACATTTTATGTGGTGCAGCCCCTCGCTACACCCGCTAGGAAGGCACCACATAGGGTCAGGGAAACTGGCGCCAAGTTTACCAAGAGGAGGCCCGAGGCAGCCGGACAGAAGCGTTGGTAACAAAGGCCAGACAAAGGACACACAAAGGGGGTCCTGTGAAGCGCTCCAAAGTTATCTGGGAGTTGTCTGAGCCCCCCACCTGGTGAGCACAGTATGACGTGGGCAGCCGTTACCTGCAGAAGTGGTCTGGATAATAAGAACTGTGAGTAAAGGCCCTGGACTGCATCACTGACTCCGTGTCGTTACTGCTGCTGCCCTGCACCATCACCCCCATCCTCCGCATACACTGCCCTGAGGCTATACTCCTCCCGTGGGGAGTTATGCTACGCTCTGCTGCACCCACAACACCAGCCTCAGCGGTCTGCCCTGCAGCGGCGGTTCACTCTGACCGCAATCCACGGGTGGCGTAGTCGGACATTTAAACATCAAAACCACATAAATAGTTCCGCCACTGGTTTGACCGCCCTGAGCCACGGAACTGGGTCGCCGCCTCGGAGACTACAACCACCAGCATCCACCAAAAAGGGTCCGGCTCCGGGTGTCCCAAGGCCCAGGGGGCGCGTCAGAACATTTTCATAACCTTTCATAATCACCAATGGGACAAGGCAGGGATGTCCTCTGTCCCCTCTCTTATACATCCTAGTGACGGAGCACCTGCTCTCATCAATTCGCCATAACCCCAAGTGCTCTCTATTTGCTGATGATGTCCTAGTATATATCACTCAATCACATATATCCATCCCTGCTGTTATGGCTGAAATAGATCACTTTGTTACATGGTCAAATTTTAAAATCAATGCAGCGAAGTCTGAGGCCCTCGATGTCTCCCTCCCCAAATCCATTCAAGATTCCATCCAGTCCAACTTTCCCTTTGCCTGGCCCTCACAGGGTATCAAATACGTAGGAATACCTATTCATAGAGACCTCTCCCGTCTATGTTATCTTAATTTTGGGCCCTTTATTGAACAACTCCATACAGACCACGGTTGGCAAGTTAGAACTGTAAGATTCACTACGTGAACCACTGGTGTTTTGTGGAAAAGCACATGTACACTGTGTTCCAAATTATTATGCAAAAAGTGTTTAGGAGTGATAAGGGAAGAATTTGTTTGTTTGTCAGTTAAACTCATTGATGGTGATGTGTGTCAGGGCTCTTTATATCACTGTAAGCAATTGCAGACACCTGTGCTAATTAGTTTGGCAGGTGTGTCCAATGAATGGCAAGACTACTTAAGAAGACTGTCCCACATTATTAAGCAGCCTACATTTTCTGCCAAAATGGGAAAGAAAAAGGATGTGTCGGCTGCTGAGAAGCAACAAATTGTGGAGTGTTTAGGTCAAGGCATGACTACAATCAACATTGTGCGATGATCAGGATGAAGTATCTTGGCAATCAAGAAGTATGTAGCTGATTCACAGTACACATGTGTGCGTGCTGATAAGGGCAAATTGAGGACTCTTTCCTACAGGCAATTACGTCAGGTTAAAAGAGCAGCGGCAAAAAAGCCTTGTCATAGCAGCAGACAAGTTTTTGAAGCTGCTGGTGCCTCCAACGTCCCCCGAACAACAAGCCGCAGGGTCCTTCAGAGGTTTGCTCCAGTGGGCCAAACATTACATGAAGACTGATTTCAAAGCTGTTTTGTTCACAGATGAGTGCCATGCAACGCTCAATGGTCCACATGGATGGAGTGGAGGATGGCTGGTTGATGGACACCCCACGCAAACACGGCTACAGCGCCAACAAGGAGGAGGTGGAGTAATGTTTTGGGCTGGAATCATGGGGAGAGAGATTGTCAGCCCCTTTAGGATCCCTGAAGGGGTAAAGATGAACTCCATAATGTATGTGGAGTTTCTCAAACAGCACTTCCTGCCATGGTTCAAGAAGAAGAACCGTGTATTCCACAGCAAGATCATTTTCATGCATGATAATGCACCGTCTCATGCTGCACATAACACATCTGCATCTCTGGCTGATATGGGCATAAAAGGGGACAAACTTATGGTGTGACCCCCATGCTCCCCTGACCTCTACCCTATTCACAACCTCTGGAGCATCATCAAAAGGAGTGTCTATGATGGCGGGAGGCAGTTCACATCTAAGCAACAGCTCTGGGAGGGTATTCTGTCCTCATGCAAAACAATTGAAGCAGAAACCATCCAAAACCTGACAAATTCAATGGACGAGAGAGTTCAGAAGCTCCTTTCGAACAAGGGGTCCTATGTGCAAATGTAACATCACCTAGAATAAAGTTTTGAGTTGAAAACTGTTTGATTTCAGTTTCTAATAACCTGCTAATGCTTATAATTTCAAAAATGACCATTTTTTGGCCTTTATTAAAATGAAAAGGTTGATCGAAGAGTGTGGGGGATCTAAGAGTGTGGCAACCCAGTAGTCAGGATTACTTCGAATTCTGACAATCTGAGGGTCATGTTGCAGGTAGTGCAGCAAGAAGGCACTTATGTGTCTTGCGCATCTCGGAGCCCCAAAATTATTTTCCTTGCTAGATGCAGCTAAAAATTATTATTAATTTTAAATCTGGTGGAGCTTAGTATAGATGGCCTAATAGAATCAGTACTGCACACTGCTACAAAGCCCAAATTATTTTCCAGCCAAGATGCAGATAAACATGATTAGTAATTTTAAATCTGGTGGAGCTTAGTATAGATGGCCTAATAGAATCAGTACTGCACACTGCTACAAAGCCCAAATAATTTTCCAGCCAAGATACAGATAAACATGATTAGTAATTTAAAAGCTTAAAACGGTTGGTGAGGTGATTTTAACCAATCATCAAGCTTTTACTCTCCCCAGGATGACACAGGGGTAGAAAAGTCATTTTGGATCCATGATTTGTTCATCTTTATGAACGTGAGTCTGTCTACATTGTAATCAGTGGAGAGCCGCGTGCGCTTATCTGTCAGCACACCACCAGCAGCGCTGAACACTCGTTCAGACAGAACGCTGGCTGCGGGGCATGACAAGATCTCCAAGGCGTAAGTGGGTAGCACCGGCCATTTATCCAGACTGGAAGCCCAAAAAGAGCAAGGGTCCAGTGACACAGTCATGGCTTCAATGTTTACTTGGAGATACTCCTGTACCATCGTCTCTAGGCGTTGACTATGTGTCAGACTTCTTGTCTCCTGTGGCCTTGCAAAGGATGGGCTAAAAAAGTGGTGAAATGATTCCGCAAAATTGATGTTACCAGCAGATACTGTGGTTCTGTTATGGTTTGAGTGCTGAACACTCGACGGTCCCACGGTTGGCAAGTTGGAACTGTGAGATTCACTACGTGCACCACTGGTGTTTTGTGGAAAAGCACATGTAAGATTCTGCAACAGTCTCTACTGATACTGTTGCATGCGTGCATCCCGTTCTATGGCAGGAATAATTTCTGCAAATTTACTTTTGTACCGGGGATCTAACAGTGTGGCAACCCAGTAGTCAGGATTATTTCTAATTCTCACAATTCGAGGGTCATGTTGCAGGTAGTGCAGCAAGAAGGCACTCATGTGTCTTGCGCATCCAGGAGCACCAAGTGTTGGTGGCGAGGTAACAATCATGCTTCCTTCCTCTGTCCTCTCCCCCCAACCTCGCACAACAGAAATGTGATCAAGGTCTCCCTCATCTGATGAGTCTTCCATCAGTTCGTCCTCCACTTCTTCCTCGGCTCCAGCACATTCCTCACTAGTTTGGCTGCTACCATGCGCCCTGGTAAAACCATCTCCCCCACCCTCACATGCCTGCCGCCTTGGTGCTGCCGACCGTCTGGACCTTGCAGATGTTAGCTCTTCCGCATACAACTCCTCCTCCTCTACTTCCTCCACCTCCTCTTGTGCCACCACCTGACTCCGAATTCTGTTTAACATGTGCTCCAGCATGTAAATCACCGGAATAGTCATGCTGATAATGGCATCGTCAGCACTAAACATCTTCGTCGCCATTTCAAAACTGTGCAGAAGGGTGCATAGGTCCCTGATCTGAGACCACTCCTCCAGCGTGATTTGCCCCACCTCAGGATCTCGTTGGCCCAGGCTATACGTCAGAACGTATTGCACCAGGGCTTGTCGGTGCTGCCACAGTCGCTGCAACATGTGCAGAGTTGAATTCCACCGGGTAGGCACATCGCATTTTAGCCGGTGAAGTGGCAGGCCTAACGACTTCTGTAGAGATGTAAGTCGCTGAGCTGCGGGATGCGAATGGCGGAAGTGAGCACACAGCGACCGTGCCCTCTGCAGAAGGCCATCTAGTCCGGGATAGTGGGCTAAAAATTGCTGGACAACCAGGTTCAACACGTGAGCCATACAAGGCACGTGTGTGACATTGCCCCGGCGAAGGGCCGCACCCAGGTTTGCAGCATTGTGACACACGGCCTTCCCTGGTTTCAGGTCCAGTGGAGACAACCATTCATGAAATTGGTTCTCCAGAGCTGACCACAACTCCTCAGCTGTGTGACTCACATTTCCCAGACATTTCAAAGTAAAAACCGCCTGATGACGTTGAGCCCTACTGCCAGCATAGTAAGGAGGTGTGCAGGATCCCTTCTGCGCAGTTAGAAAGCTTGTGGCATGACCAGACAGGCTTTGGGTGCAGGTGGGGGACCGAGAGGAGGTTGAGGAGGCAGAAGCAGTGGAGGAACTTTGAGATAAAGAGGATTGACGCACAACTCGAGGGGACGGCAAGACTTGGACAGCAGCCCCTTGTCTTGCTGTCACCATAGTTACCCAGTGCCCAGTCAGCGACATGTAACGCCCCTGTCCATGCCTACTCGTCCAAGTGTCTGTGGTGAAATGCACCCTGTCACACACAGAGTTTCTCAAAGAAGCGGTGATGTTGTGTGCGACATGCTGGTGGAGCGTAGGCACACCTTTCTTTGAGAAGTAGTGCCGACTGGGCATCTGGTACTGGGGAACTGCGACGGACATAAGGTCTCGAAAATCCTCTGTGTCCACCAGGCGGAAAGGCAGCATTTCTGTAGCCAAGAGTTTGCAGATGGTGAAATTCAACCTCTTAGCTTTCTCATGGCTAGGAGGAAATGGTCTTTTACTTGTCCACATCTGAGGGACCGAGGGCTGGCTGTTGTGCTTAGACGGGGTTGATAAGGGTGTCCCCGGCAAACTGCCGGTCTGTGAGGAAGATGCAGGCGGACATGTTAGGTTGCCTTGATCCAAAGGTGGTGATGTCGGACAGCGCTCAACACCAGCTGGTGTTACCACCTCCAAAGAAAATGATGACCTGCCAATAACGCTGGCTGTTGCGGGTAAAGAGGTGGCAGATCTGCGTCCCAAAATAGGTGTGACTGCTGTCCCCCCAGTCACAGAAGATGAAGAGGCCGCGGATGCACAAGATGTGGCAGACGGTGGTTGGCCCGGCCGGCTAGGCCGCATTGTAGCACAGTGAGCTTCCCACTGCAACTTATGCTTCATGTCCATGTGCCGGTTCATGCATGAAGTACTCAAACCATATATTTTTTGGCCTGTACTTAGCTTTTGCTGACAAATGTTACAGATAACACGAGTTGGGTCATCTTTATCGATCTGAAAAAATGCCCAGGCTATGCAAGGCTTAGCACCCATGCGACCTGAAGAGCCACCACGACTTGTGGTCAGAGGCAGAGTTGTGTTTGAGGATGCAGTTGTTGACGTGCTTCCAGTACTACGTCTCTGTCCAGGAAGGCGCAACCTGACCTCGTCGTCACTAGCATTCTCCTCCACCTCCTCTGCTGACCTCATCTCTTGGCTGACTGTGGGTTGACAGTAAGTGGGATCTCCAACCTCATCATCATCACCCTGTGTGTTATCACACCCGTCGTCCTCAGAGCCAACCTGTTCTTGCCCAGACAAAAAACTAAAGTTGTCACTCCAATCAGGTATTTGAGTCTCATCATCGTCTTCCTCATTGTCTCCACCAACAGGAGTTACAGTTTGGGAATGAGGGTCTACATTATGGTCAGAACCTTCTGCGTCTGGTCCTGGATCCGACTCATAAAGATTCTGGGCATCAGTGCAGATAATTTCCTCGTCTGGATTCACAGAAGCGCTGGAGCCGACCTCTGATTCCCAGGTTATAGTATGAGTAAACAGCTCTGCAGACTCAACCATCTGTTCTACCTCATACTCAGACGGGCAGCTGGAGATTTGGTTGCTGTGAGGAAGCAAGTGCGATTGGGGTGACACCTCTGAGGACTGGAGTATTTGTGATGTTGAAGTTGATGTGGAGGAGAGCCCACTTAAAGGAGCACTTGATATCCGTTGAAGCACCTGCTGTTTTTGTGCCTCATCTGGAATTTGTAGCGATTGGCGTGGCCGTAAGAAAGGGATCTTATCACATTGTCCGCTAAAAGAAGTAGACATTTTAGTTTGGCTGGAAGATGGTCTTTCTTCTGCAGATGTTACTGTTGCTTTAACACCTACCCCACGGACACAACCTTTTTTCCCCTTCCCAACACGCTTATTCCCCTTTCCACCAGCAACAGGCCTTTTTCCACTCATTTTGGTGGTTAAGTAATTCACAACTCTGGAGTTGTTTGCACAAAAAAACAATGGATGGGAACCGAGCAGAGCTGAGTGGCCAAACTGTGGTATTAGGCCAAAACTATTGGCTGGGTTAGATGCAGAAAAAAATTATATTCAATTTGCAACCTGATGGAGGTCAGTATAGATGGACTAATAGACCAAGTCCCACACACTGCTAGAAGCTCAAATATTTTTTTCAGAGCTAGATGCAGATAAAAAATATTTTTAATTTGCAACCTGATGGAGGTCAGTATAGATGGACTAATAGAACAAGTCCCACACACTGCTAGAAGCCCAAATATTTTTTCAGAGCTTGATGCAGAAAAAAATTATATTCAATTTGCAACCTGATGGAGGTCAGTATAGATGGACTAATAGAACAAGTCCCACACACTGCTAGAAGCCCAAATATTTTTTCAGAGCTAGATGGAGAAAAAAATTATATTCAATTTGCAACCTGATGGAGGTCAGTATAGATGGACTAATAGAATGATGCTATGCCCAAAAGGTTTCACTTGACTAGGTGCAGTAAAAAAATTGGTATTCTATACACAGGTGGTATATCTTGCAGTACAGATAGGCTACTCCACTGAAAAACACACTCTGCAATAGGCCAAAAAGGATTAGCTTTGCTAGATTTAGCCAAATACTGTAAAAAAAACTTGCACAGCACTGGCACAGACCTGCCTGGCAAAAACTGATAGGAACTGATGTAACTTAGTCCTGAAAAGGACTGCAATTACAATTAGTCTTCACTCCCAACCTATCTATTTAAGAGCACAGACCTGCCTGATAAAAGTCGTAGGAAATGCTGTAACCTAGTCCTTAAAAGGACTGCAATCACAACTATTCCCTACTCCCAAGCTATCTGTAGATTTGTGCGAAAATTGGCTTGAAATTAACAAGGTATAGCGCACACAGCAACAGCGGTGCCGTCTAACATGCAGCTGCAGCAGTGATAAAATGGTGGCGGCGGGGAAAATGGCTGGGTCTTATAGGGCAAGGACATGTGACATACACTGCCAATGACACATGCCCTTGCTTGTGTGAAAAAAAGCACTTCGCTCCGTGTGTGCGCTGCTGATAGGCTGACAGATTGCACCTCCCCACTGTAAATGCGGGAAAGAGAAAAAAAATGGAGATCTTCATTATTCCTGCAGAGATCCATCCCCTGCCCCTCCCCCCACCCCGCTGTACACTCAAACTGCGTATTAACATTAATTTTCAGCATTACTGAGAAAAAATCCAGTTATGATTTTGGTGCTTGAACAGTTATCGAACATAACCTCGAACAGCCGAATTTTTTGTCAAATCGTTCGTGTTCGCCGAACGGCTCGAACACCGCCCAAAACAGCTCGAATTTGAGATTGGCGAACAGTTCGAGTCGAACAACGCTCATCTCTAGTTAAGTGCTCTTGAGAAACTTGAGGGAGTGCTGAACCCCTGCCTGGTAAACAGAGCGCAGCGTGGGAGACTGTCAGCTGTTTAGTGCTACCTGAGGAACCTAAATAACTGTGAGTAAACTCAGATGACTGCACCCCACTGCTTCTGTCAGTTATTTCCACCGTACTATCGCTCCTGCACTACAACGCCCAGCATCACCATCTGCACCTACACTGCCCTGGAGCTGTGCTCTGCCTGTGGAGAGCCGCACCATCCCAGCTGCCTTAACATCTGCCCCAGAGGTCTGCAGCAGCGCCGGTACCCATTACCGGGAACCACAGGTGGCGTCACGAGACAAAACCATTTATCATCCCCTCAAGCAACAACCCCTTTTTAAGAGTGACCCCAGGGTACGGGCCCGGGAGCCGACTGCTGTGACATACCAAGAAGGTAAAGGGCCCGGGTACCGAGTCCCCCATATCTCCCTGGACGAGTCAGCAACATCCGGGAAGCCGCGGCAGACAACGCTGAAGGCCGGAAGAGGAGGTGAGTATTGCGATCACCTCCCCTTGCCACCACAATGCTGCGATTGACTTCGATCACAGCATTGCGGGGGTTAATGTACCGGGAGCGGTGCGGGACCGCTCCCTGAACATAGCACCGGGTGTCAGCTGTGACAATCAGCTGACACCCAGCGGCGATCGCGCCCGCACAGCTTGTGTACGGGCGCGATCGCAAAGACATATTAATACAGGTCAGGCTCTTAAAGCCCAGGTTGCAGACGCGTATTAATACGTCTTGGGCTTTAAAGGGGTTAAGGTATAGTAAATTCTAAAAAAAAAGAAGTCATTTTTGGTGATGCAGTAGATACATTTTAATTGTGCCTAGAATATTGGCTGGATAATCAGTTTGACAAACGACATATTTTGGTTTGTCTGTGTCGGTATGTATTCTGGAAATTAGCACATTTAGTTAGATAGAAACAATCTGAATTGGACATGATTTGTTCAATAGGTCCAAATGGCCGTCTACGATCATATCTACTAACCAATTTCACTATACCATAAGTCTGTTTATCCCCCTCCTTTAGCTCGTACTCTGCATGGCTTCAGGTAAAGTGATTTCTGTACATGTCTACTGGTATGAATTTTCTGTGATAATTTTTATGTATTGTATATTTCCTCAGGCTTCTCCTAATTCCCTCCTTGATGTCTACAACAATGATGGTTGTACAGCACATGGTTGTCTAATATATATATATATATATATATATATATATATTTTAAAACTTTAGCATCAGCCATGAATTGTGTAACACTATTGCCAGCTTCCCTGCATGGTTTCCCTTCCCCCTCAATGCAGGGACGCTGGCATACTCACTGCTCCGGCCCCGCGGTGTGATCCCCTTCTGCTGTCATGTCTCCTGCTTGTGCATGCCGCACTTCCTGTCAGCCTGCCATTCTTAAAGAGTCAGCGTGAAAATAGTAGTAAAATGCCCCCAGCAAATAGCTGGGAGGCGTTTAGCATAATGAGTTCACCTGCTGGATGGCTCACAGCCATAATATTGAAAGTCATCCTGTATAAAAGACTCCCTCTCCCTTAGGGAGTCGCAAAAGTAATAGCTTTCATTAGTATGTAGTCTCCCCTACTAGTGAGTTGTTAGGTCCTCTGATCCCGGTATGACCAGTGTCCTGAACCAGAACCCCTGGTCAGTTGGTATATGCAACAGATGTGGACTTCTTTGTTTGTGTGAAGGAGGACTTTATGCTGATCTGACAGTAGATGGCGATGTTGTATAAAGTTTCCTTGTTTACTGTATTGTAAAAGAAAAAAAAGTCTCTCTTGTACTTTCTGTTTTTGTTCTTACTTCCTGGTTCAGTACTGAGTGACTGTCTGTTTTTTCCTTTACCACATGTTCTGAGAAGTAAAAGCTTGTTATCCCATGTAATCTGCTCTGTGAAGTTTCTACCGCAACTGTGGGTATCCAGTAGCTGTGCAACATGGTCCTGGTGTGGCCAGTGCCTTGAACATTGTCCTCTGTCCTAATATGGCCATTCCTGTTCCCAAAGTCCCATGGTCCTGGTGTGGCCAGTGCCCTGAACATTGTTCCCTGGTCATGGTGTGGCAGTCCTGTTATTGATCAGCAATCCAACAATGTGACATTTTGGACAGATTATATAATCTTTTTCAAATATCAAATTGCAGAAGCTGATTACAATGTAGGAAAAAAGCGGAGTGAGTGGTGACATCTCATGGAGATGAGGACTAGCCTAAACATATTTAATCTTGAGGCATCCTCAGGCATCAAGGACTAGCTCCAACATGTTTCGCTTTGAGGCACCTGAGGATTCCACAATGCGAAACATGTAGGGGAAGCTATGAGTGGTTATTGTTTAGTGTGTGTGATAGGAATGCCTAATTGATATAATGACAATGCACTATAAATTAGGAAGTAGCAAATATGGAATTTTAGAGTATTTTAATAAGTTAAGTTTTAATTACGTCCGTGAACCAGGGATTCTATTTTACTGTTGGCAATTTGTAAATAGTTATTAACAATTGTAATACATCTAGATTATTAAAAAAGTTAACACAATTCCTTGCTCTGTCATAACACTTGTAATTGTTTTTCAAACTCGGATGGACATTTCATACATTGAATGGAGAACATGAGAATAATGTTAGCTATTAGCTATTAATTAATGACCTATTTTAATGTCTCCTTTCACTTCAAACATACTAATATGGTGAAGAACCCATTGACGTGCACCTGCAGCACTCGATCACTTCACAATTATTATTTCTCTGTTATATATATAATTTTTTTTTAATTCAAACAGAACATTGAATAAGTATACAAGTCAGGAAGTAAAAAACCTTGAAAATATCATTTCACTGGCAATTTTGCGAAGCCTAGCTCGTAGGCATTGACTATTATTTCATGTTATGTCATGTGCATTTAAATAAGCTGAATAATTATTTATTAATCCTTTTATGGCATACATTTTGCTTAAACATAAGACTTTCATTGAGTATGTACAATTAACAGCTGGATAATGTACCTAACATATTTGAACATTTTCTTGTTCCGTATTCAGTTAAAAAAATGATGTTTTTATTTCTACTAGAATGGATTATTGTTCCATAATGCCCTTGATAATTTTAATATAAAACAGACACCCTTGTACATCCTGAAAATATAAAAAATGTGAGATATATCATGTGAGGCTTCCACTTATGAACTCGTGAATGTGTCACAGATTATCTACCTTTATACTGGAAAATTGCTGGTAACATTACATACTGTGTATATTCATATAGCAGTGATGTATTTTTTTTTTCCAAAAAACGAGCTACACCTATCTTTGAGTTGTGTATGGTATTGCAGCTTGCCTTAAAATGAACCAGTCAAGTAATTCATGCTACCTGAACCACAGGCAACCTGAGTCAGGGCAAGTCTATCTCTTTGAAAATATTTAAGTCACACCTGCTGAGCTAGATTAACAGGTTTTTCCCTATACACACAGTTAGGTCCCAAAATATTTGAACAGTGACACATATTTGGGCCTTTTAGCCGTTTACTAAAACGTATTCAAGATGCAGTTATATAATCAATATAGGCTTAAAGCGCAGACTCTCAACTTTAATCTGAGGGTATTCACATCCTATTTGGAGTAAGGGTTTAGGAATTACAGTTCTTTAATAAGTAACTGCCTCTTTTTCAAGGGACCAAAGGTAATTGGACCATTATTTCAAAAGCTCTTTAATGGACTGCATGGGCTTTTTTACTTGTTAATCCATCATCAATTAATCAGGTACAGTGAGGAAAATAAGTATTTGATGCACTGACGCTTTTTGCAAGTTTTCCCACCTACAAAGAATGGAGAGGTCTGTAATTTTTACCGTAGGTACACTTCACCTGTGAGAGACAGAATCTAAAAATAAAAAAACAGAAAATCAGTCTGTATGATTTTGACATAATTAATTATTTGCATTTTATTTCATGAAATAAGTATTTGATACAATAGGAAAACAGAGCTTAATATTTGGTACAGAAACCTTTGTTTGCAATTACAGAGGTCAGACGTTTCCTGTAGTTCTTGACCAGGTTTGCACACACTGCAGCAGGGATTTTGGCCCACTCCTCCATACAGATCTTCTCCAGATCTTTCAGGTTTCAGGGATTGTCGCTGGGCAACATTAAGTTTTGTCTCCCTTCAAAGATTTTCTACTGGGTTCAGGTCTGGACACTAGCTAGGCCACTCCAGGACCTTGAAATCCTTCTTATGGAGCCTCTCCTTAGTTGCCCTGGCTGTGTGTTTCGGGTCATTGTCATGCTGGAAGACCCAGCCACGGCCCATCTTCAATGCTCTTACTGAGGTAAGGAGGTTGTTGGCCAAAATCTTGCTATATATTACCCCATCCATCCTCCCTTCAAAACGCTGCAGTCATTCTGTCCCTTTTGCAGAAAAGCACCCCCAAAGTATGATGCTTCCCCAAGCATGCTTCACGGTTGGAGCGGTGTTCTTTGGGTTGTGCTCATCCTTCTTCCTCCAAACACGGCGAGTGGAGTTGATGCCAAAAAGTTCTATTTTGGTCTCATCTGACCACATGACCTTCTCCTCTGCCTCTTCTGGATCATCCAGATGTTCATTGGTGAACTTCCAATGGGCCTCGACATGTGCTGGCATGAGCAGGGGGACCCTGCAGGATTTTAATCCATGACGGCATAGTGTGTTACTAACGGTAATGTTTGAGACTGTGGTCCAAGATCTCTTCAGGTCATTGACCAGGTCCTTCTGTGTAGTTCTTGGCTGATTCCTAACCTTTCTCAGAATCATCCTTACCCCACAAGGCGAGATCTTGCATGGCGCTCCAGACTTAGGAAGATTGACAGTCATCTTGTGTTTCTTCCATTTTCTAATTATTGTGTCAACAGTTGTTGCCTTCTCACCAAGCTGCTTGCCTATTGTCCTGTAGCCCATCCCAGCCTTGTGCAGGTCTACAATTTTGCCCCTGGTGGCCTTAGAAAGTTCTTTGGTCTTGGCCATGGTGGAGAAGTTGGAGTGTGATTGATTGAGTGTGTAAATAGGTGTCTTTTATACAGATAATGAGTTCAAACAAATGCAATTAATACAGGTAATGAGTGCAGAGTAGGAGGGTTTATTAAAGAAAACCTAACAGTTCTGTGAGAGCCAGAATACTTGCTGGTTGGTAGGTGATCAAATACTTAGTTCATGCAATAAAATGCAATTTAATTACTTAAAAATCATACAATGGTATTTTCTGGTGTTTATTTTTAGATTCTGTCTCTCACAGTTGAAGTGCACCTACGATAAAAATTACAGACCTTTCCATTCTTTGTAGGCGGGAAAACTTGCAAAATCAGCAGTGTATCAAATACTTATTTTCCCCTCTGTAAATGGTCTGGAGCTGATTCCAGGTGTGGCATTTTCATTTGGAAGCTGTTGCTGTGAACCCACAACATGAAGTCAAAGGAATTCTCAATGGAAGAGAAAAAGACCATCATTAAGCTGAACAAAAAATCCATTAAAGAGATAACAGAAATGTTAAGAATCACCAAATCAACAGTTTGGTACATTCTGCAAAAAAAAGACCGCACTGGTGAGATTGGGAACTCAAAAAGGCCTGGATGTCCACGGAAGACATGTGGTGGATGATCGTAGAATACGTTCCATGGTGAAGAAAAAAAACATCCACCCAACTGAAGAACACTCTACAGGAAGTTAATTGTTTCAGTATCTAAGTCTACCATAAAGGGAACGTTTCATGAGAGCAAATACAGAGGGTTCACCACAAGGTGCACACCATTAATCAGCCTTAAAAATAGAAAGGCCAGATGAGACTTTGCCAAAAAGCATCTAAAGAAGTCAGCCCAGTTCTGGAAAATTGAGATCAACCTGTACCAGAATGATGGGAAGAAGAAAGTATGTAGAAGACTTGGAACGGCTCATGAGCCAAAGCATACCACATCCTGTATAACACATGGTGGAGGCAGTGTGGTGGCATGGGCATGCATTGCTTCCAATGGCTCCGGGTCACTAGTGTTTATTGATGATGTGACTGAAGACAGAAGCAGCCAGATGAATTCTGGAGTGTACGGGTGATACTTTCTGCTCAAGTTCTACCAAATGCAGCAAGATTGATTGGACAGTGCTTCACTGTACAGGTGGACAATGACCCAAAACATACTGCGAAAGCAACCCAGGAGTTTTATAAGGCAAAGAAGTAGAATATTCTGCAATGGTCGAGTCAATCACCAGATCTCAACCTCTTCAAGAATCATTTCACTTGTTTAAGACCAAATTTAGAAAGACCCACAAACAAGTAACAACTTAAGTCAGCTGCAGTAAAGGCCGGCAAAGTATCACAAAAGAGGAAACCCACCGTTTGGTCCCAGACTTCAGGCAGTCACTGCCTGCAAAGGTTCTCTACAAAGGATTAAAAATGAAAAAGGATTATTTATGGAAAAGTTAATTTGCCCAATTACTTTTGAGCCCCTGAAATGAGAATGGTTTTGTAGAAAAATCGTTGCAATTTCTAAACATTTCACAGGATATTTTTGTTCAAACCCTTTAATTAATCCTGAAAGTTTACACTTCAATAGCATCTCAGTTGTTTCAGTTTACATCCAAAATAGTGGCATGCAGAATCAAAATCATGAAGATTTCGTCACTGTCCAAATATTTATGGACCTGACTGAAGGTGGGTTTGACAATTGTGACACAGATTCAGAAGACCCTGCCAATCAGCTGTATGCACCAGAGGGAAGTTCGAAAAATATTGCCTGCCAGTGGCATCCAAGGGGAAATAACCCTTATAATTCCTCCTTATGGTATTTGTGTTGCTTTTGTTCCTACCAGTGCATCCCCATCTTTTGACTTGTGTGTTTGTCCCATTATATGACTTACTTCTATATTGGCTCTGAGACCCATATCAGTATGGTAGGTTAGGCTGTGAATCTATCACTTGGGCACAGCCTGACTTGATGGCAACTCTTTTGGAGATCAAGATACTTGACCCTAGTTTTCAGGGTCATGCTGTTCACGAATAAAACCACTTGTTCTACTGAAACCATCTGTGCTGTTCTCAGTAGCTACATGTATGGGAGCCTTTTCACAAGTGTAGCTATTGAGAATGCGAAGGGAACTGTCAGAGCAGCACCCAGGTGTCTGTCCACATTTTCTCTTAGAGGAGTGTCCAAGGCAGGGTTCCCCCTTTCTATAATCTCCATATGCAGTAATAAAAGATATGGACACGAGTTATCTAAATGAGACAACCTTTTTAAGTATATAATAAGATAATAATCTATTAAAAGTAGCCACCGCTTACTTTTTGCCATGCCATCTCTAAAGTGTGATAGTAAAATTAGAATTTAGTGATATGTATGAATATATATATACTAGCTATTGAAACCGTTTTACGCCCGGGTGGCGAGCATTTTTATTGGTATACGGTCTCCCATGCTGGTGTGTGCTGCCCACATCCTGGTATTTGTGTTCCCCAATCCTGTTCTCCCATCCTATTATGTGCTGCCCTCATCTCTATTCTGTTGTGCATGGTGCCCCTCATCCCTATCCTGGTATGCATGGCACCCCTCACCCCCAATCCTGGTATTCATGACACCCCTCATCCCCAATCCTGGTATGCATGGTACCCTCATCCCCCAATCCTGGTATGCATGGCACCCCTCACCCCCAATCCTGGTATGCATGGCAACCTCATCCCCCAATCCTGGTATGCATGGCCCCCTCAGCCTTATTCTGGTATGCATGGGCCCCTCACTCCCATCCTGGTATGCATGGCACTCCTCATCCCTATCCTGGTATGTAAGGTACCCCTCATCCTTGTATGCATGGTACCCATCATCCCTATCCTGGTATACATGGCACCCCATCCCTTATCCTTGTATGTATGGTACCCCTCATCCCTATCCTGGTATGCATGGTTCCTCATCTGAATCCTGGTATGCATGGCACCCCTCATCCCCAATCCTGGTATGCATGGCACCCCTCATCCCCAATCCTGGTATGCATGGCACCCCTCATCCCCAATCCTGGTATGCATGGCATCCCTCATCCCCAATCCTTGTATGCATGGCACCCCTCATCCCCAATCCTGGTATACATGGCACCCCTTATCCCCAATCCTGGTATGCATGGCACCCCTCATTCCAAATATGGTATACATAGCCCCCTCATCCCAATCCTGGTATGCATGGCACCCCATCTCTCATCCTGGTATGCATGGCCCCCTCATCCCAAATTTGGTATACATGGCACCCTCATCCAAATCCTGGTATGTATGGCATCCCTCATCCCTCAATCCTAGTATATATGGTACCCAATCCCTCATCCTGGTATGCATGGCTTCCTCATCCCCCAATCCTGGTATGCATGGCACCCAATCCCTCATCCTGGTATGCATGGCTTCCTCATCCCCAATCCTGGTATGCATGGTACCCCTCATCCCCAATTCTGGTATGCATGGCACTCCTCATCCCTATCTTGGTGTGCATGGCACCCCGCATCTTTATCCTGGTATGTATGGTACCCTTCATCCTGGTATGCATGGCACCCCATCCCTCATCCTGGTGTGCATGGTACCCTGCATCCCTATTCTGGTATGCATGGTACCCCTCATCCTGGTATGCATGGCACCCCATCCCTCATCCTGGTAAGCATGGTACCCCACATCCCTATTCTGGTATGTATGGTTCCCCTCATCCTGGTATACATGGCACCCCTCATCCCAATTCTGGTATGTATGGCACCCTCATCCCCCAATACTGGTATGTATGGCCTACTCATCCCCCTATCCTGGAATGCATGGCACCCCATCCCTCATCCTGGTATGCATGGCACCCTTCATCCCTATCCTGGTATGCATGGCCCCCCACATCCCTATCCTGGTATGCATGGTACCCCTCATTCCTATCCTTGTATGCATTGCACCCCTCATCGCCAATCCTGGTATGTATGGTACCCCTCATTCCTATACTGGTATGCATGGCACCCCTCATCCCCCAATTCTGGTATGCATGGCACCCTTCACCCCCCAATCCTGGTATGTATGGCTCCCCTCATCCCCATCACGCTGCACACATACAAAAAAATAAACACTTATACTCACCTTTCTTCCCTGTGCTCCAGTGCTGTGTCCCGTTTTGCCGGAGGCCGGGGGAGGAGTGTAGTGCTGGAGTACGCGAGTGCCCATGCCGTGCTGTCTGGCGCCATTTTGCTAAAGACACACTGCAAATGTGTCTTCAGTAAAATGGCGCTGGATAACGCTATGCACATGCGCCGATTCTGGCGCCTCACTCCTGCCCCGGTCTCTGGTGAGAAGAGAGGCGCTGCGGCAACGCTCCTCCCGGTCAGGTAAGTATGTAAGTATGGCGCCGGAGATCGCAGTATGCGTAAACACTGAACGTATCTCCGGCGCCATACACTCCTCTTACCTGTAACGGCTCCATGCGTTCTTCTGTCTGAAGCCAGACTGCGCAGGCATGTCGCGCTTGCACAGTCTATAAAGGCTTCAGACAGAGGGATGCTTGTAGCATTATATTATAGATGTATTAACATATATACTGTGTATATGTGTATGTATAGTGGGGAAAATAAGTATTTGATACACTGCCGATTTTGCAAGTTTTCCCGCATACAAAGAATGGAGAGGTCTGTCATTTTTATATTAAGTACACTTGACCTGTGAGAGACAGAATCTAAAAATAAAATCCAGAAAATCACATTGTATTTTTTTTATTTATTTAATTTGCATTTTATTGCATGAAATAAGTATTTGATCACGTACCAACCAGCAAGAATTCTGGCTCTCACAGACCTAATTTAACAGAATGACTAGTGTTGAGCCACCCCCGTAGTGTTCGAGTTCGGTTCGTCGAACACCCGTGTGTTCGCCGAACTGTTCGTCGAGCTGTTCGTCGAACACCTTCGAACACCGTTAAAACCAATGGCAGGCAAACAAAAACACATAGAAACACATAGAAAACACCTTCAAAGGTGTCCAAAAGCTGACAAACTGCTCAGAAGACACAACTAACACATGGAAAAGTGACAAGTACATATAGTCATGCGAAAAGAAAAGAGGTGGAGGAGTAAAAGGAGGGGGAGACACAGATATAGGCATGTCATGCCCTTCTAAAATCCAAAAAGTGAGAAGCCGACACGTTCAGTCCGCTCCTGCCCGTGCCACCTCCGCGTCGCCGGGTTTGTGCCAGAGCCGCGGTGAACCCTGACGGCCAGCCCCCCTCTCCCAATACTGGTGCCTGCCCGCTGGTGGGTCGAGCGAGCCCCCCTGTGGTGGAGGCAGCTCTAAGCTTTTTAATTTAAATTGTCTCTCTAATTTGAATGAATACACTTTAAATCCATTTACAAGGATCTATTGGAGGGCAAGTCTCATGCCAGCAGCCACGTAATTCCAGCTCCAGTAGCGTCCACTAAAGCTGCTGCAGTTAAAAAGCTTTTATAAGGATTGAGCTCGGCTGTCCACCGCAAGGCATCCTACTGCCAGTCCCAGCCCCTATGCCTTGGGGTGCCTCCTGATGCTCTTCACTGAGTATCCCGTGGTCCCGAAGCATTTCCTTTGAAAAAATTAAGTGTCCAAACTACAGGTGGTGTAGCTTGCTTAACATCCGGGATAATCCGCTGACTAGCAGACACTGCTACTAGGCACAAAGTATTTCCTGGGCTAGATGCAGTTAAAAATTTGTAATTAGATACTCTCGTTGGATGCTGAGAAAGCATTCCATAGAGTTTCCTGGCACGCCATATATGATTCTCTTAAAAAGCTTGGGGTAGGGGTCTAGGGGACCCTTTTATAGCCAAAATCACGGCCCTGTATCGCAATACGTCACCTAGGCTGAAGATAAATGGAACTGTAGCACCCTGAGGGCTCGGTTGCTACAGAGGTATTGCACCTCACCCAGAGGTGTGATATCTCACTCTCAGGTAAGGATGTAGTGTGGATCAGGACCCAACACCTGCATGCATTACACCACATTGCCGTGGGGCAGGGCGACCAATATGCCCCTGAGATGGGCACGACAGTCCCTGTCCCTGGCTGGAGTGGGGGGAGGGAACACTGAGGAAGGGGAACCCTGTAGTGCAGGAGCAGGGAGGAAGCAGTTCCTGGGTGCATTGAGAAGGGAGTATAAAAGGTGGGCACCATCTTAGTTCAGTGCAGAGAAGTCTGAGCAGAAGTGGCAGGGAGCAGGGGCTCTGCATGAGCTCTGCTCCGGAGGCGGGTCTAGAAACAGAGGCCCAGGCCTGGAAGAGGGAGAAGGAAGGAAGAGGAGCAGAGAAGGCTCCAGGAACGAGGAACGAAGGGATCCCAGGGGTGCGGACGGGCGAGTCGCCACCGCACGCCCGAATCCACCTGCGTGGAGGGGTCAGGCCAAAGGGGGAGACCGGTCCCCGAAACTAGTGGAGGCAGGAAACGACCCTCAGCTAGAAACAGGAGGCTGTGACATTTTATGTGGCGCAGCCCCTCGCTACACCCGCTAGTAAGGCACCACATAGGGTCAGGGAAACTGGCGCCAAGTTTACCAAGAGGAGGCCCGAGGCAGCCGGACAGAAGGGTTGGTAAGAATGGCCAGACAAAGGACACACAAAGGGGGTCCTGTGAAGCGCTCCAAAGTTATCTGGGAGTTGTCTGAGCCCCTCACCTGGTGAGCACAGTACGACGTGGGCAGCCGTTACCTGCAGACGTGGTCTGGATAATAAGAACTGTGAGTAAAGGCCCTGGACTGCATCACTGACTCCGTGTCGTTACTGCTGCTGCCCTGCACCATCACCCCCATCCTCCGCATACACTGCCCTGAGGCTATACTCCTCCCGTGGGGAGTTATGCTACGCTCTGCTGCACCCACAACACCAGCCTCAGCGGTCTGCCCTGGAGCGGCGGTTCACTCTGACCGCAATCCACGGGTGGCGTAGTCGGACATTTAAACATCAAAACCACATAAATAGTTCCGCCACTGGTTTGACCGCCCTGAGCCACGGAACCGGGTCGCCGCCACGGAGACTACAACCACCAGCATCCACCAAAAAGGGTCCGGCTCCGGGTGTCCCAAGGCCCAGGGGGCGCGTCAGAACATTTTCATCACCTTTCACAATCACCAATGGGACAAGGCAGGGATGTTCTCTGTCCCCTCTCTTATACATCCTAGTGACGGAGCACCTGCTCTCATCAATTCACCATAACCCCAATATTAGGTGGATTGAGGTGGGAGGCACCGAGTACAAGTGCTCTCTATTTGCTGATGATGTCCTAGTATATATCACTCAATCACATATATCCATCCATGCTGTTATGGCTGAAATAGATCACTTTGTTACATGGTCAAATTTTAAAATCAATGCAGCGAAGTCTGAGGCCCTCGATGTCTCCCTCCCCTAATCCATATAGGATTCCATCCAGTCCAACTTTCCCTTTGCCTGGCCCTCACAGGGTATCAAATACTTAGGAATTCCTATTCATAGAGACCTCTCCCATCTATGTTATCTTAATTTTGGGCCCTTTATTGAACAACTCCATACAGACCACGGTTGGCAAGTTAGAACTGTAAGATTCACTACGTGAACCACTGGTGTTTTGTGGAAAAGCACATGTACACTGTGTTCCAAATTATTATGCAAAAAGTGTTTAGGAGTGATAAGGGAAGAATTTGTTTGTCAGTTAAACTCATTGATGGTGATGTGTGTCAGGGCTCTTTATATCACTGTAAGCAATTGCAGACACCTGTGCTAATTAGTTTGGCAGGTGTGTCCAATGAAAGGCAAGACTACTTAAGAAGGCTGTCTCACATTATTAAGCAGCCTACATTTTCTGCCAAAATGGGAAAGAAAAAGGATGTGTCGGCTGCTGAGAAGCAGCAAATTGTGGAGTGTTTAGGTCAAGGCATGACTACAATCAACATTGTGCGATGATCAGGATGAAGTATCTTGGCAATCAAGAAGTATGTAGCTGATTCACAGTACACACGTGTGCGTGCTGATAAGGGCAAATTGAGGACTCTTTCCTACAGGCAATTACGTCAGGTTGAAAGAGTGTGACACCCCAGGGGTCTGGTTGCCACAGTGATAGAGATATTATGTCTGAGAGCAGGTGGGAGGTCCTTTGGTCAGGGATCCTGTGCATGCCACACCTCCTGCCCAGTCTGGGGAGGGGAAGAACTTCCCCTGTATAAACCCGGGGCTGAGGCAGGGTGAGTCAGACAAGGAGAGTGGAGAAGAGAAGCAGCATAGGAAACAGCAGAGTTACAAGGAGTCAGGGGCTGGCAGCTACAGAGCTCGCCCTGACTAAGAAGATTCTTTACCGGACCCGGAGTCCGAGGCTGTGGGGACTAACTCCTACCCAGCAGCAGAATCCGTCGGGCAGGGGATTTCAGGTCCTCTGGCCCAGAAGCCCGAAGGCACGGTCACACGCGTGGGACCAGCACCGCCATCGTGGAGCGGAAGCCATTAGAAGGCCCCGAGTCACCAGCCATACGGGTGAGCACCACACGGTACACTCAGGGACGTGGGCTACTTACATCAGCTTCTAGCAAGGTAGCCAGAAGAGTACAGTCAGTTTGGGAGGCTTACAACTACGCCTGGCCAGGGGAGATCCCATCTGCTCAAAGACTGACCAGGCCCCGTTTGCTAGCAAGTACTCCGGGAGGGTCTGTCGTTGTTACCAGTAAAGACCCTGAACTACACCGTACCGTCTCTGAGTGGTTCCTGCTACCCCCATCATCTACGTCGGCTGCCCTGAGGCCATACCCCTCCCGTTGGGGGTTATACTATCACGCTGCACAATCCTACCACCGGCCTCAGCGGTCTGCCCTGCAGCAGCAGCTTCCTGGCTGCACTCAACGGGTGGCGTAGTCATCAACTATTTACTACTAATAGACTGCCGTCTAGTTTGACTCCCTGGGCACGGACCGGGTCACCGCCACGAGATTACAACCCTCCACGGATCCGGCTCCGGGTAAGCTCCCGCGTGCGCACAAGCAGCGCGACACAGGCCCAGGGGCGCGTCAACTTTGGCGTAGTCGGCAGGATTTCGTGCCCGCAACCACCGGGTACTGCGTGCCTGAAAAGCAAAGACTGTTCAAACTTACCAGTGGTGAAGGTTTCCCGCCATCCGCGAAGTTTTCCCGCCATCCGGCGCCATCTTCGACCTTCTTCCCGCCATCCGTGGAGTTTTCCCGCCATTGGACGCCATCTTGAGGACGCCGCGCGGGAAGAAGAGGGGCGTGGACTCCGAAAGCGCGCGAGAACTGAAGCCCCGCCTCACGTCCGGACGTTGCGTAAGGTCCTGGAAGGAGCCCAGCAGACGCCGACGTCACAGGAGCGCGACGGAAGGTCCTCAACCCTGACGATCCACTGCGGAGCCGCGGCCTACGGAAGAGGATCATCGCAAGGTAGGCCACGGTCCACTAGGGGGGAGGAAGATGTCGGATACGGAGGAGAGCTTCACTGCCTCAACCCCCGCCAGCGCTACCGCTGCTGCAGTTATGCCCTTCACCATGCCCTATATCCCGGGAGCAGCTTGGCTACCCCAGTACTCAGGGGAGTCACATACCCTGCATGACTTTAGAGAAAAGCTGGATAGCCTCTTCCAGGTGTACCCCCTCACAGAAGAGCAAAAAGTGAGCATCCTGGTGGCCCAACTAACCGGGGCAGCCAAAAGGGAAGTAAAATCCTGGCCACCTGGGAGGAAGACTGTCGCAGGGATACTAACCCGGCTGAAGGACACCTTTGATACCCGCACCTCAGCCGAGATTAAGCTTAGATTCTACGGGTGCAAGCAGCGAGCGCATGAGAGTATAAGGGACTATGCACTAAACCTACAAGAGGCCCTGAGGGCCATAAAGCAGACCGACCCTGATGGGGTGGGAAACGAGGACAGGCTGTTGACTGAACAATTTATAGAGGGTTTATATTGCAATGCCCACCGAACCCAGTTGCGGGCAATGGCCTTACAGGATCCCCATCTGGACTTTGCACAGTTCAAGGACAGAGCCATCCGGGTGCTCCGAGAACCGGCACCAGGTGGCGTTGTGACCCACAGACGCCCCACTACCACTTACTACCAGGAGGCGGCGCCCTTGTCAGCAGGGCCTGTGGGAGCTGATGCGCAGGCTTTGGACAATGACCCGGCTCCAGACCTACACCATCAGGTCCAAGAGCTAGCTAAGAGCGTTGCTGCGCTAACCCGAACTGTGCAGTCTTTACAGGTTTCCACCCCAGGGAAGATCCAGCTGGCATCCGGACCGGAGGACATCCCGTGGCGTCGACCAAGGAGGACCCCACCGGCCAGAGGAAGACCCAGTGACCGATACAGTGAGGACGGACGACCCATCTGCCGCCGCTGCAATCAACCCGGACATATGGCAAGGTACTGTTCTTTAAACGGGCACAACCTGGGGTAGAGGGCCAACCCCCAGGAAAAAGATCACCAGGCCCATCGAACTGGCGCGACAGATATGTGGGAGGACGTCCAGTCTTGCCTGTGGTACTGGATGGCATTCCCATGAGTGCCCTACTGGACACCGGGTCACAGGTCACCACCATCCCGTACGTGCTCTTCAAGCAGTACTGGAATGACTCGGATATTACCCGCTACCCCGACGACGACTTGAGTATCATCGCCAGCAATGGTCAGCCCGTGCCACAGATCGGATTTAAAGAGGTGACCATCAAAATTGGTAGAGTCGAACTGGCCGCACAGGGACTGATCATTGTAGATATCGATAAACATGAGAGTCACCCAAAAATAACTCTAGGAACTAATGTAATTGAAAATTGTCTTGCAGAGGTGATTTTCCTTTTACAGCAGGTTGCCAAGAATGCCAGCTCCGGCGAGCAGCGGGTGCTCCAGAAAGAGATCCGGGCACTGATGCAACGGCAACAAGTGGAACTCTCCGGCGGTGAGATTGGTAGCGTAAGAATGTGTGACCCTTTTCCTATTGCCATGCCCCCAAAAAGTGAAATGATGATTTGGTGCCGGGCAGCTATTGGTCTGAGAGGTAGAGATTACCAGGCAATGGTAGAACCAGTTTACTCAGACAGTAGGCCCACCATTTTGACAGCACGGGGGGTGGTCAATGTACGCCATGGGAGGGTGCCCATTCGCATAATAAATATCGGGGAGAGGGAAGTGTACCTGCCCCGGTATGCCACGCTAGCCAAATTATATACCACTAATCAAAGTTCTATACAATCTGTGGAACCCTTGCCTCCATCTCACCCGGAGGAAGGTAACGGCTCTAAGAAAGACATGGAGGACTGGTGTCAGCAACTACATTTGGGTACTGACTCCACTCCCTCACATCAGAAACAAGGAGTCTATCGGGTGGTTCAAGAGTATGAGAGAGTGTTTAGTAAACACCCGTTAGACTTCGGGCGAGTCAAGGGGGTAGAACATCGCATCCCCACGGGAGATCATCCTCCCATAAAAGAGAGGTATCGACCCGTACCCCCTGCACATTACCAACACGCCAAGGGGATGCTTAGAGATATGAAGGAGGCTGGGGTAATCCGGGATAGTTGTAGCCCCTGGGCAGCCCCATTAGTTTTAGTCAAAAAGAAAGAAAACACCATGAGGATGTGTGTAGATTACCGGAAAATCAACCGTATCACACACAAGGATGCGTACCCCTTACCAAGGATAGAGGAGTCATTGGCTGCTTTAAGATCTGCTAACTTCTTCTCTACCTTGGATCTCACTAGCGGGTACTGGCAGGTTCCTGTAGCAGAGGCGGACCGGGAGAAGACCGCATTCACCACCCCGATGGGACTTAGCGAGTTCACCTGCATGCCGTTCGGACTCTGCAACGCACCAGGAACCTTCCAACGCCTAATGGAGTGTTGTCTGGGCCACAGAAACTTCGAGACGGTCCTGTTGTACCTGGACGATGTCATCGTATATTCCAAGACATATGAGGACCACCTGAAACACCTGGCGGAAGTGTTCGAGGCTCTGGCGAGTTACGGCCTAAAGGTGAAACCCTCCAAGTGTCACCTCCTGAAACCAAAGGTGCAGTACCTGGGACACGTGGTGAGCGCTGACGGAGTGGCTCCCGACCCCGATAAGATCACCGCAATTAAGGGATGGCCAAGCCCCTCCAGCGTAAAAGAAGTGCGGCAGTTCCTCGGGTTGGTAGGCTACTACCGAAGGTTTATTCCCGGTTTCACCAAAAAGGCAGCACCTATGCAGGACCTCCTGATAGGCCAGTCCCGGAAGGCCAAGAACCAGAAGCCGCCCTTCAAATGGGAAGAGCTGGAAGAAGAGTCCTTCCGCCAGCTGAAGATGGCCCTCACGGGGGACGAAATCCTGGCGTACCCGGATTATAGCCAGCCCTTTATCCTCTACACCGACGCCAGTAACATCGGGCTAGGAGCCGTACTGTCCCAGATCCAGCAGGGGAAGGAACGAGTAATCGCCTACGCCAGCCGAAAACTGCGACCCACCGAAAGGAACCCCGAGAATTACAGCTCATTTAAGTTAGAGTTCCTGGCCGTAGTATGGGCAATCACTGAGCGCTTTAAGCATTACCTCGCTTCTTCCCGGTTCACCGTGTACACGGATAACAACCCGCTGACACACCTGGACACGGCAAGACTCGGTGCCCTGGAGCAGAGGTGGATGGCCCGTCTGTCCAACTACGAGTTCACAATTAAATACCGGGCAGGACGCTCCAATACCAACGCGGACGCCCTGTCCAGGATGCCCAACCTGCCGGACGGAGGAGAAGATCCGGAGGGACTGGAAGAAGTTGAACTCCCTGCGTTCCACCGTCATGGGACTATTCAGTATTCCCACCGGGTAAGGAGTAAGCAGGCTGCTACGTTGAACCCCTTACCCCACTACAACTGGGCGGAAACGCAAGACAGCGACCCTGCCGTCCGACTGGTGAAGGAGATGCTGACTCGGCCGGAGGCTCGCCTTGAACCAGACGCTCCGGAGGAAGCCAAACAACTATGGGCAGAGAAGAGTCGACTGTTCCTTTACAAAGGGAAGTTGTGCCGCAGAATGGTTAACTCCCGGACGCATGAATTACTCTGGCAAGTAGTGGTGCCACGAAGAGACGCAGCCATGGTGATGGAGGCATACCACGACGGAGCTGGACACTTTGGGTGGAAAAAGCTGGAGTTCCTGCTGCGCGAGCGGTTCCACTGGGTAGGCATGAGGGGAACCATCGAGAAGTGGTGCAGAGATTGTGGCCCGTGCAACCTGAGAAGGAAGGACCGAGCCAGCCAGAAGACTCCCCTGCAGTCCATCATCACCCGGCAACCGTTGGAACTGGTAGCCTTGGATCATGTAAAACTGACCCCAAGCAGAAGTGGCTACGTCTACGCGTTAACCATCGTGGATCATTACTCCCGGTTCTTGGTTGTCGTCCCCGTCAAGGACTTAACGGCTCAAACAGCAGCTAGAGCCTTCCAGCAGCACTTCTGCCGTCCACACGGGTACCCGGACCAAGTGCTGACGGACCAGGGACCTGCCTTTGAAGCGGAGGTCTTTCAGGAATTCTGCAATCTGTATGGCTGCCGGAAGATAAGGACAACACCCTACCATCCGCAGACTAATGGACTTTGTGAAAAAATGAACCAGGTGGTAATGGATCTTCTAAAAACGTTGCCCCTGGAAGAACGCAGTCTGTGGCCTGAAAAGTTGCCCGATCTGGTGGACCTATACAACCACATCCCGGTAGGTTCCACCAACTGTACCCCGGCTTACCTAATGAGGGCAAGACCTGGTAAGTTACCTGTTGACCTGGAAATGGGAGTCCTGACCCCCGAGGACACTTCACCAGAAACAGACTGGGACACAGAGAGGCAGCAGCAGTACCGGAGAGTACAGGAGAGCGTGGAGCGAAGTCTCTGTCAGGCTAGGGAAAGACAAGAGAAAACTTACAACCAGTATGCTCCCGCTGTTCCCCTGGTACCCGGAGAGCAGGTCTTGAAGAGGAAGAGACGGCTCCACAAGTTGGACGACCAGTGGGAGAAGGACCCGTACACCGTACTGCCCTCAAGCCACGAGAACCCGAAGGTCTGTACCATCAGTAAAGACGGAGGGGAAACCACAGCCATTGTATCCCGGGACCACCTGAAGAAGTGTCCCGAACAACTGAGGAACCCTGAAGAGGAACAAGAAGACCATCGACCCGTGGAAGAAAGGGAAGATATGGTTAGTACCGTGCTCGGGGACTTCCCTCAGTCTTGGACTCAAGTCAATGGTGCAGTTGTGGTACCCGTACTCACCTTCCTCCAACCATCATCCCAAGAACCTACGGAGCAACGGGTAGAGCTGGAAGAACAGCCGGTCCAGGAGGCAGAAGACTCCACACAAGCAGAACAGGAGAATCAACCCTCTGCTTATAGTGAGCCTGCCGTACCCCTAGTGAGACAAAGAGCCGGTAGACAGCTGCCCAGTTTACCCTTGACAGCTCCTACACCCTGTAGTTCAGGGCCAGACAGTCAGCTCCGTAGGTCCACTCGGGCCACTAGAGGCCAGTTACCCGCACGCTGGAGAATTTAAAGTGTATAAATTGTTTTATTTATGTTTTTCTGTGTCTTGTTGCTTGTGTATAATTTTGTGTTTCTAGTTATTTTTAGGAAACCTTGGTGGATTTACCGGGAATCCTTGTATATAGTTGGAGCGTAACCCAGGATGGACTAGAGACTGTTAAGGACTCGGGGTAGGACAGACCCCTACCTGGTTACGTCTCCCTGTGTTGGTGAAATGGACACCTTTGCTTTTCTTCAAAGACTGCATCCGGTTGCGGACACGCCGTAACCATCTTATGTGTTTTTCTTATAGTATTGTTATTGTTATACTTTGTTATGTTTTTCTAAATGTGTTTAGTCCCGGAGTACTAAATTTCACTAGGGGGGAATGTGACACCCCAGGGGTCTGGTTGCCACAGTGATAGAGATATTATGTCTGAGAGCAGGTGGGAGGTCCTTTGGTCAGGGATCCTGTGCATGCCACACCTCCTGCCCAGTCTGGGGAGGGGAAGAACTTCCCCTGTATAAACCCGGGGCTGAGGCAGGGTGAGTCAGACAAGGAGAGTGGAGAAGAGAAGCAGCATAGGAAACAGCAGAGTTACAAGGAGTCAGGGGCTGGCAGCTACAGAGCTCGCCCTGACTAAGAAGATTCTTTACCGGACCCGGAGTCCGAGGCTGTGGGGACTAACTCCTACCCAGCAGCAGAATCCGTCGGGCAGGGGATTTCAGGTCCTCTGGCCCAGAAGCCCGAAGGCACGGTCACACGCGTGGGACCAGCACCGCCATCGTGGAGCGGAAGCCATTAGAAGGCCCCGAGTCACCAGCCATACGGGTGAGCACCACACGGTACACTCAGGGACGTGGGCTACTTACATCAGCTTCTAGCAAGGTAGCCAGAAGAGTACAGTCAGTTTGGGAGGCTTACAACTACGCCTGGCCAGGGGAGATCCCATCTGCTCAAAGACTGACCAGGCCCCGTTTGCTAGCAAGTACTCCGGGAGGGTCTGTCGTTGTTACCAGTAAAGACCCTGAACTACACCGTACCGTCTCTGAGTGGTTCCTGCTACCCCCATCATCTACGTCGGCTGCCCTGAGGCCATACCCCTCCCGTTGGGGGTTATACTATCACGCTGCACAATCCTACCACCGGCCTCAGCGGTCTGCCCTGCAGCAGCAGCTTCCTGGCTGCACTCAACGGGTGGCGTAGTCATCAACTATTTACTACTAATAGACTGCCGTCTAGTTTGACTCCCTGGGCACGGACCGGGTCACCGCCACGAGATTACAACCCTCCACGGATCCGGCTCCGGGTAAGCTCCCGCGTGCGCACAAGCAGCGCGACACAGGCCCAGGGGCGCGTCAAGAGCAGCGGCAAAAAAGCCTTGTCATAGCAGCAGACAAGTTTTTGAAGCTGCTGGTGCCTCCAACGTCCCCCGAACAACAAGATGCAGGGTCCTTCAGAGGTTTGCAGCTGTGCATATGACGCGCCCCCTGGGCCAGTGCTGTTTGGGGTTACCCGGAGCCGGATCAGATGGGGGTTGTAGTCTCCGAGTGGCGGCGACCCGGTCCGTGCCCAGGGTGTCAAACTCAGTGTGTGGCAGACTTTACAGATGTTATTAGTTTTTCTTAGTGTCGACTACGCCACCCGTTGATTTGCGGTCAAAAGGCCGCCGCTGCAGCAGGGTCCGCTGAGGCTGGTGGTATATGTGCAGCTGTGGTAGTATAACCCCCAACGGGAGGGGTATAGCCTCAGGGGGTCAGGTGTAGAGGATGGTGGTAGTGGTGGTGCAGTGTGGATGGTAAGAAGACTCAGAGTCGGGCTGTGCAGTTCAGGGTTTTTACTTACTGCTGTTCTGTTGGTCACTCTGGCCTTGAGTGACCGCCCGAGCCGTGCTGCGTCCACCAGGTCCTGGACTCGGCCAACCCCCAAGCAATTCTGGAGCGTGGTCCTGAGCTCCCTTTCTGACTGTCCTCTCTACTGGCCGTTCCCACCAGGGGTCCACTTATGTCCGGCTCCCTCGGGTCTCCTGTTGGGTGAACCTTCTTTGGCTTCCCTGACCCTATGCTCGGTGTGCCTTCTTAGTGAACTTGGTGAGGGGCTGCTCCACATGTAATGTCGCAGCCTCCGGTTCTTAGTTGAGGGTAGTTTCTCTCCTCCACTAATTTGGGATCCGGTTCCCTTGCGTGCCAACCCTTCACCCTTCTGGTTGTATACTGGGTTCTTGGGGTTCCTTCTTCTCCCCCTCTGGGTCCTTCTCTTCTCCTCTCTCTCTTCTCTCTGCAGGCGCTCCTGGACCTCTCTCAGGACTGACTGACCCTCTACAGAAGACTGACCCTGATCTAAGATGGTGCCCACCTTATATACTCCCTCTATGTGTGAGCTCAGGTGACCAGCACCCAATGAGCTCCTAGCCTTACCCAGACTGCTCCCCCTATCTGCCCCTACACTACTGGGATGTTCCACCCCCCTCCCACTCCAGCCAGGGACAGACACTGTCGTACCTGCACATATACTGGTGGGAGTACCGTCGGTCTGTCCCCCGGAAATGGGATGTATGTAGTGTATGCAGCTTTCTGAGCTCAGTCCCACACTCCATCCTTACCCGGGAGTGGAATACCACACCTCTGGCTTGAGGTGTAATACCCCTGTAGCAGCCGAGTCCTCAGGGTGCTACATTCCCCCCTGGTAAATCACAGCACGTCCTCGGGCTGTAAGAGAATAAAACATCCATAAACATACAATTTTTTTTTTTTTTTTTTTTTTTTTTAACAACATAAACATATAAAACATTATATATATATTTCTGCAGCATAAAACTTTTTCATAATAAACATTCTTGTAAACTTTCTTGTTCCTCCGGCCACGGTGCAACTTGTGACCGGGTAAAGTGCGACAGTCTCTTGTAGAATAACACAGCTTTCCTATAAAACCAGTAGGGGGCGCCTTAAAAAGCGCAACTATATACAAGGGGAAATATGGCCGCTCTCAGTCCTTGGTCAGTGGGAATAGGGACACACGGGTTTCAGTTCAATTTGCTGGTCCCAACGGGGACTATATTTTAACTAGCAGCAGTAGGTAGAGGGCGCTGTTGGTACTGCGGCGCCCGGGGGTACTAGACCTTGCGACCAGGCCGGTTGTGTTTCCTGCTTTGCCGCGCTCAGGGTTGAGGCGCGTGACGTCACAGGGGTCGCGGCCGCGGCTTCTGCTTGAGGCCTTGTCTGGAGCGGTGACGATGCAGCGACGGGCACGGCAGGGGGAATTTCGGGCTCTGCGACGGGGAGCTGGGGCAGGCACGCGGTTTCTCGGCTCGGGGTAGTGACGTCCCCTTTACCTGCCTCCATCTGTTCAGCTCCCCCTTCGGCGCCGTCTCCGGCCTTCACTCCTCCTGCACCATCCTCAGAGGCGGTCTGTCTCCTCGTCTCGGGTGGCGTGCTTCGCTGGCGGGTTCTTGCCTGCAGGGCCATCTCTCGGCTCCACTCCGTCAGCGTCTCTCGCTGCACCTGGGCCATCCTCCATGCGAGGCGCTCCAGCGCGGTCTGCGCACACTCCCGGTCTCGGGGGAGCTGTGCCAGGATCTCCACTAAGCCTAGTGGGGTTGTTGCTTGCAGCAGGCTCCTGACCACAGGGTCGGTGCTGCCTGACTCTCCTTCCATCTCCGGGTACGACTTCTCCGGAGTCCTCTCCAGACTTCTTGTCTCCGGGTGCGCTCTCTCCAGACTCCTCCAGGCTGCACCCATCTTCGCTCTCTTGTTCTGTCTCCGCCCACATTGAAGGTGGTCCCGGGGCAACTTTGTGATTGTCAGTTCCAGGGGCAGTTCTCTCACGCTGATGGACATCTCTAGCATCACAGTCTCCGTTGGTGGGGGCGGTTTCCGCTTTTGGCGCCATTCCTTTACCTGGCCCACGATGGGAGGTGACCTCTTGCCACCCTCTGGCACGCCCATAATGGCGTCCGCTCTTCCAAGGCGGGAAATCTTCTGGAAATGGCGGGAATCGTCTCCCAGTGGCGGGAAACTCCGTGGATGGCGGGAAAAAGCTGCAGATGGCGGGCAACCGGCGGGAAATGATCCGTGATGGCGTCCCATGGCGGGGACCCTCTGGAACCGGCGGGAGACTTCTTCTTGAGGTAAATTTGAACTTTTCTTCAGGCACGCAGTACCCGGTGGTTGCGGGCACGAAATCCTGCCGACTACGCCAAAGTTGACGCGCCCCCTGGGCCAGTGCTGTTTGGGGATTACCCGGAGCCGGATCAGATGGGGGTTGTAGTCTCCGAGTGGCGGCGACCCGGTCCGTGCCCAGGGTGTCAAACTCAGTGTGTGGCAGTCTTTACAGATGTTATTAGTTGTTCTTAGTGTCGACTACGCCACCCGTTGATTTGCGGTCAAAAGGCCGCCGCTGCAGCAGGGTCCGCTGAGGCTGGTGGTATATGTGCAGCTGTGGTAGTATAACCCCCAACGGGAGGGGTATAGCCTCAGGGGGTCAGGTGTAGAGGATGGTGGTAGTGGTGGTGCAGTGTGGATGGTAAGAAGACTCAGAGTCGGGCTGTGCAGTTCAGGGTTTTTACTTACTGCTGTTCTGTTGGTCACTCTGGCCTTGAGTGACCGCCCGAGCCGTGCTGCGTCCACCAGGTCCTGGACTCGGCCAACCACCAAGCAATTCTGGAGCGTGGTCCTGAGCTCCCTTTCTGACTGTCCTCTCTACTGGCCGTTCCCACCAGGGGTCCACTTATGTCCGGCTCCCTCGGGTCTCCTGTTGGGTGAACCTTCTTTGGCTTCCCTGACCCTATGCTCGGTGTGCCTTCTTAGTGGACTTGGTGAGGGGCTGCTCCACATGTAATGTCGCAGCCTCCGGTTCTTAGTTGAGAGTAGTTTCTCTCCTCCACTAATTTGGGATCCGGTTCCCTTGCGTGCCAACCCTTCACCCTTCTGGTTGTATACTGGGTTCTTGGGGTTCCTTCTTCTCCCCCTCTGGGTCCTTCTCTTCTCCTCTCTCTCTTCTCTCTGCAGGCGCTCCTGGACCTCTCTCAGGACTGACTGACCCTCTACAGAAGACTGACCCTGATCTAAGATGGTGCCCACCTTATATACTCCCTCTATGTGTGAGCTCAGGTGACCAGCACCCAATGAGCTCCTAGCCTTACCCAGACTGCTCCCCCTATCTGCCCCTACACTACTGGGATGTTCCACCCCCCCTCCCACTCCAGCCAGGGACAGACACTGTCGTACCTGCACATATACTGGTGGGAGTACCGTCGGTCTGTCCCCCGGAAATGGGATGTATGTAGTGTATGCAGCTTTCTGAGCTCAGTCCCACACTCCATCCTTACCCGGGAGTGGAATACCACACCTCTGGCTTGAGGTGTAATACCCCTGTAGCAGCCGAGTCCTCAGGGTGCTACACATACGCCATCCTGTCGACCTCCTCTATCCACTTCACACAAGCAGAAACGGCTCCAGTGGGCCAAACATTACATGAAGACTGATTTCAAAACTGTTTTGTTCACGGATGAGTGCCGTGCAGCGCTCGATGGTCCAGATGGATGGAGTGGAGGATGGCTGGTTGATGGACACCCCACGCAAACACGGCTACAGCGCCAACAAGGAGGAGGTGGAGTAATGTTTTGGGCTGGAATCATGGGGAGAGAGATTGTCGGCCCCTTTAGGATCCCTGAAGGCGCTAAAGATGAACTCTATAATGTATGTGGATTTTCTCAAACAGCACTTCCTGCCATGGTTCAAGAAGAAGAACCGTGTATTTCACAGCAAGATCATTTTTCTGCATGATAATGCACCATCTCATGCTGCACATAAAACATCTGCATCTCTGGCTGATATGGGCATAAAAGGGGACAAACTTATGGTGTGACCCCCATGCTCCCCTGACCTCTACCCCATTCAGAACCTTTGGAGCATCATTAAAAGGAGTGTCTATGATGGCGGGAGGCAGTTCACATCTAAGCAACAGCTCTGGGAGGGTATTCTGTCCTCATGCAAAACAATTGAAGCAGAAACCATCCAAAACCTGACAAATTCAATGGACGAGAGAGTTCAGAAGCTCCTTTCGAACAAGGGGTCCTATGTGAAAATGTAACATCACCTAGAATAAAGTTTTGAGTTGAAAACTGTTTGATTTCAGTTTCTAACAACCTGCTAATGCTTATAATTTCAAAAATGACCATTTTTTTGGTCTTTATTAAAATGAAAAGGTTGATCGAAAAGTTTGGGGGATCTAAGAGTGTGGCAACCCAGTAGTCATGATTACTTCGAATTCTGACAATATGAGGGTCATGCTGCAGGTAGTGCAGCAAGAAGGCACTTATGTGTCTTGCGCATCTCGGAGCCCCAAAATTATTTTCCGGGCTAGATGCAGCTAAAAATTATTATTAATTTTAAATCTGGTGACGCTTTAGTATAGATGGCCTAATACGATCAGTGCTGCACACTGCTACAAAGCCCAAATTATTTTCCAGTCAAGATACAGATAAACATGATTAGTAATTTTAAATCTGGTGGAGCTTATTATAGATGACCTAATAGAATCAGTGCTGCACACTGCTACAAAGCCCAAATTATTTTCCAGCCAAGATACAGATAAACATGATTAGTAATTTGAAAGCTTAAAACGGTTGGTAGGGTGATTTTAACCAATCATCAAGCTTTTACTCTCCCCAGGATGACACAGGGGTAGAAAAGTCGTTTTGGATCCATGATTTGTTCATCTTTATGAACGTGAGTCTGTCTACATTATCAGTGGAGAGCCGCGTGCGCTTATCTGTCAGCACACCACCAGCAGCGCTGAACACACGTTCAGACAGAACTCTGGCTGCGGGGCATGACAAGATCTCCAAGGCGTAAGTGGCTAGCTCCGGCCATTTATCCAGATTGGAAGCCCAAAAAGAGCAAGGGTCCAGTGACACAGTCATGGCTTCAATGTTTACTTGGAGATACTCCTGTACCATCGTCTCTAGGCCTTGACTATGTGTCAGACTTCTTGTCTCCTGTGGCCTTGCAAAGGATGGGCTAAAAAAGTGGTGAAATGATTCCGCAAAATTGATGTTACCAGCAGATACTGTGGTTCTGTTACGGTTTGAGTGCTGAACACTTGACGGTCCCACGGTTGGCAAGTTGGAACTGTGAGATTCACTACGTGCACCACTGGTATTTTGTGGAAAAGCACATGTAAGATTCTGCAACAGTCTCTGCTGATACTCCTGCATGCGTGCATCCCTTTCTATGGCAGGAATAATTTCTGCAAATTTACTTTTGTACCGGGGATCTAACAGTGTGGCAACCCAGTAGTCAGGATTATTTCTAATTCTCACAATTCGAGGGTCATGTTGCAGGTAGTGCAGCAAGAAGGCACTCATGTGTGTTGCGCATCCAGGAGCACCAAGTCCCTGTTGTGTTGGTGGCGAGGTAACAATCATGCTTCCTTCCTCTGTCCTCTCCCCCCAACCTCGCACAACAGAAATGTGATCAAGGTCTCCCTCATCTGATGAGTCTTCCATCAGTTCGTCCTCCACTTCTTCCTGGGCTCCTGCACCTTCCTCACTAGTTTGGCTGCTACCATGCGCCCTGGTAAAACCATCTCCCCCACCCTCACATGCCTGCCGCCTTGGTGCTGCCGACCGTCTGGACCTTGCAGATGTTAGCCCTTCCGCATACAACTCCTCCTCCTCTACTTCCTCCACCTCCTCTTGTGCCACCACCTGACTCCGAATTCTGTTTAAAATGTGCTCCAGCATGTAAATCACCGGAATAGTCATGCTGATAATGGCATCGTCAGCACTAAACATCTTCGTCGCCATTTCAAAACTGTGCAGAAGGGTGCATAGGTCCCTGATCTGAGACCACTCCTCCAGCGTGATTTGCCCCACCTCTGGATCTCGTTTGCCCAGGCTATACGTCAGAACGTATTGCACCAGGGCTTGTCGGTGCTGCCACAGTCGCTGCAACATGTGCAGAATTGAATTCTACCGGGTAGGCACATCGCATTTTAGCCGGTGAAGTGGCAGGCCCAACGACTTCTGTAGAGATGTAAGTCGCTGAGCTGCGGGATGTGAACGGCGGAAGTGAGCACACAGCGACCGTGCCCTCTGCAGAAGGCCATCTAGTCTGGGATAGTGGGCTAAAAATTGCTGGACAACCAGGTTCAACACGTGAGCCATACAAGGCACGTGTGTGACATTGCCCCGGCGAAGGGCCGCACCCAGGTTTGCAGCATTGTCGCACACGGCCTTCCCTGGTTTCAGGTCCAGTGGAGACAACCATTCATGAAATTGGTTCTCCAGAGCTGACCACAACTCCTCAGCTGTGTGACTCACATTTCCCAGACATTTCAATGTAAAAACCGCCTGATGACGTTGAGCCCTACTGCCAGCATAGTAAGGAGGTGTGCAGGATCCCTTCTGCGCAGTTAGAAAGCTTGTGGCATGACCAGACAGGCTTTGAGTGCAGGTGGAAGACCGAGAGGAGGTTGAGGAGGCAGAAGCAGTAGAGGAACTTTGACATAAAGAGGATTGACGCACAACTCGTGGGGACGGCAAGACTTGGACAGCAGCCCCTTGTCCTGCTGTCACCATAGTTACCCAGTGCCCAGTCAGCGACATGTAACGCCCCTGTCCATGCCTACTCGTCCAAGTGTCTGTGGTGAAATGCACCCTGTCACACACAGAGTTTCTCAAAGAAGCAGTGATGTTGTGTGCGACATGCTGGTAGAGCGCAGGCACACCTTTCTTTGAGAAGTAGTGCCGACTGGGCATCTGGTACTGGGGCACTGCGACGGACATAAGGTCTCGAAAATCCTCTGTGTCCACCAGGCGGAAAGGCAGCATTTCTGTAGCCAAGAGCTTGCAGATGGTGAAATTCAACCTCTTAGCTTTCTCATGGCTAGGAGGAAATGGTCTTTTACTTGTCCACATCTGAGGGACCGAGGGCTGGCTATTGTGCTTAGACGGGGTTGATAAGGGTGTCCCCGGCAAACTGCCGGTCTGTGAGGAAGATGCAGGCAGACATGTTAGGTTGCCTTGATCCAAAGGTGGTGCTATCGATGTCGGACAGCGCTCAACACCAGCTGGTGTTACCACCTCCAAAGAAAATGATGACCTGCCAATCACGCTGGCTGTTGCGGGTAAAGAGGTGGCAGGTCTGCGCCCCAAAACAGGTGTGACTGCTGTCCCCCCAGTCACAGAGGATGAAGAGGCCGCGGATGCACAAGATATGGCAGACGGTGGTTGGCCCGGCCGGCTAGGCCGCATTGTAGCACACTGAGCTTCCCACTGCAACTTATGCTTCATGTCCATGTGCCGGTTCATGCATGAAGTACTCAAACTATGTATTTTTTGGCCTCTACTTAGCTTTTGCTGACAAATGTTACAGATAACACGAGTTGGGTCATCTTTATCGATCTGAAAAAATGCCCAGGCTATGCAAGGCTTAGCACCCATGCGACCTGAAGAGCCACCACGACTTGTGGTGAGAGGCAGAGTTGTGTTTGAGGATGCAGTTGTTGACGTGCTTCCAGTACTACGTCTCTGTCCAGGAAGGCGCAACCTGACCTCGTCGTCACTAGCATCTTCCTCCACCTCCTCTGCTGACCTCATCTCTTGGCTGACTGTGGGTTGACAGTAAGTGGGATCTCCAACCTCATCATCATCACCCTGTGCGTTATCACACCCGTCGTCCTCAGAGCCAACCTGTTCCTGCCCTGACAAAAAACTAAAGTTGTCGCTCCAATCAGGTATTTGAGTCTTATCATCGTCTTCCTCATTGTCTCCACCAACAGGAGTTACAGTTTGGGAATGAGGGTCTACATTATGGTCAGAACCTTCTGCGTCTGGTCCTGGATCCGACTCATAAAGATTCTGGGCATCAGTGCAGATCATTTCCTCGTCTGGATTCACAGAAGCGCTGGAGTCGACCCCTGATTCCCAGGCTATAGTATGAGTAAACAGCTCTGCAGACTCAACCATCTGTTCTACCTCATACTCAGACGGGCAGCTGGAGATTTGGGAGCTGTGAGGAAGCAAGTGCGATTGGGGTGACACCTTTGAGGACTGGAGTATTTGTGATGTTGAAGTTGATGTGGAGGAGAGCCCACTTAAAGGAGCACTTGATATCCGTTGAAGCACCTGCTGTTTTTGTGCCTCATCTGGAATTTGTAGCGATTGGCGTGGCCGTAAGAAAGGGATCTTATCACATTGTCCGCTAAAAGAAGTAGACATTTTAGTTTGGCTGGAAGATGGTCTTTCTTCTGCAGATGTTACTGTTGCTTTAACACCTACCCCACGGACACAACCTTTTTTCCCCTTCCCAACACGCCTATTCCCCTTTCCACCAGCAGCAGGCCTTTTTCCACTCATTTTGGTGGTTAACTAATTCACAACTCTGGAGTTGTTTGCACAAAAAAACAATGGATGGGAACCGAGCAGAGCTGAGTGGCCAAACTGTGGTATTAGGCCAAAACTATTGGCTGGGTTAGATGCAGAAAAAAATTATATTCAATTTGCAACCTGATGGAGGTCAGTATAGATGGACTAATAGAACAAGTCCCACACACAGCTAGAAGCCCAAATATTTTTTCAGAGGTAGATGCAGAAAAATTTTTTATTCAGTTTGCAACCTGATGGAGGTCTGTATACAGTACAGACCAAAAGTTTGGACACACCTTCTCATTTTAAGATTTTTCTGTATTTTCATGACTATGAAAATTGTACATTCACACTGAAGGCATCAAAACTATGAATTAACACATGTGGAATTATATACTTAACAAAAAAGTGTGAAACAACTGAAAATATGTCTTATATTCTAGGTTCTTCAAAGTAGCCACCTTTTGCTTTGATGACTGCTTTGCACACTCTTGGCATTCTCTTGATGAGCTTCAAGAGGTAGTCACCGGAAATGGTCTTCCAACAATCTTGAAGGAGTTCCCAGAGATGCTTAGCACTTGTTGGCCCTTTTGCCTTCACTCTGCGGTCCAGCTCACCCCAAACCATCTCGATTGGGTTCAGATCTGGTGACTGTGGAGGCCAGGTCATCTGGCGTAGCACCCCATCACTCTCCTTCTTGGTCAAATACCCCTTACACAGCCTGGAGGTGTGTTTGGGGTCATTGTCCTGTTGAAAAATAAATGATGGTCCAACTAAACGCAAACCAGATGGAATAGCATGCCGCTGCAAGATGCTGTGGTAGCCATGCTGGTTCAGTATGCCTTCAATTTTGAATAAATCCCCAACAGTGTCACCAGCAAAGCACCCCCACACCATCACACCTCCTCCTCCATGCTTCACGGTGGGAACCAGGCATGTAGAGTGCATCCGTTCACCTTTTCTGCGTCGCACAAAGACACGGTGGTTGGAACCAAAGATCTCAAATTTGGACTCATCAGAACAAAGCACAGATTTCCACTGGTCTAATGTCCATTCCTTGTGTTCTTTAGCCCAAACAAGTCTCTTCTGCTTGTTGCCTGTCCTTAGCAGTGGTTTCCTAGCAGCTATTTTACCATGAAGGCCTGCTGCACAAAGTCTCCTCTTAACAGTTGTTGTAGAGATGTGTCTGCTGCTAGAACTCTGTGTGGCATTGACCTGGTCTCTAATCTGAGCTGCTGTTAACCTGTGATTTCTGAGGCTGGTGACTCGGATAATCTTATCCTCAGAAGCAGAGGTGACTCTTGGTCTTCCTTTCCTGGGGCGGTCCTCATGTGAGCCAGTTTCTTTGTAGCGCTTGATGGTCTTTGCAACTGCACTTGGGGACACTTTCAAAGTTTTCCCAATTTTTCGCACTGACTGACCTTCATTTCTTACAGTAATGATGGCCACTCATTTTTCTTTACTTAGCTGCTTTTTTCTTGCCATAATACAAATTCTAACAGTCTATTCAGTAGGACTATCAGCTGTGTATTCACCAGACTTCTGCACAACACAACTGCTGGTCCCAACCCCATTTATAAGGCAAGAAATCCCACTTATTAAACCTGACAGGGCACACCTGTGAAGTGAAGACCATTTCCGGTGACTACCTCTTGAAGCTCATCAAGAGAATGCCAAGAGTGTGCAAAGCAGTCATCAAAGCAAAAGGTGGCTACTTTGAAGAACCTAGAATATAAGACATATTTTCAGTTGTTTCATACTTTTTTGTTAAGTATATAATTCCACATGTGGTAATTCATAGTTTTGATGCCTTCAGTGTGAATGTACAATTTACATAGTCATGAAAATACAGAAAAATCTTTAAATGAGAAGGTGTGTCCAAACTTTTGGTCTGTACTGTAGATGGATTAATAGAACAAGTCCCACACACAGCTACAAGCCCAATATTTTTTCAGAGGTAGATGCAGAAAAAAAATATATTCAGTTTGCAACCTGATGGAGGTCAGTATAGATGGACTAATAGAGAAAGTCCCACACACTGCTAGAAGGCCAAATATTTTTTCAGAGCTAGATGCAGACAAAAAATTATTTTGAATTTGCAACCTGATGGAGGTCAGTATAGGTGGACTAATAGAACAAGTCCCACACACTGCTAGAAGGCCAAATATTTTTTCAGAGCTAGATGCAGAAAAAAATTATATTCAGTTTGCAACCTGATGGAGGTCTGTATAGATGGATTAATAGAACAAGTCCCACACACAGCTAGAAGCCCAAATATTTTTTCAGAGGTAGATGCAGATAAAAATTATTTTTAATTTGCAACCTGATGGAGGTCAGTATAGATGGATTAATATAGAAAGTCCCACACACTGCTAGAAGGCCAAATATTTTTTCAGAGCTAGATGCAGATAAAAATTATTTTTAATTTGCAACCTGATGGAGGTCAGTATAGATGGACTAATAGAGAAAGTCCCACACACTGCTAGAAGGCCAAATATTTTTTCAGAGGTAGATGCAGAAAAAAATATATTCAGTTTGCAACCTGATGGAGGTCTGTATAGATGGATTAATAGAACAAGTCCCACACACAGCTAGAAGCCCAATATTTTTTCAGAGGTAGATGCAGAAAAAAATATATTCAGTTTGCAACCTGATGGAGGTCAGTATAGATGGACTAATACAACAAGTCCCACACACAGCTAGAAGCCCAATATTTTTTCAGAGGTAGATGCAGAAAAAAATATATTCAGTTTGCAACCTGATGGAGGTCAGTATAGATGGATTAATAGAACAAGTCCCACACACAGCTAGAAGCACAATATTTTTTCAGAGGTAGATGCAGAAAAAAATATATTCAGTTTGCAACCTGATGGAGGTCAGTATAGATGGACTAATACAACAAGTCCCACACACAGCTAGAAGCCCAATATTTTTTCAGAGCTAGATGCAGAAAAAAATTATATTCAATTTGCAACCTGATGGAGGTCAGTATAGATGGACTAATAGAATGATGCTATGCCCAAAAGATTTTACTTCACTAGGTGCAGTAAAAAAATTGGTATTCTATACACAGGTGGTATATCTTGCAACACAGATAGGCTACTCCACTGACTAACACACTCTGCAATAGGCCAAAAAGGATTAGCTTTGCTAGATTCAGCCAAGTGCTGTGAAAAAAACTTGCACAGCACTGGCACAGACCTGCCTGGCAAAAACTGATAGGAACTGATGTAACCTAGTCCTGAAAAGGACTCCAATTACAATTAGTCTTTACTCCCACAATCTATCTATTTAAGAGCACAGACCTGCCTGATAAAAGTCGTAGGAAATGCTGTAACCTAGTCCTTAAAAGGACTGCAATCACAACTATTCCCTACTCCCAAGCTATCTGTAGATTTGTGCGAAAATTGGCTTGAAATTAACAAGGTATAGCGCACACAGCAACAGCGGTGCCGTCTAACACGCAGCTGCAGCAGTGAGAAAATGGTGGCGACGGGGAAAATGACTTGGTCTTATAGGGCAAGGACATGTGACATACACTGCCAATGACACATGCCCTTGCTTGTGTGAAAAAAAGCACTTCGCTCCGTGTGTGCGCTGCTGATAGGCTGACAGATTGCACCTCCCCACTGTAAATGCGGGAAAGAGAAAAAAAAAATGGAGATCTTCATTGTTCCTGCAGAGATCCATCCCCTGCCCCTCCCCCCACCCCGCTGTACACTCAAACTGCGTATTAACATTAATTTTCATCATTACTGAGAAAAAATCCAGTTATGATTTTGGTGCACGAACAGTTATCGAACATAACCTCAAACAGCCGAATTTTTGTCAAATTGTTCGTGTTCGCCGAACGGCTCGAACACCGCCCAAAACAGCTCGAATTTGAGATTGGCGAACAGTTCGAGTAGAACAACGCTCATCTCTAAGAATGACACCAGACAATACATCAAAGCATAAATTATTTCACAGACTCCTATGAATGCAGAAATGTTTGTAATTGCCCCTTTTGGGTCATTACATAAGTAGCAGGTGTGGGCAATATGAATATCACACCTGAAACCAGATAAAAAGGGGAGAAGTTAACTCAATCTGTGCATTGTGTGTCTGTGTGAGCCACATTAAGAATGGAGAACAGAAAGAGGAGAAGAGAACTGTCTGAGGACTTGATAACCAAAATTGTTGAAAAATATCAACAATATCAAGGTTACAAGTCAATCTCCATAGGTTTTGATGTTCCTTTGTCATGGGTCATGTTTGAGTCATTAAAGTTGCCACAGGTGAGCATCACATGCTTGAAACAAAGTTTACCCACAATTTTGGAAAGGTGCCTACAATTTTTTCCTGCCCATTTTTGGGGTTTAGGGTGAAATTATGTCCAACTTGCCTTTTCTGTTTTTTTTTTGTGTACCAGTACACACAAAGGAAATAAATGTGTATAACAAAACGTGTAATTGCAATAATCTTCTGGGAGAAATACTTCATTTTCTAGAGCAATTTTAAGGCTGTCAACACTTTCCACCTTGTCTGTACAATAAAAATATTCAGTTCTCTGAGAAAAAAAATGCTTCAAATAAAGAATGTGTTCAGTAATGGAAGTGTTAATAGATTATTATTATGAATTTACAATATGCAAAGTGAATGAACAAAAGCAAAATCTAAATTACATCAATATTTGGTGTGACCGCCATTTGCTTTCAAAACACCATCAATTCCTCTAGCTACATTTGCACACAGTTTAAGGAACTTCGCAGGGAGGTTGTTCCAAACATCTTGGAGAACAAGCCACAGGTTGTAGGTTTGCACAAATCCTTCTGTCTCTTCATGTCATCCCACACCATCTGGATGATGTTGAGATCAGGGTCATGTGGGGGCCGGATCATCACTTCCAGGACTCCTTATCCTTCTTTATGCCGCAGATAGTTCTTAAAGACGTTGGCTGTATACTTTGGGTTAGTCCTGCTGCAGAATAAGGCTGAGTTCACACGATGCGTATTTCATGCGTTTCCGCGGCGTTTTTGCAGTTGCGTAAACGCCGCGGAAACGCATGAAAAACGCATGGTAGAAGGGAAGCAATGTTCCCCAATGGAAATCCGCATGTGCTGTGCCCATGATGCGGATTTTTCCGCAGCGTGAACGCTGCGGTCAAAAGTCCGCAGCATGTCAATTAATTTTGCGGAAACGCGGCGATTTCGCCACCATTGACTTGCATTAGAACGCGCCAATTCCGCAAGACAGCATCTGTACTTGCGCTATTGGCGCGTTCTAATATGCGGTGGTACCCGAGTGTGGAGGAGAGGAGAGTCTCATCCACACCCAGGTACCATTAAAAAAGCTGTAAAAAAAGAATAAAATAAAAAATAAACGTATTCTTACCTTCTGTCGGCCCGCGCAGCGCTCCCGCTTGGTTCCCGGCACTTGCAGTGAGTTGTAGGACCTGCGCTGACGTCAGAGTCATGTGACGGGTCACGTGACGCTGACGTCGGCAGGTCTTTCAATTCAAAGTTGCCGGCAGCCGGGAACTTTGTAAAGCAGGACAGCGCGGGCCATCGGAGGTAAGTATATACACTCTCTCGGGTCACGCTATATAAATCCATGCTGTTTGCATGGATTTATATAGTGTGACCTAGTTGTCAAGCACTTTCCAGGTGATGCTAAAATCGCCTGGAAAGTGCTTGTCAATCTGCATGCGGAAACGCATGTGAATCTGCATGTGGATCCGCATGTATTCTGCAGGAAAAACGCATGCACAATCTGCATGCGTTTTTTCTGCCAGGGAGATGCAGAAATGATGCAGAAATTTTCTGCTTCATTTCTGCATCGTGTGCACATACCCTAAATTTGGAGGAAATTACTGCATGATGGATAAATACAGGTATCTGCCTGTATTTCTCAACATTAAGGACACCAAGAAATGGATAACGTTGAGGATCGTAGACATATTAATCGGCCATGGAAACAGTCCAACAGTGCAATCTACAGTCATGGCCAAAAGTTTTGAGAATGACACCAAAATTATATTTTCACACGATCTGCTGGCCTCTGGTTTTTATTAGTGTTTGTCTGATGTTTATATCACATACAGAAATATAATTGCAATCATATTATGAGGACCAATAGGTTATATTGACAGTTAGAATGAGTTAATGCAGCAAGTCAATCTTTGCAGTGTTGCCCCTTCTTCTTCAAGACCTCTGTAATTCTCCCTGGCATGCTCTCAATCAACTTTTGGACCAAATCCTGACTGATAGCAGTCCATTCTTGCATAATCAATGCTTGCATTTTGCCAGAATTTGTTGGTTTTTGTTTGTCCACCCGTCTCTTGATGATTGACCACAAGTTCTCAATGGGATTAAGATCTGGGGAGTTTCCAGGCCATGGACCCAAAATCTCTGTTTTGTTCCATGAGCCATTTAGTTATCTCCTTTGCTTTATGGCAAGGTGCTCCATCATGCTGGAAAAGGCATTGTTGGGCGCCAAACTGCTCTTGGACGGTTGGGAGAAGTTGCTCTTGGAGGACATTCTGGTACCATTCTTTATTCATGGCTGTGTTTTTAGGCAAGACTGTGAGTGAGCCGATTCCCTTGGCTGAGAAGCAACCCCACACATGAATGGTTTCAGGATGCTTTACAGTTTGCATGAGACAAGACTGGTGGTAGCGCTCACCTCTTCTTATCCGAATAAGCTGTTTTCCAGATGTCCCAAACAATCGAAAAGGGGATTCATCAGAGAAAATGACTTTGCCCCAGTCCTCAGCAGTCCATGTTTTTTCAGGAGAGAAGTGGCTTCTTTGCTGCCCTCCTTGAAACCAGCCCTTGCTCAAAGAGTCTCCGCCTCAAAGTGCGTGCAGAAGCACTCACACCAGCCTGCTGCCATTCCTGAGCAAGCTTTTTGATAACAATGGAAGCTCTCTCCTTGAAGTTCTTGATGATGCGATAGATTGTTGACTGAGGTGTAATCTTTGTAGCTGCGATACTCTTCCTTGTTAGGCCATTTTTGTGCAGTGCAATGATGGCTGAACGTGTTTCTTTAGAGATAACCATGGTTAACTGAAGAGAAATAATGATACCAAGAACCAGCCTCCTTTTAAAGTGTCCAGTGATGTCATTCTTACTTAATCATGACTGCTTGATCGCCAGCCCTGTCCTCATCAACACCCACACCTGTGTTAATGGATCAATCACTAAAACGATGTTAGCTGCTCCTTTTAAGGCAGGACTGCAATGATGTTGAAATGTGTTTTGGGGGTTAAAGTTCATTTTCTGGGCAAATATTGACTTTGCAAGTACAGTAATTGCTGTTAAGCTGATCACTCTTTGACATTCAGGAGTATATGCAAATTGCCATTACAAAAAATGAAGCAGTAAACTTTGGAAAAATTACTATTTGTCTCATTCTCAATACTTTTGGCCATGACTGTACTGGGAACTGGCAGTAACCAGTGGAACCCAACTACACCAATCAACTGTTGAGTCAGTGAAATATTTGGCTGTCACAGAAGGCAGTTTGTTGCTGGAGAGCGACAGAATAATTAGTCTGCAGACAACAGTGAGTCATGGTTGGAGGTTCCTTGCAAGTTTGGGGCTGATTTGGGAATTTGGTCAGGATTATTGGTGACCTCAATTCTGAGAAACACAGGCAAATATTTAATCCATCACGTAATATCATCTGTGATGAATCTGATTGGCTCAAAATTCATTGTGCAGCAGGACTAGGACTCCAAAAATGTTTGCAATGTTTGGAACACATTGTGTCTTACAATTAAGGTTTCTTTTTCCTCTTTTCCTTTCTTATAGGCTGTGGAACTGACCTCCTTCAAAGCATCAGGTAAGTGGACAATATATTTGTTATATTTTAAACAACTAGACTGTAAGCATAATTGCTTTTTCACAAAACGTTTGACATGTCAGAGGCATGCCTAATTTTTGGAACTGTACTGTAATATTTTGCAACTATTTTAGATTCCTCTAAACTGTGCAATTTGTTCTCAGTTCCAACCACTGCTCCATTTACTTACATTAGAGATAACTAGGCTATTAATGCAATTTGGTGCCTTATTTGGTTAGATGACGGATGATTGGCAAAAAATAGGCCAGAGTGCAACACATCAAGGAAGCCACCTCAATGGGTACCACTGTCGGGGAGGTCACAATTTTCATATTTTTTAAAAATGTATGCAACAATATTTTTTTGTATACTAGATACCTATGGAATGCAGACGTCCCTATACTCCTAAGCTTGACTGAAAATCCTCTTGACGTATATTTGTGATTGTCACTTACAGTTTAAAACACAATGTGAAAGAAACCTAGTCCAAAGTATTGCACCTGAGCTATAAAGTAACTAGGATATGTCTAAGAACAAATTACCGTAGCTGTGATCTACAGGAAAATGGCCACCCGAGTCACCGCATGCGCACACTGGGATCTCGGTGGCCATTTTCCTGTAAATCACAGCTACAGGAAGATGGCCACGGCCACCAGAAAAGCAGCACACGCCACTCTGCCTCACCGCCTACAGCCAGACACCTTCCCCGCAGTATTTCACCTCTTCTGCTGCCGCTTGCTGGGTACCTGAGGGATGGAACGGAGGGCCCTGCTTCCTACGCTCCCGCTCCACCACCGCAACTCCTGGTACATTCAGACCATAAGACGCACCCCCCATTTTCCTCCCAAATTTGGGGGAGAAAAATTGCATTTTATGGTCCGAAAAATACGGTAAATTAAGGTGGTTGAACATTTTTAGAAATGTTATACTTGTATATAAAGTGAATGGCACAAGAAAAGTGGCACTGGCAAAGGATGGATTAGTGAGAAAGATAAAAAAAACAGACTATGGCAAAAAATGTGGGAGCTGCTAGCAGCAGTAGCGCCTCGGCTGGCACATGCTGTCCTGCAGTACTACTACCAAACGCAGGTCACAATTTGCCTTATTTTTCACCTGCAAACATATTAGTTGGGAGAAGTGGAGAGAATAATGGAATATATGGCACATCACTTTTCTCAGTAACAGCAGGATGATGTTATCTCACAGCAGCACCATCAGTTTTAGTGTTCTGTACAGTCTTCCTCCTCTTGTGCCATAACAGTTAATCATTTACATGGAGGACTTTCAATTGTGTCAACAACAACACATTTGTTCATCCCCTTAGTCCATTAATCCACAGCACCCAATTGATTTATTGGAGGAGAGGAACAGTAGGCCTTTGAACTCTGATGACTTGAACCTGGAGGAGATAAAGGACTCGATTCAAACACCTACAGTGGGGAAAATAAGTATTTAATCCACTGTCCATTTTGCAAGTTTTCCCACCTACAAAGAATGGAGAGGTCTGTAATTTTTATCATAGGTACACTTCACCTCTGAGAGACAGAATCTAAAAAAATCCATAAAATCAGATTGCATGATTTTTAAATAATTAAATTGCATTTTATTGCATGAAATAAGTATTTGATCATCTATCAGCCAGCAAGAATTCTTGCTCTCACAGACCTGTTTGTTTTTCTTTAAGAAGCCCTCCTACTCTATACACATTACCTGTATTAATTGCACCTGTTTGAACTCGTTACCTGTCCACTAATTCAATCACACTCCTACCTCTCCACCATGGCCAAGACCAAAGAGCTGTGTAAGGACACCAGGGACAAAATTATAGACCTGCAAAAGGCTTGGGATGGGCTATAGGACAATAAGACAAGCAGCTTGGTGAGAAGGTAACAACTATTGGCACAATTATTAGAGAATGGAAGAAACACAGGATGACTGTCAAAATTCCTCGGGCCATGCAAAATCTCGCCTCGTGGGGTAAGGATGATACTGAGAAAGGTCAGGAATCATCCCAGAACTACATGGGAGGACCTGATCAATGACCTGAAGAGAGCATGGACCACAGTCTCAAACATTACCGTTAGTAACACACTACATGGTCATGGATTTTAATCCTCGAGGGCACACAAGGACCCTCTGCTCACGCCAATACATGTCCAGACCCGTTAGAAGTTCGCCAATGACTATCTAAATGATCCAGAGGAGGCACGGGAGAAAGTCATGTCGTAAGATGAGACCAAATTAGAACTTTTTGGTGTTTGGAGGAAGAAGAAGGATGAGTACAACCCCAAGAACACCATCCCAACCGTGAAGCATGTTGGGGGAGACCTCATACTTTGGGGGTGCTTTTCTGCAAAGGGGACAGGACGACTGCACCATATTGAAGGGAATCTTTGGAGGGAAACTCAATGTTATACAGCGACCACCCCAAATCCTGAAAGATCTGGAGAAGATCTCTATGGAGGAGTGGGCAAAAATACCTGCTGCAGTGTGTGCAAACTTGGTCAAGAACTACAGGAAACGTTTGACCTCTGTAATTGCAAACAAAAGTTTCTGTACCAAATATTAAGTTCTGTTTTTCTATTGTATCAAATACTTATTTCATGCAATAAAATGCTAATTAGTTATGTAAAAATCATACCATGTGATTTTCTGGATTTTTTTTTAAGATTCTGTCTCTCACAATTGAACTGTACCTACTATAAAAATTACAGACCTCTCCATTTTTTGTAGGTGGGAAAACTTGCAAAATCAGCAGTGTAACAAATGCTTATTTTCCCCACTGTAGCTGACTGTGTTGCTGTCTCTGTCAGCTGTAGTGATAGGGGCACTGGCAGTTATAGTGGCACTCGGAGTGAGGGCAAATTTCGAGGTGGGAATCAGACATGGAGGCAAGGATCTGCTTCTTCTTCAGTCAGCTCTGGAGCAGGTGATTCCGCACATCATATTGGTGGAAGAGGCTCAATTGTGCCTGACTGCTCTGGTCACTGTGGTGGTGACTATTATCTGCAGGCATCTCCGCTATGGCTCTTCTCCACATTTCGAACAGACAAATCTGTGTCTGTCTGCAAGCTCATCAGCAGGAAAATTAACCATGGATGTCCAGGTGCAAATAGACCAATAATTATCGCACTCCATCTGCACATACCGTATATACTCGAGTATAAGCCAACCTGAATATAAGCGGAGGCACCTAATTTTACCTAAAAAAAATGGGAAAACTTATTGACTCGAGTATAAGCCTCGGGTGGGAAATGCAGCAGCTACTGGTAAATTTCACCATCCTGGTAAGTATTTCCCACTCATCCCCAATCCTAGTATGCATGGCCCCCTCATCCCCAATCCTGGTATGCATGGCCCTCTCATCCCCCCATTCTAGTATGCATGACCCCCTCATCCCCAATCCTGGTATGCATGGCCCCATTATCCCCAATCCTGGTATGCATGGCACATCTCATCATCAATCCTGGTTTGCATGGCTCCCCTCATCCCCAATCCTGGTATGCATGACCTCATCATCCCCAATCCTGGTATGCATGGCACCCCTCATCCCCAATCCTGGTATGCATGGCCCTCTCATCCCTAATCCTGGTATGCATGGCCCCCTCATCCCCAATCCTGGTATGCATGGCACCCCTCATCCTCAATCCTGGTATGCATGGCTCCCCTCATCCCCAATCCTGGTATGCATGACCTCATCATCCCCAATCCTGGTATGCATGGCACCCCTCATCCCCAATCCTGATATGCATGGCCCTCTCATCCCCAATTATGGTATGCATGGCCCCCTCATCCCCAATCCTGGTATGTATGGCCCCCTTATCCTGGTTTGCATGGCCCCCTATCACTGCACACATTAAAAAAAATAAACACTCATACTCACCTTTCTCCCCTCTGCTCCTGCTCTGCCTCCTGTTCTGCCAGCAGCAGCTCACCTCCGCATCTGAGCAGCGCATGATGCAACTGCCATGTGCCCTCTGAAGCCCGAAGTGAGCTGCAGGGATATTCACTTCTCTCTACGCAGGGACTATGTGCGTGGAGAAGAGTTTGTTTCCTTGTTCTTTAATGGAGTGTGCACAGTGCCAGCAGCGCCGCAGCTCCCGCTGTGGCTCAGCTATCTTGTGTGCCCGCTACTAAAGAGAATGCATATTCACCCTTCTCCACGCCCATGGAGAATAGGCATTCTCTTTTGTAGTGGGCACAGAGGATCACTGAGCTGCAGCGGTAGGTGCAGCGCTGCTGCCACTGTGTGCACGCTATTGAAGAAATTAATATTCATCCTTCTTCACTCCCATGGACGTTGAGAAGGGTGAATATTCATTCACCTTTAGCAGCGGGCACACGTAGTAGCTGCAGCAGCGGCTACTGTGTGTGCCCCGCTCCTCCGCCGAGCAACCATCCCCCACACTATCCACCACCGAACTATGTATATACTCAAGTATATACCCGAGTATAAGCCAAGGAGGACTTATTTAGCCTAAAAAATGGTCTGAAAAAGTCAGCTTATACTCAAGTATATACGGTAAATCAATATCACCTGCTCATTTGGAAAAAGCAGCTGGCCAGCAATCTGAGCAAGGCTCTAAGTTGTCTTCCTTCCCCTTTACCTCATACTTGTTTTTCTGATAACCAGGCTGCATCGCCAAGTAGTCTTTGATAGATGTTATTATCATCATCCACAACTAACGAACAGGTGTTCGCTTAGTCATCCACTTGTGTTGCTGGTGGTGTAATTGCTGCTGCATCATTTAGTGGAGTTTGCATAATTTTGAATAAACATAGAGTGTGCTCTTCCTCACTTAGTCACCATTATTTCTTGTAGAACATGGGCTGCTCTTCACTTGCCTTGGAGCTTCAAAGTCCACTGCACCATACATACCTGTAGCAGCATTATGGACAGTGATAGCACTTGTCTTTCATGGCCCACTGGGTAAATGTTTTGAATGGTAGTGATGCACTACCTCAACCAGGACGGGAGATGAAGCCTTCAAGGCTGGAAGCTGTATTTGGTTCCACTGCCAGGCAGTGGTTATCTCCTCTGCATCCACATTTTCCTCCAAATACATGAGTCAATCCCCAACAGCAACAAGGAACAGTGTTACATATGCAAGGCAAAGTACTGCTAAGTAGTTTCACAGCTTGAGAGCATGGGCAACAAAAGCCATACAGCTGACCAGTTGATGAGGTTCATGAATCAGCATATCTGACACTAAATGGATACCCATCAAGTTCAACTTGGCATTGTAATGAGCAACATCATTCTGGCTGCCTTACGTTTGAGCAAAGTAACTCATGGTCACTGCATAGTGTGTATCTTGAATTTAATTGTGCAAAATTTCATTAAGAAATAAACATGATTGAATAAGATGGTGGCCTTTGCCAGGAAAGTGTCTGGTCATTTCAATTGTTCTGATATGGTGATGCACACGCTCCAGGCTTTACAAAACAGTATGGTTTGTTTAACTGCTACCTTATTTGTGACATTGAAACATGCTGAAATTCGATGCACATGTTGGATGGTCTGTATGGGTAGTGTAAAGCGGTGATGGATTATATCAAGCAGCTGTCAAACTGTAGCTTAGGTTACAAATTACTTTGAAATCACCATTTGCAACTAATAAGGGATGCATATTGACCTACTGAAGCCTTTTGAACAGGCCACTAAATTTGGAAGTAGGGAGAACTGTGGCATTAATTATGTCATCCCCCTTTTATTTATATTTCGAAAAAACACAAGTATGCAAAAGGACATAGAAGGAGAACAGAAACTTGTCATTGCCAGCAGAGGGCTGTTGGGGATGTTCAAGGTCAGTGTTACATGCAGCAGGATGCAGAGGAGGAGCAACAACAGATGGATGTAGAGGGGAATATTAAGGAATCCCAAGGACAAGCAAGGGGCAAGGCTTACAGCCAAAGTGAAATCCATTAGAATGACGCTGGTCATGACAGCCAAAAAATAGCAGTCGGTTGCAGAAGGTGAACCAATGGAGTCCTCAGTCATGCAGGTGAGCACAGCAAGCTGTATGCTCAATTACTTGTGGGATCACAGGCCTATCATTAGCATCAAGCAAAGTGATAGCTTTTAGACCCTTGCTATAAAAGCAAACTTGGAGATTTCTTCCAGCTTTAATAAGGATGTCAAAATAGGCGCATTACCAAGATGGACTGTGCTCCCTGCTCAGTGAAGCTTTTGCTAAGCAGATGCCTGCTGACCTCATATTTGACCTGGAGACCCGTCTTTATGCAGAGCCAATGCTCCCCCACCAGTGCATGTTGTAACGGGTCTGGGAGGCGGAACCTCTGAGCTACTATACAAGGGGGCGGTCCTTGTAAGGGAGCGGGTGGCGACCAGGGAAGACGGGCAGGCAGTCACAGCAGGCGACCGGGACAGTCTCTGAGTGAACGGGCTGGAGGCCACGGCAAGTGACCGGGGCAGTCTCTGGATGAACGGGCAGGAGATCACGGCAAGTGACCGGTGCAGTCTCTGGATGAACGGGCAGGAGGTCACGGCAAGTGACCGGGGCAGTCTCTGGATGAACGGGCAGGAGGTCACGGCAAGTGACTGGGGCAGTCTCTGGATGAACGGGCAGGAGGTCACGGCAAGTGACCGGGGCAGTCTCTGGGTAAAGGGTAGGTACGACCTGTGATGGCAGAGCCTCCAGGTAGGCTAGCAGGCAAATGGTTGATGTGTGCTCCCAGGTGAGCAAGCGAGAGTCTCTGGAATGGCAGGTGGTCACAGCACGTGACGGCGGAGCCTCCAGGTAGGCTAGCAGGCAGGTAACAGGTGTGCGCTCCCAGGTGAGCGGGCAGGAGTCTCTGGAATGGCAGGTGGTCACAGCACGTGACGGCGGAGCCTCCAGGTAGGCTAGCAGGCAGGTAACAGGTGTGCGCTCCCAGGTGAGCGGGCAAGCTGGTCCATAGACAGACTGACAGGAGTTGGAGGGCAGACCGTCGGACCTCAGGCTAGCAGGCAGGTAGCAGAGGAGCGCTCCCAGGTGAGCGGGCAAGCTGGTCCTTAGACAGACTGACAGGAGTCGGTAGGCAGACCGTCGGACCTCAGGCTAGCAGGCAGGTAACAGGTGTGCGCTCCCAGGTGAGCGGGCAGGAATCAGACAGCAAACTGGCAGGAATCTGGCAGGTAACTGGCAACGGGACCTGAGGGCTGAAGCAGAGTAGTGAACAGTGCAACAACATTGCTCGGGCACCTCCATTTTGGAGGAGGTGCCTTATATATGGTGAAGTCCTCCGGCCATTGGCCGGGGACTCCTTAGGACGGCGCGCGCGGCCCCTTTAAGAGGGAGGGAGCGCGCGCGCCCTAAGCACAGTGGCCGGGAAGGAGCGCGCGCTGCCAGCAGAGCGGGAGGAGGACGCCGGGTTCGGAGCAGAGGGGTGAGGGGAACAGCGTCCCTGCCTAGCAGAGGGCAGGGACGCCGGCGCTACAGTACCCCCCCTTTAGGCCCCCCCTTTTTTAGGCCAGAGAGAAATTTAGCTAGGATGAGAGGGGCATGGATGTTCTCCCGGGGCTCCCACGTTCTCTCTTCAGGACCAAACCCCTTTCAATCTACTAGAAAAAAGGTCTTCCCTCTTACCCTTTTGGTGGCCAGAATGTTCTCTACCTCAAATTCGTTTTCAGCGGAAACCGGAGCAGGAGGCGTACCTGTAGACTTGGAAAAAGAGTTAAGTACCACAGGTTTGAGGAGAGATACATGGAAGGAGTTAGGGATCCGCAAGTTGGCCGGGAGTTTCAATTTATAGGCCACCGGGTTGATCTGACTGATGACCTCCAGAGGACCGATGAACCGAGGCCCTAACTTATAGGAAGGAATCTTGAGCCGGACATACTTGGACGAGAGCCAGACCTTATCCCCTGGACGGAATTGAGGAGGATCCAGACGTTTTTTGTCAGCATGTCTTTTCATACGCTCGGATGACAGAAGGAGTGCGGATCGGGTACTCTCCCATATGGAGGAAAATTTGTTAACAAGAGATTCCGCAGCCGGATTGTCCACCGAGGTGGAGACGGGAAATGGGATCCGAGGATGCTGACCGAAGACAACAAAAAACGGGGATTTGGAGGAAGATTCGCTCTCGTGATTGTTGTAAGAAAATTCGGCCCATGGCAGGAGATCCACCCAGTCTGAATGGTGGGCATTAACGAAGTGCCGGAGGTAACTGGTCAGGTTCTGATTGATCCGCTCCACTTGACCATTGGACTGTGGGTGGTAAGCGGAGGAGAAGTCCAGGGTGACGTCTAGCAGTTTACAAGTGGCTCTCCAGAAGCGTGAAGTGAACTGTACCCCACGATCCGACACGATGTGGAGGGGCAGGCCATGAAGACGGAAGATGTGGCGGATAAAGTCTTTAGCCAGCTCGGGTGCAGACGGGAGGCCTGGCAGGGGAACGAAATGAGCCATCTTGGAAAAGCGGTCAGCGACCACCCAAATGACCGTACAACCGGCAGAGACGGGAAGATCAGTTATAAAGTCCATTGCTATATGCTGCCAGGGGGCAGCAGGTACTGGGAGCGGAAGGAGGCGACCGGCTGGCAGATGTCTCGGAACCTTGTTGCGGGCGCAGGACACACAGGCAGAAACAAAGTCTATTACGTCCTTGTGCAGGGTAGGCCACCAGTAGTGCCGGGTAATAAGCTGGAGGGTCTTTTTCTGACCGGCGTGGCCAGCTAGTTTAGACGAGTGACCCCAGTGTAGGATCTTCTCCCGATCAGGTACTGAAACGAACGTCTTACCGGGAGGGAGACTATTTAGACTCACGGGAGCCACCTGCATTACTCTGGCGGGATCGATGATGTGTTTCGGTTCCTCCTCGAGATCAGACACCAGAAAGGATCGGGACAAGGCGTCCGCCTTGATGTTTTTGTCAGCTGGGCGAAAATGAAGAATAAAATCAAAGCGAGCAAAAAACAAGGACCACCGAGCTTGGCGCGGGTTAAGTCTCTGGGCATGCTGGAGGTAAGCCAATCTTGTGGTCAGTGTAAATTAATACCGGGTGAAGAGCCCCCTCGAGCAGGTAACGCCACTCCTCCAATGCCAGTTTGATGGCCAATAACTCTCGGTCTCCTATGGAATAGTTGCGCTCAGAAGAGGAGAAGAGTTTGGAGAAGAAGCCACAAGTTACCATTCTCCCGGAAGATGATTTTTGGGTAAGTACCGCTCCGGCTCCAGAGGAGGAGGCGTCAACCTCCAGGAAGAACTGCTTGTTGCCATCTGGGCGATGCAGCACCGGGGCGGATGAGAAGGCCTGTTTTAAGGAAAGAAAGGCCTCCTCTGCTTCGGGCGGCCACTCTCTGGGATTAGTGCCCTTACGGGTGAGCGCGGAAATTGGGGCAGTCCGGGAAGAGAAGTGCGGAATGAAGAGGCGGTAGTAGTTGGCGAAGCCCAGGAACCGCTGAATGGCCTTCAACCCCTCCGGTCGGGGCCATTTCTCGATGGCAGACAGTTTCTCTGGATCCATTCGAAGGCCGGTCTGAGAAATAATGTAGCCCAAAAACGGAAGCGAGGTCTGCTCAAAGAGGCACTTCTCATATTTAGCGAAGAGGTGATTCTGCCTGAGCCTGAGCAGGACCTGACGAACGTCTCTCCGGTGAGTCTGGAGATCCGGAGAGAAGACCAAGATGTCGTCCAGGTACACCACTACGCAGGAGTAGAGAAGGTCCCGGAAGATGTCATTGACCAACTCTTGAAAGACGGCAGGAGCGTTACAGAGACCAAAGGGCATTACCAGATATTCATAGTGGCCGTCCCGGGTGTTGAATGCCGTCTTCCATTTATCCCCTTGACGGATACGGACCATGTTGTACGCCCCACAGAGGTCCAGTTTGGTGAAGATTCTAGCCCCCCTCAGACGATCAAATAATTCTGGAATGAGCGGAAGGGGGTACTTATTCTTCACCGTGATCTGGTTAAGGCCTCTATAGTCTATACAGGGACGGAGAGAGCCGTCCTTCTTTTTTACGAAAAAGAAGCCTGCTCCCGCCGGGGAGGTAGATTTCCGGATGAATCCCCTGGCCAAATTCTCCTCAATATATTCGGACATCGACCGGGTCTCAGCAGCGGACAATGGGTAAATACGCCCACGGGGAGGCGTAGTACCGGGTAACAGGTCGATAGGACAGTCGTATGGTCTATGAGGGGGTAATGTCTCTGCCTCCTTTTTATTAAAGACATCAGCAAATGACCAATAGGGATTCGGAAGTCCAGGTAGATTAGTTGGGGTAGGAGAAGGACGGGCGGGATGAACAGGAACCAAACAAGTCTTATGACAGTCCTGTCCCCAGCGAAGGACTTCTCCGGTCTGCCAGTCAAGCACGGGTGCATGTCTCTGGAGCCAAGGTAGACCTAGTAAGAGGGCGTGAGAGAGTCCAGGCAGAACATGAAAAGAGATGCTCTCAGAATGCAGCATTCCCACCTGCAGAGTTACGGATTCGGTGATGAGTTGGATGGGACGTGGTAAGAGGCCCCCATCCACAGCAGCGACAGATAATGGTACAGCCAGAGGTTTGGTGGGGATGCGGTATTTCTCTACCAGGGCCTGTGAAATAAGATTCCCGGCCGCTCCAGAGTCAAGTTGGGCAAGTTCGAAATAACGGTTCTCCCCGCAGACGATTGAGACTGACAGCAGCAGAGATGGAGAGGATTTATTCTTGTCTAGGTCGACCTCTCTGAGCGAACCTAGACACAGGCGTTTCCCGACCTCTCCGGGCAGGTACGGATCCGGTGCTCCTTACTGCCACAGTAGAAGCAGCTCCCCTCGGCACGGCGTAAGTCCTGACGGGTTTTGACCATCTTGGTCTGGTCGACCTGCATAGGCTCAGGAGAGTGTACCTGGGGAGAAACGGAGGGAGTGACGGATTTCTGAAAAGTAGGAGCTAGACGTGGAAACCTCCTCTCACGGGTGACTTCTTTGGCACGCTCCTGGAACCGTAGGTCAATCCGGGTGGCAAGTGTTATTAGGTCATCGAGAGTGGTAGGAATGTCTCGACCGGCAAGTTCATCTTTAATACGGCCGGACAGACCCTCCCAGAAGACAGATACCAGGGCGTCGTTATCCCAGGCCAGCTCCGAGGCAAGGGTACGGAACCGTATGGCATATTGGCCCACGGTGAGACTTCCCTGACGGAGGCGTAGCAGAGATGATGCAGATGAGGTCTTCCGTCCGGGTTCGTCGAAGACCTTCCGGAAAGCCGTGAGAAAGGCAGGCAAGTCGGACACCAGGGGGTCTCCTCTCTCCCATAGAGGATTTAGCCAGGCCAGGGCCTCCCCGGTGAGATGGGACATGATGAAGGCAATTTTGGCCCGGTCGGAGTTAAACTGGTGGGACAGGAGTTCAAAGTGCAGGGTGCACTGATTTATAAAGCCCCGAGCCTGAGCGGAGTCGCCTCCGAAGCGAGGAGGTGCGGAAAGCCGGCGTCCGGGGTAGGATACCATAGTATTGGTGGGCAGCGGAGCTGCCGGATTGCGAGTCATGGCTCTGGCGGTGGTTGCTGGTGGAGCAGTCAGAGTGTCCAGGCGAGTATTGACATTCCGCAGGTGACCCAGGATGGACTCCTGTTGGGACCTCTGACGGGACAGTTCATGACACAGGTCCGAGAGTGAGGGAGCTTGGGTGCCACCGGGTTCCATGGCCCGAGCAAACTGTAACGGGTCTGGGAGGCGGAACCTCTGAGCTACTATACAAGGGGGCGGTCCTTGTAAGGGAGCGGGTGGCGACCAGGGAAGACGGGCAGGCAGTCACAGCAGGCGACCGGGACAGTCTCTGAGTGAACGGGCTGGAGGCCACGGCAAGTGACCGGGGCAGTCTCTGGATGAACGGGCAGGAGATCACGGCAAGTGACCGGGGCAGTCTCTGGATGAACGGGCAGGAGGTCACGGCAAGTGACCGGGGCAGTCTCTGGATGAACGGGCAGGAGGTCATGGCAAGTGACCGGGGCAGTCTCTGGGTAAAGGGTAGGTACGACCTGTGATGGCAGAGCCTCCAGGTAGGCTAGCAGGCAGATGGTTGATGTGTGCTCCCAGGTGAGCAAGCGAGAGTCTCTGGAATGGCAGGTGGTCACAGCACGTGACGGCGGAGCCTCCAGGTAGGCTAGCAGGCAGGTAACAGGTGTGCACTCCCAGGTGAGCGGGCAGGAGTCTCTGGAATGGCAGGTGGTCACAGCACGTGACGGCGGAGCCTCCAGGTAGGCTAGCAGGCAGGTAACAGGTGTGCATTCCCAGGTGAGCGGGCAAGCTGGTCCATAGACAGACTGACAGGAGTTGGAGGGCAGACCGTCGGACCTCAGGCTAGCAGGCAGGTAGCAGAGGAGCGCTCCCAGGTGAGCGGGCAAGCTGGTCCTTAGACAGACTGACAGGAGTCGGTAGGCAGACCGTCGGACCTCAGGCTAGCAGGCAGGTAACAGGTGTGCGCTCCCAGGTGAGCGGGCAGGAATCAGACAGCAAACTGGCAGGAATCTGGCAGGTAACTGGCAACGGGACCTGAGGGCTGAAGCAGAGTAGTGAACAGTGCAACAAAATTGCTCGGGCACCTCCATTTTGGAGGAGGTGCCTTATATATGGTGAAGTCCTCCGACCATTGGCCGGGGACTCCTTAGGATGGCGCGCGCGGCCCCCTTAAGAGGGAGGGAGCGCGCGCGCGCGCGCCCTAAGCACAGTGGCCGGGAAGGAGCGCGCGCTGCCAGCAGAGCGGGAGGAAGACGCCGGGCTCGGAGCAGAGGGGTGAGGGGAACAGCGTCCCTGCCTAGCAGAGGGCAGGGACGCCGGCGCTACACATGTGCTAAGGCTAAAACAAGTAGCTGAGGAAGCAGTGGCCGCGAATACATTATAATTGACCAAATGTTTCATCTGCCACTGTACAAACTTGGCGCACCTCAACAAACACACATACGCCCTAAACTCACATGTGTAGTTGTACCTGTACTGTGTCCGTTCTCGCACAGATAACCGGAGACCTAACCCCATGGACTTCTGGTGCAGAAGATTGGACCTGTTGCAAGAACTGGCCCATTTTGCCATGGGAATACTGTTGTATCCAGCCTCCCATGTACTGTCTGAGAGGATATTCAGCATGGCTGGTAGCTTTATAATGCCCAAGCTGACCAGATTGTCCCCCGCAAGCATGGAAAACATTACATTTGCCAAAATTAATCAGGCATGGATCAGTGCCAACTTTCATAATTCTACTGTTGATGACAATGATAAGAAAGGCCAAAGCATCTGCCCGCCCAGCCATCATTTTCTACACTGTTAAGCTGCTGCCAGTGCTGATGCCTCTGGGCCTGCCAGGAATCCCTGCATGTATATGACGCGCCCCTGGGCCTGTGTCGCGCTGCGTTGCGCACGCGGGAGCTTACCCGGAGCCGGATCTGTTGAGGGTTGTAGTCTCGTGGCGGTGACCCGGTCCGTGCCCAGGGAGTCAAACTGGACGGCAGTAGATGTGGTACGACTACGCCACCCGTTGAATGCAGCTTATGGAGCTGCCGCTGCAGGACAGTCCGCTGAGGCCGGTGGATGGATGGTGCAGCGGGGATGGTATAACCCCCAACAGGAGGGGTATGGCCTCAGGGCAGCCGACGTGGATGATGGGGGTAGCAGGAACCACTCAGAGACGGTGCGGTGTAATTCAGGGTCTTTACTGGTAACAACGATAGACCCTCCCGGAGTACTTGCTAGCGAACGGGGCCTGGTCAGTCCTTGAGCAGATGGGATCTCCCCTGGCCAGGCGGAGTTGTAGGCCTCCCAAACTGACTGTACTCTTCTGGCTACCTTGCTAGAGGCGGGTATAAGTAGCCCACGTCCCTGAGTGTACCGTGTGGTGCTCACCCGTATGGCCGGTGACTCGGGGCCTTCTAATGGCTTCCGCTCCACGATGGCGGTGCTGGTCCCACGCGTGTGACCGTGCCTTCGGGCTTCTTGGCCAGAGGACCTGAAATCCCCTGCCTGACGGATTCTGCTGCTGGGTAGGAATTAGTCCCCACAGCCTCGGACTCCGGGTCCGGTAAGAAATCTTCTCAGTCAGGGCGAGCTCTGCAGCTGCCAGCCCCTGACTCGTAGTAGTATTGCTCCCACTGAGCTTCTGCTGTTTCTTCCTATGCTGCTTCTTGTCTCTACTCTCCTTGACTCCTAACCCTGCTTCAGCCCCGGGTTTATATAGGGGAAGTTCTTCCCCTCCCAAGACTGGGCAGGAGGTGTGGTATGCACAGGATCCCTGACCAAAGGACCTCCCACCTGCTCTCAGACATAACATCTCTATCACTGTGGCAACCAGACCCCTGGGGTGTCACATTCCCCCCTAGTGAAATTTAGTACTCCGGGACTAAACATATTTTAGAAAAACATAACAAGATAAAAACAATAATAATACAATAAGAAAAACATATAAAGATGGTTACGGTATGTCCGTAACCGGGTGCAGTCTTTGAAGAAAGCAAGGTGTCCATTTCACCAAAACAGGGAGACGTAACCAGGTAGGGGTCTGTCCTACCCCGAGTCCTTAACAGTCTCTAGTCCATCCTGGGTTACGCTCCAACTATGTACAAGGATTCCCGGTAATCCACCAAGGATTCCTAAAAGTAACTGGAAACACAAAATTATACACAAGCAACAATACACAGGTAAACATAAATAAAACAATTTATACACTTCAAATCCTCCAGCGTGCGGGTAACTGGCCTCTAGTGGCCCTAGTGGACCTACGGAGCTGACTGTCTGGCCCTGAACTACAGGGTGTAGGAGCTGTCAAGGGTAAACTGGGCAGCTGTCTACCGGCTCTTTGTCTCACTAGGGGTACGGCAGGCTCACTATAAGCAGAGGGTTGATCCTCCTGTTCTGCTTGTGTGGAGTCTTCTGCCTCCTGGACCGGCTGTTCTTCCAGCTCTACCTGTTGCTCCGTAGGTGCTTGGGATGCTGGTTGGAGGAAGGTGAGTACGGGTACCACAACTGCACCATTGACTTGAGTCCAAGACCGAGGGAAGTCCCCGAGCACAGTACTAACCATATCTTCCCTTTCCTCTACAGGTCGATGGTCTTCTTGTTCCTCTTCAGGGTTCCTCAGTTGTTCGGGACACTTCTTCAGGTGGTCCCGGGATACAATAGCTGTGGTTTCCCCTCCGTCTTTACTGATGGTACAAACCTTCGGGTTCTTGTGGCTTGAGGGCAGTACGGTGTACGGGTCCTTTTCCCACTGGTCGTCCAACTTGTGGAGCCGTCTCTTCCTCTTCAAGACCTGCTCTCCGGGTACCAGGGGAACAGCGGGAGCATACTGGTTGTAAGTTTTCTCTTGTCTTTCCCTAGCCTGACAGAGACTTCGCTCCACGCTCTCCTGTACTCTCCGGTACTGCTGCTGCCTCTCGGTGTCCCAGTCTGTTTCTGGTGAAGTGTCCTCGGGTGTCAGGACTCCCATTTCCAGGTCAACAGGTAACTTACCAGGTCTTGCCCTCATTAGGTAAGCCGGGGTACAGTTGGTGGAACCTACCGGGATGTGGTTGTATAGGTCCACCAGATCGGGCAACTTCTCAGGCCACAGACTGCGTTCTTCCAGGGGCAACGTTTTTAAAAGATCCATTACCACCTGGTTCATTTTCTCACAAAGTCCATTAGTTTGCGGATGGTAGGGTGTCGTCCTTATCTTCCGGCAGCCATACAGATTGCAGAATTCCTGGAAGACCTCCGCTTCAAAGGCAGGTCCCTGGTCCGTCAGCACTTGGTTCGGGTACCCGTGTGGACGGCAAAAGTGCTGCTGGAGGGCTCTAGCTGCTGTTTGAGCCGTTAAGTCCTTGACGGGGACGACAACCAAGAACCGGGAGTAATGATCCACGATGGTTAACGCGTAGACGTAGCCACTTCTGCTTGGGGTCAGTTTTACATGATCCAAGGCTACCAGTTCCAACGGTTGCCGGGTGACGATGGACTGCAGGGGAGTCTTCTGGCTGGCACGGTCCTTCCTTCTCAGGTTGCACGGGCCACAGTCTCTGCACCACTTCTCAATGGTTCCCCTCATGCCTACCCAGTGGAATCGCTCGCGCAGCAGGAACTCCAGCTTCTTCCACCCGAAGTGTCCAGCTCCGTCGTGGTATGCCTCCATCACCATGGCTGCGTCTCTTCGTGGCACCACTACTTGCCAGAGTAGTTCATGCGTCCGGGAGTTAACCATTCTGCGGCACAACTTCCCCTTGTAAAGGAACAGTCGACTCTTCTCTGCCCATAGTTGTTTGGCTTCCTCCGGAGCGTCTGGTTCAAGGCAAGCCTCCGGGCGAGTCAGCATCTCCTTCACCAGTCGGACGGCAGGGTCGCTGTCTTGCGTTTCCGCCCAGTTGTAGTGAGGTAAGGGGTTCAACGTAGCAGCCTGCTTACTCCTTACCCGGTGGGAATACTGGATGGTCCCATGACGGTGGAACGCAGGGAGTTCAACTTCTTCCAGTCCCTCCGGATCTTCTCCTTCGTCCGGCAGGTTGGGCATCCTGGACAGGGCATCCGCGTTGGTATTGGAGCGTCCGGCCCGGTATTTGATTGTGAATTCGTAGTTGGACAGACGGGCCATCCACCTCTGCTCCAGGGCACCGAGTCTTGCCGTGTCCAGGTGTGTCAACGGGTTGTTATCCGTGTACACGGTGAACCGGGAAGAAGCGAGATAATGCTTAAAGCGCTCGGTGACTGCCCATACTACGGCCAGGAACTCTAGCTTAAATGAGCTGTAATTCTCGGGGTTCCTTTCGGTGGGTCGCAGTTTTCGGCTGGCGTAGGCGATTACTCGTTCCTTCCCCTGCTGGATCTGGGACAGTACGGCTCCTAGCCCGATGTTACTGGCGTCGGTGTAGAGGATAAAGGGCTGGCTATAATCCGGGTACGCCAGGATTTCGTCCCCCGTGAGGGCCATCTTCAGCTGGCGGAAGGACTCTTCTTCCAGCTCCTCCCATTTGAAGGGCGGCTTCTGGTTCTTGGCCTTCCGGGACTGGCCTATCAGGAGGTCCTGCATAGGTGCTGCCTTTTTGGTGAAACCGGGAATAAACCTTCGGTAGTAGCCTACCAACCCGAGGAACTGCCGCACTTCTTTTACGCTGGAGGGGCTTGGCCATTCCTTAATTGCGGTGATCTTATCAGGGTCGGGAGCCACTCCGTCAGCGCTCACCACGTGTCCCAGGTACTGCACCTTTGGTTTCAGGAGGTGACACTTGGAGGGTTTCACCTTTAGGCCGTAACTCGCCAGAGCTTCGAACACTTCCGCCAGGTGTTTCAGGTGGTCCTCATACGTCTTGGAATATACGATGACATCGTCCAGGTACAACAGGACCGTCTCGAAGTTTCTGTGGCCCAGACAACACTCCATTAGTCGTTGGAAGGTTCCTGGTGCGTTGCAGAGTCCGAATGGCATGCAGGTGAACTCGCTAAGTCCCATCGGGGTGGTGAATGCGGTCTTCTCCCGGTCCGCCTCTGCTACAGGAACCTGCCAGTACCCGCTAGTGATATCCAAGGTATAGAAGAAGTTAGCAGTTCTTAAAGCAGCCAATGACTCCTCTAACCTTGGTAAGGGGTACGCATCCTTGTGTGTGATACGGTTGATTTTCCGGTAATCTACACACATCCTCATGGTGTTGTCTTTTTTTCTGACTAAGACTAGTGGAGCTGCCCAGGGGCTACAGCTATCCCTGATCACCCCAGCCTCCTTCATGTCTCTAAGCATCCCCTTGGCGTGTTGGTAGTGGGCAGGGGGTACGGGTCGATACCTCTCTTTTATAGGAGGATGGTCTCCCGTGGGGATGTGGTGTTCTACCCCCTTGACTCGCCCGAAGTCTAACGGGTGTTTACTGAACACTCTCTCGTACTCCTGAACCACCCGATAGACTCCTTGTTTCTGGTGTGAGGGAGTGGAGTCAGTACCCAGATGTAGTTGCTGACACCAGTCCTCCATGTTTTTCTTAGAGCCGTTACCTTCCTCCGGGTGAGATGGAGGCAAGGGTTCCACAGATTGTATAGAATTTTGGTTAATGGTATATAATCTGGCTAGCGTGGCATACCGGGGCAGGTACACTTCCCTCTCCCCGATATTTATTATGCGAACGGGCACCCTCCCATGGCGTACATCAACCACCCCCCGTGCTGTCAAAATGGTGGGCCTACTGTCCGAGTAAACTGGTTTTACCATTGCCTGGTAATCTCTACCTCTCAGACCAATAGCTGCCCGGCACCAAATCATCATTTCACTTTTTGGGGGCATGGCAATAGGAAAAGGGTCACACATTCTTACGCTACCAATCTCACCGCCGGAGAGTTCCACCTGTTGCCGTCGCATCAGTGCCCGGATCTCTTTCTGGAGCACCCGCTGCTCGCCGGAGCTGGCGTTCTTGGCAACCTGCTGTAAAAGGAAAATCACCTCTGCAAGACAATTTTCAATTACATTAGTTCCTAGAGTTATGTTTGGGTGACTCTCATGTTTGTCAATATCTACAATGATCAGTCCCTGTGCTGCCAGTTCGACTCTACCGATTTTGATGGTCACCTCTTTAAATCCGATCTGTGGCACGGGCTGGCCATTGCTGGCGATGATACTCAAGTCGTTGTCAGGGTAGCGGGTAATATCCGAGTCATTCCAGTACTGCTTAAAGAGCACGTACGGGATGGTGGTGACCTGTGACCCGGTGTCCAGTAAGGCACTCATGGGAATGCCATCCAGTACCACAGGCAAGACTGGACGTCCTCCCACATATCTGTCGCGCCAGTTCGATGGGCCTGGTGATCTTTTTCCTGGGGGTTGGCCCTCTACCCCAGGTTGTGCCCGTTTAAAGAACAGTACCTTGCCATATGTCCAGGTTGATTGCAGCGGCGGCAGATGGGTCGTCCGTCCTCGCTGTATCGGTCACTGGGTCTTCCTCTGGCCGGTGGGGTCCTCCTTGGTCGACGCCACGGGATGTCCTCCGGTCCGGATGCCAGCTGGACCTTCCCTGGGGTGGAAGCCTGTAAAGACTGCACAGTTCGGGTTAGCGCAGCAACGCTCTTAGCTAGCTCTTGGACCTGATGGTGTAGGTCTGGAGCCGGGTCATTGTCCAAAGCCTGCGCATCAGCTCCCACAGGCCCTGCCGACAAGGGCGCCGCCTCCTGGTGGTAAGTGATAGCAGGGCGCTTGTGGGTCACAACGCCACCCGGTGCCGGTTCTCGGAGCACCCGGATGGCTCTGTCCTTGAACTGTGCAAAGCCCAGATGGGGATCCTGTAAGGCCATTGCCCGCAACTGGGTTCGGTGGGTATTACAATACAGTCCCTCTATAAACTGTTCGGTCAACAGCCTGTCCTCGTTTCCCACTCCATCAGGATCGGTCTGCTTAATGGCCCTCAGGTCCTCTTGTATATTTTAGTGCATAGTCCCTTATACTCTCATGCGCTCGCTGCTTGCACCCGTAGAATCTAAGCTTAATCTCGGCTGAGGTGCGGGTATCAAAGGTGTCCTTCAGCCGGGTTAGTATCCCTGCGACAGTCTTCCTCCCAGGTGGCCAGGATTTTACTTCCCTTTTGGCTGCCCCGGTTAGTTGGGCCACCAGGATGCTCACTTTTTGCTCTTCTGTGAGGGGGTACACCTGGAAGAGGCTATCCAGCTTTTCTCTAAAGTCATGCAGGGTATGTGACTCCCCTGAGTACTGGGGTAGCCAAGCTGCTCCCGGGATATAGGGCATGGTGAAGGGCATCACTGCAGCAGCGGTAGCGCTGGCGGGGGTTGAGGCAGTGAAGCTCTCCTCCGTATCCGACATCTTCCTCCCCCCTAGTGGACCGTGGCCTACCTTGCGATGATCCTCTTCCGTAGGCCGCGGCTCCGCAGTGGATCGTCAGGGTTGAGGACCTTCCGTCGCGCTCCTGTGACGTCGGCGTCTGCTGGGCTCCTTCCAGGACCTTACGCAACGTCCGGACGTGAGGCGGGGCTTCAGTTCTCGCGCGCTTTCGGAGTCCACGCCCCTCTTCTTCCCGCGCGGCGTCCTCAAGATGGCGTCCAATGGCGGGAAAACTCCACGGATGGCGGGAAGAAGGCAGAAGATGGCGCCGGATGGCGGGAATCTTCACCACAGGTAAGTTTGAAAAGTCTCTTTTTCAGGCACGCAGTACCCGGTGGTTGCGGGCACGAAATCCTGCCGACTACGCCAAAGTTGACGCGCCCCTGGGCCTGTGTCGCGCTGCGTTGCGCACGCGGGAGCTTACCCGGAGCCGGATCTGTTGAGGGTTGTAGTCTCGTGGCGGTGACCCGGTCCGTGCCCAGGGAGTCAAACTGGACGGCAGTAGATGTGGTACGACTACGCCACCCGTTGAATGCAGCTTATGGAGCTGCCGCTGCAGGACAGTCCGCTGAGGCCGGTGGATGGATGGTGCAGCGGGGATGGTATAACCCCCAACGGGAGGGGTATGGCCTCAGGGCAGCCGACGTGGATGATGGGGGTAGCAGGAACCACTCAGAGACGGTGCGGTGTAATTCAGGGTCTTTACTGGTAACAACGATAGACCCTCCCGGAGTACTTGCTAGCGAACGGGGCCTGGTCAGTCCTTGAGCAGATGGGATCTCCCCTGGCCAGGCGGAGTTGTAGGCCTCCCAAACTGACTGTACTCTTCTGGCTACCTTGCTAGAGGCGGGTATAAGTAGCCCACGTCCCTGAGTGTACCGTGTGGTGCTCACCCGTATGGCCGGTGACTCGGGGCCTTCTAATGGCTTCCACTCCACGATGGCGGTGCTGGTCCCACGCGTGTGACCGTGCCTTCGGGCTTCTTGGCCAGAGGACCTGAAATCCCCTGCCTGACGGATTCTGCTGCTGGGTAGGAATTAGTCCCCACAGCCTCGGACTCCGGGTCCGGTAAGAAATCTTCTCAGTCAGGGCGAGCTCTGCAGCTGCCAGCCCCTGACTCGTAGTAGTATTGCTCCCACTGAGCTTCTGCTGTTTCTTCCTATGCTGCTTCTTGTCTCTACTCTCCTTGACTCCTAACCCTGCTTCAGCCCCGGGTTTATATAGGGGAAGTTCTTCCCCTCCCAAGACTGGGCAGGAGGTGTGGCATGCACAGGATCCCTGACCAAAGGACCTCCCACCTGCTCTCAGACATAACATCTCTATCACTGTGGCAACCAGACCCCTGGGGTGTCACATATATATGTTATGTCTATATGTTATATCTATAATGTGCTGCCGCTCCTGGTGCTACCAGTGCTAGCTACATACAGCTAGATATCTCTTGCCTGCCCCATCCTATTCTATACTGCGCGTCTTATACCATTTCCACTGCTGGTAGATGGCCACGCAAGCTATATATCTCCTTCCTGTCCACTGTTTTTTATAGCCTTACTGTACTGTTGCCAGGGCTGCCAGTTAGTCTACACTGTGGGGTTTCTGCCACTGCCACGTCTACAGCGACTGCTGACAGACTTCCACAAACCTTTCCTATTTGATTGTTCTGTAGCAACAATGTACTGCTAAATAAAACCAATACTCTATTCAGGGTAAACAAACTTGAAAAATCTCTCATGAAAAGGAATACGTTTTACATGTTTTCTTTTAAGAAGCCATTCAAATTCAAAGTAGTGACACTGTTCCTGCTCCCTAAAAAAAAGGATAATTTTTGGAAGGCTTGGTAAAAAGTAATTGTTTCATCATTTTCCTAATAGCAAACCAGTAGCTAATCCCAAAATAATAACTTTTCCACAGCTTGTTGAGAAACTATTGTTTCTTCTCTTTTCCAACAGTGAACCTGTTGCTGATCCCAAAATGCGGATGATTTTTGGGAGGCTTGTTAAAAACGTATAGCTTTTTCATTTAACAAACATTTTGCTGTTTCTAAAACCGGCATAATTTTTGGACCACCTCTTGTCAAGAATTCTCGGCTTCTTCCTTGTATGAACACCAACAAGCTAGGCATCTGCCCCATAAGGTATTGGTTACCACCAGATACCAATCGTTTTCCCCCAGTCAGATATGTTGAGGTCATTTTGACATTTATGAGGCTCTGTTTGTGTTTGAGAGCTCTAAAGGGGTCAAGTTCACTTCCAGAAGACCTGAATGTCAAGCGCTTGAAGGCTTTGCAGTATTGCGATTTGTGGCGATATGTGCCAAATCAATGAGCTGAGAATAGAATTTTTGGGAAAAAACGTGAAGAAGTCTGTAAATTAAAATTTTAAAAGATTTGATAATTTCTAATAGTCATGTAAATTACTTATATCTCATGAGTGATTTGTCTGCTAGACAAAAATATTTCTTAAAGGGAATCTGTCAGGTCCTGTGACGCTATTAACCTGCAGATATAGAGTTAATTTTCAGGTTAATAGTTTTATAAAGGAACCCTGCTACAGTACTGAAAGAACCTGTGAGAAAATGAAGTTTTTCTCCTGGGAGCCACCACTTTCAGTCAAGTAAGCATAACTGGAGCGAATAGTGATTGCTCACAGCACTGAGAGCGGTGGCTGTTACCATACCCTGGGACTGATTGACAGCTGGCTCCGAAGTGCATCGGTACTGTGCTGGCAGTCAGTCAGTACTGGGGCGTGCTTACAGCTGTTGGTCTGCATGACTGAAAGCCGGCGGCTCCCGGGAGAAAGAAAGTTAATTTTCTCCTTGGTATCGCACTTTAAGTACTGTGGCCAAACAGCTATGCAGCACTATTAACCTGCAGATTAACCCTATATCTTCAGGTTAATGGTTATCGGACCTGACAGGCTTCCTTTAAATATGTACAGTAATAACTCAATTGTTTACCTAGGTTTAATTAAAAGGTGCCACATATTTTTTTCTGACTGCACTGTCTCATTAAGATTAAAGACTTTTCTTATATACATTAGTACCATTCTGGACTGTTTGCATTGGTATCTGAGTGACCTACTTGTTTAAACTTACATGTGTGTCCTTTGATAAAATAATTACTTACAGCAGTACCCTCGAGCCAGGAACACCTGTCGTGTAGGAGAATAAAGCTGGTGGTCTGCGCTGCCTATGTTGGACTCAAGAGACCAAAAGACGATAGGGAAATTTGACCATGCGGTTTATTCTCTACACGTTTTGACTGTGGCTCTCCTGATGAAGAAGTTGGCACAAGTTCGAAACACGTACAGAATAAACCGCATGGTCAACATTCCCTATCGTCCTTTGGTCTTTCAAGTCCAACATCAGCAGCGCAGACTACCACCCCTATTTTCCTACTATTTATTCTTGGGTCTAAGGCTGTGTTTCCCAAATCCATGCTTTCCAACAGATCATGTGTTCAGGGTTTCTTTAGTATTGCACAAGTGATGGAATTATTATCGAAGCGTCAGAAATAGCCTTGGTATCTAGAAAAGGGAATCCGGCTCGACGGATAAAATCTTCAACTATATTGATGCAGTGTTAAAATATCCTTACATTCATGTGTAGTCCATAAACTGGAACATCAATGCATTTCTGGTGCGCACCGTGCCCTTTCTTACTCCTGATGTACTAAATAAAATAGAAGTGCATTTAAATAGCGTTCAGTTCCTGTGAGCGCACACAAGACTAATGCTACGAGATCAAGGAACAAGAGAGAAGGTAATTAAAAGAGAAGAATTCCATTGCGGATTTTTCATTCAAGCGAAATACTGATACAGGGTAAAATTATTGAGCACAAAGAATTAAAGCACAATGTGAATATTAACAATACATAAAGGATAATACATGAAGAAAACACAAAAAAACTTAAGCAGGATACCAAAAATTAGTGTGCAAGATTAAGTATAAACTAATAATTAAATATTAAGTTATACTTACCCTGGTCAGCTGTGAAGATCAGCCTGCTTTTTGAATATCAGAGTTATTTGTTCCTGACCTTGGCTCATATTTCTGACTACTAGACTGTGCCTTGCTTTTATGTTTCTGAACCTGAACTCCTGGCTTTGACTTAGCAAACATCGCACAGATTCTTTGTCAGCTTACTCCACCGGCCAGCAGCCAATCCATGGTTGCAATTCAGAGCTTCTTGTTTAAGTCCAGATTTCTTTCTACTGGTTAAAGGGTGAAGGCCAGTGTTCTTATGGGACCTGCTAAATGGAGTGGCTTGTGCAAAGCCTATCCGCGGAAGCCCTAATAAGAGCTGCCAGCCTTCTACATGCACTTCTCCATGACAAATATGATATACGTGATGCCATTCATCAAGGTATACCAAGCTAAAAAACGAAGGTAATGGCTTCTGTCTATAATTGACTCATCTCATCACAACGACATATTTTACAATGAATCCAAACTGACAATGACAGACCCCTTAAAGGGGTTTTTTGGTCCAAATCGATAAGTCTGCAGTCACTCTATGTGACTTCAGACTTGTGTATCCCCCCAGTGCACGCACTGTGGGCTGCGGAGATTCGCCATTTTCTGAGCTGCAACTAGAGGGTACGTATGTGACGCGCCCCTGGGCCTGTGTCGCGCTGCGTTGCGCACGCGGGAGCTTACCCGGAGCCGGATCTGTTGAGGGTTGTAGTCTCGTGGCGGTGACCCGGTCCGTGCCCAGGGAGTCAAACTGAGCGGCGGTGTATCAGCGGTAGATGTTGGACGACTACGCCACCCGTTGAGTACAGCTAAGGAGCTGCTGCTGCAGGGCAGACCGCTGAGGCCGGTGGTAGGATTGTGCAGCGTGATAGTATAACCCCCAACGGGAGGGGTATGGCCTCAGGGCAGCCGATGTGGATGATGGGGGTAGCAGGAACCACTCGGAGACGGTACGGTGTAGTTCAGGGTCTTTACTGGTGACAAAGATAGACCCTCCCGGAGTACTGGCTAGCGATTGGGGCCTGGTCAGTCCTTGAGCAGATGGGATCTCCCCTGGCCAGGCGGAGTTGTAGGCCTCCCAAACTAACTGTACTCTTCTGGCTACCTTGCTAGAGGCGGGTATAAGTAGCCCACGTCCCTGAGTGTACCGTGTGGTGCTCACCCGTATGGCCGGTGACTCGGGGCCTTCGGGTTTCTTGGCCAGAGGACCTGGAATCCCCTGCCTGACGGATTCTGCTGCTGGGTAGGAGTTAGTCCCCACAGCCTCGGACTCCGGGTCCGGTAAGAAATCTTCTCAGTCAGGGCGAGATCTGCAGCTGCCAGCCCCTGACTCCTTGTAACACTGCTCCCACAGAGCTCCTGATGTTCTGTTCCTATATTTGCTTCTTTTCTCTGTCTCTACTTCTTCTCTACTCACTAACCCTGCCTCAGCCCTAGGTTTATATAGGGGAAGTTCTTCCCCTCCCAGGATTGGGCAGGAGGTGTGGCATGCATAGGATTCCTGACCAAGAGACCTCCCACCTGCTCTCAGACGTAATATCTCTATCACTGTGGCAACCAGACCCCTGGGGTGTCACATTCCCCCCTAGTGAAATTTAGTACTCCGGGACTAAACATATTTTAGAAAAACATAACAAGATATAACAATAACAATACAATAAAGAAACACATAAAGGTGGTCACGGCATGTCCGTAACCGGGTGCAGTCTTTGAAGAAAGCAAGGTGTCCATTTCACCAAAACAGGGAGACGTAACCAGATAGGGGTCTGTCCTGCCCCGAGTCCTTAACAGTCTTTAGTCCGTCCTGGGTTACGCTCCAACTATGTACACAGGATTCCCGGTAAATCCACCAAAGACTCCTATAAACAACTAGAAACACATAATTATACACAAGCAACAAGAAAAACAGGTAACCACAAATAAAACAATTTATACACTTCAAATCCTCCAACGTGCGGGTAACTGGCCTCTAGTGGCCCTAGTGGACCTACGGAGCTGACTGTCTGGCCCTGAACTACAGGGTGTAGGAGCTGTCAAGGGTAAATTGGGCAGCTGTCTACGGGCCCTTTGGCTCACTAGGGATATGGCAGGCTCACTGCAAGCAGAGGGTTGATCCTCCTGATCTGCTGGTGTGGGGTCTTCTGCCTCCTGGACCGGCTGTTCTTCCAGCTCTACCTGTTGCTCCGTAGGTGCTTGGGATGCTGGTTGGAGGAAGGTGAGTACGGGTACCACAACTGCACCATTGACTTGAGTCCAAGACCGAGGGAAGTCTCCGAGCACAGTACTAACCATATCTTCCCTTTCCTCTACGGGTCGATGGTCTTCTTGTTCCTCTTCAGGGTTCCGTAGCTGTTCAGGACACTTCTTCAGGTGATCCCGGGATACAATGGCTGTGGTCTCCCCTCCGTCTTTACTGATGGTACAGACCTTCGGGTTCTCGTGGCTTGAGGGCAGTACGGTGTACGGGTCCTTCTCCCACTGGTCGTCCAACTTGTGGAGCCGTCTTTTCCTCTTCAAGACCTGCTCTCCGGGCACCAGGGGAACAGCAGGAGCATACTGGTTGTAAGTTTTCTCTTGTCTCTCCCTAGCCTGACAGAGACTTCGCTCCACGCTCTCCTGTACTTTCCGGTACTGCTGCTGCCTCTCTGTGTCCCAGTCTGCTTCTGGTGAAGTGTCCTCGGGTGTCAGGACTCCCATTTCCAGGTCAACAGGTAACTTACCAGGTCTCGCCCTCATTAGGTATGCCGGGGTACAGTTGGTGGAACCTACCGGGATGTGGTTGTATAGGTCCACCAGATCGGGCAGCTTCTCAGGCCACAGACTGCGTTCTTCCAGGGGCAATGTTTTCAGAAGATCCATTACCACCTGGTTCATTTTCTCACAAAGTCCATTAGTTTGCGGATGATAGGGTGTCGTCCTTATCTTCCGGCAGCCATACAGATTGCAGAATTCCTGGAAGACCTCCGCTTCAAAGGCAGGTCCCTGGTCCGTCAGCACTTGGTCCGGGTACCCGTGTGGACGGCAGAAGTGCTGCTGGAAGGCTCTAGCTGCTGTTTGAGCCGTTAAGTCCTTGACGGGGACGACAACCAAGAACCGGGAGTAATGATCCACGATGGTTAACGCGTAGACGTAGCCACTTCTGCTTGGGGTCAGTTTTACATGATCCAAGGCTACCAGTTCCAACGGCTGCCGGGTGACGATGGACTGCAGGGGAGTCTTCTGGCTGGCACGGTCCTTCCTCCTCAGGTTGCACGGGCCACAGTCTCTGCACCACCTCTCGATGGTTCCCCTCATGCCTACCCAATGGAACCGCCCGCGCAGCAGGAACTCCAGCTTCTTCCATCCGAAATGCCCAGCTCCATCGTGGTATGCCTCCATCACCATGGCTGCGTCTCGTCGTGGCACCACTACTTGCCAGATTAGTTCATGCGTCTGGGAGTTAACCATCCTGCGGCACAACTTCCCCTTGTAAAGGAACAGTCTACTCTTTTCTGCCCACAGTTGCTTGGCTTCCTCCGGAGCGTCTGGGTCAAGGCGAGCCTCTGGCCGAGTCAGCATCTCCTTCACCAGCCGGACGGCAGGGTCACTGTCTTGCGTTTCCGCCCAGTTGTAGTGAGGTAAGGGGTTAAGCGTAGCGCCTTGCTTACTCCTTACCCGATGGGAATACTGGATAGTCCCATGACGGTGAAACGCGGGGAGTTCGACTTCTTCCAGTCCCTCTGGATCTTCTCCTACGTCCGGTAGGTTTGGCATCCTGGACAGGGCGTCCGCGTTGGTATTGGAGCGTCCTGCCCGGTATTTGATGGTGAACTCGTAGTTGGACAGGCGGTCCATCCATCTCTGCTCTAGGACACCGAGTCTTGCCGTGTCCAGGTGTGTCAACGGGTTGTTATCCGTGTACACGACGAACCGGGAAGAAGCGAGGTAGTGCTTAAAGCGTTCAGTGACTGCCCACACCACTGCCAGGAACTCTAGCTTAAATGAGCTGTAATTCTCAGGGTTTCTTTCGGTGGGTCGCAGTTTTCGGCTGGCGTAAGCGATTACTCGCTCTTTCCCCTGCTGGATCTGGGACAGCACGGCTCCTAGCCCGATGTTACTTGCGTCGGTGTAGAAGATAAAGGGCTGGCTGTAATCCGGGTACGCCAGGATTTCATCCCCCGTGAGGGCCATCTTCAGCTGGCGGAAGGACTCTTCTTCCAACTTCTCCCATCTGAAGGGCGGCTTCTGGTTCTTGGCCTTCCGGGACTGGCCTATCAGGAGGTCCTGCATAGGAGCTGCCTTTTTGGTGAAACCGGGGATGAACCTGCGGTAGTAGCCTACCAACCCGAGGAACTGCCGCACTTCCTTTACACTGGAGGGACTTGGCCATTCCTTAATTGCGGTGATCTTATCAGGGTCGGGAGCCACTCCGTCAGCGCTCACCACGTGTCCCAGGTACTGCACCTTTGGTTTCAGGAGGTGACACTTGGAGGGTTTCACCTTTAGGCCGTAGCTTGCCAGAGCTTCGAACACTTCCGCCAGGTGTTTCAGGTGGTCCTCATAAGTCTTAGAATATACGATGACATCGTCCAGGTACAACAGGACCGTCTCGAAGTTTCTGTGGCCCAGACAGCACTCCATTAATCGTTGGAAGGTTCCTGGTGCGTTGCAGAGTCCGAACGGCATACAGGTAAACTCGCTAAGTCCCATCGGGGTGGTGAATGCGGTCTTCTCCCGGTCCGCCTCTGCTACAGGAACCTGCCAGTACCCACTAGTGAGATCCAAGGTAGAGAAGAAGTTAGCAGATCTTAAAGCAGCCAAAGACTCCTCTATCCTTGGTAAGGGGTACGCATCCTTGTGTGTGATACGGTTGATTTTCCGGTAATCTACACACATCCTCATGGTGTTGTCTTTCTTTTTGACTAAGACTAGTGGAGCTGCCCAGGGGCTACAGCTATCCCTGATCACCCCAGCCTCCTTCATTTCTCAAAGCATCCCCTTGGCGTGTTGGTAGTGTGCAGGGGGTACGGGTCGATACCTCTCTTTTATGGGAGGATGGTCTCCCGTGGGGATGTGGTGTTCTACCCCCTTGACTCGCCCGAAGTCTAACGGGTGTTTACTAAACACTCTCTCGTACTCTTGAACCACCCGATAGACTCCCTGTTTCTGGTGTGAGGGAGTGGAGTCAGTACCCAAATGTAGTTGCTGACACCAGTCCTCCATTGTTTTCTTAGAGCCGTTACCTTCCTCCGGGTGAGATGGAGGCAAGGGTTCCACAGATTGTATAGCATTTTGGTTAATGGTATATAATTTGGCTAGCGTGGCATACCGGGGCAGGTACACTTCCCTCTTCCCGATATTGATTATGCGAACGGGCACCCTCCCATGGCGTACATTAACCACCCCCCGTGCTGTCAAGATGGTGGGCCTACTGTCTGAGTAAACTGGTTCTACCATTGCCTGGTAATCTCTACCTCTCAGACCAATAGCTGCCTGGCACCAAATCATCATTTCACTTTTTGGGGGCATGGCAATAGGGAAAGGGTCACACATTCTCACGCTACCAATCTCACCGCCGGAGAGTTCCACCTGTTGCCGTCGCATCAGTGCCCGGATCTCTTTTTGGAGCACTCGCTGCTCGCCGGAGCTGGCGTTCTTGGCAACCTGCTGTAAAAGGAAAATCACCTCTGCAAGACAATTTTCAATTACATTAGTTCCTAGAGTTATCTTTGGGTGACTCTCGTGTTTGTCAATGTCTACAATGATCAGTCCCTGTGCTGCCAGTTCAACTCTACCGATTTTAATGGTCACCTCTTTAAATCCAATCTGTGGCACGGGCTGACCATTGCTGGCGATGATACTCAAGTCGTCGTCAGGGTAGCGGGTGATATCCGAGTCATTCCAGTACTGCTTGAAGAGCACGTACGGGATGGTGGTGACCTGTGACCCGGTGTCCAGTAGGGCACTCATAGGAATGCCATCCAGTACCACGGGTAAGACTGGACGTCCTCCCACATATTTGTCGCGCCAGTTCGATGGGCCTGGTGATCTTTTTCCTGGGGGTTGGCCCTCTACCCCAGGTTGTGCCAGTTTAAAGGACAGTACCTTGCCATATGTCCGGGTTGATTGCAGCGGCGGCAGATGGGTCGTCCGTCCTCGTTGTATCGGTCGCTGGGTCTTCCTCTGGCCGGTGGGGTCCTCCTTGGTCGACGCCACGGGATGTCCTCCGGTCCGGATGCCAGCTGGATCTTCCCTGGAGTGGAAACCTGTAAAGACTGCACAGTTCGGGTTAGCGCAGCAACGCTTTTAGCTAGCTCTTGGACCTGATGGTGCAGGTCTGGAGCCGGGTCATTGTTCAAAGCCTGCGCATCAGCTCCCACAGGCCCTGCCGACAAGGGCGCCGCCTCCTGGTGGTAAGTGGTAGTGGGGCGTCTGGGGGTCACAACGCCACTTGGTGCCGGTTCTCGAAGCACCCGGATGGCTCTGTCCTTGAACTGTGCAAATCCCAGATGAGGGTCCTGTAAGGCCATTGCCCGCAACTGGGTTCGGTGGGCATTGCAATATAAACCCTCTATAAATTGTTCAGTCAACAGCCTGTCCTCGTCTCCCACGCCGTCAGGGTCGGTCTGCTTAATGGCTCTCAGGGCCTCTTGTAGGTTCAGGGCATAGTCCCTTATACTCTCATGTGCCCGCTGTTTGCACCCGTAGAATCTAAGCTTGATCTCGGCTGAGGTGCGGGTATCAAAGGTGTCCCTCAGCCGGGTTAGTATCCCTGCGACAGTCCTCCCCCCAGGTGGCCAGGACTTTACCTCCCTTCGGGCTGCCCCAGTTAATTGGGCCACCAGGATGCTCACTTTTTGCTCTTCTGTGAGGGGGTACACCTGGAAGAGGCTATCCAGCTTTTCTCTAAAGTCATGCAGGGTATGTGACTCCCCTGAGTACTGGGGTAGCCAGGCCGCTCCCGGGATATAGGGCATGGTGAAAGGCATGACTGCAGCAGCGGTGGCGCTGGCGGGGGTTGAGGCAGTGAAGCTCTCCTCCGTATCCGACATCCTCCTCCCCCCTAGTGGACCGTGGCCTACCTTGCGATGATCCTCTTCCGTAGGCCGCGGCTCCGCAGTAGATCGTCAGGGTTGAGGACCTTCCGTCGCGCTCCTGTGACGTCGGCGTCTGCTGGGCTCCTTCCAGGACCTTACGCGACGTCCGGACGTGAGGCGGGGCTTCAGTTCTCGCGCGCTTTCGGAGTCCACGCCCCTCTTCTTCCCGCGCGACGTCTTCAAGATGGCGTCCAACGGCGGGAAAACTCCACGGAAGGCGGGAAGAAGGCTGGAAATGGCGCCGGATGGCGGGAATCTTCACCGATGGCGGGAAGATGGCTGAAGATGGCGCCGGATGGCGGGAATCTTCACCACTGGTAAGTTTGAACAGTCTTTTTCAGGCACGCAGTACCCGGTGGTTGCGGGCACGAGATCCTGCCGACTACGCCAAAAGTTGACGCGCCCCTGGGCCTGTGTCGCGCTGCGTTGCGCACGCGGGAGCTTACCCGGAGCCGGATCTGTTGAGGGTTGTAGTCTCGTGGCGGTGACCCGGTCCGTGCCCAGGGAGTCAAACTGAGCGGCGATGTATCAGCGGTAGATGTTGGACGACTACGCCACCCGTTGAGTACAGCTAAGGAGCTGCTGCTGCAGGGCAGACCGCTGAGGCCGGTGGTAGGATTGTGCAGCGTGATAGTATAACCCCCAACGGGAGGGGTATGGCCTCAGGGCAGCCGACGTGGATGATGGGGGTAGCAGGAACCACTCGGAGACGGTACGGTGTAGTTCAGGGTCTTTACTGGTGACAAAGATAGACCCTCCCGGAGTACTGGCTAGCGATTGGGGCCTGGTCAGTCCTTGAGCAGATGGGATCTCCCCTGGCCAGGCGGAGTTGTAGGCCTCCCAAACTAACTATACTCTTCTGGCTACCTTGCTAGAGGCGGGTATAAGTAGCCCACGTCCCTGAGTGTACCGTGTGGTGCTCACCCGTATGGCCGGTGACTCGGGGCCTTCGGGTTTCTTGGCCAGAGGACCTGGAATCCCCTGCCTGACGGATTCTGCTGCTGGGTAGGAGTTAGTCCCCACAGCCTCGGACTCCGGGTCCGGTAAGAAATCTTCTCAGTCAGGGCGAGCTCTGCAGCTGCCAGCCCCTGACTCCTTGTAACACTGCTCCCACAGAGCTCCTGATGTTCTGTTCCTATATTTGCTTCTTTTCTCTGTCTCTACTTCTTCTCTACTCACTAACCCTGCCTCAGCCCTAGGTTTATATAGGGGAAGTTCTTCCCCTCCCAGGATTGGGCAGGAGGTGTGGCATGCATAGGATTCCTGACCAAGAGACCTCCCACCTGCTCTCAGACGTAATATCTCTATCACTGTGGCAACCAGACCCCTGGGGTGTCACATATGCGTTATACATACTCCCGGCCAGAGCCACTCCACTGGGTGTGGCCTCGCTCCATACACTTGTATAGAGCAAGGCCTAGTTGGGACGTGGCCGACTAGAGGGCGTGGCCTCCCTCCATACAAGTGTATGGCACGAGACCACTCCCAGTAGACGGGCTCTGGCCAGGAGTATGTATAATGCATATATAGCCTTTGGTCCCGGCTCAGAAACCAGCGAATCCTGTGCATGCGCTGGCAGGATTCATAAGTCTGCAGTCACACACAGTTGCTGCAGACTTTTCGAGTTGGACTGGACAAACCCTTTTACCCCATGGACTGTAATGGTGGGTCAGGATTCTGCTATTTTTTGATGGCTAGTATAGTGCTGGAGACTATTTTTTTTTTTTTTTGCTGTACAAAAATATCATAACGGTCAAAGGAACCCCAAGTGTGAACACAGCCAAAAATGTTGACATTTTTATTTTAAAGTTTTTGTGAATTTTTTTTTTTTTTAACTAAATTCTTCTGTATAGGACAATGTTCGTCCCTTCTCAGCATGAATGGCACACTTAAAATGACAATAAATCATATGTTCGACAAGTCTCCTGCATAAGTCAAGTTGAACTGATTTGCAGCTCTGACGCTCAATATCAGTACTGTTCTGCAACCGTTCGAACAAAAGAGGTCGCTCATTATCTATTAGAGAGGAATATTTTCCAAAATAACTTATTTAATTGCAACAATAGAATTCTTATTGAAAAGAAAACCGTAATAACTGCCCTCTTGTAACACGCAAGGGGTGATAAACACTTCTCCGAGTTCCATCAACATACAGGTAATTGTGCTGCTTCCACAAAGGGCCCACTTCTCCACCTGCTCCCCGCTCCCCCTCATTCACTGCCTGGCTCCTGCAACATGTTGCCTGCGAATACAAAAGCAAGTCGGCATAAGAAACTATTGTATCTGCAAATCCCGGGCCTTATACGTTTGGTCTTTTCTTTATTCTAGCAAAATGCTCATCACAATTTGCTCTGTGTCTTCTTCCTTCTGTCACAGTTTCTATGCTTTAGCAAATTAATGGGATGACCCAGACAAACCTTAGGATGGGGAAAAAAAAAAAGAAAAACCTTGCATTCACCGACAGCTCGGAAATAAGACTTTTTCCTAGCCGTTGCTTAAGGCAATTTAATTGTATGATTTTTTTTTCCTTCATATAATGTAACATATCATGGTATTGCCTCCTGCAGCCAATTTTTGGTTTTGAACTATAGTTTTGTTTTTTTTTTTCTCTCAATGGCCATAACTTCATTTTCCGTTGACATAGCCATAGCCACATTGGCACATGTAATTTTGAATGATACTATTTATTTTACCATAAAATGTACCGAAAAACAGAGAAAAAAAAAATCCAAATTGGATAAAATGGTGAACAAAATGCAATTCTTCCATTGTTTTTTTTTTGGAGCTTGTTTTTATAGGATTTATTGTGCATTAAAAATGACCCAGCAGAATGATTCTCCAGGTTAGAATGATTACCAAACGTGCATTTTTTTTATTATTCTTATGTAAGTGGTGAAAAAAATTCAGAAGTCTGTAAAAAAAAAAAAAAAAGTACAATGCTCAGCACAAATTAGTACACCCCAACTTAAGACCTTTAGTTTACTATCAAATCTTGGGACAACATACCGTACAAAATTACTCCACCAATGTGGTCCGTTGATTGCAAGCAAGTTTTATTTTGCACACCATAAAAAGTAATATTCGGAATAAATTCATTCAGAACATATTGCAAAAATGATTACACCCCTGTGAAGGTCTTAAAAGTAAAGCTCAAGTTTCGACTACAAAATTCTAATTAACTTTCTAATTAACAAGATTTCAACCACAGATAAGTCTAATTATTCATTAAAGAAACCCTCCTCCTCCCATCAAATTTTTCATCCTCTTAATATATTGCAGTCATCATATTATACAGCACTGTGCACTTACAATTGCTCATTTTGCCTTTCTACCCAACCATAATACAATAAGTGTACCAAGAATACTCTTTAGTCAGTATTGTACTGAGAGTATTCTCGGTACAACTATTGGAACTCCCTCTAATTTATTCCACAAGACTGATTGTCAGTCGGAGGGTTAGACCATGAGTAAGACGCAAGTCGAAACGCGTAGGTCCTGCCATTACTACCTGATTTGCACAGTGCCAATGTTATTTGGAGTTTCTTTTAAAGAGCTTAATAAATGCTACATTTTATCTTCATGGTTGAAGCCCTTTTCTCCTCTGGATCGTTTCTGCTATTGATTTTGCCTCTACCACAGCTGCTCCGAATGGTTCTGTTCATGGGTTTTGGGAAACTCCCAATGTATTACACCCAGTTTGATGAGCTGACTACTTTTTCTAGTAAAAATGGATGAGCTGAATCCTTCAAAGCTCTGTGTAGAAACAGGAGGTCAATTTTCCCTGTAAGAGTCATAAGTCACTGCAAAAGTCTATGGCCGGGGGGGTGGGGAACAGCTGGGGCAGGAATTGAAGAGAGGAATGATTTCTGCAGGGATAAGAGACTTCATATTTCTACATAGAGCTAGAGCAGAGCAAAGAGAAGAATTAGCTGGGTAGAAGAGCAAAATGAGCAATTGTGAGTACACAGTGCTATGTAGCCAGGTAGCACGGACAACTAATTTTAAGGTTCCTGGGCCTTTGCTTCAAGTAACAAAGAGACCTAGGCTTCCCACCACTAATTAGAAAAGGCACAAGAGAGGTTGGCAATGCTCTGGTCCATTGGCTATGGATCTACCAATATGGCCTGCAAATATTTTTGCTGAACTAATTACGTATACTGTACGTATAATGAATTTCTCACAAAACATCAGTCTAATGTATTTCATCCTTGGGTAAAACCAAATAATAGAACCGTCAGAAAACGCAGCTCTGTCATCTTTTATTTTTGCTCTTTATAACCTAATTTTTCTTCTATGACTACATCATACATAACATTTATGCATTGCTGAGTCTTAATGTATCAGCTAAGTACAGAAGTGAATCGCCAGCAAGTACAGCAGTTAGAGTGTAAAAAGATCCTTTATGGAAGGAAATAAATAAAATTCCACATATAGGGTTCATATCTTTTAATTCTTTTAGATTGTAGCTATAAGCTCCCTTTTAAATTCTGGTAAATGGAAGAGTATGACTGCCTAGCACTCATGAAATGGAAGAGTATACAACATGCATTTACATAAGCCGTATGCATATATATTTACATCTGTATACATGCTGCACAATGGCCTCTTGTTCACTTTTATTTATTCCCGGTTGACATTATGAAATGTTACGAGAGGATAATGTAGCGGAGTGAATAGACGGTTTGCATTAGCATAGGCTATAAAATGTTGAAGCTGTACATGCGGAGGAGAAGCAACGAGGTTTTTCAATTACAATGTGCAGCTTTATATATACAGTACAGACCAAAAGTTTGGACACACCTTCTCATTTAAAGATTTTTCTGTATTTTCATGACTATGAAAATTGTACATTCACACTGAAGGCATCAAAACTATGAATTAACACATGTGGAATTATATACTTAACAAAAAAGTGTGAAACAACTGAAAATATGTCTTATATTCTAGGTTCTTCAAAGTAGCCACCTTTTGCTTTGATGACTGCTTTGCACACTCTTGGCATTCTCTTGATGAGTTTCAAGAGGTAGTCATCGGAAATGGTCTTCCAACAATCTTGAAGGAGTTCCCAGAGATGCTTAGCACTTGTTGGCCCTTTTGCCTTCACTCTGCAGTCCAGCTCACCCCAAACCATCTCGATATGGTTCAGGTCGGGTGACTGTGGAGGCCAGGTCATCTGGCGTAGCATCTCATCACTCTCCTCCTTGGTCAAATAGCCCTTACACAGCCTGGGGGTGATGTTTGAGGTCATTGTCCTGTTGAAAAATAAATGATGGTCCAACTAAACGCAAACCGGATGGAATAGCATGCTGCTGCAAGATGCTGTGGTAGCCATGCTGGTTCAGTATGCCTACAATTTTGAATAAATCCCCAACAGAGTCACCAGCAAAGCACCCCCACACCATCACACCTCCTCCTCCATGCTTCATGGTGGGAACCAGGCATGTAGAGTCCATCCGTTCACCTTTTCTGCGTCTCACAAAGACACGGTGGTTGGAACCAAAGCACAGATTTCCACTGGTCTAATGTCCATTCCTTGTGTTCTTTAGCCCAAACAAGTCTCTTCTGTTTGTTGCCTGTCCTTAGCAGTGGTTTCCTAGCAGCTATTTTACCATGAAGGCCTGCTGCACAAAGTCTCCTCTTAACAGTTGTTGTAGAGATGTGTCCGCTGCAAGAACTCTGTGTGGCATTGACACGGTCTCTAATCTGAGCTGCTGTTAACCTGCGATTTCTGAGGCTGGTGACTCGGATAAACTTATCCTCAGAAGCAGAGGTGACTCTTGGTCTTCCTTTCCTGAGGCGGTCCTCATGTGAGCCAGTTTCTTAATAGCGCTTGATGGTTTTTGCAACTGCACTTGGGGACACTTTCAAAGTTTCCCAATTTTTCAGACTGACTCACCTTCATTTCTTAAAGTAATGATGGCCACTCGTTTTTCTTTACTTAGCTGCTTTTTACTTGCCATAATACAAATTCTAACAGTCTATTCAGTAGGACTATTAGCTGTGTATCCACCAGACTTCTGCACAACACAACTGATGGTCCCAACCCCATTTATAAGGCAATAAATCCCACTTATTAAACCTGACAGGGCACACCTGTGAAGTAAAAACCATTTCCGGTGACTACCTCTTGAAGCTCATCAAGAGAATGCCAAGAGTGTGCAAAGCAGTCATCAAAGCAAAATGTGGCTACTTTGAAGAAGCTAGAATATAAGACATATTTTCAGTTGTTTCACACTTTTTTGTTAAGTATATAATTCCACATGTGGTAATTCATAGTTTTGATGCCTTCAGTGTGAATGTACAATTTTCAAAGTCATGAAAATACAGAAAAATCTTTAAATGAGAAGGTGTGTCCAAACTTTTGGTCTGTACTGTATATATATACAGTACAGACCAAAAGTTTGGACACACCTTCTTATTTAAAGATTTTTCTGTATTGAAAGTGTCCCCAAGTGCAGTTGCAAAAACCATCAAGCGCTACAAAGAAACTGGCTCACATGAGGACCGCCCCAGGAAAGGAAGACCAAGAGTCACCTCTGCTTCTGAGGATAAGTTTATCCGAGTCACCAGCCTCAGAAATCGCAGGTTAATAGCAGCTCAGATTAGAGACCAGGTCAATGCCACACAGAGTTCTAGCAGCAGACACATCTCTTCAACAACTATTAAGAGGAGACTTTGTGCAGCAGGCCTTCATGGTAAAATAGCTGCTAGGAAACCACTGCTAAGGACAGGCAACAAGCAGAAGAGACTTGTTTGGGCTAAAGAACACAAGGAATGGACATTAGACCAGTGGAAATCTGTGCTTTGGTCTGATAAGTCCAAATTTCAGATCTTTGGTTCCAACCACCGTGTCTTTGTGAGACGCAGAAAAGGTGAACGGATGGACTCTACATGCCTGGTTCCCACCGTGAAGCATGGAGGAGGAGGTGTGATGGTGTGGGGGTGCTTCGCTGGTGACACTGTTGGGGATTTATTTAAAATTGAAGGCATACTGAACCAGCATGGCTACCACAGCATCTTGCAGCGGCATACTATTCCATCCGGTTTGCGCTTAGTTGGACCATCATTTATTTTTCAACAGGACAATGACCCCAAACACACCTCCAGGCTGTGTAAGGGCTATTTGACCAAGAAGGAGAGTGATGGGGTGCTACGCCAGTTGACCTGGCCTCCACGGTCACCCGACCTGAACCCAATCGAGATGGTTTGGGGTGAGCTGGACCGCAGAGTGAAGGCAAAAGGGCCAACAAGTGCTAAGCATCTCTGGGAACGCCTTCAAGATTGTTGGAAGACCATTTCCGGTGACTACCTCTTGAAGCTCATCAAGAGAATGCCAAGAGTGTGCAAAGCAGTCATCAAAGCAAAAGGTGGCTACTTTGAAGAACCTAGAATATAAGACATATTTTCAGTTGTTTCACACTTTTTTGTTAAGTATATAATTCCACATGTGTTAATTCATAGTTTTGATGCCATCAGTGCGAATGTACAATTTTCATAGTCATGAAAATACAGAAAAATCTTTAAATGAGAAGGTGTGTCCAAACTTTTGGTCTGTACTAGTGATGAGCGAACACTAAAATGCTCGGGTGCTCGAAGCTCAGGTCGAGCACATTGGAATACTCGGGTGCTCGACCCGAGCAACGAGCCCAATGCAAGTCTAAGGGAAACTCGAGCATTTTTCTAGCGGTCCCCCCCGGCGGTCTGCAGAAGGCCAAAAATTGCCCAAGTCGATGGGAACAGTGCTCAATTAAATGTCAGGCAGGCAGAATATATAGGCAGACAGGTAGGCAGGGTATATAGGAGGGTGCATGAAAAACATAGCAGGGCACTCAGAACACACTAGTGACCTCCGATTTTCATGCACCCGTCTCTTTAAAAAAGCTGGCCGACAATTCATCAGCAGCATACACCGGTACCCGACAATTTAGAACAGAAAGAATAGAGCATCACACATAGATTAGATAGATAGAAACATGTCAGTCACATATGTGCTACCATCCAGCCTGCCATCTCAATGCCATCCCAGTGTGGGAGAATTCTCCTGCTCAAGCGGTGACGTCATTTGCCGACACCGCATGCGCTGGAGAATTCTCCCACGCTGTCAGTGACGTGCATGAGGTGAGCTGAGTTCATTGGACATGAACTCTGCTCATCTGGATGCCGTCACAGCCAGACACTGAGGAGCTTCACTGAGGATCTTCTCAGTGTCTGCGGCATGGCAAGCTGGATGGCAGCGTTCTGCTGCCATCCAGCCTGTCATGTAACAGGAGCAGAGCTGAAGCGATCCTGGGAACCATGGAAAGGTAAGGATGAGGTTGGTTTATTATTTTACTTTTATTGCAGGAGATCGTTGTCTTCAGCTTGAATGGGCGATACGGTAAGTAGAGTTTAATTTAGAACATTAAAGTATTGTGTCTTTATTTCAATTAAAGGATTTTATTCTGGTTGTTGATGGGTTTTTTTTAGCTTTCACTATGGGGTTAGTAATGGGGGCGTCTTATAGACGCCTCTCCATTACTAACCTGGGCTTGATGTCAGCTGGCATTATAAGCTGACATCAACCCCAGCCCTATTACCCCACTGCCACCACTACAGGGCAGTGGGAAGAGCGAGGCTAAGTGCCAGAATTGGCGCATCCGATGAATGCGCCATTTCTGGGGTGGCTGATGGCTGGTGTTTATAGCCTGGGAGGGGGCCAATATTCATGGCACCCTTCCTGGGCTTTTAATATCAGCCCCCAGCTGTCTGCCTAGCCTTTGCTAACTATTAAAATAAGGGGGACCCCACATCATTTTTTTTTGGGTCCCCCATTTTAATAGCTAGTAAAGGCTAGGTATTCAGCTGGAGGCTGATATTAGTAGCCTGGGAAGCTCCGTGGGTATTACACCCTTCCCAGGCTTCAAACATCTGCCCCAGCCATCTGCTTAACCTCCGCTAGAGACTAAAATTACGGGGAATCCCACGCCAATTTTTTTTTTAATAAATCCTTTATTTTAACACTAAATGACAAGTACAGTAACCAACACTATCACTGTACTTATTATATATGTGACTGACATGTTTCTATCTATCTAATCTATGTGTGAAGCTCTATTCTGTCTGTTATAAATTGTCGGGTACCGATGTATACCGCTGATGAATTGCCGGCTTTTCATGTTTCACTGTTCATGTTTCACTGTTTACCACTGTTCCCATCGATTTGGGCAATCACTGTAATGCCACAACCACCATGGCTGTGGCATTACAGTGAGTGGCAGACAATCTCTGCATGATTGGTGCTCTAAATAGCGCCAAACATGCAGGACGGGGACCCGAGCTGTTGCGAGCATGCTCGCTCATCACTAGTCTGTACTGTATATATATATATATATATATATATATATATATATACTGTATGTGTATATAGATATTTTAGGCTATTAGGATAAGATGTTACTCTTTTGATGAATGGATTTCTAAAAAAGCAATTTTTAGACCTGGCATTTATTTAAAAGTCTGTAATTGTATTAAAGTTGATACATGTTAAAAAAACGTGTATTTATATAGTATATCAACATAAGTTCTAAATTCAATATTGAACTTGATACCTTTTGTCCTGGGGATTTTATAGACTGGAGGGACTGCCATTTACAGAGGACCTATCACTTGTTAAAAAAAAAGTTAAATACCTTGTAAAAATGTCTAAACTTCCCTGATTCTGCCCTTTTTTTTCCATTTTGCGCTGCGTCACTCTATTGCAGAGAGATTTATATTTGCTTCTTCTTGAGCTCAATATGTGAAATCTCTGCTTGCAGTCCAGAGTCTTCTCTATGGGCGTGCGCTTTCACTCCTCCCTTCTAGATGCTGCCAATCACAGCTCAGCATCTGATCTAGCAGTCTATCACATTCACATGCTGCTGAGCTGTGATTGGCAGAGTCAGGGAGGGCCAAAAGCATACGCCCCTAGAGAAGACTCTGAAGCCCAGATGGTATGCAAGCAGAGATTTCCCATACGAGGATTCAAAGGTAACAAATGTGAATATCTCTGCAATGGTTTGGTGCAGCGCAAAAATGAAAAAAGAGACCGAATCAGGGGAGTGCATAAATTCCTACAAAGATTTTAGCAAATCTACTGATTGTTGTTCAAAGCATCACATGTCTGAAATTTAATAATAAAGGACCCAGCGCTTACTATCCCATGCTACCATGTTTTTTAAAGGATGGTAGTATAGCTTAATCCTTTGGTTACCGTGTCCTTACTTTACTTCATATGGTGGTCCCAATAGCATTTTGCGAAACGGACAGAGTCTTAGTTAAGGGTACTTTTTTTTTAATTAATCTCATAACAGCCGCATGAGTCCCTTCCATAGCGCTCATGGGTTTTGCATGTCTAGTAATTTTTGTCATGCATATTTTTCCTTATCTAAGGACTCAAGTTGAAGCACAATAAATAGCCAATCATTGGATCACTGATTAAGACACAAGGTTTTTTAATGGGAAAATTATTGGGTTATTGCTAAAAGAACCAAAAATTTTATAATTTATCCATTTCTGAATTGTAAAATTAAAGGGTTATTCCCCCCTAAAAAAATGTATCCCCTTCACAATCCCATTGCAAACAAGGCTGCAGAGTCTTATTTTCAGGCATCCAGAGCCCTGATCTTTGGATTACTGGGCGTCATGGCAGTTAGACCCCCAACAATCAGTAGGTTATCACCTATCCTTTTATTTATAAGCCCTTTACTATCAAATACCTTATAGTGCCGAATTCAGGTTAGAGATTTTTCTTGTATGCCAAAAACTGATCATTATCAACCTTCATGGTCCGTGTGTCAATCTTTTTTGTATGCAACAAAAACTGATGGAATTTTACCAAACTTCTCCAAACAATTAACAATGAAAAATGGACAGCACATGGATGCTTACTGTAGGATGCAAAAGCTGTAAAAGCTGCAAAAATGTTACAAAAAAATGATTTTAAAAGGTATCAACAAAAGTCCAAAATATTGAACATATAATGTCTCTTTGTCAAATTTTCAGGGGAACTGGTCCAATGTAAGAACAGAAAGTCCATAAAGAACTCGGAATAGACAAAATAAAAAAACAAAATTAGGCCCGCTCAACCCTATCACAGTCTGAATATTGTAATGAAAAAACTCATGTTTCAATGCCGCTTGAAGAAGCTGAAAGGGCGAAACCTTGGGTCAAGCATTTATGCTTTTGCTTTCTGAATTTATTTCAAAATTTTGATCAAATTGATGTATTGAGTTGACTATCTTATGCTCTTTTGTGAGTATGCCAATTGTGTTTTAAAAACAAAATGTGTTAATGGTTTTACCCTACAGTATGCTTTGGCTACTCTGATTGATAGAAAATCATGCTGTTTATTTGGTTAAAAAAAGGCATTGAGAACAGCCGCCAAGTGTAAAGCTGTAATCAATCAGTGGTCTGTGATTTTTTTTCCATAAGGCTATGTGCACACACGTTGTGTTTTGCTGCGTATTTTGCAGCAGATTTTTATGCAAATCTTCAGCTGCATCTTGCAGTATCAGCAAAGTGTATGAAAAAACAGAATTCTCTGTTCACACATGTTGATTTTTGTTTGCTGCGTATTTTCTGCATGGTTTACGTTTTTGGAAAATACAGCATGTCACTTCTTTCAGCGTTTTTTCACCCATAGGAAGTAATGGGTGGTGAAAAAAAACGCAGCTAAATTTTTTTCAGCATTTTTCCACCCTTTTTGATGGCAAAATATGGATTCTATTTTGTGATTAACCATCTTGTCTTGGTCACTGAGATGGTTGTTTGTATTGGGAGAGTTTAAATAAATTAGTGATGTGTACAGAGTTAAACATTAGCTGACCAATGTGTGAGATTGAACAATAGTGTGAAAGCCAATAGTGTCATACAAACTCAATGCATTGCCAGTGTCTAAACTATTACTGAACAATTCACCTCCCCAACTATGCCAAAACCAGAATGATATTTTTTTTTCACAGAACTTTATGTACATGCATGACTAGAGACAGAAGGACAGTAAAAAAAACGCTGAAAAAATGCATCAAAAAACGCAGCAAAACCTGCTTTTTTGACGCAGCTGTTTTCCTGCCAGAGAAAAGTTGTCTACAGATTTGCAGCAGATTTAGCTGCAGAAAAAAAAACAACGTGTGTGAACATAGCCTTATAGTGTTAAGTGACCCTAATTTGGGTTTTTAATGATGTCACCTTTGCAGCCTGTTTAAAAAAAATACACTGTAGAAGCATCAGTGGACCTGCAGTGGGTCTGTGATTTTATTCATTTCCTCTATCGCAAGCCTATGGACATTTAAAAAATAAAAATTAAAAAAGATAAATAAAAGAAAAAACATTTAAAGTAAATGGATATGTTGAGGGTCATGTTTCAATATAGTATTTGGATATTCATACAGAATTCATGAAATACTCAAATGTGACTATTACAATGTTTTACATACAGGCTTGGACTGGCACACAGGGAAAAAGGTGAATCCCCTGGTAGGCTCCTATGCAGTAGTAAGCCATTTACCCCCCCAACATGAGCAGTAGTTGGCCCAAAATAATTGATCGTCTATGTACAGACAAAAGTAACATCTGCTCATTCATCCAACATTCTACCCAGTTTATTATCTAGCAGCAGAGGTACATTTGTGAATGAGGGTAATATAAAATTTGCATGCGGCTGAACATTAGGTCCCCAGAGTCAATGTTACTAGTTGACTTTTGCCACCCAAGTTCGATACTGCTTACATGTCATACAAAAAGTGTCCAAAATACATTGAGCACTTTCAACTTTTTTTTTCATAATATTGGCACTCCCATTTTGGGAAAAAAAACTTCAGGCACATTTCATTGATATTTTGAGTGTTGTCTCTTTTTGGATGCAAAGGAAGCAGCTGCACTTTGACCGCGGTGACAGAAGATGTCCAAAGGCTTTTTGACCGTAGAGGAGCTATAAGTGTTATGAAATGGCTGGGGAGACGAAGTACAAAATTTTGGTCTGTGGCTTTTTTTTTTAAAAAAAAAAACTATTTCCTATGTTACTACATCTTTTTATACAATTCCAGCTCTTTTAGTTTACTATCCAAAATTAATCAATTTATGTGTAAATCCTTTTGGCAACTTCACAGCCCCTTAGCTTACAAGGTTTTTGACCAATATTGAATCAGAAAATATTTTTTTTTTTAGTATTCAGAGAAATATGGTAGGACTTTTATGGATTACCTATTCTTATTTTTCCAAGAATGCAATCTCATTTCTCAATAGCCTTTACCTTCCTTCGGGGAAAAAAATGCTATCTGTGCCCTTTTATAATGAGGCATGATCTCTTAATGTTCCCTAAAAAGTCTTCAAATTAATCCTGCCATTATGTACATCTTTATAGTGAGGAGCTATGCGGATTCTTCCAAGAGAATAACTCAAATGTGCAAGCTCTAGTTAGGTCAACTCATCAGGAGACCTGATATTAATGGTATCTGGAGTTAACAATACTTTATGAATCGCGTGATTCTTCATACTTGAGATGTACACAGTTAGGTTAATACAGCCCAAGCACTCTGATTTGTAAAGTGAATAGATACACACTCGGTAAATGGATTGGTGACATTAGAAGAAATGTTTTCTGCACGACATAAATATACATTTAGTGTTGGTTGCTATGGCAGATAAAGGGAACCTATGTACAGCATTCTTTCTTCCATCTTACAATATTAATTTACTTTCGAAAAAATTCAGCAATGCACGAAATATTTCTGCAATTTAGCAAATCAATGGAGAATCGACAGGGATCTTTGTTCCTGCCCATCTCCATTGAACCCAAGTTAGGTATTGAAAGTGTTGCATTTGGTCTAATGTATAGATGCAAGTTGAAACCTTGAAATCTGTTGAATTGAGATTGATGAACGAAGAAGACCAAACTTTTGTTCATAAGGAAAGTTTTTATTCAATGCGAAAGGTCATATTGTAAACCCGGCTGTAGTTGTGTGCTAAGGGAATAATTCAATGAAGCCTATTTTACCAATATTTTATGGACATTTCCACTTATAGAGGAAGGCACTTTGATATATAAAATAGTATCAGCTATACAACACACAGACTGCTTTGAGAAGGTGGTACAATTTGTATATCCATTATTGGGACACCAGTGGTGGAATGAGAATTGTCTGGATGCAGGAGTAATGGGCCACTTACCATTGTTATTATTATTTTATACAGTAAAAAACAATAATAATTTGACATGATTAACTCCAATATTGCTGCAAATCTTAAAAACGTAAGGCACTTAGCGTTTTCTTTTTTTATGAAAGAGCACAGAAGCCATCCAACCACGTCAAGGTGTTGAGCCCATATCTACACATCCTTCTTAGACTAGGCTTTAATTGCTAGCTGTGTGCCTGGTTTTCTTTCACTTCGCAAATTCAGAAGAGGCATAGTTTGGCACATGGAGAGGTAGGATATTAGTGATGAGGATTATCTATATTTTGGTGCTCATTGACATGGTTGGATGGCTTTTGCTTTCTTTGATCAAAAAACGATAGCTAAGCATCTTATGTTTTTAACATTTACGGTAACAGTGGAGTACATGTATTCCCTGATCGCAGTGTACTGAGCTGACGCATATTATATGTAGGTATGTGATTAAAAATCATTCTGCCAAACACAATTATAGTGTGTGATTAACGGCATTTGAAAGATATCTGATAAACAACTCCATTTCGAGAAGATTAGAACAGATGAGGTAGACAAGAATATCTGTTGGTGTAAATGGTTAACTCAGATGTCTCTCGCCAGTCCAACATATGTTTCGCCATGCTTGATTGGTATCAATATTCAATGGGGGTGTCCGACACGTAGAACTCTTACCGATCAGCTCTAACGATGGCCACATGTAAACATTAAACAGTGCTGCACTAAATAGCTTCATTGGAAGTGAAGCAGCCACTGCCGAGTACTGTAGAGCAGCTCCTATTCTCTTGAAGCTTATCTTCAGTTCTCAACAATGGCTGCTACAGATTGAATGGAGCTGTGTAATGCAATTGTGAAGAGAAAATAGCATACAACAATAAGGCTTGTGTTAACAGTGCTATGGTATTGCATATGTTGAAGGAAAAAGGCGTTGTACAGCAGCATACTATAGTGCTGTTAACACAAGCCTTATTTTTGCATGCTATTTTCTCTCTGCAATCCTGTAAGATTTATGTTTTTTGTTTTTATCCTTACGTCTCATTTTTCTTTTTTCAGACTTATCTGCTCTAATTCTATATGCCCTGATCCTTGGATAACAGGACCAACTCTTTTCTCAACAAAATTCCACACGCTGTCTTTATGACTCCTTACCTCTTTTGAGACCTATTATCTATTGTGGGATGTGATGTCATACTATTATACTGGTTTCCTGCGTAATAACCCATTGAGAATCGCCATAGACTCTTATATGATACATTGTTTTTTTGACATTCCATCTATTGATCCTTTTTCATTACTAGAGATGAGCGAATCTCTGGATGTTCAGGTTCAGCAACTTTTGCCGAACAGCTATAAAAAGTTTGTGTTTGGATACCCAATCCCGAACCCGAATGGGGCCCCGAACATCCGTGGTTTCCCACGCTGTCATTTGCATGACAAAGAGGGAAACTGTGGCTCTGATTTGTTACCGCAGGTCAGAGCGCTGTGGGATCATGCTGTCAGATGTAAGTGTGAGCCCGCAGCTGTGACTGTGACTCATGGTAAAAAGCTTACCTCGGGTGTCAGGAACGACACCAGCGGGATCACACAATATCCCACCACTGCTGTCACTTTGTCAGGATTGTCAGGGATTCACGCGCACACGATCCCGATTACTCACTACGTAGCTATCGGCAAGTGAGCAGTGAGCGTGTGGCGTACACACCTCTAGATTCCAACACAGTAACTGCCAGCTTCACGATAGCCCAATTATGATTATTCGCTGCCACCACCCATCAGCTTTAAAATACAATACAGGCCTCATTGGCCACCTGCTTCTGGTAGCGTATGGTATGGCTTCAGGGGAGGGAACGATTACAGAGCAAAAGAAACAGAACTATTAAAATAGATATTTAATCCAAAAGGGAGGCAGTGTTTATGAAAAATATACAAAAGGTTTTTACAAATGGAGACAATACAGTACAGAATATACAGTTATACCAAAATAAAAGGGATTAATAGAAGAACTTACTATACAGATCGCAGATATGATTCAGTTTAGCTGGAGGGGAGGCGCTCCAATTGATTTGGCCGTTATCAAATGGGACCCCTTGCTTATAGAATATATACCTCCCGGCAATGAGTATAAATCAATCTTCAGTTGGATCTTTTATGTCGAAGGGGGGACCTGCCCACACACTCCCCTGTGATGACCTCACATGGGTTGGTCCCCGCCCTTCATGGTTTTATTAAAATATTTAATTTCTGCGATAACTTCCCCCTGGTTGATCGCAGAAGCTCGCAAGTAACACCATATTTCTTATTATGAATTTACCTTTCTCTAGAGACTACACATGTCATAGCTGCGATCTGCTATTTTGATACTTTTGCGCCACAGATGACCCGAGGGGCTCACAGATCCAAAAACATATGCGTATTGTTCCTTAGCTGACCCTGCCGCTAAAAATATGTGTCCCATTATTATCGGGAGTATAGAACTTCTGATATTCCACATTTCGTGTCGGTGCCGGCGAGACTGCAGATTTTTGTTGAGCAAATGGGGATGCCCTGGGGGTGAGAGAGATTTCTTTTGAAGCTAGGAGCTGCATCCTCCTCACCCAGGTGTATATTTATCACAGGCCTGTTCTACTAGGACTATATTCGTATTCTAATTAGAATGGACAATTGAGCTTGCCACCTGTCCTGTGTATGGTGATTTGCATAGAAGCAGCTGGCCAGAGCGTCAGCTCTTGTTCCCTTGACAAATAGTATAGAGGAGGGGGGATGAGGGGTTTGGAGAAATTCTTAATATTTTCTTTGACATCGGGTAACAGTCGTTGGCTAACGAAACTACTACTGTGGATCAGTCAATGCCTGCTGTCACTGTAAAGAGCGAGCACAGGCGCCGCTGATTGGAGGAGTAGTCTCTCATCAGCCGGCGCCTGTGCTCCAAGTAAAATAAAAAAAGGTTAAAATTAATAAGTATTCAAATAAAAAAAACAGATTATACTCACCTACACCTAATCCCTGATGTCCTTGTTCCCTGTAAAAAAATAATAAACCACCATAATACTCACTTATCCACCATAATCCAGGTAATCCAGGGTGTCCCACGGTGATCTCACTTATAAACCAGTCTCATCAGGAAACTGCCAGCACCCTCAGTGTACATTATGTGTAAAATAAAGAATTAAATGAAAAAAACAGTGTGGGCTTCCATCTATTATTCATAACCAGCAGAGGGAAAGCCGACCACTGGGGGTTGATATTACTAGCCAGGGAAAAAAGTCATTAGCCAAAGATGTTCCCTCGCTATTAATAACAGCCCGCAGCTGTTTGCTTAGCATTTACTGGCTAGATTACAGGGGGACCCCAGGAAAAAATTGACAGAGGGTCCCTCTATAAAATCTAACTAGCAAAGGCTGAACAGACAGCTGTGAGCTAATATTAATAGCCAGGTAAGGGGCCATGAATACTGACGCCCTCTGAGGCTAATAATATCAGCCCTCAATGGCCCCAGAAATGGCCCATCAATAAGATGTGTCAGTTCTGGCTCTTAACCTCGCTCTTCCCACTTGCCCTGATGCGGTGGCAAGTGGGGTAATAGGGTTGGGGTTCATGTAAGCCCTGTATTGGCAGCTGACATGAAGCCCAGGTTATTAATGGTGGGTGTCTATAACATGCCCCCATTACTAACCCCATAGTAAAATTTGTGAAATAAAGACACAGCCAGAAAAAAATCCATTATTGGAAATAAAAAAAACACACTTTTACTTTTTTATTTAAAAATAACAAACTGTTATACTCCCCTAATGCCCATTCCATTGAATCCATCATCTCCTATAAAACACAGAAGATAATAAACAACAAAAATACCCACCTAACGTCCATTCCATTGAAGCCATTGTCATCTGCAAAAAAACAAAAACAACAATATCCCTCACTTGTCCGATGTGATGAAATAATCCTCACTGTCCCATGGCGATCTCACTTAAAGAACAGTCACGTGAGCAGATGTGACTGCTCTACAGAACATCAGGCTGTAACAGCTCCTGTGTCAGTGTATAGCACTGAGCTGCTGTGAGAGATGTCACAGGAGTTCATCAGCTGATGAGCCCCGGTGACCTCACTTGCAGCACCACCGCTGCTTGACAATTTTCTCACACATCCACAGTTCAGTAAATGTGATCACCGAAGCTCATCAGCGGATGAACTCGTGTGACCTGTCTCACAGCAGCTCAGCACTATACACTGCGGGAGCGATCATGCTCCTGTCAGTGTATCGCAGGCTGCTGGATAGAGCAGTCACATCTCCCGATGTGACTGTTCTATAAGTGGGATCGCCATTGGACACTCTGGATTACGGTGGATAGGTGAGTATTATGGTGTATTTTTTATTTTTTACAGGGGACAAGAGCATCGGGGATTATACGTAGATAAGTATAATGTGTTTTTTCATTTTATTTGAATACTTAAAATTGTAACTTTCTTTTTTTACTTGGAGCAAATGCGCCGGCTGATGAGAGACTACTCCTCCCATCAGCGGCGCCTGCACTCCCTGTTTACAGTGACAGCAGGCGTCGGCTGATAGGGGTAGTAGTCTCATCAACCAACGCCTGTGACCTGCGGTAAGCTTTTTACCATGAGTCACAGTCAAAGCTGCGGGATCACGCTACATCTGACAGAGTGATCCTGCAGCGCTCTGACCTGCGGTATTAATGTTACCGCTGATCAGAGCCCCTGTTTCCTGCACTGTCATGCAGATGATACATGGGAAACCACTGATGTTCAGGCTTGGCCGAATTTTGTAGAAAATGCTCGGGAATCCGAACACGAATTCGAATATACAATGTTCGTGCTGACTTTGAGATTGGCGAACGTTTTTCAAACATGTTCGCTCACCTCTATTCATTTCAACTAAAAATAGATTGGACATTTTGTCCTTTTCTTTTGCTAATCTTGCATCTGGAACCCATTTTGTATATGCTTATGTTTGTAAAATCATTTTTTTTTATTATTAATTTTTCTTTTGCTCATTGTAGTATCTGATGAAGGTCTATTGATAGACTGAAACGTTATACAGTGGATTGCGTTTACAAGTGTAATAAAATAATTCACTGCTTGCATCAATTTTGGAGTGTCAGTTTCTTTATAGCTATTACTTTGGAGTGAAATCTAGAGATGAGCGTTGTTCTACTCGAACTGTTCGCCAATCTCAAATTCGAGCTGTTTTGGGCGGTGTTCGAGCCGTTCGGCGAACACGAACAATTTGAGAAAAATTCGGCTGTTCGAGGTTATGTTCGATAACTGTTCGTGCACCAAAATCATAACTGGATTTTTTCTCAGTAATGATGAAAATTAATGTTAATACGCAGTTTGAGTGTACAGAGGGGTGGGGGGAGGGGCAGGGGATGGATCTCTGCAGGAACAATGAAGATCTCCATTTTTTTTTCTCTTTCCCGCATTTGCAGTGGGGAGGTGCAATCTGTCAGCCTATCAGCAGCGCACACACGGAGCGAAGTGCTTTTTTTCACACAAGCAAGGGCATGTGTGATTGGCAGTGTATGTCACATGTCCTTGCCCTATAAGACCAAGCCATTTTCCCCGTCGCCACCATTTTCTCACTGCTGCAGCTGCGTGTTAGACGGCACCGCTGTTGCTGTGTGCGCTATACCTTGTTAATTTCAAGCCAATTTTCGCACAAATATACAGATAGCTTGGGAGTAGGGAATAGTTGTGATTGCAGTCCTTTTAAGGACTAGGTTACAGCATTTCCTACGACTTTTATCAGGCAGGTCTGTGCTCTTAAATAGATAGGTTGTGGGAGTAAAGACTAATTGTAATTGGAGTCCTTTTCAGGACTAGGTTACATCAGTTCCTATCAGTTTTTGCCAGGCAGGTCTGTGCCAGTGCTGTGCAAGTTTTTTTCACAGCATTTGGCTGAATCTAGCAAAGCTAATCCTTTTTGGCCTATTGCAGAGTGTGTTAGTCAGTGGAGTAGCCTATCTGTGTTGCAAGATATACCACCTGTGTATAGAATACCAATTTTTTTACTGCACCTAGTGAAGTAAAATCTTTTGGGCATAGCATCATTCTATTAGTCCATCTATACTGACCTCCATCAGGTTGCAAATTAAAACTAATTTTTATCTGCATCTACAGTACCTCTGAAAAAATATTTGGGCTTCTACCTGTGTGTGGGACTTGTTGTATTAGTCCATCTATACTGACCTCCATCAGGTTGCAAACTGAATATATTTTTTTCCTGCATCTACCTCTGAAAAAATATTGGGCTTCTAGCTGTGTGTGGGACTTGTTCTATTAATCCATCTATACTGACCTCCATCAGGTTGCAAACTGAATATAATTTTTTTCTGCATCTAGCTCTGAAAAAATATTTGGCCTTCTAGTAGTGTGTCGGACTTTCTCTATTAGTCCATCTATACTGACCTCCATCAGGTTGCAAACTGAATATAATTTTTTTCTGCATCTAGCTCTGAAAAAATATTTGGCCTTCTAGTAGTGTGTCGGACTTTCTCTATTAGTCCATCTATACTGACCTCCATCAGGTTGCAAATTAAAACTAATTTTTATCTGCATCTACAGTACCTCTGAAAAAATATTTGGGCTTCTAGCTGTGTGTGGGACTTGTTGTATTAGTCCATCTATACTGACCTCCATCAGGTTGCAAACTGAATATATTTTTTTCTGCATCTACCTCTGAAAAAATATTGGGCTTCTAGCTGTGTGTGGGACTTGTTGTATTAGTCCATCTATACTGACCTCCATCAGGTTGCAAACTGAATATATTTTTTTCTGCATCTACCTCTGAAAAAATATTGGGCTTCTAGCTGTGTGTGGGTCTTGTTCTATTAATCCATCTATACTGACCTCCATCAGGTTGCAAACTGAATATAATTTTTTTCTGCATCTAGCTCTGAAAAAATATTTGGCCTTCTAGTAGTGTGTCGGACTTTCTCTATTAGTTCATCTATACTGACCTCCATCAGGTTGCAAATTAAAACTAATTTTTATCTGCATCTACAGTACCTCTGAAAAAATATTTGGGCTTCTAGCTGTGTGTGGGACTTGTATTAGTCCATCTATACTGACCTCCATCAGGTTGCAAACTGAATATATTTTTTTCCTGCATCTACCTCTGAAAAAATATTGGGCTTCTAGCTGTGTGTGGGTCTTGTTCTATTAATCCATCTATACTGACCTCCATCAGGTTGCAAATTCAAAATAATTTTTTTCTGCATCTAACCCAGCCAATAGTTGTGGCCTAATACCACAGTTTGGCCACTCAGCTCTGCTCGGTTACCATCCATTGTTTTTTGTGCAAACAACTCCAGAGTTGTGAATTAGTTAACCACCAAAATGAGTGGAAAAAGGCCTGCTGCTGGTGGAAAGGGGAATAGGCGTGTTGGGAAGGGGAAAAAAGGTTGTGTCCGTGGGGTAGGTGTTAAAGCAACAGTAACATCTGCAGAGGAAAGACCATCTTCCAGCCAAACTAAAATGTCTACTTCTTTTAGCGGACAATGTGATAAGATCCCTTTCTTACGGCCACGCCAATCGCTACAAATTCCAGATGAGGCACAAAAACAGCAGGTGCTTCAACGGATATCAAGTGCTCCTTTAAGTGGGCTCTCCTCCACATCAACTTCAACATCACAAATACTCCAGTCCTCAAAGGTGTCACCCAAATCGCACTTGCTTCCTCACAGCTCCCAAATCTCTAGCTGCCCGTCTGAGTATGAGGTAGAACAGATGGTTGAGTCTGCAGAGCTGTTTACTCATACTATAGCCTGGGAATCAGAGGTCGACTCCAGCGCTTCTGTGAATCCAGACGAGGAAATGATCTGCACTGATGCCCAGAATCTTTATGAGTCGGATCCAGGACCAGACGCAGAAGGTTCTGACCATAATGTAGACCCTCATTCCCAAACTGTAACTCCTGTTGGTGGAGACAATGAGGAAGACGATGATAAGACTCAAATACCTGATTGGAGCGACAACTTTAGTTTTTTGTCAGGGCAGGAACAGGTTGGCTCTGAGGACGACGGGTGTGATAACGCACAGGGTGATGATGATGAGGTCGGAGATCCCACTTACTGTCAACCCACAGTCAGCCAAGAGATGAGGTCAGCAGAGGAGGTGGAGGAAGATGCTAGTGACGACGAGGTCAGGTTGCACCTTCCTGGACAGAGACGTAGTACTGGAAGCACGTCAACAACTGCATCCTCAAACACAACTCTGCCTCTCACCACAAGTCGTGGTGGCTCTTCAGGTCGCATGGGTGCTAAGCCTTGCATAGCCTGGGCATTTTTTCAGATCGATAAAGATGACCCAACTCGTGTTATCTGTAACATTTGTCAGCAAAAGCTAAGTAGAGGCCAAAAAATACATAGTTTGAGTACTTCATGCATGAACCGGCACATGGACATGAAGCATAAGTTGCAGTGGGAAGCTCAGTGTGCTACAATGCGGCCTAGCCGGCCGGGCCAACCACTGTCTGCCATATCTTGTGCATCCGCGGCCTCTTCATCCTCTGTGACTGGGGGGACAGCAGTCACACCTGTTTTGGGGCGCAGACCTGCCACCTCTTTACCCGCAACAGCCAGCGTGATTGGCAGGTCATCATTTTCTTTGGAGGTGGTAACACCAGCTGGTGTTGAGCGCTGTCCGACATCGATAGCACCACCTTTGGATCAAGGCAACCTAACATGTCCGCCTGCATCTTCCTCACAGACCGGCAGTTTGCCGGGGACACCCTTATCAACCCCGTCTAAGCACAATAGCCAGCCCTCGGTCCCTCAGATGTGGACAAGTAAAAGACCATTTCCTCCTAGCCATGAGAAAGCTAAGAGGTTGAATTTCACCATCTGCAAGCTCTTGGCTACAGAAATGCTGCCTTTCCGCCTGGTGGACACAGAGGATTTTCGAGACCTTATGTCCGTCGCAGTGCCCCAGTACCAGATGCCCAGTCGGCACTACTTCTCAAAGAAAGGTGTGCCTGCGCTCCACCAGCATGTCGCACATAACATCACCGCTTCTTTGAGAAACTCTGTGTGTGACAGGGTGCATTTCACCACAGACACTTGGACGAGTAGGCATGGACAGGGGCGTTACATGTCGCTGACTGGGCACTGGGTAACTATGGTGACAGCAGGACAAGGGGCTGCTGTCCAAGTCTTGCCGTCCCCACGAGTTGTGCGTCAATCCTCTTTATGTCAAAGTTCCTCCACTGCTTCTGCCTCCTCAACCTCCTCTCGGTCTTCCACCTGCACCCAAAGTCTGTCTGGTCATGCCACAAGCTTTCTAACTGCGCAGAAGGGATCCTGCACACCTCCTTACTATGCTGGCAGTAGGGCTCAACGTCATCAGGCGGTTTTTACATTGAAATGTCTGGGAAATGTGAGTCACACAGCTGAGGAGTTGTGGTCAGCTCTGGAGAACCAATTTCATGAATGGTTGTCTCCGCTGGACCTGAAACCAGGGAAGGCCGTGTGCGACAATGCTGCAAACCTGGGTGCGGCCCTTCGCCGGGGCAATGTCACACACGTGCCTTGTATGGCTCACGTGTTGAACCTGGTTGTCCAGCAATTTTTAGCCCACTATCCCAGACTAGATGGCCTTCTGCAGAGGGCACGGTCGCTGTGTGCTCACTTCCGCCGTTCGCATCCCGCAGCTCAGCGACTTACATCTCTACAGAAGTCGTTGGGCCTGCCACTTCACCGGCTAAAATGCGATGTGCCTACCCGGTGGAATTCAACTCTGCACATGTTGCAGCGACTGTGGCAGCACCGACAAGCCCTGGTGCAATACGTTCTGACGTATAGCCTGGGCCAACGAGATTCAGAGGTGGGGCAAATCATGCTGGAGGAGTGGTCTCAGATCAGGGACCTATGCACCCTTCTGCACAGTTTTGAAATGGCGACGAAGATGTTTAGTGCTGACGATGCCATTATCAGCATGACTATTCCGGTGATTTACATGCTGGAGCACATGTTAAACAGAATTCGGAGTCAGGTGGTGGCACAAGAGGAGGTGGAGGAAGTAGAGGAGGAGGAGTTGTATGCGGAAGGGCTAACATCTGCAAGGTCCAGACGGTCGGCAGCACCAAGGCGGCAGGCATGTGAGGGTGGGGGAGATGGTTTTACCAGGGCGCATGGTAGCAGCCAAACTAGTGAGGAAGGTGCAGGAGCCCAGGAAGAAGTGGAGGACGAACTGATGGAAGACTCATCAGATGAGGGAGACCTTGATCAAATTTCTGTTGTGCGAGGTTGGGGGGAGAGGACAGAGGAAGGAAGCATGATTGTTACCTCGCCACCAACACAACAGGGACTTGGTGCTCCTGGATGCGCAACACACATGAGTGCCTTCTTGCTGCACTACCTGCAACATGACCCTTGAATTGTGAGAATTAGAAATAATCCTGACTACTGGGTTGCCACACTGTTAGATCCCCGGTACAAAAGTAAATTTGCAGAAATTATTCCTGCCATAGAAAGGGATGCACGCATGCAGGAGTATCAGCAGAGACTGTTGCAGAATCTTACATGTGCTTTTCCACAAAATACCAGTGGTGCACGTAGTGAATCTCACAGTTCCAACTTGCCAACCGTGGGACCGTCAAGTGTTCAGCACTCAAACCGTAACAGAACCACAGTATCTGCTGGTAACATCAATTTTGCGGAATCATTTCACCACTTTTTTAGCCCATCCTTTGCAAGGCCACAGGAGACAAGAAGTCTGACACATAGTCAACGCCTAGAGACGATGGTACAGGAGTATCTCCAAGTAAACATTGAAGCCACGACTGTGTCACTGGACCCTTGCTCTTTTTGGGCTTCCAATCTGGATAAATGGCCGGAGCTAGCCACTTACGCCTTGGAGATCTTGTCATGCCCCGCAGCCAGCGTTCTGTCTGAACGTGTGTTCAGCGCTGCTGGTGGTGTGCTGACAGATAAGCGCACGCGGCTCTCCACTGATAATGTAGACAGACTCACGTTCATAAAGATGAACAAATCATGGATCCGAAACGACTTTTCTACCCCTGTGTCATCCTGGGGAGAGTAAAAGCTTGATGATTGGTTAAAATCACCCTACCAACCGTTTTAAGCTTTCAAATTACTAATCATGTTTATCTGTATCTTGACTGGAAAATAATTTGGGCGTTGTAGCAGTGTGCAGCACTGATCCTATTAGGCCATCTATACTAAAGCTTCACCAGATTTAAAATTAAAAATAATTTTTAGCTGCATCTAGCCCGGAAAATAATTTTGGGGCTCCGAGATGCGCAAGGCACATAAGTGCCTTCTTGCTGCACTACCTGCAGCATGACCCTCATATTGTCAGAATTCGAAGTAATCATGACTACTGGGTTGCCACACTCTTAGATCCCCCAAACTTTTCGATCAACCTTTTCATTTTAATAAAGACCAAAAAAATGGTCATTTTTGAAATTATAAGCATTAGCAGGTTGTTAGAAACTGAAATCAAACAGTTTTCAACTCAAAACTTTATTCTAGGTGATGTTACATTTTCACATAGGACCCCTTGTTCGAAAGGAGCTTCTGAACTCTCTCGTCCATTGAATTTGTCAGGTTTTGGATGGTTTCTGCTTCAATTGTTTTGCATGAGGACAGAATACCCTCCCAGAGCTGTTGCTTAGATGTGAACTGCCTCCCGCCATCATAGACACTCCTTTTAATGATGCTCCAAAGGTTCTGAATGGGGTAGAGGTCAGGGGAGCATGGGGGTCACACCATAAGTTTGTCCCCTTTTATGCCCATATCAGCCAGAGATGCAGATGTTTTATGTGCAGCATGAGATGGTGCATTATCATGCAGAAAAATGATCTTGCTGTGAAATACACGGTTCTTCTTCTTGAACCATGGCAGGAAGTGCTGTTTGAGAAAATCCACATACATTATGGAGTTCATCTTTAGCGCCTTCAGGGATCCTAAAGGGGCCGACAATCTCTCTCCCCATGATTCCAGCCCAAAACATTACTCCACCTCCTCCTTGTTGGCGCTGTAGCCATGTTTGCGTGGGGTGTCCATCAACCAGCCATCCTCCACTCCATCCATCTGGACCATCGAGCGCTGCACGGCACTCATCCGTGAACAAAACAGTTTTGAAATCAGTCTTCATGTAATGTTTGGCCCACTGGAGCCGTTTCTGCTTGTGTGAAGTGGATAGAGGAGGTCGACAGGATGGCGCATGCACAGCTGCAAACCTCTGAAGGACCCTGCATCTTGTTGTTCGGGGGACGTTGGAGGCACAAGCAGCTTCAAAAACTTGTCTGCTGCTATGACAAGGCTTTTTTTGCCGCTGCTCTTTCAACCTGACGTAATTGCCTGTAGGAAAGAGTCCTCAATTTGCCCTTATCAGCACGCACACGTGTGTACTGTGAATCAGCTACATACTTCTTGATTGCCAAGACACTTCATCCTGATCATCGCACAATGTTGATTGTAGTCATGCCTTGACCTAAACACTCCACAATTTGTTGCTTCTCAGCAGCCGACACATCCTTTTTCTTTCCCATTTTGGCAGAAAATGTAGGCTGCTTAATAATGTGAGAGAGCCTTCTTAAGTAGTCTTGCCTTTCATTGGACACACCTGCCAAACTAATTAGCACAGGTGTCTGCAATTGCTTACAGTGATATAAAGAGCCCTGACACACATCACCATCAATGAGTTTAACTGACAAACAAACAAATTCTTCCCTTATCACTCCTAAACACTTTTTGCATAATAATTTGGAACGCATTGTACATGTGCTTTTCCACAAAACACCAGTGGTTCACGTAGTGAATCTTACAGTTCTAACTTGCCAACCGTGGTCTGTATGGAATTGTTCAATAAAGGGCCCAAAATTAAGATAACATAGATGGGAGAGGTCTCTATGAATAGGAATTCCTAAGTATTTGATACCCTGTGAGGGCCAGGCAAAGGGAAAGTTGGACTGGATGGAATCCTATATGGATTTGGGGAGGGAGACATCGAGGGCCTCAGACTTCGCTGCATTGATTTTAAAATTTTACCATGTAACAAAGTGATCTATTTCAGCCATAACAGCATGGATGGATATATGTGATTGAGTGATATATACTAGGACATCATCAGCAAATAGAGAGCACTTGTACTCGGTGCCTCCCACCTCAATCCACCTAATATTGGGGTTATGGCGAATTGATGAGAGCAGGTGCTCCGTCACTAGGATGTATAAGAGAGGGGACAGAGGACATCACTGCCTTGTCCCATTGGTGATTGTGAAAGGTGATGAAAATGTTCTGACGCACCCCCTGGGCCTTGGGACACCCGGAGCCGGACCCTTTTTGGTGGATGCTGGTGGTTGTAGTCTTCGTGGCGGCGACCCGGTTCCGTGGCTCAGGGCGGTCAAACTAGTGGCGGAACTATTTATGTGGTTTTGATGTTTAAATGTCCGACTACGCCACCCGTGGATTGCGGTCAGAGTGAACCGCCGCTACAGGGCAGACCGCTGAGGCTGGTGTTGTGGGTGCAGCAGAGCGTAGCATAACTCCCCACGGGAGGAGTATAGCCTCAGGGCAGTGTATGCGGAGGATGGGGGTGATGGTGCAGGGCAGCAGCAGTAATGACACGGAGTCAGTGATGCAGTTCAGGGCCTTTACTCACAGTTCTTATTATCCAGACCACGTCTGCAGGTAACGGCTGCCCACGTCGTACTGTGCTCACCAGGTGAGGGGCTCAGACAACTCCCAGATAACTTTGGAGCACTTCACAGGACCCCCTTTGTGTGTCCTTTGTCTGGCCTTTCTTACCAACACTTCTGTCCGGCTGCCTCGGGCCTCCTCTTGGTAAACTTGGCGCCAGTTTCCCTGACCCTATGTGGTGCCTTCCTAGCGGGTGTAGCGAGGGGCTGCGCCACATAAAATGTCAGAGCCTCCGGTTTCTAGCTGAGGGTCGTTTCCTACCTCCACTAGTTCGGGGACCGGTCTACCCCTTTGGCCTGACCCCTCCACGCAGGTGGATTCGGGCGTGCGGTGGCGACTCGCCCGTCCACACCCCTGGGATCCCTTCATTCCTCGTTCCTGGAGCCTTCTCTGCTCCTCTTCCTTCCTTCTCCCTCTTCCAGGCCTGGGCCTCTGTTACTAGGCCCGCCTCCGGAGCAGAGCTCATGCAGAGCCCCTGCTCCCTGCCACTTCTGCTCAGACTTCTCTGCACTGAACTAAGATGGTGCCCACCTTTTATACTCCCTTCTCAATGCACCCAGGAACTGCTTCCTCCCTGCTCCTGCACTACAGGGTTCCCCTTCCTCAGTGTTCCCTCCCCCCACTCCAGCCAGGGACAGGGACTGTCGTGCCCATCTCAGGGGCATATTGGTCACCCTGCCCCACGGCAATGTGGTGTAATGCATGCAGGTGTCGGGTCCTGATCCACACTCCATCCTTGCCTGAGAGTGAGATATCACACCTCTGGGTGAGGTGCAATACGTCTGTAGCAACCGAGCCCTCAGGGTGCTACAGTTCCATTTATCTTCAGCCTAGGTGACGTATTGCGATACAGGGCTGTGATTTTGGCTATAAAAGGGTCCCCTAGACCCCTACCCCAAGCTTTTTAAGAGAATCATATATGGCGTGCCAGGAGACTCTATGGAATGCTTTCTCAGCATCCAACGAGAGTATCTAATTACAAATTTTTAACTGCATCTAGCCCAGGAAATACTTTGTGCCTAGTAGCAGTGTCTGCTAGTCAGCGGATTATCCCGGCTGTTAAGCAAGCTGCACCACCTGTAGTTTAGACACTTAATTTTTTCAAAGGAAATGCTTCGGGACCATGGGATACTTAGTGAAGAGCATCAGGAGGCACCCCAAGGCATAGGGGCTGGGACTGGCAGTAGGATGCCTTGCGGTGGACAGCCGAGCTCGATCCTTATAAAAGCTTTTTAACTGCAGCAGTTTTAGTGGACGCTACTGGAGCTGGAATTACCGCGGCTGCTGGCATGAGACTTGCCCTCCAATAGATCCTTGTAAATGGATTTAAAGTGTATTCATTCAAATTAGAGAGACAATTTAAATTAAAAAGCTTAGAGCTGCCTCCACCACAGGGGGGCTCGCTCGACCCACCAGCGGACAGGCACCAGTATTGGGAGAGGGGGGCTGGCCGTCAGGGTTCACCGCGGCTCTGGCACAAACCCGGCGACACGGAGGTGGCACGGGCAGGAGCGGACTGGCCGTGTCGGCTTCTCACTTTTTGGATTTTAGAAGGGCATGACATGCCTATATCTGTGTCTCCCCCTCCTTTTACTCCTCCACCTCTTTTATTTTCGCATGACTATATGTACTTGTCACTTTTCCATGTGTTAGTTATGTCTTCTGAGCAGTTTATCAGCTTTTGGACACCTTTGAAGGTGTTTTCTATGTGTTTCTATGTGTTTTTGTTTGCCTGCCATTGGTTTTAACGGTGTTCGAAGGTGTTCGACGAACAGTTCGACGAACAGTTCGGCGAACACACGGGTGTTCGACGAACCGAACCGAACTCGAACACTACGGGGGTGGCTCAACACTAGTGAAATCCTACCAGAGCACCAATCCCACGGAGTGCCACGCATCTTCTAGTTTCCATACTATAATATGGATAGGTCATCATTATCACGAGACTAGTGAACCCTTTAAGCATTCACTTTTAAATGAGACTGTAATTGCACTTTTTGTTTTGTCTTTTTTGATTCGATATAACAGAGGATTTAGGGTGTTTCTTTGTTACTAATTTGGACTTGATAGTAGAATCAATTTCATCATCTGGTCGGTCAGAAATCAGTCTGTGTAAACCTGGCTTAAATCTAACCTGTTCAACTGTCTGCTTTATCTTTTCAGGTTGCTGACTAATGGAAAAGAAAGAGTATTAATACAATTAAGAACCATGGTCAAGATGGAAAACCATTAAAAACTCAAGACTGGGAAAGAGAACATGTGAACTCCTGAGAATTATTGGCTTAATCAAGATGAGAAAGTGTTGACCTCATTTGTCTATAATCCTTTAAGGGTAGAGCCCTCTTCAATTAGCCAGCAGTTTATAAAAATGTGCCATAAAGAATTTGGTTCACATAATACCCCATGTTGACATTATCTTATTTTCACCAATTTTGTTGAAGACCGCAAGAATTACTAAATTGGATCAGCAATTTTTAGTAACAAGTTTTGTTTGGAACATCAATTGGTGGTTAGGCTGATCCCAGAGGAACGTGGCTGTAAGTGTTCTTCCTCTAGGAAGATGTAACCATAGGGGAAATCCAACAGTATACAGTACCTGTAGAAATTAGCGATGAGCGAACGTGCTCGGATAACGTGCTATCTGAGCATGCTCATGTGTTATCCGAGTATCTTCGCTCTGCTAATATGTTTGACTCCCTTCGGCAGCATCTTTTGCCGGGGTAGACAGCCGCTACACATGCGGGGATTGCTTAACAAACAGATATTAGCTGAGCACGCCGAAGATACTCGGATAACACACGAGCATGCTCGGATAGCACGTTATCAGAGCATGTTTGCTCATCACTAGGAGAAATCAATTATCTGTACATGTACTGTACTACATGGATGTAACTATTCCTACCGATCTAAAGCTGCTCTTCTCCCTAGCTAATAAAAGATCAAGTAGAAGAGATTTGCAGGACTCTGGACTAGTGGCCACATGGATAATTTGTGGTTGCCGAACAGGATTCCTGCAAATTGCCTCCAGTCCTAACTGCCGATATCCTCAGCTTCTTTTCCGATTAGTAGGTGGGACGTGCGTAACATCGGAACAATGATGTGGTACCTACAAATCTGATTAAACGCAGAGGATTCCGGCAGATTAATGCAGTTTGCATGGATCCCGTAGATGTTGGTTCAGGGTCAATATGCTTATTTTTATTGCTGGAAGTGGGATCCTTGCAATTATGTTTTTTTTTACCCTGTGTCTTGACATAGACGTTACAGAAATGACACTGGTTAAAAAACATGATTAGGAATTTTGTTTGTTTGACTCTATAGCATTACATCTACTCAAGCCCTTTTTATTCGCACAGTTTATTTTTATTTTTTCTGCTTCCTAAATAGTATAGTCTTCGCTAGAAAGTTTTCTACCATTTTTTGCAGCTGCAGAGTGTCTATAGGTTTGGCAAGACAGATACAAAATCAGAGCTCCTTCTGAAGGTTCTCTCCCCTCACTTCTCTCAGTGTTAGAGATAGCAGGAGGGAAGGTTGTTGCGCACAGATCTGCAGAGGAAGAGAAAATTAAAGCTCTGGGGCTGAGATAATACAAGTGTGGTGTGCAATACAGTATACTATCTCAAGTGAAGACAACAACAATCTGGAAACATACAGAAATAACATCCAGCCTATATTACAGAAAGGGACACTCCCACAAGAGAAAAATCTGAAACTTGGATATGAAACTCCTTGCATATCAGGGGGTCTGAAAAGGAAACAAAATTGAAAATTAGTTTTGGAGGAAAACAAAAAGACATTTTGCTGTTTTCCTACAACTCTATTAATTGTTTGAACTGGCTTTGTGTAATACAGTCGCTGCATATATTTAACAGTAACTCTGAGTAATTTGGGCTCTGTTTCCCAACCATTGCTAGATTGTGTACATGCTGTCTCTAGTTACCCTTTATATGGTATACATTAGTACGAGGACAAATGGCTATCACTGCTTGTCTCGAGAATAATTGGACTTGTAAATCTAGAAAGGACCAGAAGTATCTGTATTAGATGGCTGAACTGTTTTCTTTTAGACTGGTTGATGACTGGTTCACCAACTTTGGAGTTTATTCTCATACTGTATACAGAAGTGAAAAACAAAAACTGTTCTCTAAAACTGAAACTTTTTATTTCTTTTTTATGTGATGTAAATATTAAAATATCATTATAAATGCTATATTATGCCTTTACATTGTTTATAGTGTAGTGTTACCTAATTCCATCGGCCTAACCAAATTTACGTCAGAAACATATTTTTCGCCTGCCAGCTATCCAGTTTGGAGGCTGTTATAACTTTTTTTTCCACAGAAGCCTAAAAAATGGTTATTAAATGTATTTTACTAGACTCATACTTCCTGTTCTGTACAGATGCTTTTCAGCAGTTTCATTATCGCAACAGACAGGATTATAATGATAGATAACACCTCTATATATGGTAGATAACACAAGATCATTCATATTAGATGATGATTACAGCTCACCTCCTCCCTCTCTCTTCGGATCTGTTTATTACAATTTATTTCACAATTTTTTTTATACATGTCCTATTAAGAATTAGCAGTGTACATATTATATTTTTAATTTACTGTCTACGCCTTTCTTAACAAACCCTGCTGATAGATAGAGGACTGGGTTCTCAGACACCCACTGATCTTCCAAAAAAATAAATGCTCTGCAGGGCTAAAAAATAAGTCTGCCAGTCTGTACTGAACTCCGTACACGGGCTCATTAACTTTCCTTTTTTTTTTTGAGCCTTTACATGCGCTCTTAAATTAAATATAAAAACCTGCTTTAATCAATAGTTATTTTTCTAATGGCATATTCACTCTAAGTACACTATGATCAGGCATGTTGAAGTCAATCAGCCTCATCATTCTATATACTAGGTGGTTTTCTAGTGACTATTGGTGACACCAAAAAAGGGGACCAGGCACACCAGAATACATTATAAATATGTCTGTTATCCTATTTTGTAACATTTAGCTATTTTCCTAGTTTGTCTATACATTTATATACTGAGTATATACATACCTAGACCAGTATTAGGTTATTTATCCTATATAACTTAAAATGCAATTGTTCTACATAGTCCTTTTAGTAACCAACTATAAATGTCTTGCAATGTTATCTTGTTAGAGGTTTATATATGTAATTTCTCTCCAGCTCCACATATGTCTACTGTTTCCCAATGCATTTCTACTAATAAAGAGTGTAAAGTAAATACATTTGACTATTACCATGTTGTGATTACTAGTACTATGATTTCTTGATATTTTGTATATTTTCTGCATACTTTAGATCTTTTAGAAAAAAGTGACATCAGAATGTCCAAGGTACCAACAAATATCTCAGGTCTCCTATGATCCCAGTCTGAAGGCAGCACCGAATTCAGGGTAGGGTCACTGGGGTCAGCAATATATAGCTTTACGTTAGTATTGTTATAAAACAATCTAATTACTATTTGGTCCTAATTTCTGTTCTCGATTTCTTAGTGAACCTATGCTTTCATATAAATGTCACGACACTGGTGTAGGATATTTCGGGGCTAGGGGCTCCTTGCCTATTCCTAAAGCTAGGTGTGCCCTAGCTATGCCTACTCCCCGAATTACTTCTGATGGTTAAGACGCCAGGGCCACCTGCCTTGCTGAGCTCCTAAATCAACCCTTATCTGTCCCCTCCCCCATGCAGGGAAGTGGGGAATTGTAGTGTATACACAAACCAGACTAACAAGGAAAGACGTACAGGGATAAATGAAAATAGCAATCATACAAATATGACTTCAGAACAACATTTCCAATGCCTCCTCAAACACCCAACACCTCCAACTCCAGAACCAGGCAGTATGAAATTAACACTGGCAATCCCTGATTGCCAGAGGAGAGTATAGTGGCAGAGGGGAGTGGCTCACACTGAACAGCTGAGACCATCAAAGCCAGAAAGCCCCAGGAGCTCTCAACTGCATAGATTAACCCCTGCAGTGCTAGCAGAAACCTGCACTGTTTAATATGATGGTGAAATGTGTCTGATCAGTGCAGGATTACATGAAATCAAACCCCGCTGTCTTCTTGCCCCTCTCTCTCAAGGTAAACCCGTGACAGTAACTCTTTGATTAACTGCCATGTGTGTATATATTCATTTATGGCTATTATATGACTTATACCCTGCATTTTTCACCTGCTTTCCTCTCTTGAAGTACTCTCTAATTTGCAATTGACTTTGATGATGGAGACAATCTGCTATGATGTTTCCTTTACACAGCACACACAGAGAGACAGAGATTCTTGCTCTTCTTTGCTTAGGTACCACACAGTCAGAAGTAGCAGAGGTATGGAGAACATTATACAGCAATACTAAGCATTGTAACTGTGGATCCAGCACTGGGATAAACTAATTGAAACTGCAGCACAATCTGTCTCTCTGACTCTGCTTGTTTCCTCACTTTGCTCCTCTGACCTCCTCCCCCATTCCTCTCCGTAGACTTCCATAAGCTATATAAGGCTATATTGTTATGACATTTATAGTTTTCTTTTTTTCTGATCCTTTTGTCCTGTTTTGATGGACAAGAAAATGTGGTCTTCACAACTTTTTTTTTACTGTCCTAAAAAATAGCATATTAAACACACTTGCACTTCTTTTAGCCTATAGGAAATGGATTATAACAGTTGCTCATCCATGCTCATGCTTTTGACTTAACGCATCCATTTTTAAGCACAATTTATGCCCAGAAAACTAGATGCATTCAGAGAGACCACTATTAAAAACGGATCCATTCAAAAAACCGGATATCAAAGTTTCCGTTTTTAAACAGATCTGTTTAATGGGAATCTGTAAGCAGTTTTTAATATGTAATCTGAGAGCAACGTAATGTAGGGGCAGAGCCCCTGATTCCAGAGATGAACCACTTAGTTTAATTGGCTCAGTAGTTGTGATAAAATCAGTTTTCTCTTCTTCATATCTACCAGTTCACTGAATGCTGAGCTGTATATAACCCCCCGCCCACACCACTGATTGGTAGATATCGGTGTGCACTGTGCCCAGGCAGAAAGCTGCCAATCAGTGGTGGGGGCGGGGTTATACAGAGCAGTTGACTAGGAGGCACGAGACATTCAGTACTGATAATTGATATTCTCCTGTTGACAAATGACTGATTTTATTGAAACAACACTCAGCCTAATAAGGGACACATAACTGGAATCAGGGTCTCAGCTCCTACATCATGCTACTCTTGGATTACATAGCAAAAACCTGCTGACAAATTCCCTTTAAAAATGGAAAGTTTGTTTTCCACTTGTTATCCATTTTTATTCCTTTCGTTTTTATATTTTACTGGATACATTACATATGTATCCTAAACAGACATGTCAGCATAGCCTAATCTGAGACCTTAATGTGCTGCCAGTCTGTCTTACCTTAAGCAAAATGGATTTATGCTAAGTGAATGATGAGGTCAGAGGGCAAGGAGGATAGAAGAAAGTGGCTCACAAGTGGAAAAAAGATGATTATTTTTCAGATAAGATCTAATACAATATTTTTTATTATCACTGTACTACTCATTTATGCAGTTTGTTGGCAATGTGCACTGTATATGTGTTACATTGGGAGCCATTAACTAGGCCAGCATTATGCACTTAAAGCTATGTGTTACACGCACGCCGCTAGGTTCAGATAGGGGCGAGACAGGTTACATGAATTCTTTGGAATCCTGGGGGAACCGTTACTCAGGGCGACCATAGACCATGTGCTGCAGCTGCTCTCAGGCACACAGGGGTATTGCCCCTCAGGCATAGACACGTAGGTTGTTTCACTTGCTGACCAGACACACTTGACAAGAGTCCTCATAAACGGTAGAACAGTAGCATTTAATAAGAAGCCGCACAGACAGTGCAAGTAAAGTCTTATGAGCAACAGGCTCCAGTGACAAACAGTACAGTTTCCTTAGCAGCACAGCAGTTCACAGTCTTCCCAGTAGTACAGAACAGCACAGTTCTAATGCAAAGGCACATTAATGAACACAGCATTCTTTACAGCACAGTGAGATGGAGGAGGGGGAGGGTTTGCTGAGTGAGATGATCCCTGTGACACCATTTCTTCCAGTCCTTATCTTTCTTCCTGACAATACTCTGCACTGCTAGTTCAGAAACTCTACCTCATCTGTGCTTAGCTTCACTCCTGACTTGAATCCTTTTCACTTGCAGGGGTGCTTCTGTGAGATACAGAACACACACACCACCTTTCTCCTCAGCTCCAGTCAGATCATAAACAACTTCCCCACAATCCCCCTGGGGCTCTGCTAAAACACTCCCCTTCTCCTGTGACTGTGTTAACCTCTCTAGTTGCTGAATGCTTTTAAAGCAACAGCACTACTTCTGCATGTCACATATGGGATTATAGGGGCACCTGTAGGGAAGACCGTGAGTGACAGCAATTGTAACACCACAAGGGAATGTTGATCTGATGTGAACCCAATCTATAGTAATGGAGACAAGAGATCGGTAATAGTTTTAGAAGCCGTGGACCTAACAAAGCCTCCATGGCTCATTGACTTTGTCTTGAGCCTGTACACCTCTCTGTGAATGTGCTCATCCAGTAAATATAAAAGCCTGTTTTAATCAATACATCATTTTCTGATTACATATTTCCTTTAAGGAAAAATGATCAGGCATGTTGAAGTCAAACAGCCTCATTATTCCATACACAAAGGCTCTTATTATAGATTTTGTATTAGGTTCCATGAGCTTTATGCTGAGAACAGAAGTTACAAATAAGCAACTCACAAAAAGTTTGGGAATATTCTGCTTTCTGTTGAAACTTCAAGATGATCCCAAAATGCCCTCTAACCTTTTCAGGTGAACTTAATGTGACCGTCTCTAAACTTTTGAATGCACATGTCCAACTGTTCAATGCCTCAGTACTTTTTACACAACTTGCTGTTCTCTAACAAGGATCTTAATGGCAAAATTCACAACAAGTGTTTGATCTATGAATCACCCCAATGATTTTCGGGGTTCAAACAGTCCTACTCATCCTGCTGTTCACATTTTGACGTCATGAGACCAAGATGACATCTAACAATTGATGAACAGTACCCAACATTGTGAGGCTTCAAGCAGGATGTTCTCAGACGGAAGTGGCCACTGAGCTTAGATTGTCACAGAGTCATCAGCAGGGTGCAACAGAGATGGAGAGAGACTTGAAGAGTCACAGAAAGGCAGAGAAGTGGACGCCCTTTGACACATCCCATACTAATGACCGCTTTATTGTGAACAATGCCGTTTGTAACCGGATGATGAATGCTGCACAACTTCAGGCACATTTAAGAGAGGTGAGAGGCACCAAAGTGTCACATCAGACCATTCAAACCTGTTTACATCAGCGTGGTCTGCAAGCTAGATGACCTGCAAGGATACTTGACCACACCACCGGGCACAGGGAGCATCTACGCTCGATGGGGGACCAGGGGCCTCAGTGCTGTTCACTGATGAAAGTCAATTCATGCTGAAAGAAATGATGGCGGCCAATGATGTTGGAGATGTCAAGGAGAGCGCTATGCATCAGCCACTGTTGTCACCAGATGAGCCGTTGGTGGTGGTGGTGCTACAGTGTGGGCAGGTGTCTAGTCAGTACAGAACTGCCCTACACTTTGTGAATGGTACAGTGACAACCCCTACTATTGCACCTCTGCACGAACAACAAAGGCCTAATTTCATCTTAATGGATAACAAAGCTCCAGCTCATCGAGGTTGCATCATGGGGGAATAGCTGCTGGAAACTGGGGTACGTCAAATGGAGCAGCCTGCACTTTATCCAGACCTAAATCCCATAGAAAACCTATGGGATCAGCTGAGTTGCCGTGTAGAGGCTTGTAACTCTATACCCCAGAACCTCAGTGACCCGAGGGCTGCAGTTCAAGAAGAGTGGAATGCCATGCCTCAGCACAAGAGTGAGATGCCATGCCTCAGCACAAGAGTGGGATGCCATGCCTCAGCACAAGAAGAGTGGGATGCCGTGCCTCAGCACATGAAGAGTGGGATGCCGTGCCTCAGCACAAGAAGAGTGGGATGCCATGCCTCAGCACAAGGAGTGTGGGATGCCATTCCTCAGCACAAGAAGAGTGGGACGCCATGCCTCAACACAGTGAGAGTGGGACGCCATGCCTCAGCACAAGGAGAGTGGGACGCCGTGCCTCAGCACAAGGAGAGTGGGACGCCGTGCCTCAGCACAAGGAGAGTGGGACGCCGTGCCTCAGCACAAGGAGAGTGGGATGCCATGCCTCAGCACAAGGAGAGTGGGGTGCCATGCCTCAGCACAAGGAGAGTGGGGTGCCATGCCTCAGCACACGAAGAGTGGGATGCCATGCCTCAGCACAAGGAGAATGGGGTGCCATGCCTCAGCACAGGGAGAGTGGGATGTCATGCCTCAGCACAGGGAGAGTGGGATGCCATGCCTCAGCACAAGGAGAGTGGGGTGCCATGCCTCAGCACAAGGAGAATGGGGTGCCATGCCTCAGCACAAGGAGAGTGGGGTGCCATGCCTCAGCACAAGGAGAGTGGGATGCCGTGCCTCAGCACAAGAAGAGCGGGATGCCGTGCCTCAGCACAAGGAGAGCGGGATGCCATGCCTCAGCACAAGGAGAGTGGGGTGCCATGCCTCAGCACAAGGACAGTGGGACGCCATGCCTCAGAACAAGGAGAGTGGGATGCCATGCCTCAGCACAAGGAGAGTGGGGTGCCATGCCTCAGCACAAGAAGAGTGGGATGCCATGCCTCAGCACAAGGAGAATGGGGTGCCATGCCTCAGCACAAGAAGAGTGGGATGCCATGCCTCAGCACAGGAAGTGTGGGATGCCATGCCTCAGCACAGGGAGAGTGGGATGTCATGCCTCAGCACAGGGAGAGTGGGATGCCATGCCTCAGCACAAGGAGAGTGGGATGCCATGCCTCAGCACAAGGAGAGTGGGGTGCCATGCCTCAGCACAAGGAGAATGGGGTGCCATGCCTCAGCACAAGGAGAGTGGGGTGCCATGCCTCAGCACAAGGAGAGTGGGGTGCCATGCCTCAGCACAAGGAGAGTGGGATGCCATGCCTCAGCAACAGGAGAGTGGGATGCCGTGCCTCAGCACAATGAGAGTGGGATGCCGTGCCTCAGCACAAGAAGAGTGGAATGCCATGCCTCAGCACAAGAAGAGTGGGACGCCATGCCTCAGCTCAAGAAGAGTGGAATGCCGTGCCTCAGCACCAGAAGAGTGGGATGCCATGCCTCAGCACAAGAAGAGTGGGATGCCATGCATCAGCACAAGAAGAGTGGAATGCCGTGCCTCAGCACCAGAAGAGTGGGATGCCATGCCTCAGCACAAGAAGAGTGGGATGCCATGCCTCAGCACAAGAAGAGTGGGATGCCATGCCTCAGCACAGGAAGAGTGGGAAGCCATGCCTCAGCACAGGAAGAGCGGGACGCCGTGCCTCAGCAGAAGAAGAAGTGGGATGCCGTGCGTCAGCACAAGGAGAGTGGGATGCCATGCCTCAGCACAAGGAGAGTGGGATGCCATGCCTCAGCACAAGGAGAGTGGGATGCCATGCCTCAGCACAAGGAGAGTGGGATGCCATGCCTCAGCACAAGAAGAGCGGGATGCCATACCTCAGCACAAGGAGAGCGGGACGCCATGCCTCAGCACAAGAAGAATGGGACGCCATGCCTCAGCACAAGGAGAGTGGGACGCCATGCCTCAGCACAAGGAGAGTGGGACGCCATGCCTCAGCACAAGGAGAGTGGGAAGCCATGCCTCAGCAGACAATAACTCCACGTGTGAACAGCAGGAGACGTCGTTGTCGAGCTGTAATTGATGCTCAAGGCCACATGATGTAGCGCCGGCGTCCCTGCCCTCTGCTAGGCAGGGACGCTGTTCCCCTCACCTCTCTGCTCCATGCCCGGCGTCCTCCTCCCGCTCTGCTGGCAGCGCGCGCTCCTTCCCGGCCACTGTGCTTAGGGCGCGCGCGCTCTCCCTCCCTCTTAAAGGGGCCGCGCGCGCCGTCCTAAGGAGTCCCCGGCCAATGGCCGGAGGACTTCACCATATATAAGGCACCTCCTCCAAAATGGAGGTGCCCGAGCAATGTTGTTGCACTGTTCACTACTCTGCTTCAGCCCTCAGGTCCCGTTGCCAGTTACCTGCCAGATACCTGCCAGATTCCTGCCAGCTTGCTGTCTTATTCCTGCCTGATATTCTGCTACCTGCCTGCTAGCCTGAGGTCCGACGGTCTGCCTTACTACTCCTGTCAGTCTGTCTAAGGACCAGCTTGCCCGCTCACCTGGGAGCGCACATCTGCTACCTGCCTGCTAGCCTACCTGGAGGCTCTGCTGTCACGTGCTGTGACCACCTGCCTGTCCAGTGACTCCTGCCCGCTCACCTGGGAGCGCTCATCTGCTGCCTGTCTGCTAGCCTACCTGGAGGCTCTGCCGTCACGTGCTGTGACCACCTGCCTGTCCAGTGACTCCTGCCCGCTCACCTGGGAGCGCTCATCTGCTGCCTGTCTGCTAGCCTACCTGGAGGCTCTGCCGTCACGTGCTGTGACCACTCGCCTGTCCAGAGACTTCTGCCCGCTCACCTGGGAGCGCTCATCTGCCGCCTGTCTGTTGGTCTTCCTGGAGGCTCCGCCGTCACATGCTGTGACCACCCGTTTATCCAGAGACTCTCGCCTGCTCACCTGGGAGCGCTCACCTGCTACCTGCCTGCTAGCCACTTGCCGTGACCATCTGCTCGTTCACCCAGAGACTGCCCCGGTCACTTGCCGTGACCATCTGCCCGTTCATCCAGCGACTGTCCCGGTCACTTGCCGTGACCTCCTGCCCGTTCTTCTAGAGACTGTCCCGGTCACCTGCTGTGACTGCCTGCCTGGTCGCCACCCGCTCCCTTACAAGGACCGCCCCCTTGTATAGTAGCTCAGAGGTTCCGCCTCCCAGACCCGTTACAGTTTGCTCAGGCCATGGAACCCGGTGGCACCCAAGCTCCCTCGCTCTCGGACCTGTGTCATGAACTGTCCCGTCAGAGGTCCCAACAGGAGTCCATCCTGGGTCACCTGCGGAATGTCAATTCTCGCCTGGACACTCTGACTGCTCCGCCAGCAACCTCCGCCAGTGCCATGACTCGCAATCCGGCAGCTCCGCTGTCCACTAATACCATGGTATCCTACCCCGGACCCCGGCTTTCTGCACCTCCTCGCTTCGGAGGCGACTCCGCCCAGGCTCGGGGCTTCATAAATCAGTGCACCCTGCACTTTGAACTCCTGTCCCACCAGTTTAACTCCGACCGGGCCAAAATTGCCTTCATCATGTCCCATCTCACCGGGGAGGCCCTGGCCTGGCTAAATCCTCTATGGGAGAGAGGAGATCCCCTGGTGTCCGACTTGCCTGCCTTTCTCATGGCTTTCCGGAAAGTCTTCGACGAACCCGGATGGAAGACCTCATCCGCATCATCACTGCTACGCCTCCGTCAGGGAAGTCTCACCGTGGACCAATATGCCATACGGTTCCGTACCCTTGCCTCGGAGCTGGCCTGGGATAACGACGCTCTGGTATCCGTCTTCTGGGAGGGTCTGTCCGGCCGTATTAAAGATGAACTTGCCGGTCGGGACATTCCTACCACTCTCGATGACCTAATAACTCTTGCCACCCGGATTGACCTACGGTTCCAGGAGCGTGCCAAAGAGGTCACCCGTGAGAGGAGGTTTCCACGTCTAGCTCCTACTTTTCAGAAATCCGTCTATCCCCAGGTACACTCTCCTGAGCCTATGCAGGTCGACCAGACCAAGATGGTCAAAACCCGTCAGGACTTACGCCGTGCCGAGGGGAGCTGCTTCTACTGTGGCAGTAAGGAGCACCGGATCCGTGCCTGCCCGGAGAGGTCGGGAAACGCCTGTGTCTAGGTTCGCTCAGAGAGGTCGACCTAGACAAGAATAAATCCTCTCCATCTCTGCTGCTGTCAGTCTCAATTGTCTGCGGGGAGAACCGTTATTTCGAACTAGCCCAACTTGACTCTGGAGCAGCCGGGAATCTTATTTCACAGTCCCTGGTAGAGAAATACCGCATCCCCACCAAACCTCTGGCTGTACCCTTGTCTGTTGCTGCCGTGGATGGGGGTCTCTTACCACGCCCCATCCAACTCATCACCGAATCCATTACTCTGCAGGTGGGAATGCTGCATTCTGAGAGTATCTCCTTTCATGTTCTGCCTGGACTCTCTCACGCCCTCTTGCTAGGTCTACCTTGGCTCCAGAGACATGCACCCGTGCTTGACTGGCAGACCGGAGAAGTCCTTCGCTGGGGACAGGACTGCCATAAGACCTGTCTGGTTCCCGTCCATCCCGTCCGTCCTTCTCCTACCCCAGCTAATCTACCTGGACTTCCGATTCCTTATTGGTCTTATGCTGATGTCTTTAATAAAAAGGAGGCAGAGACACTACCCCCTCATAGACCATACGACTGCCCTATCGACCTGTTACCTGGTACTACTCCTCCCCGTGGGCGTATTTATCCATTATCCGCTGCTGAGACCCGGTCGATGTCCGAATATATTGAGGAGAATCTGGCCAGGGGATTCATCCGGAAATCTACCTCCCCGGCGGGAGCAGGCTTCTTTTTCGTCAAAAAGAAGGACGGCTCTCTCCGTCCCTGTATAGACTATAGAGGCCTTAACCAGATCACGGTGAAGAATAAGTACCCCCTTCCGCTCATTCCGGAGTTATTTGATCGTCTGAGGGGGGCTAGAATCTTCACCAAACTGGACCTCCGTGGGGCGTACAACCTGGTTCGTATCCGTCAGGGGGATGAATGGAAGACGGCATTCAACACCCGGGACGGCCACTATGAATATCTGGTAATGCCCTTTGGTCTCTGTAACGCTCCTGCCGTCTTTCAAGAGTTGGTCAATGACATCTTCCGGGACCTTCTCTACTCCTGCGTAGTGGTGTACCTGGACGACATCTTGGTCTTCTCTCCGGATCTCCAGACTCACCGGAGGGACGTTCGTCAGGTCCTGCTCAGGCTCAGGCAGAATCACCTCTTCGCTAAATACGAGAAGTGCCTCTTTGAGCAGACCTCGCTTCCGTTTTTGGGCTACATTATTTCTCAGACCGGCCTACGAATGGATCCAGAGAAACTGTCTGCCATCGAGAAATGGCCTCGACCGGAGGGGTTGAAGGCCATTCAGCGGTTCCTGGGCTTCGCCAACTACTACCGCCTCTTCATACCGCACTTCTCTTCCCGGACTGCCCCAATTTCCGCGCTCACCCGTAAGGGTACTAATCCCAAAGAGTGGCCGCCCGAAGCAGAGGAGGCCTTTCTTTCCTTAAAACAGGCCTTCTCTTCCGCCCCGGTGCTGCATCGCCCGGACGGCAACAAGCAGTTCTTCCTGGAAGTTGACGCCTCCTCCTCTGGAGCCGGAGTGGTACTTACTCAAAAATCATCTTCCGGGAGGATGGTAACTTGCGGCTTCTTCTCTAAACTCTTCTCCTCCTCAGAGCGCAATTATTCCATAGGAGACCGAGAGTTATTGGCCATCAAACTGGCATTGGAGGAGTGGCGTTACCTGCTCGAGGGGGCTCTTCACCCGGTAATAATTTACACTGACCACAAGAACTTGGCTTACCTCCAGCATGCCCAGAGACTTAACCCGCGCCAAGCCCGGTGGTCCTTGTTTTTTGCTCGCTTTGATTTTGTTCTTCATTTTCGCCCGGCTGACAAAAACGTCAAGGCGGACGCCTTGTCTCGATCCTTTCTGGTGTCTGATCTCGAGGAAGATCCGAAACACATCATCGATCCCGCCAGAGTAATGCAGGTGGCTCCCGTGAGTCTAAATCGTCTCCCTCCCGGAAAGACGTTCGTATCAGTACCTGATCGGGAGAAGATCCTTCACTGGGGTCACTCGTCTAAACTGGCTGGCCACGCCGGTCAGAAAAAGACCCTCCAGCTTATTACCCGGCACTACTGGTGGCCTAACCTGCACAAGGACGTAATAGACTTTGTTTCTGCCTGTGTGTCCTGCGCCCGCAACAAGGTTCCGAGACATCTGCCAGCCGGTCGCCTCCTTCCGCTTTCTGTACCTGCTGCCCCCTGGCAGCATATAGCAATGGACTTTATAACTGACCTCCCAGTCTCTGCCGGTTGTACGGTCATTTGGGTGGTCGCTGACCGCTTCTCCAAGATGGCTCATTTCGTTCCCCTGCCAGGCCTCCCGTCTGCACCCGAGCTAGCGAAAGACTTTATTCGTCACATCTTTCGTCTTCATGGCCTGCCCCTCCACATCGTGTCGGATCGTGGGGTACAGTTCACCTCACGCTTCTGGAGAGCCACTTGTAAACTGCTAGACGTCACCCTGGACTTCTCTTCCGCTTACCACCCACAGTCCAATGGTCAAGTGGAGCGGATCAATCAGAACCTGACCAGTTACCTCCGGCACTTTGTTAATGCCCATCATTCAGACTGGGTGGATCTCCTACCATGGGCCGAGTTCTCTTATAACAATCACGAGAGCGAATCCTCCTCCAAATCCCCGTTTTTTGTAGTCTTCGGTTAGCATCCTCGGATTCCTTTTCCTGTCTCCACCTCTGTGGACAACCCGGCTGCGGAATCTCTCGTTAGCAAATTTTCCTCCATTTGGGAGAGTACCCGATCCGCACTCCTTCAGTCGTCCGAACGGATGAAAAGACACGCTGACAAAAAACGCCTGGATCCTCCACAATTTCGTCCTGGAGATAAAGTCTGGCTCTCATCTAAATATGTCCGACTCAAGATACCTTCTTACAAGTTAGGGCCTCGGTTCATCGGTCCTCTGGAGGTCATCAGTCAGATCAACCCGGTGGCCTATAAATTGAAACTCCCGGCCAACTTACGGATCCCTAACTCCTTCCATGTATCTCTCCTCAAACCTGTGGTACTTAACTCTTTTTCCAAGTCTACAGGTACGCCTCCTGCTCCGGTTTCTGCTGAGGACGAGTTTGAGGTAGAGAACATTCTTGCCACCAAAAGGGTAAGAGGAAAGACCTTTTTTTTAGTAGATTGGAAGGGGTTTGGTCCTGAGGAGAGAACGTGGGAGCCCCGGGAGAACATCCATGCCCCGCTCATCCTTGCTAAATTTCTGTCTGGCCTAAAAAAGGGGGGGCCTAAAGGGGGGGGTACTGTAGCGCCGGCGTCCCTGCCCTCTGCTAGGCAGGGACGCTGTTCCCCTCACCTCTCTGCTCCGTGCCCGGCATCCTCCTCCCGCTCTGCTGGCAGCGCGCGCTCCTTCCCGGCCACTGTGCTTAGGGCGCGCGCGCGCGCTCTCCCTCCCTCTTAAAGGGGCCGCGCGCGCCGTCCTAAGGAGTCCCCGGCCAATGGCCGGAGGACTTCACCATATATAAGGTACCTCCTCCAAAATGGAGGTGCCCGAGCAATGTTGTTGCACTGTTCACTACTCTGCTTCAGCCCTCAGGTCCCGTTGCCAGTTACCTGCCAGATTCCTGCCAGCTTGCTGTCTTATTCCTGCCTGATATTCTGCTACCTGCCTGCTAGCCTGAGGTCCGACGGTCTGCCTTACTACTCCTGTCAGTCTGTCTAAGGACCAGCTTGCCCGCTCACCTGGGAGCGCACATCTGCTACCTGCCTGCTAGCCTACCTGGAGGCTCTGCCGTCATGTGCTGTGACCACCTGCCTGTCCAGTGACTCCTGCCCGCTCACCTGGGAGCGCTCATCTGCTGCCTGTCTGCTAGCCTACCTGGAGGCTCTGCCGTCACGTGCTGTGACCACCCGCCTGTCCAGAGACTTCTGCCCGCTCACCTGGGAGCGCTCATCTGCCGCCTGTCTGTTGGTCTTCCTGGAGGCTCCGCCGTCACATGCTGTGACCACCCGTTTATCCAGAGACTCTCGCCTGCTCACCTGGGAGCTCACGTCTACCATCAGCCGCCACAGGTCGTACCAACCCTTTACCCAGAGACTGCCCCGGTCACTTGCCGTGACCATTTGCCCGTTCACCCAGAGACTGCCCCGGTCACTTGCCGTGACCATCTGCCCGTTCACCCAGAGACTGCCCCGGTCACTTGCCGTGACCATCTGCCCGTTCATCCATCGACTGCCCCGGTCACTTGCCGTGACCTCCTGCCCGTTCTTCTAGAGACTGTCCCGGTCACCTGCTGTGACTGCCTGCCTGGTCGCCACCCGCTCCCTTACAAGGACCGCCCCCTTGTATAGTAGCTCAGAGGTTCCGCCTCCCAGACCCATTACACATGACAAGTTACAGAGACACTGACCTTTTTGTTGGAGTATACCACCACTGTTGTTGGCTTTTGTTTCAATAAATTGTTTGACATGAGGAAATCACCATTGCTGCTTCTACTTACATGCCCCACTTTCATGATAAAATATCACTGTAGCTGGAACTTTTTACGTTTTCCATGAATTTCACCTGAAAACCAAATATCCCTAACTTTTTTGTTAGTAGTGTATATATAATTTATACAGACTATATATCTTTTTTTTTTTTTTGAGTACCAGTATATTGCATTGGTGTTTTATTTTTTTCCTACGGTCCTATTGTGCACAATCCAGCTTTAAGGATCTTATATATTTTGTTTTGTAATATAACTTTTTCTTTATTGCTTACAATACAATGTCTTTTGAGACTTCTAATATTGTAAGAAAATTAGCCTTAGCTGTGTTTTCATTTGAATGCAACTCAAGAGATGAGCAGAGTAATCCTTTATAATAGTTTATTTGGTAGATGGAAGCCGGGAACACTGAAGTGCTCAGTATAAATGCTGTTTTTCCTGGCTACCATCAATGAAGAAAAATAGAAAAAAAAAATTCAGATAAATAAAAATAAAAGACTGATAAAGACCTTGACGAAAAACACATTTCAATAAAGAAGCATTGTAGAGTCTTTGTATGAAGAGTAAATGATTCAGCTGGATTTATGACACTCATGATCAAGAAACAATGAGCAATTCAAGTCGTCAAAAGAGTTTCAGAACGGCGGCTTTTGCAGTTTTACCATCAATCTAATCCTTTCACATGTTTATTGGTCTACATATGATACTGAGGTTCTTTGTTTTTCTAGAACAGTATATTATAATGAGAGCAGTAACTTTTGTATATGACCCACAGCATGTATATGATAATGGTATATTACGTATGTTAATTGTGTTGCATTGAGGTGCAATCTGTGTATACAGTGTTAGCAAATGTCACGGCATAAAATAGTGAATGTGCCATCAGGATAGGAAATATTGTTTTTCCATATTATGATTTCTATTAAAAATACTAATTAGAAATGTAGAAATTTTCACATGGACCACTAGGGAAATTTTAGATTCCAATTTATTTTAGGAAATACGCATGTACATTAGCAGCAATAGACATACTCTGACCCTATCATTTGTACCAAAGCATCTAATGAGCGTGTGAAAAATTTCATTGTGAAGGACAGTATGAGTCTAAAATAAACACAGTGACCAGTATGAACATTTTAAAAGTTCTATTTTATCTGTTCAATACAGATTGTGAGATAATATACAGGTGCATCTCACTAAATTAGAATATCATCAAGAAGTTAATTTATTTTAGTTCTTCAATGCAAAAAGTGAAACTCATATATTAGATAGTCATTACACACAGAGTGATCTATTTCAAGTGTTTATTTCTGTAAATGTTGATGATTATGGCTTACAGCCAATGAAAACACAAAAGTCATTATCTCAGTAATTTAAAATAATTAACAAAAAACACCTGCAAAGGCTTCCTAAGCATTTAAAAAGGTCCCTTAATCTTTTTCAGTAGGCTCCACAATCATGGGGAGGACTGCTGACTTGACAGATGTCCAGAAGGCAGTCATTGACACACTCCACAAGGTCCCAGAGTCTGGAGGAAGAGTGGAGAGGCCACAATCCAAGCTGCTGGAGGTCTAGTGTGAAGTGTCCACAATCAGTGATGGTTTGGGGAGCCATGTCATCTGCTGGTGGAGGTCCACTGTGTTTTATCAAGATCAAAGTCAGCGCAGCCGTCTACCAGAACATTTTACAGCACTTCATGCTTCCCTCTGCCGACAAGCTTTTTGGAGATGGAAATGTCATTCTCCAGCAGGACTTGGCCCCTGTCCACACGGCCAAAAGTACCAATACCTGGTTTACACACAACAGTATCACTGTGCTTGATTGGCAGCAAACTCGCCTGACCTTAACCCCATAGAGAATCTATTATAGAGAATCCATAGGGTATTGTCAAGAGGAAGAGGAGAGACCCCAGACCCAACAATGCAGACGAGCTGAAGGCTGCTATCAAAGCCACCTGGGCTTCCATAACCCCTCAGCAGGGCCACAGGCTGATCGCCTCCATGCCACATTGCCGCATTGATGCAGTAATTGATGCAAAAGGAGCCCGACCAAGTATTGAGGGCATTTACTGAACATACATTTCAGTAGGACATTTCGGATTTTAAAATAATTTTTCAAGCAGTTGTTATAAAGTATTCTAATTTACTGAAATAATGACTTTTGTGTTTTCATTGGCTGTAAGCCATAATCATCAACATTAACAGAAATAAACCCTTGAAATAGATCACTCTGTGTGTAATGACTCTATATAATATAGGAGTTTCACTTTTTGTATTGAAGAACTGAAATAAATTAACTTTTTGATGATATTGTAATTTAGTGAGATTCACCTGTATATCTATATATTCTATATACACTGTGTGCAGAATTATTAGGTAAGTTGTATTTTAGAGGATTATTTTTATTATTGATCAACAACGATGTTCTCAATCAACCCAAAAGACTCATAAATATCCAAGCTTAATATTTTTTGGAAGCTGGAGTGGGATTTTTTTAGATTTGGCTATTTTAGGAGGATATCTGTTTGTGCAGGTAACTATTACTGTGCAGAATTATTAGGCAACTGAATAAAAACCAAATATAATCCCATCTCACTTGTTTATTTTCACCAGGTAAACCAACATCAGTGCTCAAAATTTAGAAATAACCATTTCTGACATGCAAAAACAAAAAACAAAAAAATTACTGATCAATATAGCCACCTTTCTTTATGATGACACTCAGCAGCCTTCCATCCATAGATTGTCAGTTGCTTGATCTGTTTTCGATCAACATTGCGTGCAGCAGCCACCACAGCCTCCCAGACACTGTTCCCAGAGGTGTACTGTTTTCCCTCCCTGTAGATCTCACATTTTATGATGGACCACAGGTTCTCTATGGGGTTCAGATCAGGTGAACAAGGGGGCCATGTCATTATTTTTTCTTCTTTTAGACCTTTACTGGCCAGCCACACTGTGGAGTAGTTGGATGCATATGATGAAGCATTGTCCTGCATGAAAATCATGTTTTTCTTGAACAATACCGACTTCTTCCTGTACCACTGCTTGATGAAGTTGTCTTCCAGAAACTTGCAGTAGGTCTGGGAGTTGAGCTTCATTCCATCCTCAACCCGAAAAGGTCCCACAAGTTCATCTTTGATGATACCAGCCCATACCAGTACCCCACCTCCACCTTGCTGGTGTCTGAGTCGGAGTGGAGCTCTCTGCCCTTTACTGATCCAGCCTCTGGCCCATCCATCTGGCCCATCAAGAGTCACTCTCATTTCATCAGTCCATAAAACCTTTTAAAAATCAGTCTTAAGATATTTCTTGGCCCATTCTTGACGTTTTATCTTATGTTTCTTGTTGAAAGGTGGTGGTTTTTCAGCCTTCCTTACCTTGGCCGTGTCCCTGAGTATCGCACACCTTGTGCTTTTTGATACTCCAGTAACGTTGCAGCTCTGAAACATGGCAAAACTGGTGGCGAATGGCATCTTGGCCGCTTCACGCTTGATTTTCCTCAATTCATGGGCAGTTATTTTGCTCCTTTTTTGGCCAACATGCTTCTTGCGACCCTGTTGGCTATTTGCCATGAAACGCTTGATTGTTCGGTGATCACGCTTCAAAACTTTGGAAATTTCAAGACTGCTGCATCCCTCTGCAAGACATCTCACAATTTTGGACTTTTCAGAGCCCGTCAAATCTCTCTTCTGACCCATTTTGCCAAAGGAAAGGAAGTTGCCTAATAATTAAGCACACCTTATATAGGGTGTTGATGTCATTAGACAACACCCCTCCTCATTACAGAGATGCACATCACCAGATTTACTTAATTGGTAGTTGGCTCTCAAGCCTATGCAGCTTGGAGTAGGACAACATGTATGAAAAGTATCATGTGATCAATACAGTCATATGAAAAAGTTTGGGCACTCCTATTAATCTTAAGCTTAATGTTCTATAAAAATTGGTGTTTTTGCAACCGCTATTTCAGTTTGATATATGTAATAACTGTTGGATACAGTAATGTTTCTGCCTTGAAATGAGGTTCATTGTACTAACAGAAAATATGCAATCTGCATTCAAACAAAATTTGACAGGTGCATAAGTATGGGCACCTCACCAGAAAAGTGACATTAATAGTTAGTAGATCCTCCTTTTGCAAAAATAACAGCCTCTAGTCGCTTCCTGTAGCTTTTAATGAGTTCCTGGATCCTGGATGAAGGTTTTTTTGACCATTCCTCTTTACAAAACAATTCCAGTTCAGTTAAGTTTGATGGTCGCCGAGCATGGACAGCCCTCTTCAAACGATCCCACAGATGTTCAATGATATTCAGGTCTGGTGACTGGGATGGCCATTCCAGAACATTGTAATTGTTCCTCTGCATGAATGCCTGAGTAGATTTGGAGCGGTGTTTTGGATCATTGTCTTGCTGAAAGATCCATCCACTTTGTAACTTCATATTTATCACTGATTCTTGAACACTATTGTCAAGAATCTGCTGATACTGAGTGGAATCCATGCGTCCCTCAACTTTAACAAGATTCCCAGTGCCAGCATTGACCACACAGCCCCAAAGCATGATGGAACCTCCACCAAATTTTACTGTGGGTAGCAAGTGTTTTTCTTGGAATGCTGTGTTTTTTTGCCACCATGCATAACGCCTTTTTGTATGACCAAATAACTCAATCTTGATTTCATCAGTCCACAGGACCTTCTTCCAAAAAGAAATTGGCTTCTCCAAATGTGCTTTTGCATACCTCAGCCAACTCTGTTTGTGGCGTGCTTGCAGAAACGGCTTCTTTCGCATCACTCTCCCATACAGCTTCTCCTTGTGCAAAGTGCGTTGTATAGTTGACCGATGCACAGTGACACCACCTGCAGCAAGTTGATGCTGCAGCTCTCTGGAGGTGGTCTGAGGATTGTCCTTGACTGATCTCACCATTCTTCTTCTCTGCCTTTCTGATGTTTTTCTTGGCCTGCCACTTCTGGCCTTAACAAGAACTGTCCCTGTGTTCTTCCATTTCCTTACTATGTTCCTCACAGTGGAAACTGACAGGTTAAATCTCTGAGACAGCTTTTTGTATGCTTCCCCTGAACAACTATGTTGAATAATCTTTGTTTTCAGATCATTTGACAGTTGTTTTGAGGAGCACATGATGCCACTCTTCAGAGGAGATTCAAACAGGAGAACAACTTGCAAGTGGCCACTTTAAGTAGCTTTTCTCATGATTGCATACACCTGGCTATAAAGTTCAAAGCTCCATGAGGTTACAAAACCAAAAAAAGTGCTTTAGTAAGTCAGTAAAAAGTAGGTAGGAGTATTTAAAACAAGAAAATGATAAGGGTGCCCATACTTATGCACCTTTCAAATTTTGTTTGAATGCAGATTGCACATTTTCTGTTAGTACAATAAACCTCATTTCAAGGCAGAAACATTACTGTGTCCAACAGTTATTACATATATCAAACTGAAATAGCTGTTGCAAAAACACCAATTTTTATAAAACATTAAGCTTAAGATTAATAGGGGTGCCCAAACTTTTTCATATGACTGTATACTCATTTGCCTAATAATTCTGCACGCGGTGTATATATACTTTTGTGCTCAAAAGTTTACATACCCCAGCATAATTTTTCCTTTCTTGGCCTTGTTTCAGAGAATATGAATAACAAAAAAACTGTTTCTCCACTCATGGTTATTGGTTGGGTGAAGCCATTTATTGTCAATCTACTGTGTTTTCTCTTTTTAAATCTTAATGGCAACCAAAAACATCCAAATGACCCTCATCAAAAGTTCACATACCTCAGTTCTTAATACTGTGTATTGCCGCCTCTAACATCAATGACAGCTTGAAGTCTTTTGTGGTAGTTGTGGATGAGGTTCTTTACTTTCTCAGATGGTAAAGCTGCCCATTCTTCTTGGCAAAAAGCCTCCAGTTCCTGTAAATTCCTGGGCCGTCTAGCATGAACTGCGCGCTTGAGATCTCTCCAGAGTGGCTCAATGATATTGAGGTCAGGAGACTGAGATGGTCACTCCAGAACCTTCACTTTGTTCTGCTATAGCCAATGACTTGGCCTTGTGTTTTGGATCGTTGTCATGTTGGAATGTCCAAGTACGTCCCATGCGCAGCTTCCGGGCTGATGAATGCAAGTTTGCCTACAGTATTTACTGATAACGTGCAGCATTCATCTTTCCTTCATCTTTTGCCAAGTTTCCTGTGCCTTTGTAGCTCATACATCTCCAAAACATCAGCGATCCACCTCCATGCTTTTCTTTAGGAATGGTGTTCCTTTCATCATAGGCCTTGTTGACCTCTCTCCAAATGTAACGTTTATGCTTGTGGCCAAAAAGTTCAATTTTGGTCTCATCACTCCAAATTACCTTGTTCCAGAAGTTTTGAGGCTTGTCTCTGTGCTCTTTGGCGTATTGTAGGTGAGATACTTTGTGGCATTTGCGCAGTAATGGCTTTCTTCTGGCGACTCGACCATGTAGTCCATTTGTCTTCAAGAGTCTCCTTATTGTGCATCTTGAAACAGCCACACCGCTAGGTTTCAGAGAGTCCTGAATTTCAGCTGATGTTATTTGTGGGTTTTTCTTTGCATCCTGAACAATTTTTCTGGCAGTTGTGGCCGAAATTTTTGTTGGTCTACCTGACCATGGTCGGAATAAGGCTCAGCTCACGTTTATCCTGCGCTCTCCGCTAAATTCGCCAAAACCGCAATTCAGACAAAAAATCCAGATGGAGCCACTCACTTATGAGGCCGATGGAGTCCCTTTGGACTGGTCTCTGTTCCGGCGATGGCCCATCATTTTAGGGTTTTTTTTAGCTCACAAGTGTGGACGACCACATATCTGTGCACACCTAAAAAGATGAAGATCAACGGAGCAGACGTCAAACAGACTCCGAAGTGTCTCTGTCTGCCTCTTTGTGGTGGGTGGCTCCATTGGGGGTTTAGTCTGAATCGCATTTTTGTGGGATTTACACAGAAACCCCGTCGTAAGTGCTCAGCGTAGACTGGCGATCCAGTCTTATTCTGGAAGTAATCAAAAATTATGTACCCCAAAATGTTACCAATAAAACCCCTAATTTACCCAACACAAAACCAGCCGCCTCTCAGGTCCGTCATCTGTCACTGGGACTATAGGGCGTCCCACATTACTGGTAGAACAAAGACTCTGGAAAATCGAAATGGCTCCGCCTCCTCAAATGAAATCCAGTGAATTCTGTGCTCCCAAATCCAAATGCCCCTTCTTCTGAGCCCCACTATGCCTAAATCACAGTAAGCGGCCACATGTTTTGCATTATTGCAGCAGAGAGAGCACTTAATTTACGGGGTGTATGTTACCATGAGAGATGTATGGGGGCGCTACACTTTATGGGGGCACAATGTATGGGCACTAAACTGGCATATTTGGAATTCTCCAAAATAAAGCCTGGCATGGATGTTACATAATAGTCACTGCAGCAGCAGATGAATTAATTGAGAGGTGTAATTTCTACAATGGGGTCACTTTTGGGGTTTTTCTGCTGTTCTGGCACCTTAGGGGCTCCACAAATGTCACCCACAAACTATTCTACCAAAATCTATGCTCAAAAAGCCAAATAGTGCTCTTTCCTTCTCAGCCTTGATGTGTGGCCTATCAGTAATTACTGATGACATATGGGGCATCATCGCGTTTGGGAGAAATAGCATAACAAATTATGGGGTCCGTTTTCTTTTGTTATCCATTGCAAAAATTACAAATTTGGGGCTAAAACTACATTTTTGTGAAAAAAATGAAAATTTTAAGTATGATGACCTAATCTTATCAAGTTCTGTGTAGTATCTGTGGGTTCAAAATGCTCACTATACCCCTGGATAAAATCCTTGAGGGGTGTAATTTCCAAAATGGGGTAACTTGTGGGGTTTTTTCCACTGTTTAGGCACATCAGGGGCTCTACAAACGCGACATGACACCCGCAGACCATTACATCAAAGTCTGCACTCCAAACATCACTCCTTCCTTTCCAAGCCCTGCCAGCCAAACAATATTTTTTTCCCTACATATGGGGTATTTCCATACTCAGTAGCAATTGCACAACAAATTTTGGGGTCCATTTTCTCCTGTTACACTTGTGAAAATAAAAAAATTGGGGCTAAAAGTAAATTTTTGTGGAAAAAAACTAGATTTCTTAATTTAACGGCTCCACGTTATAAACTTCTGTGAAGCACCTAGCTGCCAAGGAGCTCACCACAAATCTAGATAAGTTCCCAGAGGGGTCTAATTTCCAAAATGGTGTCACTTGTGGGGGTTTCCACTGTTTAGGCACATTAGGGGCTCCCCAAACACGACATGGCGTCCACTAATTATTCAAGCAAATTTAACTTTCAAAAAGTCAAATGGTGCTCCTTCCCTTCCGAGCCCTGCCGTGCGCCCAAACAGTGGTTTTCCCCCACATATGGGGTATCGGCATGTTCAGGAGTAATTGCACAACTAATTTTGTGGTTCATTTTCTCTCGTTACCCTTGTGAAAATAAAAAAATTGGGTCTGAAGTAAACATTTTGTGAAAAAAAGTTAAATGTTCAGTTTTTACTTCCACGTTGCTTCAGTTCCTGTGAAGCACCTGAAGGGTTAATAAACTTCTTGAATGTGGTTTTGAGTTCCTTGAGGGGTGCAGTTTTTAGAATGGTGTTACTTTGGGGTATTTTCTGTCATATAGATCCCTCAAAGTCACTTCAAATGTGATGTGGTCCCTAAAAAAATGGTTTTGTAAATTTTGTTGGAAAAATGAGAAATCGCTGGTCAACTTTTAACCCTTATAACTTCCGAACAAAAAAAAATTTTTGTTCCAAAATTGTTCCAAAGTAGACATGCGGGAAATGTTATTTATTGACTATTTTGTGTGACATATCTCTCTGATTTAAGGGCATGCACTGTTTTGGTTTTTATAGGCTCTTTGTTTCAGTGCACATTCATGTTTGATGTGGTCTGTGGCCATAAATTAGTTGATTGGAGCTCAGAAAAGAGAGATAAGAGTGATAAACTCTACTTTAATAAAATCTGAACTGGCAAAATGGAAGAGGACTAGAACTATTGCGCCACCTATTGGAAGAAGCAATCCTAAATCTCAATATCGACCCTTGCTTGCCATATGACTTAGGACTTTTATCCTAAGTCACTCAAATGGCAAGGCTAGTTAAAGGGTAGATAGCAATCCTAAAAGTCAGTGCTACCAATAGGTGGCACTAGAGTTCTAGTCCTTTTCATCTCTGAAGAGGCAATTTGCATTTTTAATTTTCCAAAGGAACATTGCATTTGCCTATAAGTCTCCTTACACTGGTAGGCCAAGCATGTCACTATCCACAAGGAATAAAAGTTAACCCCGTAGGTCTAAATCTGGATGAGCTTGCTGATAGATTCTCAGTTAACTCCTTCTGTAACCAGTTCAATATAAAGGCTACATAAAGTAAATGCTGCAACATTTTTAATAAACCCCCCCAAAAATGAATGAATTTTACCCTCAAATACATGCATTTACATAAAAAAAAAGGGAGAACAATCCCGACCGCTATAATTTCAAGAAACGCTGTGAACATGACGCTGGTTCAGTTGGATTCTGTGTTAGAACTGCGAGCTCCATCCTGCAGGCCGCAGGTCTACTATCTACAAGACGTCATCGTTCCAGCGCAGGCGGTGCCGTGACGTCAGTGCATTTTGCTGCCTTTTCTGGTACATTCTGTTTGCAGGGGAGAAGACGACTTGGTCACTTGAATTGGGTGAGTATAAACTTTATTTGTGATTGGTGGCACAAAGGGGGCAATATTACTTTTGGATAGGACACTCAGTAGCCATTGCTAATTATTAAGGGCACTGATGGGATTTAAAGCCTTGAATACACACGGACGAATACCGAGGCCCCAAAAGCCTAAAGTGCCTTATTATGGCTTAAGTGTGATTTTTTTTTTTTTTGCTCTCTAGCTCGATTTCTTCAAAAGCAGCTAAAAGAAAAAAAAACATTATTGTAGGGTTTTCCAGAAAACAAGTTAGCTGTAAATAGTAATATAACTTTTTAATACAGTTTAATTAGGACAGGATTGCCCCTGTCTTATGGTAGCTACTCCATTCCAGGTCACTGCAGCATGGCTTACAGTCCTAGGGGGCTGGCTACTTATTTCATTAACATAACAAATCCCCTCCCCTGTCAGAATCAATATACACAGGGAAGGGGCAGGCTGACTACTTATTTCATTAACTAAGCCAACCCCTTTCACTCTCAGTCAACAAAGGCAGGGAAGGGGGCAGGCTGACTACCTATTTCATTAATTAAGCCAACCCCATTCACTCTTAGTCAATAAAGGCAGGGAAGGAGGCAGGCTAACTACCCATTTCATTAACTAAGCCAACCCCATTCACTCTCAGTCAATAAAGGAGGGAAGGGGGCAGGCTGACTACCTATTTCATTAATTAAGTTAACCCCCTTCACTCTTAGTCAATAAAGGCAGGGAAGGGGGCAGGCTGACTACTTATTTCAATACATCGCCATCCCACTTCACTGTCACAGTCAATAAAGGCAGGGAAGGGGACTGGCGGACTACTTATTTCAATAACTAAGCCAACCCCCTTCACTGTCACAGTCAATAAAGGCAGGAAAGGGGACTGGCTGACTACTTATTTCAAGAACTAAGCCAACCCCCTTCACTGTCACAGTCAATAAAGGCAGCAAAGGGGACTGGCTGACTACTTATTTCAATAACTAAGCCAACTCCCTTCACTGTCACAGTCAATAAAGGCAGAAAGGGGACAGGCTGACTACTTATATCTATAACTAAGCCAACCCCCTTCCCTGTCAGTCAATAAAGCCAGGCAAGAGGGCAGGCTGACTACAAATGTCAGTAGCTAAGCCAACCCCCTTCACCATCACATTACAGCCAATATATGCAGGGAAGGGGACTGGCTTAGCAAATGAAATAAGCAATCCGTCACACAATGCTCTGGTCATGTGCCTACAGATGAAGCACTGCCCTATGGCGAGAACGGGTCTGGAAGCAAAGAAGTCGGGACCCAGGATGGAGTGGCTGTGGGAGGATTGGGGCATCTTGCCTAAAACAACTATTACAAGTTTATTAGTAAGTTAAATAACTTACTATTTACAGATCTTTTTCTTTAGATTTGTTGTTAATCCTAGCATTAAACGTACAGTGCTCTACATGACGCGCCCCCTGGGCCATATTCTTTAGGGGAATACCCGGAGCCGGATCAGATGGGGGTTGTAGTCTTCCGAGTGGCTGTGACCCGGTCCGTGCCCAGGGTGTCAAACTCAGTTGTATGTGGCAGTCCTACAGATGTTATTAAGTTCTTTATTGTCGACTACGCCACCCGTTGTATTGCGGTCACAATGGCCGCCGCTGCAGCAGGGTCCGCTGAGGCTGATGGTGTTGGTGCAGCTTTTGGTAGTATAACCCCCAACGGGTGGGGTATAGCCTCAGGGGGTCAGGTGCAGAGGATGGGGGTTGTGGTGGTGCAGCATAGATGGTAATTAAAGACAGAGTCGGGTTGTGCAGTTTAGGGTATTTACTCACTGCTGATGTTCCGGTCACTCCAGCTTCAAGTGACCACCCGAGCCGTGCTGCGTCCACCAGGTCCTGGATTCAGCAAACCCCCAAACAAGTCCGGAGCGTGACCCTGAGCTCTCCTTCTGTCCTTTCCTCTGGCCGTCCCCACTAGTGATCCACCTAGGTCCAGCTCCCTCGGGCCTTCTGTTGGGAGACCCTTGGCCTTGGGTTCCCTGACCCTCCACGTGGTTTGCCTTCGGGGTGGATGTGGTGGGTGGCCGTGGCAGACGCTGCCCACGGCCTCCGGTCTCTGGCTAGGGTGTGCTTTTGCCCCCACCAGTTTGGGATCCGGTACCCTATTGCCGACTCTTCACCCGGCGATTGAATTTGGGTTCTCAGAGTCCTTTCTTTTTCCCTCTCTGGGTCTTTCCTTCTCTGCTCCACTCTCTCTCTGCAGGCTCATCTGGACCTCTGCTTCTTACTGGCTCTGACAGACTGACCCTGATCTTTGATGGTGCCCACCTTATATACTCCCTCTATGTGTGAGCTCAGGTGACCAGCACCCAATGAGCTCCTAACTTTACCCAGGCTGCTCCCCCTATCTGCCCCTACACTACTTGGGATGTACCACCCCCCTCCCACTCCAGCCAGGAACAGACTCGGTCGTACCTGCACATCTCTAAGTGGGAGTACCGTCGGCCTGTTCCTCGGAAATGGGATGTGTGTAGTGCATGCAGCCTACCGAGCTCAGGTCCACACTCCATCCTTACCCGGGAGTGGAATATCACACCTCTGGGTTGAGGTGCAATACCCCTGTAGCAGCCGAATCCTCAGGGTGCTACATACATATAGTGCCTTACAAACGAAATGCGCGTCTTGCGTAAATGCACAAATACGCTACATGTTACAGAAATCATGTTTTATTTACTGGGGTGACAATGAATTAAAGACATCTCAAACTCGACTTTCATATCTCACCAGTAAAAAAAATAAAATAAAATGTGTCTTTATTCACTAAATTCAGCATTTTTCTAAAGTTACCTTGAAGTTCTAACACCACAAAAATGCACAAATCCATTACCCAAGTATTTTGTTGTCTGTGCTGGTACAATAACTAGTACGGCATGAAAGGTTATTATTTAAAAATCCATTAGTTGCAAGAATGGCTCAAATACTACAGGAGGTGATATCACTAATCAACAATTATATTTCCTATACCACTTGTCTATTATCCATGCGTATTCTTCATCATAATATTAACTTTATTCATCTGGTATCAAATACATTTTTCAAAGCCATTGAACATTTGGTTTATCATAGAATATAAAGTCAATCGCACGACAGACTGAAATGAATGGAGGGAATTGTATTGGAATACTTTACCTACGTGAAAAATGTTTAGCTTTAATCTGGAAAAATAAAATTTGCACAAATGCAAATAAAGATCGCCACAGATGCTTTCATTTTTGCATTATTCTTCTACTTTTTTTTATGTCTCCACTGATTCTAAATCAAACAAGCTGCTTTACATAGAGCCTTTAACCCCAAATAGTCGGGCTGTTTTTTTTTTTCCTTTTTTTTGCCTTTCTGCATTATAACTTTTTTTAAAAAAAAATTTCACAGACTTGTTTTCAACAGGTGAAATTGTGTTATTTTTATTTATTCTTTATATATGTCTCATGTTTTACTCTAAACTCTTGAAATTTTATTTTTAGGCTATTATAGTCATGTGCATTCCAAATGTTAGGTGTATTTTATTGATAACTTTGTATTTTTTTTTCTTAATTTGGGTAGTGAGGAGGGATGGCAAATCATATTTATTATTCTTTTTCTTTCTCAAGTTTATATTATTCCCCCACCTTCCCCTCCCCCCCCAAAAAATACAACTTTCTGGAGCTAAATCACATTTATTTTTTTGTGTGCTGTTTTTCACTGCAGGAGTACATTCACACTAGTGTATTTTTGGTCCAAGTGCTGTCCGTGAAAAAATAATGTAAATGTTAATAACTGCTGATATAAAAAAAAAACAGTTGTCATATAGATTGCGTACTGATCACTATACAAAGGAAAAGCGTCATTTTTTTTCTGGATGAAAATCTGACATCTTTTTTATATACTTGTGCGAACCAGTGCCATCAAAAGTGGCCATTTCAGACAGCGTTCATCTAATGTGTCTGGCCTCACATACTAGTCTGCAGTCACTCTCTGTTAATCCAGACTTGTGAATCCTCACAAGCATCGGCAGCAGTGGTGCACATGACTGCAAGTATGTGATTTGCATACATGCGGTCACATACCCTCTAGTTTTTCCGTTGTGTTTATCTTTTTTTGGTATTTCATGTTCTAAAAAAGGCTGCTTTGTTTTGGATAATTCCTATTACTTAGATTTTATAAACAATTATTATTAGTGTGGTAAAGCAACAAGCTCAGCTGTATGCGGAGGTAGACACGGTACACTGTCTCTTTTAAATTTTGGGTTGATTTATTAAATGTCATAAATAACCCTGGAGTCCATAAAGTAAACACTGCCCATTTGGAAAAACAGCAAAACAAAATACAAAGATGTAGCATAGTCCGTAAATCGGCCAGGGTCCGGCCACTCAGGGTTCGGCACACACGGTTCAGCACAACACATGCGAGCTCCTCTCTGGAGCAGGTTTTTCCAAACACTGAACACACCTGAGTGTCAAGGCTGGCTTTTTAAAGCCCAGACCACTCCCTGGATTGGAGATATGGTGGATGACGTCCCGCCCTGCACTTCGTCATCCACTAAAAACATGCCCTTGTAAACATGGGCCATTAACCCTCTCTGCACCTAATGCACTCTGCACCTTCCGACACACTGCCAGTGACTTTGTCACAATAGTCATGTGTAGGGATGAGTGAGTATACTCGTTACTATTCGGTACTCACCGAATAGTACGGTACTCGGGCTACTCATTACTCCCCGAGTTTCCTTGTGATTACTCGCTAGGAGTAATGAGTAACACAGTGTCTCTGAAGGATGGCATGCTGGATGGCAGCGTTCTGCTACCATCCAGCCTGCCATCTCAATGCCATCCCAGCGTAGGAGAATTCTCCTGCTCACGCGGTGACGTCATTTGCCGGCACCGCATGCGCAGGAGAATTCTCCCACGCTGTCAGTAACGTGCATGAGGTGAGCTGAGTTCATTGGACATGAACTTGGCTCATCTGGATGCCGTCACAGCGAGACACTGAGGAGCTTCTCAGTGTCTGCGGAATGGCAAGCTGGATGGCAGCGTTCTGTTGTGATCCAGCCTGTCATGTCAATGTAGCAGAGGTGAAGCCATCCTGGGAACCATGGAAAGGTAAGGATGAGGTTGGTTTATTATTTTACTTTTATTTCAGAAGACATTGGCTTCAGCTGGAATGGGCGATATGGTAAGTAGAGTTTAATTTAGAACATTAAAGGAATGTGTGTTTATTTCAATTAAAGGATTTTATTCTGGGTGTTGGTGTTTTTATTTTACATTTGCCTTACACTATGGAGTTAGTAATGGGGGTGTCTTATAGACGCCTCTCCATTACTAACCTGGGCTTGATGTCAGCTGGCATTATAAGCTGACATCAACCCCAGCCCTATTACCCCCTGCCACCACTACAGGGCAATGGGAAGAGCGAGGCTAAGTGCCAGAATTGGCGCATCCTATGGATGAGTCATTTCTGGGGCGATGAGGGCTGGTGTTTCTAGCCTGTGAGGGGGCCAATATTCATGGCACCCTTCCTGGGCTATTAATATCAGCCCCCAGCTGTCTGCCTAGCCTTTGCTAGCTATTAAAATAGGGGGACCCCACGTCATTTTTTTTGGGGTCCCCCATTTTAATAGCTAGTAAAAGCTAGGTATTCATCTGGGGGCTGATATTAGTAGCCTGGGAAGCTCAGTGGGTATTACCCCCTTCCCAGGCTTCAAACATCTGCCCCAGCCGTCTGCTTAACCTCCGCTAGAGACTATAATTACGGGGAACCCCACGCCAATTTTTTTTAAATAAATCCTTTATTTTAACACTAAATGACAAGTACAGTAACCAACACTGTTACTGTACTTATTATATATGTGACTGACATGTTTCTATCTAACTAATCTATGTGTGATGCTCTATTCTTTCTGTTCTATATTGTCAGGTACCGGTGTATGCCGCTGATGAATTGCCGGCCGGCTTTTTTAAAGAGACGAGTGCATGAAAATCGGAGGGCACTAGTGTGTTCCAAGTGCCCTGCTATGTTTTTCATGCACCCTCCTATATACCCGGCCTGCCTGTCTGTCTATATATTCTGCCTGCCTGACGTTTAATTGAGCACTGTTCCCATCGATTTGGGCAATTTTGTACGCTCCCCGTTCCCCCACCGCCTCCCATTCCAATCCTAAGTTAGGACCGGGCAGGGAGCGAAGCACCAGGGAGTGGGGAGCATACATCAGGGAGCGGGGAGCGCAGCACCGAATGGGAAAGCAGGCGGTGAAGTCTTTTCACTGCCTCTTCCCCGCCCGGGTCCTTCGCTCCCCGCTCCCTGGTGCTACGCTCCCCGCCCGGTCCTAACTTAGGATTGGGATGGGAGGCGGCGGGGGGAGCGGAGGATCGGGATGGGAGGCTGTGGGGAAGCTAGTATGGGGCTGAGTGATTGTTTAAAAGCCGGCGGCTTTTTACCGGCGGCTTTTAAACAATCATGCACCCATTTCAGCCTTTTCCTCAGCCCCCAGACCGCTTTATAGGCTCCAGCAGACACTTACTCGGCTTACTCGCATTCCTTACATTGGACTTGCTACTCGTAACGAGTACCCGAGTATTGGGACCTACTCGTTACGAGTATAGCGAGTCCGATTATTTCACTACTCGCTCATCCCTAGTCTTGTGCGGATTATATCCATTTTTAGTGCATTTCCGCTGCAAAAACGCACAAAAACACATTTTTTTTACCTGCAGATTTTCATCATCTCATTCAAGTCTGCAATAAAAAAACACATTAACTGCAATACGAATTGACACAGTGCGGATTTTAAAAACGCACCGCAGATTAGTTTACCCATTGTGCCATTGATGATGTGAATATGTTTATCAATATGGTGCATAAACTGTGCACTTTAAAAGGTGGAAACACCCTTAAATGGGTTGTCCACTACTAGGACAACCCCTTCTTGATCTAAATGTTTGACCTCGATAAAATAAAAAAGCCTATACTCACCTCCTGTGTCGACACCCTTCCAACGATGTCGGCACTCGCGGTCCTGGGACTTTAGTGCAGTGGAATGACATGTGGTGCCCTGTGCCCAATCAGAGCTGGCGTCACGTTCCCCGCCTTTGTACTCATTAAGCATGAAGAAGAAGTCCGGACTGCAGCTGATCTCTGACTTCCTCTTCATGTTCAATTCGTACAAAGGTGGAGACAGTGACGCCAGCGCTGACTGGGCGCCGGGCTCACATGTCATAAACACACGAGAACCCTGTGGAGAGCAAGTGCCGGCATGGGAGGTGAGCAGGCCTGTGGAGTCGGAGTCGTGGAGTTGGAGTCGGAGTCGGAGCCCATTTTGGTGGAGTCGGTATAAAATGGACCGACTCAGACTCCTAAAATATATAATAAATTGGGTGCAGTAGTTCAATGCAGTTTGTGGGGAATATTTTTTTCATAAGAATTTGGGAAAGTTATGAAATGTCCTATAAATGTCTGTCCTATTCCTGATCTAAGGGTCTGGACTTTTAGCTGAGATGAATCTGTGCGACAGTAAATTTATTGCTTAAACATGAGCCGAGTATGAGGGAGTCGGAGTCGTGGAATCGGAGTCATGGAAATTGAGGAGTCGGAGGTTTGGCTTACCGACTCCACAGCCCTGGAGGTGAGTATAGGCTTTTTTATTTTATCGGGTCCAAACATTTAGATAAAGAATGATTGTCCTAGTAGTGGACATCTACCATTTCTGCCACTTTTGACAATAATTATATCTATACTTAAAAATAAATATTATTATTAATACAGTGCAAATCTATTTTCAATTGTATTTTCTGACATCAGATCAATATTGAACATCTAATTTATCTTTTAATTAAAGTACAATGTGCAATGCTATTATTGTATGTACTTTATCATGGATATAATTTATATTATGTATTATGAAATAAATGGATATATATTTATTTTATTTAGAGGACTCTTGGGCATTATATTCATTCAATCAGTCAGTCCATTAAGGCGTCTATTACATATATATCCGTCCATATGAAGAAACAAGTATTCAATTTGTATGTTTATTGCATTTTTTCGTGTATAATGTTCTAATAGATTTATTATAGCTTATTGTTAGCTTCTGATGATTCACATTAGCGTTCACGCACACACAGACTATGCCTTCAATTAACATTGTGTGACTTGTAATGAATATAATCTACAGTTGAAATTCAAAGACAAAATGCACCACATAGATGGAAATACTATTGTTTCCATCAATGCAACATTAATGGAGACCTGTCAGCTTTACTGCCTGACCTGCCTTTCTTACTAAATACTTTTACTATTCATGAAAGAGCAATTAAGGGATCTTTTGTTACATATCTGTGCTGTACCATTTCTCTGTAATTCCTTTCTAATAATTTATGAATAAATTGACAGCTGGAGATGTATCCCTTACACAGTGGCCAATCAATAATATAAATTTTCAATAAAATGTCTAAGTTTATACTAAATTACACATGAATCTTACAAGCGACGTGCCACACTCAAAATACATTGCAGAGAAAGCAATATATACAATCTTTATTATTTAAAAAAAAAATTGTGTTTTTTTTTTTTTTTAAAAGAGAAATACATGACATACTCATATATTGGGACATCAGAAGTAAAGCTCTGATCCCAAAGTAGATATATTGTCCTGCTTACCATTATTGGAACCCCTTCATTTTTTTCATAGATTATACAATCTTTAGAAATAAATGGAAGTGTACCAAAGTTATATCCTCAGGATTTTTTAATTAGTGGTCCAAAGTAATATAACAATAAAACATTGTTTTTCAACTTCCATGTTGCAATTTCAAAGAAGAAACAGAATAAACAGCATGTGCGGCAATAAAGGCACTGTTATGCACACGCCCGGGCTAAGCGGCGTGTGCGTGGGATTGGAGTGATTCCACTGGACCGTGCCGGAGAGTGAATGCCTGGAGGGGCGTGACTAAGTATTCACCCGATCCGACCAGGGTCGCACGACGGCATACGACGCCAGTGCACCAAGGAGGAACCGAGCAGAGGGACCAGGTGCTACTCCAGGACAGACCCCGGACACGGCTGTTGACCCACACAGGGGAATACAGGAACAGGCTGGTAGGCTGGCACACAGACTGGTGGGTATAGGCAGGCACGACTGGTATGCAGGCAGGCGGGTATGCAGGCAGGGGGGTAAAGGCAAGCACAGCTAGAGTGCAGACAGGGAGGCACTAGCAGGTAGGAACACAGGCGGGATAGGACCCAGTACACACCGGGACTCAGGAACAATACAGGCAGAGGGTTACAGGCAAGCACAGCTAGAGTGCAGACAAGGCTGAGCAGGGCAGGACAGGACTGCCGGAGCAGCGGGCAGAAGCAGGGCAGGACAGGACTGCCGGAGCAGCGGGCAGAAGCAGGGCAGGACAGGACTGCCAGAGCAGCGGGCAGAAGCAGGGCAGGACAGGACTCTGTTCACACGGAACAGACAGGAAGGGAAAGACAGAGCCAGACACCCACAGGGTACTTGCAGTGAAGTAGCGAGTGGACCACAAACTCACAAACGGGAGTACAGAGACAACAGGCAGGAGTTAGGTACGAGTTCAGACTCTGCAGAAAAAGGAAGGGAACGGACATAGAGGCAAAACAGGTAAAGGATAGGAGAGAGTTCAGACTGGAACTGAGTGTACGGAGGAGACCGACACTGCAGCGGGATACAGGAGCGGGTCTGGGAATACTGCCCCCAGAGAGGCGGGACGAACAGGCAAGGAGCGTGTTCAGACAGGACAGACAAGATACAGGAGCGGGTCTAGGTAATCGGCCCCTAGAAGGCGGGAGGAACAGGCTAGGAGCGTGTTCAGACAGGACAGACAAGATACACAGAAAGGACTCAGTTCAGACACGGGAACTAATACCGCAAAGCAGGAGACATACAGGACTCAGTTCAGACACGGGAGCTGATACCGCAAAGCAGGAGACATACAGGACACAGTTCAGACACGGGAGCTGATACCGCAAAGCAGGAGACATACAGGACTAAGTTCAGACAGGCCTGGAAATACAGCCTCCAGGAAAGGCAGACAAGGAAACAAAGACGGGACCTGGCACCTTCAGAATGCAAGCACACACTGAAGGAAACACTATGCACAGGCAGGGATAGAAGGGAGCTGCTGAGCTATATACCAAGTGTCAGACAGCAATAGGCTGAGGACGCACAAGGGGTGTGACCCACAGCAGGTACAAAAAGCAGGAAGTGATCGGGCGCCGCCCTTAAGCAGCAGAAACAGACACAAACAGACAGCATGGAGGGAAGCCAGAGAGACATTCTGGACAGGAGATCAAGTGCGCCCTCTTGCACAGTGGGAGATGGACCACCATGCAAGGACGCCGCCAGGTATGTTACAGTACCTCCCCCCTTACGCCCCCTCTTCTTCAGGCCTGCCAGAATCTTCTGCAGGGAATTCGAGGGCCAGTCGTTCACTGGGTTGGAGGGGGACAGAGACTTAAGGGTAATCTCTGCTTCGAGGTACATCTTGTCAAGCTCACAGGAAAAAATAGACGGGTTATCAGGTACATAATGAGGAAAAGTCACTGTCTCTTTGTTATCTGGTGGTACCCCGGAGGATTCAGGAAACAACTGGAGGTCCTCCGCCGGGTCAGAAGAGTGCAGAGGCTCAGAGAAAACAACTGCTTCAGAGTACACTAGGTCGGACTCACTGGAGGAAGCAGGCGAGGTATCGGGTACCGAGTATAGGAAAGTCTCTGTCCATTCACCACCAGGTGGCACCCCGAAGGGTTCTGAACACAACTGGAGGTCCTCCGCCTGGTCGGAGGGGTGTAGAGACTCGGGAGTAACCTCTGCTTCGGAGTACACTAGGTTGGACTCACTGGAGGAAGCAGGCGAGGTATCGGGTACCGAGTATAGGAAAGTCTCTGTCCATTCACCACCAGGTGGCACCCCGAAGGGTTCTGAACACAACTGGAGGTCCTCCGCCTGGTCGGAGGGGTGTAGAGACTCGGGAGTAACTTCTGCTTCGGAGTACACTAGGTTGGACTCACTGGACGAAGCGAGCGAGGTATCAGGTACAGAGTATAGGAGAGTCTCTGTCCTTTCGTTACCAGGTAGCACCCCGAAGGGTTCAGGAGACAACTGGAGATCCTCCGCCTGGTCGGAGGGGTGTAGAGACTCGGAGGTAACTACCACTTTGGGGTACCCATTGTCAGGCTCACAGGACGAAGCGGACAAAGTATTGAGTACCGGGTGTAGAGAAGTCTCTCTCCATTTGTCATCGAGTGGTATCCCGGAGGATTCAGGAGGCAACAGGGGATCCTCCGCCAGGTAGTAGAGGTGCACAGACTCAGAGGTAACCACAGCTTTGGAGCATCCTTGGACATGCACACCGGTTAAAGAGAGAGAAGCATCTGATGCCGGGTGCAGGAAGTTCTCCTGTGTGGAGTCTGGATGGGCAGAAGTCTCTTCGGGCAGGAGAACTGGTGCACTACCCACGCACATTACCCATTGGGGTTTCTCCGGGATACAGGGAGATGAAGCTTCAGTAGGGACTTCAAGGTTGGGGTCAGGAGGTCTCAGGGAGGACAGACCCTGGCGTGACGGCTTGCCTCTACGTCTAGCACGTCTGGACTGCCTCTTGAGGTTGAGAGAAGTATTCCGGAAAGCGTAGTCACCCTGTGAGGATTCTGGGTGGGCAGTAGTCTCATTGGGCTGGAGGACTATTGCGCTACCCACACACATTACCCATCGGGGCTGCTCCGGGATATTGGGAGGTGAAGCTTCAGCAGGAGCCTCCGGGTTAGGATCATCGAAGACCATTAGAAAGGCCACCAGGAAGGCCATTAGGTCCCGGAGGATCGGATCCTGTGTTTCATATAGGGGGTTGATCCATTCCAAGGCATCACCCGCCAGGTAAGACATCATAAAGGCCACTTTAGCCCAATCGGAAGGAAAGTAGAGAGGGTAGGCCTTAAAGTGTAGCATGCATTGCTCCACAAATGCACGACACTGTCTTGGATCCCCATAGTAACGTGGCGGATCCGCAGGAACGAGAGCTGATAGATCCATCTGGACGGTGCGTAATTTCGCCTGGAACTCAGCTAAGAGAAAAAAAATTTATTTATTTATTTTAATGCATATATTCGCTGGAAAACTTCTCAGAGGGCGAAGGCCGTGGGGCTCAACGGGAACCATGGCCTGAGCATGCTGTTATGCACACGCCCGGGCTAAGCGGCGTGTGCGTGGGATTGGAGTGATTCCACTGGACCGTGCCGGAGAGTGAATGCCTGGAGGGGCGTGACTAAGTATTCACCCGATCCGACCAGGGTCGCACGACGGCATACGACGCCAGTGCACCAAGGAGGAACCGAGCAGAGGGACCAGGTGCTACTCCAGGACAGACCCCGGACACGGCTGTTGACCCACACAGGGGAATACAGGAACAGGCTGGTAGGCTGGCACACAGACTGGTGGGTATAGGCAGGCACGACTGGTATGCAGGCAGGCGGGTATGCAGGCAGGGGGGTAAAGGCAAGCACAGCTAGAGTGCAGACAGGGAGGCACTAGCAGGTAGGAACACAGGCGGGATAGGACCCAGTACACACCGGGACTCAGGAACAATACAGGCAGAGGGTTACAGGCAAGCACAGCTAGAGTGCAGACAAGGCTGAGCAGGGCAGGACAGGACTGCCGGAGCAGCGGGCAGAAGCAGGGCAGGACAGGACTGCCGGAGCAGCGGGCAGAAGCAGGGCAGGACAGGACTGCCAGAGCAGCGGGCAGAAGCAGGGCAGGACAGGACTCTGTTCACACGGAACAGACAGGAAGGGAAAGACAGAGCCAGACACCCACAGGGTACTTGCAGTGAAGTAGCGAGTGGACCACAAACTCACAAACGGGAGTACAGAGACAACAGGCAGGAGTTAGGTACGAGTTCAGACTCTGCAGAAAAAGGAAGGGAACGGACATAGAGGCAAAACAGGTAAAGGATAGGAGAGAGTTCAGACTGGAACTGAGTGTACGGAGGAGACCGACACTGCAGCGGGATACAGGAGCGGGTCTGGGAATACTGCCCCCAGAGAGGCGGGACGAACAGGCAAGGAGCGTGTTCAGACAGGACAGACAAGATACAGGAGCGGGTCTAGGTAATCGGCCCCTAGAAGGCGGGAGGAACAGGCTAGGAGCGTGTTCAGACAGGACAGACAAGATACACAGAAAGGACTCAGTTCAGACACGGGAACTAATACCGCAAAGCAGGAGACATACAGGACTCAGTTCAGACACGGGAGCTGATACCGCAAAGCAGGAGACATACAGGACACAGTTCAGACACGGGAGCTGATACCGCAAAGCAGGAGACATACAGGACTAAGTTCAGACAGGCCTGGAAATACAGCCTCCAGGAAAGGCAGACAAGGAAACAAAGACGGGACCTGGCACCTTCAGAATGCAAGCACACACTGAAGGAAACACTATGCACAGGCAGGGATAGAAGGGAGCTGCTGAGCTATATACCAAGTGTCAGACAGCAATAGGCTGAGGACGCACAAGGGGTGTGACCCACAGCAGGTACAAAAAGCAGGAAGTGATCGGGCGCCGCCCTTAAGCAGCAGAAACAGACACAAACAGACAGCATGGAGGGAAGCCAGAGAGACATTCTGGACAGGAGATCAAGTGCGCCCTCTTGCACAGTGGGAGATGGACCACCATGCAAGGACGCCGCCAGGTATGTTACAGGCACCCTTAATTAATACTTGGTTGCACACCCTTTGGCATTGCTGACAGCCAGATACAGTCTTGAGGATTCTCTTAAAACTTAACTTTTACTTGTTATTATAAAAAAAAAATTTGTCCTCAATTGCCATAGAGCCAAGAAGCTTAACCAAAAAAGACCCTGCTAACCTCAGGACATTAAGAACTATATATAACAGACACAATAAACCCTTATTTTTATAAATGTCATATCTGTCATCATAGGCAGATTATAATGAGGGCAATCTGGGCTACCGCCCGGGGCTCCAGGGGGCCCTTGGCCGGATTTCCCTCATTATAATATGTGGGGCGCGGCGGCGCCAATGCGGCAGACACCGGCAGGCAGAGGCGGGGAGCTCCCGGACCGCTCCCCCAGCAGCGGCGTAGGGCCGCTGCTTCTTCTTCGGCCGGGCCAGCACTGAACCTGTTAACTTCCCTGTGTGCTGGCCCGGCCGCGTCACAGCTAGGAGACATGGCCCTGTGTGCGGCCGTGTCTCCTAGCATGACGTCACGCAGTGTGCGCCCTGCACTGCTGCACCAGAGAGGAGCTGGATGACGTCTGTAGCCGAGCCGGGGGATGGTGAGTGATGTGTGTGTGTGTGTGTGCACGTATGTGTGTGTGTGTCACAGTGTGCCTGTGTGTGCAGATATCATTGTGTGATGTCTGTTTATATGCATTTTTGTGTTTCAAATGTGTTTATGCGTGTATGTATATGTCTGTATATTTTGGTGTGTGTGCGTGACTGCGTGCGGCCTCCTCCCGCTGTATCTGGGGGGCGCCGTGCGGCCTCCTCTCGCTTAATCTGGGGGGCGCCGTTCGGCCGCCTCCCGCTGTGTATAGATGGCTACGTGCGGCCGCCTCCCGCTATGTATAGATGGCTACGTGCGCCCCCCTGCTGTGTATAGATGGCTACGTGTGGCCTCCTCCCGCTGTGTATAGATGGCTACGTGCGGCCTCCCGCTGTGTATAGATGGCTATGTGCGGCCTCCCGCTGTGTATAGATGGCTACGTGCGGCTTCCCGCTGTGTATAGATGGCTACGTGCGGCCTCCTGCTGTGTATAGATGGCGCTGTGCTGCCTCCTGCTGTGTATAGATGGCTACGTGTGGCCTCCCGCTGTGTATAGATGGCGCCGTGCGGCCTCCCGCTGTGTATAGATGGCGCCGTGCGGCCTCCTGCTGTGTATACATGGCGCCGTGCGGCCTCCTGCTGTGTATAGATGGCGCCGTGAGGCCTCCCGCTGTGTATATATGGCTACGTGCGGCCTCCCGCTGTGTATAGATGCCTACGTGCGGCCTCCCGCTGTGTATAGATGGCGCCGTGCTGCCTCCCACTTTGTATAGATGGGGCCGTGCTGCCTCCCGCTGTGATAGATGGCTACGTGTGGCCTCCCGCTGTGATAGATGGCGCCGTGCGGCCTCCTACTGTGTATACATGGCGCCGTGCGGCCTCCTGATGTGTATACATGGCGCCGTGCGGCCTCCTGCTGTGTATAGATGGCGCCGTGCGGCCTCCTGCTGTGTATAGATGGCGCCGTGAGGCCTCCCGGTGTGTATAGATGGCGCCGTGCGGCCACCCGGTGTGTATGGATGGCTACATGCGGCCTCCTGGTGTGTATAGGAGAATTATGTGGCAGCTCATATTGTGTGTAGGGTCTCATACTGTATAAAGGGGATGTCAGCATACTTAATTGTGCTCAATATTAAGTCATACAATTAATGTAAAAAAATGATTATAATATATTAATATTGTGCAAAATTCTAAACTGCCCGGGGCCCTTGCTACTCTTAATCCACCCCTGTCTGTCATATCTCTTCACATGTAATGTCCTGACGGTTTGATAACATACATGATAATAAACAAGTGCTCAAAAATAACAAAGAAGGAAAATATGTGGATCTCACCCATTTCACTGGTATGCATTTCTCAGGGATAGTCGTCCATGTTCATAAGTTCTTTTCCTGGACTATTCGACCCTGTCATGCCCCAGTAATGGCTCCTGCCCTTGCAAGGGCAATACCCAAGTATATCCTCAACTTAGTCCCATAAAAACCCTCTCGACGCTTTTGTTTCTCCTTTCGGACAAGTCATCAGGAGAGTATGTTAGGCATTTGGGAAGGCACGGGTATTATATAGAAAATAAGTAACTCCGTGCTTAAAAAGTGCAAAAGTGCTTAAAAACGCCAAGGGCTTCCTCACGGTGGTGAGTGTTCTCTCATAGTGGTGCAGAGTGCTGCCACCACTCTTTCCTGCAAAAATAATAGGGAGAAAACCCACACCTATACCTACACTGTTTAAATAGGCTTGTATTCCCTCTTTTTTCATTTCTCTGTCGGCGTCCCACCTCACTTCCTGCACGGGGCCTTAATCTCCATATTCAGTTACTCTGTTTATGAAGTTAAACACATTTCTCCTTTTCCTTATCCTTAAAATATGCAAATCGCCTTTCAAATAATGTGTGTTACCGCTATTTTTCTTTTTTAATCTCCATATATTAAGTAACTTGAACCAGCATCGGTAGTCATGTGCTCCATGTCATGTGATTCACACCGTGACATCATATCCGGTCACGTGGCCTACCACAGTCACATGACACCGCTACTTGCCACACCTCTCTGTAAGGTCCTCAAAGTCACGTGCTCCATGACTTTTTATAATAACAAGTAAAAGTTAAGTTTTAAGAGAATCCACAAGGCTGTATCTGGTGTTTTTTGATTCTGAGGTGTACCCTGCCGTAGGTTAAGCAAGTGGTTGATAGTTGGTTGTTGCTGACAGCCTCCAAACGTTTCTTGTAGCCATCTATAAGCTTCTTGCACTTATCAGCTGGAATTTTCTCCCACTCTTCTCACACTATAGTAAACCCCAAAGATTTTCAATGGGATTGAGGCCAGGACTAGTGATGAGCGAGCACTAAAATGCTTGGCTACTCGTTACTCGGGTCGAGCACATTGGAATGCTCAGGTGCTTGACCCGAGCAACGAGCCCAATGTAAGTCTATGGGAAACACGAGCATTTTTCAGGCGGCTCCCCCCGGCGGTCTGCAGAGGGACTAAAAATTGGCCAAATCGATGGGAAAAGTGCTCAAATGACATGGGAACTGTTAGAACCCTCCTGTTTGTTTTTTCCATCTTGTGTTTTGCTGTCACGTGACCATCTGCCTTTATATTCCAGCTCCGCCCTTTTGGCTGTGCTGGACTTCAGTGTTGTTTGACTGTTTTGCTAGCCAGGTGCTTCTGTGCCTTTCTCTGTCAGTTCGCTTGGTCCTTCTGGGACCTCTAGTTCCTTTTTGTCAGTTTATCTTTTTGTGTTCTGCAACAACTTCTCTGTGTAGGAGGTGTCCCATTTTTGTTCCAGTCCTTAGTTCTTTTAGGGACCCCTCCCCTTTATGCTTTAGGTCTTCATTCAGACTAGCTGAGGACTAAGGCGGGTCTGTTCGCAAGGGATTCAGCTTAGTCTTACTGTAGGGATAGCTTTCCCCTTTCTTTCCTTAGTACTTGTTGCAGATTATAACAGTAAGGCCATCCAAAAAAAAACTAAATGAAAGAAATTCTGTGATCAGTATGGCTTCCGTCCAAATTTTGGCTCAACGCTTGCAGGGATTGTCTCTGGAGATGGCCGAGCTCCAGCAACCTGTGAGCAGCTGTTCTGGAGCGCATTTTGTGGAACTAAAGGTAGGACTGCCTGATGTTTTCTATGGTAAACAGCAAGATTTTTTTTACTTTAAAAATGCTTGTTTGTTATATTTTTGTTTGAGACCAAGGTCCTCTGGGAATGAATCACAGCGCATTGGTTTTATTATGTCACTTTTGCGCAATGAACCACAGGGGTGGGCCTTTTCTCTCCAACCTAATGATCCATGCTTAAGGTCTGTAGAAGAATTTTTTTCTGCTATGGGTTTATTATATGACGATCCTGATCGAATCTCATCTTCTGAGGCAGAACTCAAGCATTTGAATCAGGGGTCAGGTTAAAATTATTGCACACACTTTAGAAGGTGGGCTTCAGAAGTCAAATGGAATGATCCTGCTCTGAAATGTCTATTTATTGCTGGTCTGAGTGAAAGGGTTAAGGTTTTGCTAATTGCATTCCCCGCACCTGAGACTCTGCAGGATGCCATGCAATTAGCTGTTCCTGTGGATAGGAGGCTGAGATCTAGGCCGAAAGAGGTAAAGTCTCCTGTAACGCCAGGTCCTAGTCCCCAGAAAATCTGCTCAGACTGTGGAGAACCGATGGAGGTTGGGGTGAAGTCGCTCCCCTCTCAGGAAAGAGACCAGAGGTTCGCTGAGGAATTGGGTCTTTATTGTGGTAAAGCTGACCATTTGATTAAGTATTGTAAGCTTCGTTTAAGTAAAGAACAAAAAAAGGTCAGTTACGCCCGTATAGCTTGTTTACGCTCTGCAGGAGAATTTCTTTCTGGGAGTACTACTTTGCAGGAACATTTGATTGAATTTCAGGTATTTGTGGATTGTGGTTCAACACTTAATGTGATTGATAAAGGGTTTTTGGAAAAACTTAAATTGAAATCCAAACCTTTGTCATCACCTATTTCTGTGATTGCAATTGATAGCACTCCCTTGAAATGTATTTCTCACAAGGTTGCTGCATTTCCCCTCACTATCAATGGACTTCACCAAGAAATTTTGCACTTGGTTGTATTAAATAATTTACCCTCTCCGGTGGTTCTAGGATTGCCTTGGTTAAAACTGCACAATCCTTTGCTGGACTGGTCTACTAATATGATAAAGTTTTGGAGTCTGAAGTGCTATGATAAATGTTGTAATGGTCGCATTGCGGCTGTGGAAAAAGGGGAATTACCTGTACCTGTGAAGAAATGCCGGCCGGTGAGTGCAGCTCTCTGGCGCCCACTTACCTCTCAGGTGAGTCAAAGTACTGCACCTAGAGTAAGTAGTGCCAGGAAGCTGCTACCAGCAGGGGAAAACACGGTGGTGTGTTGTCCCTTACACGTCACCAATCCGTGACGTCACGATACAGGCACAACTCTCTGGCGCCCCCTTGCCTCTCAGGTCAGTCAAGGTACTGCACCTAGAGTGAGTGGTCGCCGGAGAGGCCGTCCTGTAGCCCTCTGGGTATTTGAGGCCCTCTGCAGTGAGGGCGGTATATATATATTCCCCTGGCTGCGCCAGTAATATATATCCACATCTCCGATCGTCACTGCCAGCCTTCCTCAAATCCCCCAGATGGTATGCTGCCACCAGTTCTCGTTTGATACAAGCCCGGTCCATTAATAGACTTGCATCGGGTCAGGAACCAACCCAGTAGCGTTTCAGCCAAGTGTGTGACTCACGTGCATCCTCTGTAAGCCCTTACCCTGGGAGATGGGGGACTCGGAGTCGGGTCCTTCAATGTAGAGATGGGGTGCAGCCTTGGCCCAGACCCGACCCTTGCCCAGGGTCGTCACACTAAAAAAGAGATGGTACGGGCTTATCCAGGTTGAGTGGCTGATCTCGACTACGCCACCTGTGGCACCTGGTGAAAGCCACCAGCGCCGCTGCAGTCCGCTGAGGCATGGTATTATGGTGGCCGTCGTTGTTACTACTCCCCACAGGCGGAGCAAGGCCTCAGGGCAGAGGGACAGGATGACGGGGGTAGTAATCTAGGAGGTCTGGTGCTGCGTAGTGCGGTGTAATGCAGAATAAAGAGTCCGGAGGCCATAGGGGTTAACTTCCAGGGTTTTTACTCACATTGTAGAGTACAGCTGCAAGGCTTCTCCCTGCTCCTCGCGGAGTTCTTTGGTCACCAGAGACGAGGGTCCGACAACCTCCGACTAAGTCCAGCGTTCAATCAGGACCCCGCACCAGAGTGTTCCTAGACTGCAGACTGGGTACTTTCCTGTCTGTGTGTGTGTAGATAGGCCAGGTCTCCCTCTGAACTCCTCTCAGAAAAAGGGTATGGGTGGCAGCTCCACTCCTTCCGTTACCCGCTGGGATCCTCAGGGCCTACCGGGCTTTCCCGACCAGGACGTAGAGTAGCAAGGTCGGGTGTCGGGGGCCGGTACCCCTCTTGCAGCCAGACTCCCTCTGAGTATATCAGGTGGCCAGGACAGGTGGCGTATACCGCACCGTCTGCATCCTCCCTGGGATCTATTTGCTGTGGAGCTACACTCCTGAGCTCCGGGCCTTCTTGTTCATGGTCCTTGACCGGATTGAGACATTCATTATCTGCAACCTGCCCCTCGACCCAAGGCTAAGGTACGAGGGCCGTGTCTCCGTCCTCTGCAGGCACACACAGGATCCACGCTCAGGGAGGGAGATCACAATACAAAGACCAAGAACCAAAATGGCTTTATTATTAAATATGAAATGTAAAGTGTCACTAAAATGTGAGTCCTCCACCCTCACCCACTAAATGGCTCCCCTAGCTCTTGGTTCCCCAGTCTCCCGGTAACCAGGAGGGCAGCACCTAGTGCATTCTAGCCTCCTCTGGTGGGAGAAGTGTGGTGTTGGATGTGAAGGAAGGTGTAGCATCGGCGTCTCTGCCCCGTACTAGGCAGAGACACCGTCCCTCTCACCTCCCCGCTCCTGGCGCGGCGTCCTCCAGCGCTTATCTCCCCGCTGCTTCCGGCACGCGCTCCTTCCCCGGCAGTGTGCTTAGGGCGCGCGCGCGCTCCCCCTCTCTTAAAGGGACCGAGCGCGCCGTCCTGAGGAGTCCCCGGCCAATTGCCGGAGGACTTCCCATATTTAAGGCACCTCCTCCAAAATGGAGGTGCCCGAGCAATGTTGTTGCAAAGCCTTCACTCTGCTTCAGCCCTCAGGTCCCGTTACCAGTTACCAGCCAGTCACCTGCCAGATTCCTGCTTGTTACCTGCCAGTCACCTGCTGGATTCCTGCCTGTTACCTGCCAGTTACCTGCCAGATTCCTGCTTGATTCCTGCCTGATATCCGTTTACCTGCTTGCAAGCCTGCGGTCCAACGGTCTGCTTTCTGACACCTGTCAGTCTGTCTGTGGACCAGTCTGCCCGCTCACCTGGGAGCGCTCATCTGCTACCTGCCTGCTAGCCTACCTGGAGGCTCCGCCGTCACTTGCCGTGACCACCTGCCTGTCCAGAGACTCTTGCCTGCTCACCTGGGAGCGCTCACCTGCTACCTGCCTGCTAGCCTACCTGGAGGCTCTGCCGTCACTTGCTGTGACCACCTGCCCGTCCAGAGACTCTCGCCCGCTCACCTGGGAGCGCTCACCAGCCACCTGCCTGCTGTCCTTCTACCCAGAGACTGTCCCTGTCACTTGCCGTGAGTACCCGTCCTTTTACCCAGAGACTGTCCCTGTCACTTGCCGTGACTACCTGCCCCTCTACCCAGAGACTGTCCCTGTCACTTGCCGTGACTACCTGCCCGTCTTCCCTGGGAGCCACCCGCTTCCTTACAAGGACTGCCCCCTTGTATAGTTGCACAGAGGTTCCACCTCCCAGACCCGTTACAGAAGGGTCCTGACCATCGCACTGTTCTTACCTCAGAGGAGGAACACTACACTCCATTAGAGAAGTGCAGCATCCCTGTGGCGGTCGAACCCTCAGGGGCGCCACATTCCCCCCTGGTGAAACACAGCACGTCCGCAGGCTGCAAAAGAGTAAGACCTAGGAAAGTTTTCTTTTTATATAACAATAAACCATCTGCCCTTTATGGGAGGCACATCTTCATAAATGTTTCGAACATAATAATATAACACAAAAATACAAGAGTATAAAAATATAAAATTATAAAAGTGCTAGCATTTTCCAGAGACATTCATATGCAGACAGACGGGTTAAAGTGCAAGGACGAAGAGTCAGTTCAAAAGTGTGAGGGACCTGTCCCAAACCCCCAACGTGGGCCCTGGGGTGGCTGCAGGGCATGAAGATCCCAAGTTGGACCTCCAGGAGTGCCACTCTGACAGGTTTTTCTTCTGAGGTCTGAGGTAGAAATATATATGCGGTTTTACATAAAACCAATAAGGAGCACCTAAAGAGATGCAAACTATGTACAAGAAAGGAGTCTGTCTGCTGCAAGTCCGCAGGGACCAATGTCTCTAGAAACCGGGGATAGAAAATCAAAACTTAAACGTCAACATAATAGCTTTTAACAGGTTACAGCCGCAGGGGCTGCTTAGATCTCGGGTTCCCTCCTGGGAAAAGGCTGGTTCCTCCCGACAGAGGCTGACCGGTCCTCTGAGGCTGAGCGCGAGGGGGCATCGCTCCCGGACACCTTGTGGACATCCAGGGCGTACCACCCTCGCACCTCATGGTGGCGAGAGTACGTAACTACATCACCCGGGAAGAGGTTCCGGCCAGGGTGTCCCTTCTTCAAACGCGGCTCGACGTCCCGCCTGCTGACGAAGACATCGTCCTAGTACTGGGGACTCCTTATGAGCCCCCATCCCGCCTCATGGTGGAAGCGGACGACTTGCCCTTCCACACGGGGACTTGGACGGGTTGCCTCTTCCTGTCGGGCCCGGGACTTGGCAGCCTTGGCCCGCTCCTCGAGGCGCTCGCAGCGGACCTCCCTCTGGCGTTGCTCCCGTGTGAGTTGGAGGATCTGCTCACAGCACCGCTCACTCCTCCTCTGCGCTTCAGCCCAGGTCTCCTGGGGGAAGCCCATTAGGTCCCCCCCCTGGTTGTCTCAGGCCCACTCCTCAGCCTCCAGCCAGGTGACTGTTGGTGCGGGTAGCGGTGTCATTAGGGGTTGCTGCGGGTCCTCTGCAAGTGTGGACCAGTCCGGGTTGGGGTTGGTGGATACCCCCAGCAGCCTCAGGCGCTTCCGATTCGGGAGTTGGGCGGCAGCGCAGGTCCCCACCTATAGCTGACTCTTGCAGCTCCGGGGCAAAGACCTGCTCCCAGGTGACCAAACCGGGCAGGAGATATTCGGTCATGAGGGCCAGTATGGGAACGGTAGGCTCAGCATCCGGGGCAGGGGTAGCACACTCACCCGCCTCTGGGCCGCTCACGACCTCTGTCACCGTGTTTCCCTGAGCTTCAGCTCCTTGGCGGCAGGCCCGGATGCGCAGCAGCATTTCTTCCCGCCACGCAGCCGTCGCCGCCTCCTGGGCCTCTGCCTGTCTCCGCACAAGACCCGGGGCTTCCTGGTGGAGAAACTCTAAATCTCCCGCTGTTAGGATCTTGCCGCCTCGCTCCCCGCCGGGGGAAGGACCTGGACCGGGTTTGGAAGGCTCCGTAGGTTGCACTCCAGAAGCATCCATGTCTGCTCCCGAAGATTGCCAACCTCCGACTGCAATGGCCGCACCTTGTTGCTTTTCTTCTTCCTCCTCTTTCGGGGCAGTTCCTGGGCGGCATGCTGACAGGCCCGCCTACGTTCAGCCCATCCGGTTTGACGGGCATTACCCAGCGGACAGTCTCTGATGGAAGGGGTGGTCCACACTTTTGGCGCCAAACAGGAGCCCAGCCCACGATTGGAGTTGTCAGAAGGCCATCTTCCCACAGCATTATGGCGCCTGTTCTTCTAGGGTGGGCGCCATTTTAAGTGAAAACGACAGTCCAAGGTGTAAGGCACACAGTACCCGGTAACAATGGGTAATTCCTTCCTTTGCTGCGGGCACGCGATCCTGCCGACTACGCCAAGTCATGTGTGACTCTGATGCTCGTCCTTCTGTAAGCCCTTACCCTGGGAGATGGGGGACTCAGAGTCGGGTCCTTTGATGTAGAGATGGGGTGCAGCCGTGGCCTGGACCCGACCCATGCCCAGGGTCGTCACACTAAAACAAAAAGAGATGGTACAGGCTTATCCGGGTTGAGTGGCTGATCTCGACTAAGCCACCAGCGCCGCTGCAGTCCGCTGAGGCATGGTATTATGGTGGCCGTCGTTGTTACTACTCCCCACAGGCGGAGCAAGGCCTCAGGGCAGAGGGACAGGATGTCGGGGGTAGTAGTCTAGGAGGTCTGGTGCTGCATAGTGCGGTGTAATGCAGAATAAAGAGTCCGGAGGCCATAGGGGTTAACTTCCAGGGTTTTTACTCACATTGTAGAGTACAGCTGCAAGGCTTCTCCCTGCTCCTCGCGGAGTTCTTCGGTCACCAGAGACGAGGGTCCGACAACCTCCGACTAAGTCCAGCGTTCAATCAGGACCCCGCACCAGAGTGTTCCTAGACTGCAGACCGGGTACTTTCCTGTCTGTGTGTGTAGATAGGCCGGGTCTCCCTCTGAACTCCTCTCAGAAAAAGGGTAAGGGTGGCAGCTCCGCTCCTTCCGTTACCCGCTGGGATCCTCAGGGCCTACCGGACTTTCCCGACCAGGACGTAGAGTAACAAGGTCTGGTGTCAGAGGGCCAGTACCCCTCTTGCAGCCGGACTCCCTCTGAGTATATCAGGTGGCGTGGACAGGTGGCGTATACCGCTCCGTCTGCATCCTCCCTGGGGTCTATTTGCTGTGGAGCTACACTCCTGAGCTCTGGGCCTTCTTGGTCATGGTCCTTGACCGGGTTGAGACATTCATTATCTGCAACCTGCCCCTCGACCCAAGGCTAAGGTACGAGGGCCGTGTCTCCGTCCTCTGCAGGCCCACACAGGATCCACGCTCAGGGAGGGAGATCACAATACAAAGACCAAGAACCAAAATGACTTTATTATTAAATATGAAATTTAAAGTGTCACTAAAATGTGAGTCCTCCACCCTCACCCACTAAATGATTCCCCTAGCTCTTGGTTCCCCAGTCTCCCGGTAACCAGGAGGGCAGCACCTAGTGCATTCTAGCCCCCTCTGGTGGGAGAAGTGTGCTGTTGGATGTGAAGGAAGGGTCCTGACCATCGCACTGTTCTTACCTCAGAGGAGGAACACTACACTCCATTAGAGAAGTGCAGCATCTCTGTGGCGGTCGAACCCTCAGGGGCGCCACACAAGCGTTTCCGGACCAATGGATTTGTATATGCAGAGTAAAGGATACAGCCCACGATTAATTTATGATGTAATCGATTATAAGAATACACTAGATTACAAGGCAATACAATTAACTATACAACGGTATTTGGCCAGAATAAGAGATATAACAATTATGATTACAAAACACAGGAATAACAAATCAGTTACTGTTCTTGTGGTGCAAGGGAGGTTCTGCTATCCGACAGGTTCAAGCTTAGTTGCAGTCGTCCAGGCCTCAGTAGCACATGGCAAATGTGCTCCTCCCACTCAGAGACCTGGACCCGACGTTAGGAGTTGTTCACATCATGTCCTGGGTCAAAACTGAGGAGGTTTCTTGCTGTCGGCTATACTAAAGTCCTGTCACGCCCACTCTTGGTGATGTCAGTTTACTAAGCCCCGCCCCCCTACCAATGCCAGTTTTGGCTCCATTTGAGAAAAGTACCCATAACTTTCCCTGGGGTGATCTCATCATATCACCAGAGGTCTCGTCGTGATCCTACTCTTCTGGGGAAGCCATTGACTCTAAACATGCCTCCCCTGGGACCTTGTATATGGTTCTTCTAAATATCTAGCTTTCCAGGCCACTCATGGATTTATAAGTCCCATGATTGTGTCCGCGGGCACCTTCCCCACATGATACAGGGTCTCGCTGACTCTGTCCTGCTTGGACACAACAGAGCTGGCCCATCTATTTACCATATCAAAGAAGTTCTTGGAGACTGATCTCCTGAGGTGGGGGGCGAATTGCTCTGTTTGCCAGGGGCTGGAGAGATGTGACATGGTAGGAGCTGTGTGAGGGATTTTTAGAAATGACAATAGGGAATATCTTCAGGTATGACGTATCATACCTAAGATGGTGGCTAACTTTCATGACACCTCCCCCTATAAGATGGCGTGAGGGGGTAACACATTCCTGTGTTCTCCCATGCGTCCTTCTGCACCCTCCCCTTGCCGGGATAACCTGTCAGCGTTACCTTGGTCACGGCCTCTTCTGTGGCGAATGGAGAAGTGATACTGCTGGAGAGCGAGGCTCCAGCGTAGCAACCTTCCATTCGACCCAGAGACCGTGTGTAACCAGCTGAGGGGGTTGTGGTCCGTCTCCACGGTGAAATGGCTCCCGTACAAATAGGGCTGCAGACGCTGCAGGGCCCATACAATTGCCAGGCATTCCTTTTCCACCGTGGAATAGGCCACCCCCCGTGGCAGTAGCTTCCTGCTCAGGTACAAGACAGAATGTTCCTGGCATGTCGTGTTGACCTGACTTAGCACAGCACTGAGGCCAAAGTCACTGGTGTCGGTCTGTACCCCAAACGGCCGGTCGAAGTTGGCAGCTTGAAGTACAGGGGAGCTACTTAGGGCGGTCTTGAGTGCCCTAAAGGCTGTCTCGTAGGTAACAGTCCAGTCGACTGCGACAGGCAGCTTCTTCTTGGTGAGGTCCATCAGGGGCTTGGCCAAGGTGCTATAATGTGGAACGAACCTCCTGTAGTACCCGGCAGTCCCCAAGAAGGACAGCACCTGCTTTTTGGTCCTGGGGGTGGGCCAGGATGCAATGGCATCCACTTTTCCCGCTTCTGGCTTCAGAACACCCCCGCCTACCCGGTGACCCAGGTAGAGGACCTCACTCATGCCCAGCTGGCACTTTTCCGGCTTGATGGTCAAGCCTGCCTGGTGGATCCATCCGAGCACCTGCCGCAGGTGCTCTAGGTGATCCTCCCAGGTGGGACTGAAGACTGCAATATCGTCCAAGTACGCAGCCGTGTACCCTCCAAGTCCCTCAAGCAGCATATTGACCATCCGCTGAAAAGTGGCAGGGGCATTCCTCATGCCGAATGGCATCACCGTGGACTCGTATAGTCCAAAAGGGGTGATAAAGGCAGAGCGTTCCCTTGTTGCGGGGGTCAGGGGAATCTGCCAGTATCCCCGGCTCAGATCCATGATGGTCAGGTACTTGGCCCCAGCCATACGATCGAGCAGGTCATTGATGCGTGGTATGGGTAACGCATCGGGGACCGTCACCACGTTGAGCCCCCGGTAGTCCACGTAGAACCGCGTAGTTCGGTCCTTTTTAGGAACAAGGACTACAGGTGAGGCCCACGCGCTGTTGGATGCTTGGATCACCCCCAGCTTCAGCATCTCGTCTATCTCTTGGCGCAGGTTTTCCTGCACCTCGAAAGAGACCCGATATGCTGAACGCCGGATCGGGGGGTGATCGCCGGTGACCACGTCGTGGACAGCCATCTCAGTCCTTCCAGGCAGACTGCTGAACAGCTCCCGGAAGGAGTGCAGGGTGGCCTCCAGCTGGGACTGTTGGTCCTCCGTGAGCTGGTGGCCAACCCTCACATCCTCGATGGATCCACCCGCCTTGGTTTGGGCGAGCAGATCCAGGGGGGTTTCTACTTCTCCCTCCTCGGGAAGGTTGCACACTGGGTGGGCATACGCTTCCCGCTCATGATGAGCCTTCATCATGTTCACGTGGAAGGCCTTCCTGCTTCCACGGGCGTGGTCCAGGGTGACCAGATAGGTGACGGCTTTGAGTTTCTGGTGCATGACGTATGGACCTTCCCAGGCTGCCTGAAGCTTGTTCTGTGGTAAGGGGACCAGTACCCACACTCTTTGACCCACCTGGTAGGTCCTCTCACAAGCATTCTTGTCATACCACCGCTTCTGGTCGGCCTGGGCCATATTGTCCTGCACCAGCTTTGCCAAGGCCATCATCTTGTCCCGGTGGCGCGCGACATACTCGATGACCGACACCTCCGAGGTGGCTAAATCCCCTTCCCATGCTTCCTTCACCAGAGCCAGGGTTCCCGTACACGTCACCCGTACAGGAGTTTAAAGGGGCAGAACCCCGTTGAGGCCTGCGGAGCCTCCCGGTAAGCAAATAGCAGGTGCGGGAGAAGACATTCCCAGTCGCTCCCGTAGGAGTCGGCGAACATCTTAAGCATCTGTTTCAAGGTGCCATTGAACCGCTCACACAGGCCATTAGTCTGTGGGTGATACAGGCTGGCCACCAGGTGTTACACCTGTATCTGCCTACATAGGGACTCCATCAGCTCCGACATGAACTGGGTCCCTTGATCGGTGAGCATTTCCTGGGGAAATCCTACTCTGGAGAAAATCTCCAATAAGACGGTTGCCACTTTGTCAGCCTTAGTGGACGACAAAACTACCACTTCCGGGTACCGGGTGGCGTTAGTCTACTACAGTCAGTATGAAGCATTTCCCACGGGGGCCAGTGGGCAGGGGTCCCACGAGATCCACAGCCACCCTCGATAAAGGCTCTCCAATGATTGGCAGAGGTATCAGTGGGGCTTTGGAGCGCCGCCCCGACTTCCCCACCCTCTGACAGGTGACACACGACTTGCAGTAGGCCGTCGCCTCAGCTCCCATCCCAGGCCAGTAGAAATGCTGAGCTATCCAGACCTTGGTTTTAGCGATCCCCAGGTGTCCAGCCATCGGAATCTCGTGTGCGAGCCGCAACAATTCCGCCCTGAACGGATAGGGTACCACTAACTGTTGGTCCCTGGGCCACGCCTACGGTGAACCCTGCTGGACCGTCATCCGGTACAGCCGTCCCTGGTCCCAGACCACATGCTCACCGTCTGAGTCCTGGGGAGGCTGTGCCGCCCGCTCCTTGAGCGCTTTCAGGCTGTCGTCAGCTTCCAATGCAGCCCGAAACTCCTGACTCGATGGGGCAAGAATCGAAGAAACTGCCACATCTTCCGTCAGTACCTCTGGACATGTCTCCTGGCCGCTGTCTGACCCAGCTGCCACTTGGTCAGAAATGGGGAAGCCTTCGGACCTTTGTGAGGCTCCTTGGGCTCCGGCGCTCCCACTATGACAACTGTGACCGTGGGTAGTGCCCGCTTCCCCTCGGTTTCTGACCAAGCTGCCAGATCAGGCAGGCTTCCTAGGCCTGTCGACATCCCGGACGTGGGGAACTCCTGCTCTGGGGTCTTACCTGGCGGTTCCTCTCCTGGGACACCTCCACCCCCTATGGCTCGCTCCCCCCCCCTGCAGAGGCCCTAGACTCAGCGGCCTGGATTCTCCTGGAAGCCTTACACTGCCGGTAGCAACCTTCCTCTCCATCCCTCAGCCTCCCTCTACAGGATCCCGCCCCTCTCCTCCCTCACCGGAGAACAAGAGGTCCCTGTGCGCTGGCTGAGCACCTCTGGGGGCATCCTCACCTTCCTCACCTGCTCTCACTAACAACCCTGTTTGTGTTGTGTCTGTGTGTGGGTTACTCTCAGGTTCCACTCCCTCCTCCTCCGCAGGAGACACAATCCATACAACATTATTGGTGTTAGAAGCAGATAAATCAAGACATTCTGGGGGAGCCGAACTTGGGGGTTCAGTGGGTACATACTGCGACACTAGCCGCCACAAGTCGGTCCCTAATAAAACATTTGCGGGAATATTTGGTGTTACTCCCACCTCCCGCATCCTCCCCCAGCACCCCAATCCAAATACACCATGGCAACGGGAAGTGCCGGCTCCACGCCTCCAATCCCGGAGATGGAAAGGGTCTTTCCCAGTACAAAGTCTTGAGGGGACACCACCTCAGGCCGTACCAGGGTTCGTTCAGCGCCAGTATCCCGCAGTCCCATGACCGCAGAACGGTCTATGGTGACGGGTTGGACATTGTCCAGGGACCTACCACCACCCCCTCCCACACACAGAACATTGGGCGCTCTCTGGGACTGGGATGGGGCCCTTTGGCGCTGGGGACACTCAGCCCTAAAGTGTCCTGGCTTGTTGCAATGATGACATCTTACGTCTGTTCCTTGCCTGGAGAGGGCAACAGGGGGATACACCCCTTGTGTTCTGGGGGCTGGGGAAACAGGGGCAGGATTGGGCTTACCCCCTCTCCAGGTGCTGCTGGCAGACTTCTTCGGCTCAGGCGCCCTGTTATTTGCATACTCATTTGCCAGGGCGGCTGTAGCAGAAGCCCCCGTTGGTTTTCGGTCACGGAGGAAATGTCGGAGGTCCTCCGGGCAGTTCCACAAGAACTGCTCCGTGACGAATAGTTCCTGGACCTCCTGGCGGGTAGTAAGCACTAGACCCGAGATCCAGTGCTCTGCGGCTCTCAACAGCGCCCGCATATGATCGGTCCAGGTGTCCTTGGGGCCACGCAGCAGGCTCCGGAACTTCTGGCGGTACGACTCTGGAGTGAGGTTGTACTGCAGGATCAGGGCCCACTTGATGCTGTCGTAGTCCTGTACCTCCCCGGCAGGTAAGTCCCCCAAGGCATCCAGGGACTTACCCCTCAAACGGGGGGGGGCAGGTATCTTGCCCACTGATCCCGGGCCAGTTGGTGTTGAAGGCAGGTCCTTTCGAATGCCAACAGAATGGAGTCCAGGTCTCCATCTTTCTCCAGCAGGGGGAAGTCCTCGGCTCGGACTTTACAGGTCTTCGCCTCCTGCTGTGCTGGAGGTGCTGGAAGGAATCCACGCTGAGCCAGGTCCAGTTGATGCTTGCGCTCCGCATCTCGTTCTGCACTCTCCGCAGCTCGTTCTTCCATGAGGAGCCGAAAAGTGGCGGTGTCCCCAGACCGCTGACTGGCCAGGGCCGCTTGCAGGAGGGCATCCATGCTGGACAGGCTGTGGTGGCAGGTGGTGGGCAGTCCACTCTGGGACTGGATGCTGGGGTCTGGCTCCTTGAGGTGCTCGAGCTGAGCTCCTCCCCACCATGAGTAACATTGTCCTCCCCTGCCTGCTCACCGACCAAAGCATTGGTATTCTTCAACCTGTTCCTGGTGCCTTCCGTCATCTTGGTAACCTTGGGTCACTGACACCGCTGCAACCCTGAGTTTGCACACACCTTGTTATAATTTTACATTGACCGTCTAGTGTTGGGCTGACCTTAAGACTCCAGCAGTGGAAATTACCACTGGCAGTCTTTAGTGTCTGTGAGTAGGGATCCCACGTACACTATACTCTGCAATCCCACCGCTCTGCCACCAATGTGATGAAATGCTGGCCGGTGAGTGCAGCTCTTTGGTGCCCCCTTACCTCTCAGTTGAGTCAAGGTACTGCACCTAGATAAAGTAGTGCCAGGAAGCTGCTACCAGCGGGGGAAAACACGGTGGTGTGTTGTCCCTTACACGTCACCAATCCGTGACGCCACGATACAGGCACAACTCTCTGGCGCCCCCTTGCCTCTCAGGTCAGTCAAGGTACTGCACTTAGAGTGAGTGGTCGCCGGAGAGGCCGTCCTGTAGCCCTCTGGGTATTTGAAGCCCTCTGCAGTGAGGGCGGTATATATATATTCCCCTGGCTGTGCTAGTAATATATATCCACACCTCCGACCGTCACTGCCAGCCTTCCTCAAATCCCCCAGATGGTATGCTGCCACCAGTTCTCATTTGATACAAGCCCGGTCCATTAATAGACTTGCATCGGGTCAGGAACCAACCCAGTAGCGTTTCAGCCAAGCGTTTCCGGACCAATGGATTCGTATATGCAGAGTAAAGAATACAGCCCACGATTAATTTATGATTTAATCGATTATAAGAATACACTAGATTACAAGGCTATGCAATTAACTATACAACGGTATTTGGCCAGAATAAGAGATATAACAATTAGAATTACAAAACACAGGAATAACAACGATAAATCAGTTACCGTTCTTGTGGTGCAAGGGAGGTTCTGCTATCCCACAGGTTCAAGCTTAGTTGCAGTCGTCCAGGCCTCAGTAGCACATGGCAAATGTGCTCCTCCCACTCAGAAACCTGAACCCGACGTTAGGAGTTGTTCACATCATCTCCTGGGTCAAAACTGAGGAGGTTTCTGGCTGTTGGCTATACTAAAGTCCTGTCACGCCCACTCTTGGTGATGTCAGTTTACTAAGCCCCGCCCCCCATACCAAGGCCAGTTTTGGCTCCATTTGAGAAAAGTACCCATAACTTTCCCTGGGGTGATCTCATTGTATCACCAGAGGTCTCGTCGTGATCCTACTCTTCTGGGGAAGCCATTGACTCTAAACATGCCTCCCCTGGGACCTTGTGTAACATACCTGGCGGCGTCCTTGCATAGTGGTCCATCTCCCACTGTGCAAGAGCGCGCACTTGATCTCCTGTCCAGAATGTCTCTCTGGCTTCCCTCCATGCTGTCTGTTTGTGTCTGTTTCTGCTGCTTAAGGGCGGCGCCCGATCACTTCCTGCTTTTTGTACCTGCTGTGGGTCACACCTCTTGTGCGTCCTCAGCCTATTGCTGTCTGTCACCTGGTATATTGCTCAGCTGCGCCCATCTATCCCTGCCTGAGCATAGTGTTTCATTCAGTGTGTGCTTGCACTCTGAAGGTGCCAGGTCCCGTTCTGTGTTCTCTTGTCTGCCTATCCTGGAGGCTGTATTTCCAGGCCTGTCTGAACACGCTCCTAGCCTGTTCCTCCTGCCTTCTAGGGGCCGATTACCTAGACCTGTTCCTGTATCTTGTCTGACCTGTCTGAACACGCTCCTAGCCTGTTCCTCTCGCCTTCTAGGGGCTGATTACCTAGACCCGCTCCTGTATCTTGTCTGTCCTGTCTGAACACGCTCCTTGCCTGTTCGTCCTGCCTCTCTGGGGGCCGTATTCCCAGACCCGCTCCTGTATTCCGCTGCAGTGTCGGTCTCCTCCGTACACTCAGTTCCAGTCTGAACTCTCTCCTATCCTTTACCTGTTTTGCCTCTATGTCCGTTCCCTTCCTTTTTCTGCAGAGTCTGAACTCGTACCTAACTCCTGCTTGTTGTCTCTGTACTCCCGTTTGTGAGTTTGTGGTCCACTCGCTACTTCACTGCAAGTACCCTGTGGGTGTCTGGCTCTGCCTTTCCCTTCCTGTCTGTTCCGTGTGAACAGAGCCCTGTCCCCCCTACTCAGCCTAGCCTGCTCTGACTCCTTTGCTCACCGCTCCGGCGGTTCTAGCCTGCTCTGACTCCTTTGCTCACCGCTCCGGCGGTTCTAGCCTGCTCTGACTCCTTTGCTCACCGCTCCGGCGGTTCTAGCCTGCTCTGACTCCTTGCTCACTGCTCCGGCAGTCCTGTCCTGCCCTGCTTCTGCCCGCTGCTCCGGCAGTCCTGTCCTGCCCTGCTTCTGCCCGCTGCTCCGGCAGTCCTGTCCTGCCCTGCTTCTGCCTGCTGCTCCGGCAGTCCTGTCCTGCCCTGCTTCTGCCCGCTGCTCCGGCAGTCCTGTCCTGCCCTGCTTCTGCCCGCTGCTCCGGCAGTCCTGTCCTGCCCTGCTTCTGCCCGCTGCTCCGGCAGTCCTGTCCTGCCCTGCTTCTGCCCGCTGCTCTGGCAGTCCTGTCCTGCCCTGCTTCTGCCCGCTGCTCCGGCAGTCCTGTCCTGCCCTGCTTGTGCTCGCTGCTCCTGCAGCCCCGTCCTGCTCTGTTCTTGCCCACCGCTTCGGGCGTTCCCTCTCTGCTGTGGTTGTCTACCGCATCTGCGGTTCTGTGACCCAGTCTGTACTGGGTCTTAACCTTTCTGTGCTCCAGCCCGTCCTTTCGGCCAGTACCTCCCTGCCTGCATACTCGCCTGTATCCACCCATCTGCATACCTGCCGTGTTTGCTTATATCCACCAGTCTGTGCCAGCCTAACCTGCCTGTTCCTGAGTCCCAGTGTGTACTGGGTCCTATCCCGCCTGTGTTCCTACCTGCTAGTGCCTCCCTGTCTGCACTCTAGCTGTGCTTGCCTGTACCCCTCTACCTGTATTGTTCCTGAGTCCCAGTGTGTACTGGGTCCTATCCCGCCTGTGTTCCTACCTGCTAGTGCCTCCCTGTCTGCACTCTAGCTGCGCTTGCCTTTACCCGCCTGCCTGCATACCAGTCGTGCCTGCCTATACCCTCCAGTCTGTGCGCCAGCCTAACCAGCCTGATCCAGTAATCCCTGTGTGGGTCAACCCCCGTGTCCGGAGTTTGACCTGGAGTAGCACCTGGTCCCTCTGCCCGGTTTCTCCCTGGTGCACTGGCGTCGTATGCCGTCGTGCCATCTTGGTCGGATCGGCCAGATACTTAGTCACGCCCCTCCAGGCACTCTCTGGTTCATGGTCCAGTGGAATCACTACAATCACACGCACACGCCGCTCAGCCCGGGCGTGTGCATAACACCTTGTATATGGTTCTTCTAAATATCTAGCTTTCCAGGCCACTCATGGATTTATAAGTCCCATGATTGTGTCCGCGGGCACCTTCCCCACATGATACATTTTATTTGGGTTACCTAACTTGTATCGTGTGGTTATGAATTGATAGTATGTCTGTAGCTTTTGGTGGCCATTTTCCACAAAGAAAGCACATGGTTTCTTGGGACAATGGAGAGGTTTGCAGGCTTGCACAAATGGTTTGCTTCTGGTTTCAAGTGACATCAAGGTGTTAATTACCCCCTAGGGTCTCGCTGACTCTGTCCTGCTTGGACACAACAGAGCTGGCCCATCTATTTACCATATCAAAGAAGTTCCTGGAGACTGATCTCCAGAGGTGGGGGGCGAATTGCTCTGTTTACCAGGGGCTGGAGAGATGTGACATGGTAGGATCTGTGTGAAGGATTTTTAGAAATGACAATAGGGAATATCTTCAGGCATGACGTATCATACCTAAGATGGCGGCTAACTTTCATGACAGTACCTATTCAAGATTTTTGGAGGGTTTTTTCAAAGGAGGAGTCGCAAGTTTTACCTTCTCATTGGGATTATGATTGCGCCATTGAGTTTGTTCCTGGAGCTAGTCTTCCCAAGAGTCGCTTATTTAATCTGACTATCCCTGAAAGAAAGGCCTTGGAGGAGTACATACAGACTAGCCTGGCTGCTGGTCACATTAGACCTTCTAAGTCGCCTGTGGCAGTTGGATTTTTCTTTGTTAAAAAAAAAGGACGGGGGTTTACGTCCATGTCTGGATTTTTGTGAAATTAATAAGATTACCGTACGCAATTCCTACCCATTGCCGTTAATTCCTGACTTGTTTAACCAGTTAGTGGGGGGCCAAGTGGTTCTCTAAGATTGATCTCCGGGGGGCATACAATTTATTATAAGTGAAGGAGGGTGATGAATGGAAAACTGCTTTTAACACTCTGGTAGGTCATTTTGAGAATCTGGTGATGCCTTTTGGTCTTACCAATGCACCTGCATTTTTTCAGAACCTTATTAATGACATCCTGAGACCTTTGATAGGTAAGAATGTGGTTGTGTATTTAGATGACATTTTGATTTATTCGTCAGATCTGGAGTCCCACTGGCAGAGTGTACGTGAAGTTTTGTAGTTATTGAGTGATAATTCACTCTTTGCTAAGCTGGAGAAATGTGAGTTCGCTGTGCAGAAAATTAGTTTTTTGGGCTACATTGTCTCCAGCGAGGGCTTTGAGATGGACCCGGTGAAGGTTCAGGCTGTTCAGGAATGGCCTAGGCCTATTGGTTTGAAATCTATACATAGATTTTGGGGTTTTGCCAATTATTACAGGAAATTCATTAAGAATTTTTCTGTAATTGTTAAGCCTCTAACCGATCTCACCAGGAAAGGTGCGAATACGGTCCAGTGGGCTACTGAGGCCATTGAAGCGTTTAAGTATCTCAAAGAGAGGTTCAGTTCTGCCCCTATCCTTATGTAGCCTGATGAGACCAAGCCTTTTTAGGTCGAGGTCGATGCTTCATCGGTGGGGGTCGGAGCAGTTTTGTCTCAGGAGAACAGGGATGGAGTACATCCTTGAGCCTTCTTTTCGAAAAAAATTCCAGAAACCGAATTGAATTATGATGTTGGAAATCGGGAGTTGCTGGCTATTAAACTCAGGTTTGAACATTGGCGTCATTTTTTGGAAGGCGTTAGATTTCCTATTCATGTTTTCACAGATCATAAGAATTTGATCTATCTGGATGCTGCCAAACGCTTGAATGCCCGTCAAGCTAGGTGGGCACTTTTTTTTTCTCGGTTTCATTTTTCTGTTACCTACATCCCTGGTACTAAGAATGTTAAAGCCGATGCTTTATCTCGCAGCTTCTCTCCTACGGTCGGTGCCGAGGAGGAGGAGAGCATTTTACAGAAAGGAGTTGTGGTGGCGGCATTGGACTCCGTTTTGGAGAATGGGATCCTGAAAGCTCAAGATGATGTAACACTCCCCATGAGAGGTTGTTCGTGCCTAGAACCTTTAGGAGAGATGTGTTTGTGGAGTGTCATGAGTCTTGGTTAGCAGGTCATCTAGGAATTTCTGAGACTAAGAGACTTATCAGTCGCAGTTTTTGGTGGCCTGGATGGCAGAAAGAAGTCATCAAGTGGGTGCGTCAATGTACTGTGTGTGCTAGGTCAAAGGCTTCACATACTCCTGCTGCAGGGTTGCTTCCTACTGCGCCTTGAATGCATCTAACAATGGATTTTATTACCGATCTGCCTGTGTCCGAGGGTTTTACTGTCATCTGGGTGGTCGTAGACCGTTTTAGTAAGATGTGTCATTTGGTTCCATTCATTAAGTTTCCCTGCACCAAGACTCTCGCTAAGGCGTTTGTTAAGGAGATTGTCAAGCTTCATGGTATTCCCACGGATATTGTTTCTGATAGACTACCTCAGTTTGTGGCTCGCTTTTGCCGTCCTTTTGTGACTGGTTGGGAGTCCATTTGTCATTCTCGTCTGGGTATCATCCTGAGTCTAATGGACAGACTGAATGAAAGAACCAGGATGTAGAACAGTTTTTTCATTGTTTTGTGGTGGACAATCAAGAGGTGTGGTCTGAGTTTCTGAACCTTGCAGAATTTGCTCTTTACAATCATACATTCTTCTCAGCCGGGTGTTCTCCTTTTTTTTGTTGTACTGGGAGACATCCATCTTTTGGTTCGTTCTCCAAATTGGGGTCGGCGGTGCCGGAGGAGGAGAATTTTTCCGGTGATTTGGAGAGAGTTTGGACTAATGTACAGTACAGACCAAAAGTTTGGACACACCTTCTCATTTAAAGATTTTTCTGTATTTTCATGACTATGAAAATTGTACATTCACACTGAAGGCATCAAAACTATGAATTAACACACGTGGAATTACATACTTAACAAAAAAGTGTGAAACAACTGAAAATATGTCTTATATTCTAGGTTCTTCAAAGTAGCCACCTTTTGCTTTGATGACTGCTTTGCATACTCTTGGCATTCTCTTGATGAGCTTCAAGAGGTAGTCACCGGAAATGGTCTTCCAACAATCTTGAAGGAGTTCCCAGAGATGCTTAGCACTTGTTGGCTCTTTTGCCTTCACTCTGCGGTCCAGCTCACCCCAAACCATCTCGATTGGGTTCAGGTCTGGTGACTGTGGAGGCCAGGTCATCTGGCGTAGCACCCCATCACTCTCCTTCTTGGTCAAATAGCCCTTACACAGCCTGGAGGTGTGTTTGGGGTCATTGTCCTGTTGAAAAATAAATGATGGTCCAACTAAACGCAAACCGGATGGAATAGCATGCCGCTGCAAGATGCTGTGGTAGCCATGCTGGTTCACTATGCCTTCAATTTTCAATAAATCCCCAACAGTGTCACCAGCAAATCACCCCCACACCATCACACCTCCTCCTCCATACTTCACGGGGGGAACTAGGCATGTAGAGTCTATCCGTTCACCTTTTCTGCGTCACACAAAGACACGGTGGTTGGAACCAAAGATCTCAAATTTGGTCTCATCAGACCAAAGCACAGATTTCCACTGGTCTAATGTCCATTCCTTGTGTTCTGTAGCCCAAACCAGTCTCTTCTGCTTGTTGCCTGTACTTAGCAGTGGTTTCCTAGCAGCTATTTTACCATGAAGGCCTGCTGCACAAAGTCTCCTCTTAACAGTTGTTGAAGAGATGTGTATGCTGCTAGAACTCTGTGTGGCATTGACCTGGTCTCTAATCTGAGCTGCTGTTAACCTGCGATTTCTGAGGCTGGTGACTCGGATAAACTTATCCTCAGAAGCAGAGGTGACTCTTGGTCTTCCTTTCCTGGGGCGGTCCTCATGTGAGCCAGTTTCTTAGTAGCGCTTGATGGTTTTTGCAACTGCACTTGGGGACATTTTCAAAGTTTTCCCAATTTTTCGCACTGACTGACCTTCATTTCTTAAAGTAATGATGGCCACTCGTTTTTCTTTACCTAGCTGCTTTTTTCTTGCCATAATACAAATTCTAACAGTCTATTCAGTAGGACTATCAGCTGTGTATCTACCTGACTTCTGCACAACACAACTGATGATTCCAACCCCATTTATAAGGCAATAAATCCCACTTATTAAACCTGACAGGGCACACCTGTGAAGTGAAAACCATTTCCGGTGACTACCTCTTGAAGCTCATCAAGAGAATGCCAAGAGTGTGCAAAGCAGTCATCAAAGCAAAAGGTGGCTACTTTGAAGAACCTAGAATATAAGACATATCTTCAGTTGTTTCACACTTTTTTGTTAAGTATATAATTCCACATGTGTTAATTCATAGTTTTGATGCCTTCTGTGTGAATGTACAATTTTCATAGTCATGAAAATACAGAAAAATCTTTAAATGAGAAGGTGTGTCCAAACTTTTGGTCTGTATAGTATGTTGCAACCTTCAAGAGGCTAACAAGAAGTCCAAGAAGTATTTTGACAGGAAACGTAAGGAGTAGTGTTGAGCATTCCGATACTGAAATATCGGGTATCGGCCGATATTCGCGGTATCGGAATTCCGATACTTAATTCCGATACTTTTACAATATCGAATACCGGAATCGGAAGTTCCCATAATGCCTGCGCTCTGCAGGGTCTCTGAAGTATGACAAGCTGGATGGCAGTGCTCAGCTGAGATCCAGCCTGTCATCAGAATGCCATCCCGGCGTGGGAGAATTCTCCTGATTGTTTAAAAGCCGGCGGGCGGTAAAAAGCCGCCGGCTTTTAAACAATCACACAGCCCCATACTGCTTCCCCGCAGCCTCCCACCCCGATCCTCCGCTCCCCTCGCCACCTCCCATCCCGATCGTAAGTTAGGACCGGGCGGGGAGCGCAGCACCAAGGAGCGGGGAGCGAAGGACCCGGGCGGGGAAGCCGGCAGTGAAAAGACTTCACCGCCGGCTTTCCCGTTCTGTGCTGCGCTTTCCCGCCGGTTATTTCAAATGAACAGCTGAGGTATCAGGTGATGCCGATCAGCTGTTCATTTGAAGTAGCCGCGGTACCCTCAGAGGGTTCATGTGAGTTCATGCTTGACTGCATGAACTCACATGAACTTTCCCACGGCCGCACAGGTCAGCCTCACCTCCCAGACCCGTCATGATTGGTGTGTGTGGGTGTCTGTGCGATGTGTGCGGGTGTGCGCGATGTCTGTGCGATGTCTGCGGGTGTGTGTGCGCGGTGTCTGTGCGATGTCTGGGGGTGTGTGCGGGTGTGCGCGATGTCTGTGCGATGTCTGCGGGTGTGTGTGCGCGGTGTCTGTGCGATGTCTGGGGGTGTGTGCAGGTGTGCGCTGTGTCTGTGCGCTGTGTCTGTGCGATGTGTGCGGGGTGTCTGTGCGATGTGTGTGGGTGTGTGCGTGCAGGCAGACATAGGCCGATGTGACACTACTACTCCCATCGGCCTATGTCTGTCCCCCGTCCACTCGTGCCAGCAGGATCAGCTTGATGGGAGCAGTAGTTCCCATCAGCCTGATCCTGCTATTTAAATTGCCCTACTGTGTCCCCAATAAATGTTAAATACATGTCATTGGTGGCCAGTGGTTACCTACAATAAATTAGTTTATACATTACCTGTCCCCGCTGATCGCCACCTAAAATAAAGTAAAAAATAAAAAACTACACCTATACTCACCTAGACACCTAATTCCCCGAAGCCATCGATCTCCTGTAATAAAATATAAAATAATAAACCACAGCCTTATCCTTACCCCTCCGTAGTAGTCCACGAGTGTCCCACGATGATCTCCAGTTCAGAGCAGCCACATAGAATGTGACCGCTCTGAACCGCTGCCGCCGCTAGAATGACGGGGCCGTAAAGCAGCCCCGTCACTGCATAAGCGGGTTCGCCGGAGTTCAGGCAGCGCTGCTCCGGTCAACTCCTTTACGGCCCTGCTGTATCGTGAGAAATTCCCACGGTACAGCAGTGCCGTAAAGGAGGTCTCCGGAGCTGCGCTGACTGAATGCACTCCGGTGACCTCAGTCAGTGGCTCCCGCTGCCGGGAGCGGACGTGTTCCCGGCAGTGTGAGCTTACAGCAGCCATGCACAGCTGTCACCATCTCCAGATGTGACAGCTGTGCATGGGAGATCAGCGCAGGAACGTGGACAGGTAACTATTTTTTTTTAGTAAACTAAGAATTTAATAAAATGTTGTGTTTTATTTCAAATAAATTATTTTTTTCTGGGTGTAGTGTGTTTTTTCTTTTTAACACTTTGTAGGTTAGTAATGGGGGTGTCTTATAGACGCCCATCATTACTAACCTGGGCTTCATGGCAGCTGGCGCTGACATGAACCCCAGCCCTATTACCCCCTGCCACCGCACCAGGGCAGCGTGGAAGAGCGAGGCTAAGTGCCAGAATCGGCGCATCCTATGGATGCGCCATTTCTGGGGCGGCTGACGGCTGGTGTTTCTAGCCTGGGAGGGGGCCAATATTCATGCCACCCTTCCTGGGCTATTAATATCAGCCCCCAGCTGTCTGCCTAGCCTTTGCTAGCTATTAAATTAGGGGGGACCCCACGTCATTTTTTTGGGGGGGTCCCCCATTTTAATAGCTAGTAAAGGCTAGGTATTCAGCTGGGGGCTGATATTAGTAGTCTGGGAAGATCCGTGGGTATTACCCCCTTCCCAGGCTTCAAACATCTTCCCCAGCCTTCTGCTTAACCTCTGCTAGAGACTAAAATTATGGGGGATCCCACGCCAAATTTTTTTTTAAATAAATCCTTTATTTTAACACTAAATTACATTTGAGGAGTTAATAAAGATGCAGTCCCTAAATTATTATTTATTTTTTAATTAATTTTTCCCAAAAATTTTGACGTGGGCTTTGCCATATTTTTGTATGCCAGCCAGGTACAGCATCCAGCTTCTATGAACGCGCCATTTTCCGGGGTGGCTGCGGACTGCAATTTGCAGTGGGGGGGGGGGCCCAGAAAGCTTGGGCCTCCCTGCGCTGCGGATTCCAGCCGCCAGCTGTCTAGTTGTACCTGGCTGGACACAAAAATAGGGAGAAGCCCCACGTATTTTTTTTTTTAATTATTTCATGAAATTCATGAAATAATTTTTTAAAAAAAGGGCTTCCCTATATTGTTGTGTCCGGCCAGGTACAAATAGGCAGCTGGTGGTTGGGGGCAGCCCGTTCCTGCCTGCTGTACCTGGCTGAACACAAATATAGTGCGAAGCTCCACGTCAATTTTTTTTAATTATTTCAGGAAATTAATGAAATAATTAAAAAAAAATTGATGTGGGGCTTCGTCCTATATTTGTGTCCAGCCAGGTACAGCAGGCAGGAACGGGCTGCCCCCAACCACCAGCTGCCTATTTGTACCTGGCCGGACACAACAATATAGGGAAGCCCTTTTTTTAAAAAATTATTTCATGAAATAATTAAAAAAAAATTGACGTGGAGCTTCGCACTATATTTGTGTCCAGCCAGGTACAGCAGGCAGGAACAGGCTGCCCCCAACCACCAGCTGCCTATTTGTACCTGGCCGGACACAACAATATAGGGAAGCCCTTTTTTTCTTAATTATTTCATGAATTTCATGAAATAATTTAAAAAAAAAATACGTGGGGTTTCACCCTATTTTTGTGTCCAGCCAGGTACAACTAGGCAGCTGGGGGCTGGAATCTGCAGCGCAGGGAGGCCCAAGCTTTCTGGGCCCCACCCGCTGCAAATTGCAGTCCGCAGCCGCCCCGGAAAATGGCGCCTTCATAGAAGCGCCATCTTCTGGCGCTGTACCCAACTCATCCAGGGCCCTGGTGCGGTGGCTCACTGGGTAATAAAGGGGTTAAGGCCAGCTTGGCATTATCAGCTGGCCCTAAGCCTGAAATTCATGGGGTCACGCCAATATTAGACATGACCACCATGAATTTCTAGCAAAGTATTTAAAAAAAACACAACACCCAGAATAAAGTCCTTTAATTGAAATAAAGACACAATTCTTTATTGTTCTAAATTAAACTCTACTTACCATCACGCCCATTCCAGCTGAAGCCAACGATCTCCTGCAATAAAAGAAAAATAATAAAGCAACCTCATCCTTACCTTTCCATGGTTCCCATGACAGCTTCAGCTCTGCTACATCGAGATGACAGGCTGGACCGCAGCAGAACGCTGCCATCCAGCCTGTCATCCCGCAGACACTGAGAAGCGCAGGCATGCTTGCGCTCCTCAGTGTCTCTCTGTGACGGCATAAAGATGAGCCGAGTTCATGTCCAATGAACTCAGCTCACCTCATGCACGTCACTGAGAGCGTGGGAAAATTCTCCTGCACTCAGCACTTCAGCGTGAGAATTCTCCCACGCTGTCAGTGACGTACATGAAGTGAGCTGAGTTCATTGGACATGAGCTCACCTCATGCACGTCACTGACAGCGTGGGGAAATTCTCACGCTGAAGCGCTGAGTGCAGGAGAATTTTCCCACGCTGTCAGTGACGTGCATGAGGTGAGGTCATGTCCAATGAACTCTGCTCACCTAGCCTTTGCTAGCTATTAAAATAGGGGGGACCACACGTCATTTTTTGGGGGGGGTCCCCCATTTTAATAGCTAGTAAGGGCTAGGTATTCAGCTGGGGGCTGATATTAGTAGCCTGGGAAGCTCCGTGGGTATTACCCCCTTCCCAGGCTTCAAACATCTGCTCCAGCTGTCTGCTTAACCTCCACTAGAGACTAAAATTAAGGGGAACCCCACGCCAATTTTTTTTTAAATAAATCCTTTATTTTAACACTAAATGACAAGTACAGTAATCAACACTGTCACTGTACTTCTTATATATGTGACTGACATGTTTCTATCTATCTAATCTATGTGTGATGCTCTATTCTTTCTATTCTAAATTGTCGGGTACCGCTGCTGAATTGCCGGCCGGCTTTCTTAAAGAGACGGTGCATGAAAACACTATTATTTTTTTAAATAAATCCTTTACACTAAATGACAAGTACAGTAAGCAACACTGTCACTGTACTTCATATATATGTGACTGACATGTTTCTATCTATCTAATCTATGTGTGAAGCTCTATTCTTTCTGTTGTAAATTGTCGGGTACCGGTGTATGCGCTGATGAATTGCCGGCTTTTCGCATAATACATTCTACATTATTCTTAGTTGTTTTACTTCATGTAGAATTAACCTACAAGGAAAGAAAGGGTTTATTTTCATTCCGATATTAGTGTCCCATTGACTTGCATTGGTTTCCGGTATCGGAATCGGCGATATCCGATACTTTTTGAGTATCGGTCCGATCCAATCCGATACGATATTTCCTGATATCGGAAGGTATCGCTCAACACTAGTAAGGAGGTTTTGTTTACTGTGGGTGACATGGTTTGGTTGTCCTCAAGGAACTTGCTGTTGAGGATTCCCTCTAAAAAACTGGGTCCTAAGTTTGTGGGTCCATTTAAAGTGCTTCAGGTTATTAACCCATCTGCGGTTAGATTTGATGTCCCTACTTCCTGGAAGATTAATCCTGTGTTTCATGTTTCCTTGTTGAAAAAGGCGTATGTATCTGATAGGGACGCCACTGCCACAGAGGTGGTGTTGTTAGAACCTTCCTGTTTGTTTTTTCCAGCTTATGTTTTGCGGTCACGTGACCATCTGCCTTTATATTCCAGCTCCGCCCTTTTGGCTGTGCTGGACTTCAGTGTTGTTTGACTGTTTTGCTAGCCAGGTGCTTCTGTGCCTTTCTCTGTCAGTTCGCTTGGTCTTTCTGGGACCTCTAGTTCCTTTTTGTCAGTTTATCTTTTTGTGTTCTGCAACAACTTCTCTGTGTAGGAGGTGTCCCTTTTTTGTTCCAGTCCTTAGTTCTTTTAGGGACCCCTCCCCTTTATGCTTTAGGTCTTCGTTCAGACTAGCCGAGGACTAAGGCGGGTCTGTTCGCAGGGAACAGGCAGCCCACTACATCGTAGGTATTCAGCTTAGTCTTACTGTAGGGATAGCTATCCCCTTTCTTTCCTTAGTACTTGTTGCAGATCATAACAGGAACAGCATGGGGAAGACCCCCGGAAGCATTTCTGACTCCCAGGTCACTGCTGTCAACAACGTTGTCAGAGTATTATGCCATTTTTACGGACTCACAATAAAACATACAAAAACAAAACCAAAATGGATTTTCCTGGGAAATATGTTAAGAAACATTCTTTCCAGGGTAATGACTTGTATATAAGGCAAAATAAATAACCAAAAACAAAAATACTCCTCCACACCTTGGGCTATATTCACACGTAGCGTTTTTGATGCCTTTTTGCACTTTTGCATTGCTTTCAACCAAGACAAATGCATTCACTGGGAAATGTAATTTTAACATTTTACAACTTTATCTGGCCATGTGGTGTGTGACACATCATCAGACACATGCATACAGTGCTGAAAAGACATGAGAAAAGCATGGGGAAGACCTCTGGAAGCATTTCTGACTCCCAGGTCTCTGCCTAAAAGTGTGTCCATCATAAGTGATCCTTGGCGCATGCGAAGACTCCTCCTGCCATGCACCTGTCATTGCAGACTTGCAACAATCAACGTCCACGTCCTTGTCCCAGTGCCGTGTTCAGTTGTCCCTATACCATTCCTTGGAATGCAAGCGCAAGTACGCAGCCAGCCACCCTCCCACCCACCCACAGGCTGCAATACTATACAGCCAAATTTTTGACAGCTGCTTGCACTTGAAATGTGGCCTTTTAGGCTCATGGAGGAGGAACCTGTCCACAATCTTATGGCGGCGGCCACCGGGTTTCCATACTCGGTACCCAGCCGCCACTATTTTTCACGGTATCGTCTCCGCCTTCCACAAGCATGGGTCCCACAACATTACCCGTGCCCTCCCCAATGCACTTACTGGGAAGGACCACCTAACCACAAACACGTGGACAGGTGAATGTGGACAGGGACGGTGTGGAGCCAGTCCACAGCTTTTTTTTGCTGAGAGTTGTATTTCACCACAGCCATATTCTTTAGCTTGGTGAAGGGACTTGCATAAAAGGAAACCATATTTACTCTGGGTGTCATTTCTCCCAGGAAGTCCTCTAATGCAGCTTGTAGCAGAAGTAATGGCAACCCATCCAACATCAACTCGCACTTGACAGTGGTGCTTTGACACACAAACATCTTTCTTTGCGCATTTAATTTCATGACTACAGAGTTGAGCAATGGCCTGATCTGCAATGCGATTTGAGAAATAACATGCATAAGCACATCCAATCCACATGAAAAAAGCAGCCATAGAGTGTTCGGGAACCTTCCCCACACTTTTCTTAGCCAGGAATGCTTCGCGGCAGGGTTGGACGGACCCACCAGAAAACCAGAGAATCCTCCTGTGGGCCCTGGCTTCTCCTTCAGGAGAGTTCATAGTGCCGAGGTGAGGCCATGATGATGATAGAGGCCACCATCTGCTTAGTTTTCTGTTACTTGGAATGCAAGCGCAAGTATGCAGCCAGTCAAACAAGCCGCAATAGTAAACTGCCAGATTTCTGGGCAGCTGCTTGCACTTGAAATGTGGTCTGTTAGGCTCATGGAGGCGGAAGCTTTTCACAACCTCATGCCTCATGCCCCGTGTCCATACTCGGTCCCTAGCCGTCACTATTTCTCCCAGTGTTGTCTCTACCTTCTACAAGCGTGGGTCCCTGAACATTACTGCTTGTACTTTTCTGTAGGAATTTGCTTGCCTCCTACCAGCCTGGAATATCTCCAGTAAACTATGGTACGATGCCATGGTATTAGCACTGCACTGCCCCCAGTACCAGTAGCAAAGCCATCCCCAATTTCCTTCTCAGGAATTTTATTTGATAGACTGAGTGGCTGCCCAAATACATTAGTTTTTCACAAAGGAGCTGAAGATAGACTGGCAGTAGGTGCATCTTTCTCCAGCCTGCTAGATATTAGAGGGTGAACGGCAGCACATAGGATCAATGGTTAGCACTGAAGCCTTGCAGCGCTGGGATCTTGGGTTCAAATCCCAGCAAGGACAACATCTGAAAGGACTTTGTATGTTCTCCCCATGTTTGCGTGGGTTTCCACCTCCTTAAAAAAGCAGCCATAAAGTGTCCGGGAACCTTCCCACACACTTTTCTTAGCCAGGACTGCTTCACGGCAGGGTTGGACAGTCCCACCAGAGAATCCTCTGGTGTGCCCTGGCTTCTACATCAGGAGAGTTCATCATAGCGCTAACTTTGCAGCTGCTGTTTTTCAATCTGAAACAGCTTCTCAGTGGGAGTTGTATTTCACCACAGTTATATTCTTTAGCTCGGTAAAAGGACTGGCATAGAGGGAAACTGTATCTACTCCGGCTATCATTTCTCCGTCACCAGGTTCCGCCCATTGTCACACACGACCATGCCTGGCTATATGTTTAGCGTTGAGGGCCACAGATCAAGCTGCTGTTTTACAGCTTTCAACAACTCTGCAGAGCTGGGCGGTTTGTCACCTAAGCATTAAGCATGTTATCTTCAGCACAGCCTGTTGCCGCTTGGCCAAGGCAGTGCTGCAGTGCTTTCAGCTTGTGACTGATGTGGTCGTTTCGGAGATGGAGGAGGAGGTGCAGGAGCTGAACAATGTGATTACATTGAGGTTACATTGGCGACTCTGTTTTTTATACTAAAGAAAGATCCTACTGTTTTGTTTTTTTTTACGTTATTTTTTAAGACAAATGCATTCACCGGGAAATGTCATTTTAACATTTTACAACCTTATCTGGCAATGTGGTGTGTGACACATCATCAGACACATCCTGTTTCATTTATGATGGAGGGACTCTGAAAGTCACAAAGCCTATTTTTATAGGGCCATCAAGCGGCCCTTACTATTCTTAAAAAGCCAGCAGTCGGCCCTCGCTATTGTTATTGTTAAAGAACCATCAGCCGGCTATGCTTTGTTGTTCCCATTATTAACAAGTGGGTCTCCTATACTGTTATTGCGTATGAAATGACTGCAAGGGCTGCCAAAAATTCGGACGCAACCCAATACCCCTTTGAAGAGACATAGAGGAGGGTCTCAGTAAAAAAAATGTTCCCATTATAAAGGAGCGAGTCTCTTATAGTGGTAATGCCCATGCTGTGACTGCAAGGGCTGCCAAAATTTGAGAAATAAACCCATTAACAATTTAAAGACACATAGAGCAGGGCCACAGTAACGAGTACGACATGTTCCTATTAGAAAGGAGAGGGTCTGCTATACAGTTATAGGGTATGCAGTGAGTCCAACGGCTGACCAAATTTAGGAAAAACCCCACTAACAATTTAAAGACACATAGAGCAGGGCCACAGTAACAAAAAAATTCCCATTAGAAAGGAGAGAGTCTGCTATACAGTTATAGGGTATGCAGTGAGTCCAACAGCTGACCGATATTAGGAAAAACCCCACTAAGAATTTAAAGACACATGGAGCAGGGCCACAGTAACAACAAATTTCCATTAGAAAGGAGAGGGTCTCCCATAGTGTTGGCCTATGCTGTGAATGCAAGGGCTGCCAAAAATTGGGAGGCACTCCAATGCCCCTTGAAAGAGACTTAGAGGGCCTCATAAAAAAATGTTCCTATACTTGTAATGCCCATGCACTAAGTGTATGGGCTGACGAACATTTACCCCTGGGGGGTATTCATGAATATACTGTATCATTTTTTTTTTACGGGCATCATAAACACCCTTTACAAAAATTATGTCTGTGTTGCATCACGGACCACTGTCACCCTGGTGATATGGTGGTGGAGGATGAGGATGAGGAGAAGGAGGAGGACAAGAGCAAATAGCCAAAACCAGGAAGCATATACCCATGTGTGGGTTTGAAGAGGTGCATGGGAATACACCTCCCAAAAAAAGACACTGGATACGCTGCTATCATTCGGTGGTGTTGAGAAGTCTGGCCCAATCCAGCCCTTGTTCATTTTTATAAGAGTCAGCCTGTCAGCATTTTTAGTTGACAGGCGGATGCGCTTATCAGTTATAATTCCACCAGCGGCACTAAAAACCCACTCTGATAAAACGCTAGCGGCAGGGCAGCCCAGGACCTCCAAGGCGTAGAGAGCCAGTTCATTCCACGTATCCAGCTTGGATACGTGGAATAAGGCACAGAGGAATCACGGAGGATGTTGGTACGGTCGGGAAGATACTCTCTCAGCATCTTCCCAATCTTTGCACTCCTTGTGAGAGTACCCCGCACCTCAGGGCCTGTGTGATGGGAGGGTCTGAGAAAACTGTCCTAGATCTTTGACAGTGTTCCCCTACCTCTGCTGAATTGCATTTGTGTTTCTCTCGCCTGTACTCCTTGGTTGTCTAACGAACTGTGATCTCTGCCGTCAGCGTTTTCAGATGGGAATTTTTTTAATAGTTCCGCAACAAGGGCCTTCTGGTACTGCCCCATTTTTGTACACCTGTCCGCCTCAGGAATAAGAGATATAAAGTTTTCTTTGTAGCGTGGGTCTAGAAGTGTCACCAACCAGTAATGACTGTCACCCAAAAAAACCATAAAATAAACTCAGCCATGCGTGCCAACCTGCTAACAGGCAAGACGTCAGCGTCCTCACCAAGAGGATGACTGACCATGCTGTCCTCCTCCTCCTCTCTGTCCTCTGGCCATCCACATTGAATAGACGGTATGACAGTTGTGCAGGTAGTACCGTCTATAGCGCATGAATCTAGCTCCTGTTCTTCCTCCTCCTCCTCCTGTTCTTCATTGTCACCCAATCCACGTTGGGATGAGATGAGGCTGGGATGTGTGTAATCACCCTATATGGTTCCTTGCTCCATCTCATCGTGCTCTGCCTGCAATGCATCCTCTTTGATTGTGAGCAGAGAGCGTTTCAGAAGACAGAGAAGCGGGATGGTGATGCTAATTATGGCGTCATCGCCGCTCACCATCTTGGTGGAGTCCTCAAAGTTTTGGAGGATGGTACATATGTCTGACATCCATGTCCACTCCTGAGGTCTTTTGTGTGGAGTCTGAACTGAATAGCGACGGCCTTGCTGATGCTGGTACTCAACAACTGCCCTCTTTTGCTCACAAATCCTTCCCAATATCTGCAGTGTAGAGTTCCAACGCGTAGGGAAATCACATAGCAGAAATCACATAGCAGTCTGTGAGCCGGAAGCTGCAAACGCTGCTGAAACACGGCAAGGGCGATGGAAGCTGTAGGTGACTTTCTAAAATGGGCACATAGGTGGCGTGCTTTAACAAGCAGATCTGGCATCTCTGGGTAGGATTTGAGAATCCGCTGAATCACGAGGTTAAGCACATGGGCCAGGCATGGTACATGTGTGATCTCGCCTCACCTCAGAGCCGCCACCAGGTTCCGGCCATTGTCACACACGACCATGCCTGGCTGTGGAAGTTCGTACAGGACTATAGTGCCCTGGCCAAGCACCTGACAGACCTCACCAAGAAGAAGCTGCCGCAAGCTGTCAACTGGACAGCGGACTGTGAGCGCTCCTTCCAGGCCTTGAAAGCTGCCCTGGAGGCAACCCTCCATACGACGACTCCCGGCCGCTTGTAGTACAGACTGACGCCAGCACCTACGGACTCGGTGCGGTGCTGAGCCAACCTGACTCAGCAGGTCAGGAGCACCCTGTTCAATACCTCAGTCGGAAACTTCTGCCGAGGGAAGTGGCTTACTCTACGGTGGAGAAGGAATGCCTGGCGATCGTGTGGGCTCTGCAGCATCTGCAGCCATACATGTACGGGCGCCATTTCACCGTAGTGATGGACCACAACCCCCTCACTTGGCTATCTCGAGTAGCCGGTGAGAACGGAAGGTTGTTGCGTTGGAGCCTAGCTCTCCAACAATACAACTTTGATGTTCGGTATAAGTCCGGCCGGGCCCACGGTAACGCAGATGGGTTATCCAGGCAAGGGGAGGCAGCTGAAGTGCTTGCGGATGATGACCGACGAGGTCTTCCTCCGAACGCACTCTAAAAGGGGGAGGTGTGGTGAGGCCAGGGACTGGAAATTCATATTCCCAGTTATGAAGGTCTCAGCAGGAATGCTAGTCTGTCTGACTTCAAAGGACCCCAGGGGAAATGGTGTATTCCCCACAGTCAGGATATGACTTAATTACCATTACGTTACTATGCCGCCTCCAAAAGTCAATTACCAAAAGGATGCTATTGCCCAGGATGGCGTTCACAGGGACACGACAAATGTTTATAATGAGTAATATTGATTGTCATAGCAGCTGACCAATGTAAGGAATATGCCATGAGAGAAAGGTATAGTGCTAGGTGTGAGGGACAACATCATATATTGCACCATTAATGGGATAGTTATTTCATAGATCATAATGATAGCAGCCTGCAATATGATGTGTACTATGTATACAAGGTGAGATGTTCTGCTTGTGCTATAGGACACTGTATTGGAGGTTGGCATGCAGGATGGTCAGCAGGGGGTTGGAGGGCCATGTGTTCCCCCCTTCTTCCTGCTGCTTCCAGGTAATCAGCATTAACACAATGGGTACCTGGGCCTGCAGTCTCACCTCAGAGAGGACAAAGTATTTACTGTTATGTTCTGCTACAAGAACTAAGGAAAGATAGGAAAACTGTCCCTACAATAGGACTAAGCTGATTCCCTACGATGCAGCGGGCAACCTGTTCCTTGTGAACAGACCCGCCTTCGTCCTCAGCTAGTCTGAACGCAGACCTATAGATATAAGGGAGGGGTCCCTAAAAGTACTAAGGACTGGGACAAAATTGGACACCTCCTAGTAGAAGTTGTAGCGGAGCAAAAAGACAAACAGACAAAAATTCTTAGAGGTCTAAGGACCAAGCAAACTATAGAGATAGGTACAAAGCACCTGGCTAGATTAAGAGTCAAAGTAACACTGAAGTCCAGCAAAGCCAGAAGGGCGGAGCTGGAATAAATAGGCAGCAGGTCACGTGACCACAAAATAGAAAAAAACTAACAGGAGGGTTCTAACCCTTCAATACATCAACCCCTGGGAGCCTCCGTTCACACCAGGATGACAAGCCAGGAGAGAATTGAATACTGGTCAGCTAGGATATATACCTTTGTAGTGCAAACGCCTATTCCTGACAAGAGTATGGGGAAGCTAATTGAATCATGGCAATGAGGAATAGCTAATTGAATTACCTCTGAAGTCAGGGGAAGCTCCTGTGTTAGATCAATTACCATGCGCACCTTACAATGAGAATATTGCTGGGAAATGGATTATGAATAGTGTTGAGCGATACCTTCCGATATCGGGAAATATCGGATCGGATTGGATCGGACCGATACCGAAAAAGTATCGGATATCGCCGATTCCGATAGCGGAAACCAATGCAAGTCAATGGGACATAAATATCGGAATTAAAATAAACCCTTTCTTTCCTTGTAGGTTAATTCTACATGAAGGAAAACAACTAAGAATAATGTAGAATGTATTGGGGGAGGTGGGGGAGACAATAAAGGCATAGAGGTTTAGCCCAATCAAATGGAATAGCAGGAATTACTATTTTTTTAAGATGTTCTGAGTTACGGAAATATTAACTATGTTAAGTATTTTTATATTTTGTCAGATATTTATGTTTCACTACTTCCATGCTCTTCACCTTCTTTTTTACTTCTCCCACACTTTCTCCTTCATCATCCTCAGCATCTTTTTCATCCACTTCTTCTTCACCTTCTTCTTCTTCACCTTCTTCGTATTATTCTTTTTTTTACATTCTTCATATTCTACTTCTTCATCTTCTTCATATTCTTCTTCTTCATCATATTCTTATTTGTGACAGGCATTCCTGTAGTTGTTATCTATAAAAGGTTGGAAATTACACCTTTCGTTTTGCCCGTCACAAAAGATTCACAACAGGATTTGTCCGCGTTCAGTTTGGCCTGCAGCAGCAGGTCTTTTCCAGGGGCACCACGAGGAGGAATGGACTCACCCCCATACACTGCTTAGTCATATTCTGCTTATAATTTAGATATTATCTTTTGCTCTGAATTTTAATCTTATGCTTAATGTTCTTCCGCTTTTTGTTCTGCAGCTTCTTGTATTTCTGCTTCTTGGTTTTCTGTCTCTTGTTCTTCTGTATCTTGGTACTTGTCTTCTCTTCTTTGTCCTCTTGGTCAACTTCTTCAGGGTCATCTTCTTGGTCTTCTTCAGGGTGGTCTTCAGGGTGGTCGTCTTCCGGGTCCTCGTCTTCGGGGTCCTCGTCTTCTTCGGGTTGGTCTTCTGGGTCCTCGTCTTCGGGGTCCTCGTCTTCTTCGGGGTGGTCTTCAGGGTCCTCGTCTTCTTCGGGGTGGTCTTCAGGGTCCTCGTATTCTTCGGGGTGGTCTTCAGGGTCCTCGTCTTCAGGGTCCTCGTCTTCTTCGGGGTGGTCTTCAGGGTACTCGTCTTCAGGGTCGTCGTCTTCGGGGTCCTCGTCTTCTTCGGGTTGGTCTTCAGGGTCCTCGTCTTCAGGGTCCTCGTCAGGGAGATCCAGAGTGATTACCAAGAACCATTTCAAAAAGCTTGAACTTGGAAATGTAGCAGAAAGTACAAGAAGGCTGAGGAACTACCGAGGACCAGCTGACGGTACTGGAACCCGGATGGGTAGCAGAAGGTACAAGAGCCAATGGAACTACCGAGGACCAGCTGATGTTACTGGAACTCGGTTACTAAGCAGGAGGTACCTGTGCCAGAAAGCACTACCAAGGACCAGCAGACGTTGGTGGAACTTGGATACCGAGAAGGAGGCACCTAATCCAAAGGCACTGCCGAGAACCAGCTGACGGTACTGGAACCCGGATGGGTAGCAGAAGGTACCCATGTAAAAAAAAGTTCAAGTCCGCGAGCCGGCCGCAGTTACCAAAACCCACAGTCCTACAGGGGGTGCTTGTCCTATTGGCACTATGGAACCAGCCTTCATTGCCAGATCCCGCAGCCCACATAGGAGTCACCTAAACTGCAGGCACCATAGAGTCGGCTAACCCGACCGCAACACGACAGGACAACGCATTGGAGGCAAAGTGACGTTGACACTACCCGGAAACAGCTGGCGTGCTGGAACCAGGCTGGGCAGGAGGGAGTACCCGTGCCAAAGACACTGCCGAGAACCAGCTGACGGTACTGGAACCCGGATGGGTAGCAGAAGATACAAGAGCAAATGGAACTACCGAGGACCAGCTGACGGTACTGGAACCCGGATGGGTAGCAGAAGGTACAAGAGCCAATGGAACTACCGAGGACCAGCTGATGTTACTGGAACTCGGTTACTAAGCAGGAGGTACCTGTGCCAGAAAGCACTACCAAGGACCAGCAGACGTTGGTGGAACTTGGATACCGAGAAGGAGGCACCTAATCCAAAGGCACTGCCGAGAACCAGCTGACGGTACTGGAACCCGGATGGGTAGTAGAAGGTACAAGAGCAAATGGAACTACCGAGGACCAGCTGACGGTACTGGAACCCGGATGGGTAGCAGAAGGTACAAGAGCCAATGGAACTACCGAGGACCAGCTGATGTTACTGGAACTCGGTTACTAAGCAGGAGGTACCTGTGCCAGAAAGCACTACCAAGGACCAGCAGACGTTGGTGGAACTTGGATACCGAGAAGGAGGCACCTAATCCAAAGGCACTGCCGAGAACCAGCTGACGGTACTGGAACCCGGATGGGTAGTAGAAGGTACAAGAGCAAATGGAACTACCGAGGACCAGCTGACGATACTGGAACCCGGATGGGTAGCAGAAGGTACAAGAGCTAATGGAACTACCGAGGACCAGCTGATGTTACTGGAACTCGGTTACTAAGCAGGAGGTACCTGTGCCAGAAAGCACTACCAAGGACCAGCAGACGTTGGTGGAACTTGGATACCGAGAAGGAGGCACCTAATCCAAAGGCACTGCCGAGAACCAGCTAACGGTACTGGAACCCGGATGGGTAGCAGAAGGTACCCATGTAAAAAAAAGTTCAAGTCCGCGAGCCGGCCGCAGTTACCAAAACCCACAGTCCTACAGGGGGTGCTTGTCCTATTGGCACTATGGAACCAGCCTTCATTGCCAGATCCCGCAGCCCACATAGGAGTCACCTAAACTGCAGGCACCATAGAGTCGGCTAACCCGACCGCAACACGACAGGACAACGCATTGGAGGCAAAGTGACGTTGACACTACCCGGAAACAGCTGGCGTGCTGGAACCAGGCTGGGCAGGAGGGAGTACCCGTGCCAAAGACACTGCCGAGAACCAGCTGACGGTACTGGAACCCGGATGGGTAGCAGAAGATACAAGAGCAAATGGAACTACCGAGGACCAGCTGACGGTACTGGAACCCGGATGGGTAGCAGAAGGTACAAGAGCCAATGGAACTACCGAGGACCAGCTGATGTTACTGGAACTCGGTTACTAAGCAGGAGGTACCTGTGCCAGAAAGCACTACCAAGGACCAGCAGACGTTGATGGAACTTGGATACCGAGAAGGAGGCACCTAATCCAAAGGCACTGCCGAGAACCAGCTGATGGTACTGGAACCCGGATGGGTAGTAGAAGGTACAAGAGCAAATGGAACTACCGAGGACCAGCTGACGGTACTGGAACCCGGATGGGTAGCAGAAGGTACAAGAGCCAATGGAACTACCGAGGACCAGCTGATGTTACTGGAACTCGGTTACTAAGCAGGAGGTACCTGTGCCAGAAAGCACTACCAAGGACCAGCAGACGTTGGTGGAACTTGGATACCGAGAAGGAGGCACCTAATCCAAAGGCACTGCCGAGAACCAGCTGACGGTACTGGAACCCGGATGGGTAGCAGAAGGTACCTATGTAAAAAAAAGTTCAAGTCCGCGAGCCGGCCGCAGTTACCAAAACCCACAGTCCTACAGGGGGTGCTTGTCCTATTGGCACTATGGAACCAGCCTTCATTGCCAGATCCCGCAGCCCACATAGGAGTCACCTAAACTGCAGGCACCATAGAGTCGGCTAACCCGACCGCAACATGACAGGACAACGCATTGGAGGCAAAGTGACGTTGACACTACCCGGAAACAGCTGGCGTGCTGGAACCAGGCTGGGCAGGAGGGAGTACCCATGCCAAAGACACTGCCGAGAATCAGCTGGCTGTGCTGGAACCCAGGGTAAATAATAAAAACAGAGTGGAGTCAGAGGCCTAATTGGAGCAAGTTTTAAATAAGTAGCACAGTGAATGTGGACAGAGCAGGAGAAATTGCCGTGAACACAGCAGGGGAACAGCTGACGTTACTGAACCCCAATAACACCGCAGCAAGTGTTGACTGTGCAGACGGCACTTCTGAGCGCCAACTGGCGGTGCTGGAGCCCAGGGATAAGAATAAAAACAGAGGAGCCAGAGGTGTAATTGGAGCAACTTTAAAATGTGTAGTACAGTGGATGTGGACAAAGCAGGAGAAATTGCCGTGAACACAGCAGGGGAACAGCTGACGTTACTGAACCCCAATAACACCGCAGCAAGTGTTGACTGTGCAGACGGCACTTCCGAGCGCCAACTGGCGGTGTTGTAGCTCAGGGATAATACTGAAAACAGAGGAGCCAGAGGTGTAATTGGAGAAACTTTAAAATGTGTAGTACAGTGGATGTGGACAGAGCAGGAGAAATTGCCGTCCGCACAGCAGGGGAACAGCTGACGTTACTGAACCCCAATAACACGGCAGCAAGTGTTGACTGTGCAGACGGCACTTCCGAGCGCCAACTGGCGGTGTTGGGGCTCAGGGATAATACTGAAAACAGAGGAGCCAGAGGTGTAATTGGAGAAACTTTCAAATCTGTAGTAGTGAGAATGTGGACAGAGCAGGAGAAATTGCCGTCCGCACAGCAGGGGAACAGCTGACGTTACTGAACCCCAATAACACGGCAGCAAGTGTTGACTGTGCAGACGGCACTTCCGAGCGCCAACTGGCGGTGTTGGAGCTCAGGGATAATACTGAAAACAGAGGAGCCAGAGGTGTAATTGGAGAAACTTTCAAATCTGTAGTAGTGAGAATGTGGACAGAGCAGGAGAAATTGCCGTCCGCACAGCAGGGGAACAGCTGACGTTACTGAACCCCAATAACACGGCAGCAAGTGTTGACTGTGCAGACGGCACTTCCGAGCGCCAACTGGCGGTGTTGGAGCTCAGGGATAATACTGAAAACAGAGGAGCCAGAGGTGTAATTGGAGAAACTTTCAAATCTGTAGTAGTGAGAATGTGGACAGAGCAGGAGAAATTGCCGTCCGCATAGCAGGGGAACAGCTGACGTTACTGAACCCCAATAACACGGCAGCAAGTGTTGACTGTGCAGACGACACTTCCGAGCGCCAACTGGCGGTGTTGTAGCTCAGGGATAATACTGAAAACAGAGGAGCCAGAGGTGTAATTGGAGAAACTTTCAAATCTGTAGTAGTGAGAATGTGGACAGAGCAGGAGAAATTGCCGTCCGCACAGCAGGGGAACAGCTGACGTTACTGAACCCCAATAACACGGCAGCAAGTGTTGACTGTGCAGACGGCACTTCCGAGCGCCAACTGGCGGTGTTGGAGCTCAGGGATAATACTGAAAACAGAGGAGCCAGAGGTGTAATTGGAGAAACTTTCAAATCTGTAGTAGTGAGAATGTGGACAGAGCAGGAGAAATTGCCGTCCGCACAGCAGGGGAACAGCTGACGTTACTGAACCCCAATAACACGGCAGCAAGTGTTGACTGTGCAGACGGCACTTCCGAGCGCCAACTGGCGGTGTTGGAGCTCAGGGATAATACTGAAAACAGTGGAGCCAGAGGTGTAATTGGAGAAACTTTCAAATCTGTAGTAGTGAGAATGTGGACAGAGCAGGAGGAGAAATTGCCGTCCGCACAGCAGGGGAACAGCTGACGTTACTGAACCCCAATAACACGGCAGCAAGTGTTGACTGTGCAGACGGCACTTCCGAGCGCCAACTGGCGGTGTTGGAGCTCAGGGATTACAGTTCAGGTGGTAGAAACATGAACAGAACAGGAGACCTGGATACTGTTGCCAACCAATAATTTATTCTGAAAGAGGACTGGCAAATTCATGAGAGATCCAGGCCTTGTTCATTTTGAGAAAAGTAAGCCGGTCAACATTATCGGAGGATAGTCGCATGCGACGGTCTGTTAGTACACCACCTGCGGCACTAAAGATGCGTTCCGATAATACACTAGCAGCAGGGCAAGCTAGCACCTCCAATGCATACTGACTAAGCTCTGGCCATGTATCCAGCTTACAGACCCAAAACTTGAAGGGAGAAGAGCCGTCTGGGAGTACACTAAGAGGGCAAGACATGTAGTCTGTCACCATCTGACGGAAACGTTGCCTCCTGCTGACTGGAGCCGTCTGTGATGGTGTAGACATTTGTGGCGGCGGGGACACAAAACTTTGCCACATTTCGGCCATACTGGTCTTGCCTTGTGCTGAGGCGCTGCTTCTGCTCCCTCTTTGTGCAGAGCTTCCTCCACTGCCTCAACGCACTGAGCTGCTTTGTAAAGCACTAGCAGCACTGCTCTTGGTTGGAATGGAGAACATGATGGAATGCACCAGTGCGTCTTGGTACTCCCGCATTTTACGCTCCCGGTTCAACGGTGTTATGAGGCTTTGTAAGTTGTCCCGGTAGCGAGGATCTAGGAGGGTGGACACCCAATAATCAGCCGTGTTGAGAATGTGGGCGATGCGGCGGTCGTTTCTCAGGCACTGCAGCATGAAATCAGCCATGTGCTGCAGACTGCCAACTGGCCAAGAAACGCTGTCTCCTGCTTGAGGCGTGATCTCTGCCTGCTCTGCATCACCCCACCCTCGCTCTAGATACTGACTATTAGAGCATTGTGTACCTCCCTCCTCTGGACAGATGTCTTCCTCATCCATTGACTCCTCCTCATCCTCCTCACAAAGTGTCCCCTGCCTAGGCCTTTGTGAGGAACCACGTTGCGCAGACTGTAGAGAAGCAGATGGCATTTGTGACTCCTCATCCTCCACCTCTTCCAAAACCTCGTCCCTTAGTGCTTGCAGTGTTTTTTCAAGCAGGCAGATAAGGGGGATAGTCATGCTGACTAGTGCATCATCTGCACTCGCCATCCGCGTGGAATAATCGAAGGCACGCAAAACGTGGCAAATGTCCTTCATAGAGGCCCACTCAGTGGTGGTGAAGTGTGAACGGCGCGCACTGCAACTTGTTTGCGCCTGCTGCAGCTGGTACTCCATTACTGCTGCCTGCTGCTCACACAACCTCTCCAACATATGTAACATTGAATTCCACCTGGTGGGTAGGTCACATATGATGCGATGTTCCGGAAGACGTAATCGGCGCTGCAGAGCTGCAATGCGTGATCTTGCATTGCTGGAACGCCGCAAGTGAGCGCACTCTATGCGGACCTTGTGAAGCAGTGCATCAAGATCCGGATAGTCCCTCAAAAAACTCTGCACGACCAAGTTGAGCACATGTGCCAGACATGGGATGTGAGTGAGGTTGCCTAGGCCCAGAGCTGCCACCAGATTTCGGCCATTGTCACACACTACCATGCCTGGCTGGAGATTCGCTGGCACAAACCACACGTCGCTCTGCTGCTTGATGGCATTCCAGAGCTCCTGCACTGTGTGGCTTCGATTCCCCAAAGAAATTAATTTTAATACTGCCTGTTGACGTTTGGCCACGGCTGTGCTCATATCGGTCATCATAACAGGTAACCGTTCACGGGTCGATGTGGAGGTAGACCGTGACGGCTCCTGCAGCGCTGATTCAGAGGAACTGGAGCATGAGGAGGAGTCAATGTGTACAGACTGGATTCCTGCAATCCTTGGAGTTGGCAGAACACGTACAGCGCCACTCTCAAGATTTGTACCCGGCTCCACAACATTTACCCAATGGGCAGTGTGGGAAAGGTATCGTCCCTGTCCATGCTTACTGGTCCACGCATCGGTGGTCAGGTGGACCTTGCTACTGACGGCGTTTTGTAGCCCATGTTTAATTTTTCCCTCCACATGATGTTGCAGGGCAGGGACGGCTTGCCTGCTGAAATAAAAGCGGCTGGGCACGTTGTATTGTGGGACTGCCAATGCCATAAAGTTACGGAATGTGTCAGTCTCCACCAGCCTGAATGATAGCATTTCAAGGGCCAGTAGTTTAGCAATGCCAGCATTCAGAGCCTGTGCTCGGGGGTGGTTTGCCGAGTATGGGCGCCTTTTCTCCCATGCCTGTGCTAACGATGGCTGTAGACTGGCCTGGGAGTGTGAGGATGACTGGGAAAGTGGTGCTGTGGGTGGAATTACACTGTGTCTCTGTACAACAGTGCCAGAGATTCTTCCATGGCGATCCTGTGAGGAAGCCGAACCAGCTGTGTGTGAGCTGGAGGAAGAGGCTACAACACGAGCTGAAGAGGTGGTAGGTGGCGCTGTAGGTTGGCCTAGGTCTTCAGTGTGTTTTTGTAACTCCACCACGTGCTTGGTCCGCACATGTTTCCACATATTTGTGGTATTGAGGTTGCTGACACTTTTCCCTCTTTTCACCTTCTGATTACACAGCTTGCATTTGACAAAGCAAATGTCATCTGCAACTGTGTCAAAAAAGGACCAGGCACTGCAAGTCTTGGGAGCGCCCGCTTTGGATTTTGGAAGAGCCATGCTCCTAATGGGTGCCGAAGTGGAGGCTACAGGCAACCAAGTCTGCCCCCTCCCTCTCCCTCCTTTTTGGGCCGTTCGGGGAATCTCTTCCTCAGAGCTGCTCCCACCACCTTCCTGTCCCTCACGCCATGATGGGTCAAGGACCTCATCATCTACACCACCCTCTTCAAACAACTGCTTCTCCTGGGTAGTCTCGACAGCACAGTACGCACCAGAAAGTGGCACCTGAGTCTCATCATCAGATGCGTACTGAGGTGTGCTGCTGACCATAGGCACTGGCCCACCCGCCTCTTCAGATTCAGAGAGACAAAACGGTTGCGCATCACTGCATACTACCTCTTCTTCAAATTCTAGAATTCTGCTTGGCTGGCCCCCTCTTTCCAAGCCAAGAGATTCAGAGAACAGAAGTAGAGATGGCTCCTGTCCAGGGCTCTCTGACTGCCTGGGCAATTTGGCAGGTGGTGAAGAGACAGATGGGTGCTCTTCAGTGCTCAGGACCTGAGAGGATCTGGAACTAATTGAAGTCGATGCGTTAGCTGCCATCCATCCGACAACGGCTTCAATTTGGTCCTCGCGCAGCAGTGGGGTACGGCTAGCTCCTACAAAGCTGCGCATAAAGGACTGTTCCCTGGTAAAACTGGGGGATGCTGAGTCACTGGTGCCCGCAGCAGGCACAGAATCCCCACGTCCTCTCCCTGCAGGCACAGAATCCTCACGTCCTCTCCCTGCAGAAACTCCACGCCCACGCCCACGACCACATGCCTTACTCCCTGCCTTCTTCATCTTGGTAGACTGATAAAGATAGGCAGAAAAGTACTAAGGGCTTAGTGTGCTTATTCCTGAACAGCTGCTAACAGGTATAAGAAACACTAATTTTATAAAGTGTGGACTAGACTTTAATATGAGCTAATGTGGCCTACACAACTGTAAAGTGGAGTGTTTGGTGAACTTTATTTAGGGTTTTTTTTGTCACAAAAAGACACTGGATGTGCCTAAAGATGTAATAACGATAGTATCACAAACTTTTTGTAGCTATTACAATGTAGGAAGGTAACCTACAATGCAATAGATGAGGCTGCAAAAAATAGGCTAATACTAATCTGGCTGGGGCTGCAGGGCCCAATGCTGCAGAAAGGCTCCTCTAACTACTCCTATATAGTGTGTTTGGAACCAATTTAGCTGAATACGGATGGAACCACCACACTAATAGGAGATATCAGGAAAAATTATGAATTGGCAATAAAGGACAATGTATGAGGCAGTGACACACACTGAGTGCACTACAACCAGACGGGGTTGAAGCACACACTACAGGGTGAGCTGCACTCACACACCAGACCTTGCAGACAGCGGTGAACAGTACAGATGCAGAGCACTGTGCACTAGCGCTGCAAGACCAAAAAAATTTCTCTATCTACTCCTATATAGTGTGTTTGGAACCAATTTAGCTGAATACGGATGGAACCACCACACTAATAGGAGATATCAGGAAAAATTATGAATTGGCAAAAAAGGACAATGTATGAGGCAGTGACACACACTGAGTGCACTACAACCAGACGTGGTTGAAGCACACACTACAGGGTGAGCTGCACTCACACACCAGACCTTGCAGACAGCGGTGAACAGTACAGATGCAGAGCACTGTGCACTAGTGCTGCAAGACGGAAAAAAATTTCTCTATCTACTCCTATATAGTGTGTTTGGAACCAATTTAGCTGAATACAGATGGAACCACCACACTAATAGGAGATATCAGGAAAAATTATGAATTGGCAAAAAAGGACAATGTATGAGGCAGTGACACACACTGAGTGCACTACAACCAGACTTGGCTGAAGCACACACTACAGGGTGAGCTGCACTCACACACCAGACCTTGCAGACAGCGGTGAACAGCACCAGGAACTGTGCACTAGCGCTGCAAGGCACAGTGATTTAGAAAGTAGCTTGGGTAAAGCAGTATAGAGCAAATAGGTAGCTAAAACTGTCCCTCAGAACAGCTGCGTCCTATCCCTAACTGAATTCACAGCAGAGTGAGCTCAAAATGGCGGCGGCGGCTTTTATAGTGCATCATGACATCATTTCAGCAGCCAATCACAGCCATGCCATTAGTTAAGATGCCTACATGCCTAACAGGATGTGCCCACACTTCTTAGGATCCTCATTGGCTGAATAAAATGAAAATGGCTCATTGCATTATGGGAACTTCCGATTCCAGTATACGATATTGCAAAAGTATCGGAATTAAGTATCGGAATTCCGATACCGCGAATATCGGCCGATACCCGATATTTCAGTATCGGAATGCTCAACACTAATTATGAAATGTCTGATAGAAGGGAAGAGGAGATTACATGTAAATCGCCTATTTTCTGCCCTGCCCAAGTTACGTATAAATGTGTCCCTCTGTGAGAGAGGAGGCGTCTTCTGTTGAGGGTCACCTGTTGCTACAGATGGGCAGAAAGACATAAGGAACCTCCCTGGACCCATGACAGCACTCTTCCTGCCGTGTCCAGAGACCTTTAATGAAAGTGTGGTATATTCACTTTTATTCCTTTTAATTTTACTGTATCGCATTATTGCTTCCTTACTGTATTTGTCTGACTACTGTATATATATATCTTGTAACCGCTTGTATATATTGTACCTAGCATCACTCTTTTGAGTAAATAAATATATAAAATTTATAAACTCGCTTCACATTATCCTAAACCCGGAACTCACGGAAGTTGTGAGGAAGGATCAGGGGCACGTGGCTCCGATCGGTTTGTGACACCTAGCGTGTAGGTAACTATTTTGAACAGCAATCTGGTGTCAATTGCTTCACTGACACATTGAAAATTTTTTAATGGAGGCCAGAAATGGCAGTATTTTCAGCGCAATTATATGTGATCCGTGTGACGGACAAACCACAGTTTTAAATAGCTGGATTTTTAGCGCTGTACTATGGAAAGGACCTGGCTGTATTCTGCAGTGCCAACAAGCAAATGGCACAGAAAAACTGTGTTCTCTGGATTGCTTTTTAAGCAAATAATGAGGATTAAGATCCAAAAAAAAAGTATTCCTGGCCCCTGAGACCTGGGCCTATTTCTTGAAATATCTAACAGCAGCAGCAGACAGAACTGAAATGGAGCCTCTTGTGCTATATGCACTGCAGTCTGCTATGTACCCTGCCTGCTTGCCTATATACACTGCCTGCCTGATATCTCTGCAGATGGATTAGTCCTCAGAAGGACTGTTTGTTGAGATGGATATGTGTCTCTAATATAGTATGGTACACCTACACTAACTAGAAACAAGCAAATCTCTCCTTAGCTCAGCAGCACCTCTCCCTACACTGTCTGATTCCGGGGTGACTGTGATGAACATGGCAGCGCCTGGTCTGATATAGACCTGATGACGCTGTGCGGCCAGCCAATCACTGTAATGCCACAACCAACATGGCTATGGCATTACAGTGAGTGGCAGGCAATCCCTGCATGTTCATTGGCTCTGTAAAGAGCGCCAAACATGCAGGGAGGAGACCCGAGCTCCCGCCAAGCAACCCCGGAAATACTCAGCAAGCGCTGAGCATCTCGAGCAGTGAGATGCTCGGGCGAGCACCGAGCAGTAACGAACATGCTCGCTCATCACTAGTCAGGACTCATTGTGGGCTATTTTAAAACAGTCCATTTTTCTTTTTCCACTATTCCTGTGTATTTTTGGATGTGTGCTTTGGGTCAATGTCTTCTTGGAGGACCCATGATCTTCTACTCAAATCAAGTTTTCTTACACTGGATAGGACATTTTGCTCAAAAATCTTTGATAATTCTCTGATTTCATGAATCCTGTGATACGGTCAAGGCCTCCAGTACCAGACGCAGCAAAGCAACCCCACAGCATCATGGATCCTCCTCCATTCTTAAGGGCTCTTTCACATGTCAATATCTCCGTTATGAGTGGTGACAGCTTACACACGTTCCGGAGACCTTGACACACGCAAACCCATTCAAATGAATGGGTCTGTGCACACCTCAGTGTGTTTTCACGGACTGTGTGTCCGTGTGCTCCACACGGAGACATGTCCATTTTTTTGCAGACACACGGTCCGAAAAACGTACCACACGGATGACATCCGTGCGACACGTACCGGCGCCTGGGAATGGTGCTGTTCCCGGGAGCCGATGCTGAACTCTGCCCTCATCATGGTTCCCAGCTGGCGCTGTGATCGCTGCGCTCAGTGAGTGACAGGACACCGCTCCTGAGCTGCAGCTCCGGAGCGGCTCATTCTCCCCGGCTTCTCGGCAGCAGCGGTCGCGTAGATGACAGCGTGGGACACATAGGAGAGATGAGTATAAGGATTTTATTATTTTATTCTTATTTTTACAGATGGGGACACCAGGAGTAGACTACCACTACCCTAATCATGGTCCATGCTGATGCTGATCACAGAGCCGGCAGGGAACCATGATGAGGGCAGTGTTCAGCACCCGGCGCCTGAAGCGCTGATTCCCAGGCACCCGTCCGTGTGATCCTAATATGGCAGACTTGCCACACACGGATGCAACCCGTAAAACACACACGGACACACGGGACATGGATATCTCCGGTACCATTTTTTCCGGTACCGGAAATATCCGGACGTGTGAAACCGGCGTAACTGTTGGTAAGGTGTTCTTTTCCTTATAAGCTTCATTGCGCCGTCTGTAAACAAAGAATTGTGGTTTGTCAAGGTACTCTTTGGCAAAGATTAATCATTCCTTGTTATGTGTTTTCTTCAGCAATGGTTTCTTTCTTGGCCTTCACCCATAAAGCTCTGCTTGGATTAGTGTGCGGTGTATGGTACTTGTTGAAACCATGACCCTAGACTGTTCCAGGTTGGCCTTCAGGTCTATGAATGTTTGACGTGGTGTTTATTCCACCATTTGCAACAACCTTCGAAGACATCTCTTGTCAATTTTCCTTTTTCCCTCACGTCCAGAGAGGTTCTTGATGGTTTCATGCTTGGCAAACTTCTTAATAGCATTGCATACTGTTGAAACTGGGATACAAAGGTCTTTGGAGATGGCCTTATACTCTTTGGAAGTCTTGTGTTTGCTAATAATTGCAGTTCAGATGTCCTCAGACAGCTCCTTTGTCTTCATTATTGTGATAAAGGAACAGGGCCTACAATGTGGCTTTTTAAAACACTGAATTCATCATTCATTGGTTAATTCATGTCACATGGGTGATTTACCACAGGCGAGTCAAAATGTGTTTCCATACTGAATTAATGTAAAAGGTGCCAATACCAGTGACACGGCAAGATTTAGGTTCTTCTATTTTTCCCTCCCATTGTTTTTGTTTTAAATTATTGTTTATCATTTGCTCTTTTGTATTTAACACGAGTCTCTATACAAAAAAACTTTAATTTGATTCATTTTTTTCAGGAGATATTCCACATTATGTACTTAAACTTCATGAGTGCCAATAACGATCAGCAGGACTGTACATACAACTAAGTCTGCTTTTATAAAAAATCAAGTACAGGAGCTAACAAACGTTGCATATATAAAGACTACTATTGATATATAAAATGATTCCATGTTCAAAAATACATTGCATGTAAAGGAATATGAAACCAATATTTACTCAACCTCTAAATGGATGAATTATCCCTTTTACAAAGAATAAGGCGAAACGCGCGTCAGCCATCCATTTGGAGGTTGATACATCATATTGAGTATGGTACACTGCCTGTAGGATTGTCTAATTGATTTCTGCATATGGCAAAAAAAATATTTTATAACTCTGCAGGTAATGCTAATTCCTTTATAGCCTAGGGCGTATTAGTACGCCCTGGGCTATCACCCCCGATTCAGTGAGGGCTCCGGCGCTGAGCCCGCACTGAACCGGGCACATGTCAGCTGTTTCTTACAGCTAACATGTGCCCGCAACAGCGACAGGTGGAATCGCAATCCACCTGCAGCTGTTAACCAGTTAAATGCTGCTGTCAATCTCTGACAGCGGCATTTAACAGCGCTACGCTGGAAGCACGGCATTAGTCCTGTCCATCGGTGACCCCGTCACGTGATCGCGGGTCACCGATGGGTCAGCATGACAACCCGGGGTCTGCAGCAGACCCCTGTGGTTGTCATTTCTCGCTTGCTGTGAGCTCCACCTAGTGGTCGGCGCTCATAGCACATGAGCATTTCTACTGCATACAGAGGATCTGCCTGTCCCCTGTATGCAGCAGAAGCAATCAGAAAACTGCTGCTTCTAGTCTCCTATGGAGGCTATTGAAGCATGCAGAAAGTGTAAAAAAATGTTTTTAAAAGTATAAAAAAAATAAAAGTTTAAATCACCCACCTTTCGCTCCATTCAAAATAAAATAATAAAAAAAAAACCACATACACATATTTGGTATCGCCGCGTTCAGAATCGCTCGATCTATCAAAATAAAAAAATAATTAATTTGATCGGTAAATGGTGTAACGAGAAAAAAATTCTAAATGCCAGAATTAAATTTTTTGGTCTTTGTAACATTGCAATAAAATGCAATAACAAGCGATCAAAACATCACATCTGCCCCAAAATAGTATCAGTAAAAACATCAGCTTGTCACGCAAAAAATAAGCCCTCACCCGGCCCCAGATCCCGAAAAATGGGGACGCTACAGGTCTCAGAAAATGGCGCCTTTTTTTTTTTTTTTTTTTAGCAAACTTTGGATTTTTTTTTCAACATTTAAATAAAAAATAACCTATACATGTTTGGTGTCTACGAACTTGTAATGACCTTGAGAATCATAATTACAGGTCAATTTTAGCATTCAGTGAACGTGATAAAAAAAAAAAAACAACCGTGGAATTGCATTTTTTTTGCAATTTTACCGCACTTGGAATTTTTTTCCCGTTTTCCAGTACACGATATGGTAAAACCAGTGATGGCGTTTAAAAGTACGACTCATCCCGCCAAAAATAAGCCCTCACACGGCCATATAGACCCAAAAATAAAAAGGTTCTGGGAAGAAGGGGAGCAAAAAATGAAAACGCAAAAACGGAAAAACCCAATGTTCTTAAGGGGTTAAAGGATGACTAATTAGGCTGTGACCTATATCACCAATGCCTCGTTGACCATGCACAGCGTGCTGATGGAGCTAAGGTGTGTGCACCCAGCTACTGCACATTGCATGGAAGGCAGAGATTTGCAAAGAGGTGGCAGTGATGCTAGTTTTGCAAATTATGTTACTTACACCCACCAAGGGCGTGATAACCTCAATAGTGGGATGACTAGTTTGAGGGAAAACAATGCCCCCATGAATAGGCACCCACAAATTATTACGATAAATACCCAGCACGATTATAAAATTACTTTTTGCCATATGCAGAAATCAATCAGACAGCAATAAGGAATTATAAATAATTATCCTCATTTACAAATGTACCTCTGCTTCTATATAATAATAAACTGGGCAGTTAGTTAATCGAATGATGAGATGATGTACATATAGGAATCAATTGTATTGTGCCAACTACTGGTGATATAGGAAGTGGGTGGCTCACTCCTACACAGGGGCCTACCGGGGGATTTACCTGTTCTCCTGTGGACCAGTCCGAGTCTGGCAATAACACAGTAGAGATTATTCTGTTTCCAGTAATCAGGATGACAGGCTCTAGGGGGCAATCATTGGATGTGCTATCGCTATTCCCAGGAATAATTCATTGTATGATCTTACAAATCCTGATACAGGTGGAGAAAATACATTGTAACCTCTGTTCTCATGACATAATTACTTCTAATTAAAACAGGGCATGTACTGGTTATTACCACTTAATGTGAAAAGAAGAAGCTCAATTTACCATTGAGTTTCAATACAATAGAAGATGAGGAAGAGGATTGTGATGGTAAGTTCAAGCAAAATGACTTGGAAGAAAAATTCTTCAAATTGTCTCTTTAGGGAGGAAGAGGACTAGCACTCTAGCCCCACCTAAAGGAAGTAGCAATCCTAAAAGTCAATATCGACTCTCTAACGAGCCTTGTCACATGACTTAGGATTAACAAGTTTTATTAGAGAGTTGATATTGACTTTTAGGATTGCTACTTCCTACAGGTGGCACTAGAGTTCTAGTATTCTTCCTCCCTGAAAAGACAATTTACATATTTCCCAGAGGAGCATTGCGGCTTAGAAGTCTCCTCACTTTGGCATGTCAGGCCTGACATGTTACTCTCCGCAAGGAGAAACGTTACCCCTTGGATCCAAGAAAAATTCTTGAACCGTTAAATAATAAAATGAGTATGACGAGAGAATATTACTTACGACAAAGACACCTATATGGGACAAATCATTAATGGACCAATTATACTTGAAGGAAATCTGTCAGCAGGTTTTGCTAAGTAAGCTGAAGACAGCATGCTGTAACGCATATTCACCTGAAATGTTTTGCGGCGCAGGGGAACCGTCAGCTACCTGCACTGCAATATACGCCACTGGCCAATCAGATGTCGGCAGCTGATGTTGGCCATGGTGGGGATGCTAAAGTCAGCTGCCAGCCTCTGACTGGCCAGCAGCATGTATTATCCCAGGAAGGGCCAAGTATGGGGAACATTATAGCAGGATGGGGCAATTTATCTAAGGAAGGGGATCAGGATGGGGTGCATTATCCCAGGAAGGGGACCAGGATAGGTTACATTATTCCAGGAAGGGGACCAGGATGTGGAAATTATGCTAGGAAGGGGACCAGACTGGAGAACATTGTACTAGGATGGGGAACCAGGATGGTGCACCTTATTCCAGAAAGGGGACCAGAATAGGGCACATTATACCAGAATGGGGAACATTATCCCAGGAAGGGGACCATGATGGGGAACTTTATGTCAGGAAGGAGACCTTACACCAGGAAGGGGACCAGAATAGGGCACATTAATACCAGAATGGGGAACATTATCCCAGGAAAGGGACCAGGATGGGGGACATTGTACCAGAAAGGGGACCAGGATGAAAGACATTATACCAAAAAGGAGGCCAGGTTGGGAAATATTATCCCAGGAAGGTGCCCAGTATGGGGGATATTATTACTGGAAAGGGGTTCTTTATTATGTACATATAAGACAGAAGATTATTTCAGCTCACCCTTAGTTGGAGTTCATGCTTTATTTAATCCATTAAAAGCAGGGACTCGGATACGACCACATATAGGGAGGTGTGAGGGGAAACGGGTACATTAGACCACTGGATGCGTTTCGAGCATGATTCGTGCTCTTAGACTCAGTCTACCATCTCAGTGTACCATCCTCTCCAGTTATGTATGGAGTGGTTCCCTTATTACGTAGTGTCCTCTGTTATGTACAGTGCTGTCCTATTATTACATACTATCATGTCTTGTTATAAATAGCACCGTCCCTTACATAGCGTATTCTCGTTATTTTTGTTAATCACAGCACCCTCTCTGTACATAGAGTCCTCTCTTGTTAGATATAAAATGACTGCTGATGGAGCAGCATCTGACCAGAAGACCAGTCCATCAGCTCATCCATCAGAAAAGAAGCTTTCCCATGCTCCATCAGCCGCCATTGCATTATATATCTAACAAGAGAAGACGGTATGTAAGGAACGGTGCTGTACATAACAAGAGAGGGAACTGTGTAATAAGGAAAAGTAATATACATAATGAGGGGAGACTATGGGGCCCAAACGCATTTCATGCACAGGAGGCCCAACCTGTCAGGGTCCACCCCTGGATATGGATTTCTACTACAGATCAGTTTTCAATGTCATAATCTCATTTTCACATTGGGAGGTGCCCACTTTGATAGCCTCTACAATTTCTATTCAATTGTCAGCAATGATTATAAAAGGATTGGACATGAATAAACGTATGGCCTCAATAGAATAAAACTCTGTAAAACATTTTTTTCAAACTCTCTAATATGCTTTTTACAGCTTTCATTATAGATGGCGTGCACTTTTCTTGCAGCTTTTGCAAACTGGGATATTGATAAAACGCATTGTTTTGCTGTAAAGACAGCTATATTTTCAGCTTTTGTGTGAAGTCTTTTGCTGCTCAGATAGTTTCTGCCTTTGTTTTATCCCACCCTGGAGTTCACTGTCGAGTTCATTTAATTTATATGTCATATCTAGTGTTGAGCGAGCACTAAAATGCTCGGGTGCTCGAAGCTCGGGCCGAGCTCACAGTGATACTCGGGTGCTCGACCCGAGCAACGAGCCCAATGTTAGTGACGCGCCCCCTGGGCCTGTGTAGTGCAGGGAATACCCAGAGCCGGATCGCTTGGGGTTGTAGTCTCCGTGGCGCTGACCCGGTCCGTGCCCAGGGTGGTCAATTCAGTGGCAGTCTTAGTATTATGATAATTGTCCGACTACGCCACCCGTGGATTGCGGTCAATGGGGACCGCCGCTGCAAGGCAGACCGCTGAGGCAGGTGTTATGTGTGCAGCTAAGAATGGGATGACTCCCCACGGGAGGAGTACAGCCTCAGGGCAGCTAGTGTGGATGATGAGAGTGATGGTGTGAGCGTCCCAGTACTGATGGTGCTGGTGCGGCGATGAAACACAGAGACGTGTGGTTGCAGTTTCCAATGCTTTACTCACAGTTCTTTACTGGTTCTAGTCACCTCGGTACCGGCGGTGACTGCCCAAGCCGTGCTGCGTCCACCAGGCAAGGGGCTCGACCAACTCCCAGGCAATTCCAGAGCGTGGCACAGGGCTCCCTTCTCTTCCTTTCTCTTGCTGTCCCCACCAGTGACCCACCTTTGTCCAGCTTCCTCGGGCCTTCTCTTGGAGAAACCTATCTCCGGTTTCCCTGACCCTATGTGGTATGCTTTCCTGGTGGATGTAGTGAGGGGTCGCACCAAGTTGTGGTCACAACCTCCGGTCTTTGGCTGAGGAATTTATTGCCTCCACCAATTTGGGTTCCGGTACCCTGTTCTGCCAACCCGTCACCCGCAATCTCCTGGGCCTATGGGGTTCATTCTTCTCTCGTGTCTCTGGGCCTCTCTTAAAGTTCCTTTTCTTCTTTCCTTTCTGTTCCTTTCTGTTTCCGTTCTCTCTGGCTCCGGCCTTCACCCTAGGCCTGCCTCGTGGAGCTGGGCCCAGACTGAGCCACAGCTCCCTGTCAGCCGTCTCTGGATGAACTCCTTCTACTTCTCCTCCTCTGACTGTCTCACTGAACAGAACCTTGTTCTAAGATGGTGCCCACCTTATATACCTCCCTCTATGTGTGAGCCCAGGTGACTAGCAACCAATGGGCTCCTACCTATGCCCAGAGACCCAACCCCTATCTGCTCCTACACCACTGGGTGTACTTTCCCCTCCCCACTCCAGCCAGGGACAGATTCTGTCGTGCCTGCACTTCTGTGGGAGCACCGTTGAGCTGTCCCTCGGAAATGGGGTGTGTGTGTTGCATGCAGCTTACTGAGTCCTGGTCCACAATCCATCCTTACCCGGGAGTGGAATATCACACCTCTGGTTTGAGGTGCAATACCCCTGTAGCAGCCGAGCCCTCGGGGTGCTACATTAGTCTATGGGAGACCCGAGCATTTTTGCGGCAGCACCTCCGGCAGTCTTTTAAAAGCCTAACAAGTGCCCAAAACGATAGTGACAGTGCTCAAATGACATGGGGACAGCATGGGCATCGCCCCAGGAAGCATTTCTGACCCCCAGGTCACTGCTGTCAACAACGTGGTCAGAGGTATTAAGCCACTTTTAAGGGCTCACAATAAAACGTTCAAAAACGAAACTGAAACTGCTTTCCTGTGAAATATGTTAAGGAAGTTCTTTTCCAGGGTAAAGACTTGTGTACAAGGTAAAATAAATAACCCCCAAAAAAATACTCCTCCACACCTTGGGCTATGTTCACAAGTAGCATTTTTTATGCGTTTTTGCACTTTTGTATTGCTTTCAACCGTGACAAATGCATTCACCGAGAAATGTCATTTTAACATTTTACTACCTTATCTGGCCATGTGCTGTGTGACATATGCATACAGTGCTGAAAAGACATGGGAACAGCATGGGGAAGACCCCTGGAAGCATCTCTGATGCCCAGGTCACTGCCTAAAAGTGTGCCCATCAGAAGTCATCCTTGCCGCATCAGAAGATGCAGACTTGCAACTATCACCGTGCAAGTCCTTGTCCCAGGGCAGTGTTCAGTTGTACCTCCCCCTTTCCTTGCAATGCAAGCGCAAATATGCAGCCTGCCACCCACCCACCCCCAGGCTGCAATACCATACTGCTAGCTTGCACTTGAAATGGGGCATTTTAGTTAGGAGGAGGCTGAAGCTGGCCACTACCTCATGGCTGCTTTGGCAACGAGGTCTCCATACTAAGTCCCCAGCCGCCACTATTTGTCCCGTTAACCTTCCCCACACTTTTCTTAGCCTGGCCTGCTTTAGGGCAGCACTGGACGAGCCCACCCGAGAACCAGACTCCTCCGGTGAGCCCTGGCTTCTCCATCAGGGGAGTTGAGAGTGCCAAGGTGAGGAGCATGATGATGATAGAAGTTAGCATCTGCTTTTTTTTCTTGGAATGCAAGCGCATGTAAGTAGTAGCGGCTAGGCCTGAGGTGGTCAGCGTTTTGGCGCATATCCTACCTCCTCCGAGGATCGCTAGATGTTTTCCTGCTACTATCCCAGTTCTATGACTCCCGTTAAAACAAAGCTTCAGGTGATAAATGATGGATGAGGTGGTGGCAAAGGAGAAAGAGCAGGAGGAACAGGGACCATTCACATCAATATCAGGCCAGTCAACCACACATGTCTTGTAGGATATGTTTCTGTACCAAAAGGAGCGGTTCGGCTACACAGTTATAGGGCATACAGTGAGTGCAATGCCTACCAAAAATTTAGAGTCACTCCAATGCCCCTTGGAAGTGACATGGAGGTCAGAGGGCCTTAACTAAACCATTTTTTCCATTTATAGCAACTGGGTCTCCTGTGCACTGTTGGCCTTAGCAGTGAATGGAAGGCTTTCCAAAAATTATGAGGAACCGCAATGCCCCTTGAAACAGACGTGGATTACAGCGTACTAAAAACCTTCTACCCATTATTGGGGAGTGGGTCTCCCTTAGTGTTCGCTTATGCATTGAAAAGCAAAAGCTGACTAAAATTAGGAGGAAATGCAATGCCTGTTGGAAGAGTCGTGGAGGTCGCAGTAGCTTAACAAGATGGTTTTAATGCCCCTCGGAAGAGACGTGGAGGTCGCAGTAGCTTAAAAAGATGGTTTTAATGCCCCTCGGAAGAAACGTGGAGATCACAGTAGCTTAACAAGATGGTTTTAATGCCCCTCGGAAGAGACGTGGAGGTCGCTGTAGCTTAACAAGACGGTTTTAATGCCCCTCGGAAGAGACGTGGAGGTCACAGTAGCTTAACAAGACAGTTTTAATGCCCCTTGGAATAGTGGTGGATGTCACAGTAGCTTAACAAGATGGTTTTAATGCCCCTCGGAAGAGACGTGGAGGTCCCAGGAGCTAACAAGACGGTTTTAATGCCCCTTACAAGAGCCATACAGTACAGCATATTACAAACATAATTCCCATTATTGGGGAGTGTGTCTCCCATAGTCTTTGCCTATGTCTTCCAAGCAAAAGCTGACAAAAATTAGAAGGAAATGCAATGCCTGTTCGAAGAGGCGTGGAGGTTAGAGTTAATTAAAACAACATTTTGCAACATACCTGGCGGCGTCCTTGCATAGTGGTCCATCTCCCACTGTGCAAGAGCGCGCACTTGATCTCCAGTCCAGTCTGCTAGCCTGGCTTCCCTCCATGCTGTCTGCTTGACTCTGTTTCTGCTGCTTAAGGGCAGCGCCCGATCACTTCCTGTTTCTTGTACCTGCTGCAGACACACCACTGATGCGTCCTCAGCCTATTGCTGTCTGTCACCTGGTATTTAACCCAGCTCCTCCCAAGAAACCCTGCCTGAGCATTGTATTCTCTCAGTTGGTTTCCGGTCACTGATGTGCCAGGTCCTGTCTATGTTTCCTGCTTTGCGGTATCAGTTCCCATGTCTGAACTATATTCTAGCCTGTCGTCTTCTGCCTATCCTGGAGGCTGTATTTCCAGGCCAGTGTGAACACGCTCTTAGCCTGTTCTTTCCGCCTTCTAGGGGCCGCATACCTAGACCCATTCCTGTATCTTGCCTGTTCCTGTCTGAACACGCTCCTAGCCTTTTCGTTCCACCATCTAGGGGCCGCATACCTAGACTCGCTCCTGTATCTTGCTGCTGTGTCTGTTCTTGTCTGTATACTCTCCTAGCCTGTTACCTGTTTTTCTCTGTCTGTACCTTCCCTTTTCCTGCAGAATCTGATCCCATACCTATCTCCTACTCGTTGTCTCTGTGCTACCGTTTGTGAGTTTAGAGTCCACTCGCTACTTCATTGCCAGTATCCTGTGTATACCTGGTTCTGCCTTTCCCTTCCAGTCTGTTCCGTGTGAACAGAGCCCTGTCCCCTCTGCTCTGCCTTGCTTACCGCTCCGGCGGTTCTTGCCCGCTCTGCCCTGTCCACCACATTTGCGGTTTCGCTTTGCTCAGCCCTGTCCACCGCGTCTGCGGTTTCGCTTTGCTCAGCTCTGTCCACCGCGTCTGCGGTTTCGCTTTGCTCAGCCCTGTCCACCGCGTCTGCGGTTTCGCTTTGCTCAGCCCTGTCCACCGCGTCTGCGGTTTCGCTTTGCTCAGCCCTGTCCACCGCGTCTGCGGTTTCGCATTGCTCAGCCCTGTCCACCGCGTCTGCGGTTTCGCTTTGCTCAGCCCTGTCCACCGCGTCTGCGGTTTCGCTTTGCTCAGCCCTGTCCACCGCGTCTGCGGTTTCGCTTTGCTCAGCCCTGTCCACCGCGTCTGCGGTTTCGCTTTGCTCAGCCCTGTCCACCGCGTCTGCGGTTTCGCTTTGCTCAGCCCTGTCCACCGCGTCTGCGGTTTCGCTTTGCTCAGCCCTGTCCACCGCGTCTGCGGTTTCGCTTTGCTCAGCCCTGTCCACCGCGTCTGCGGTTTCGCTTTGCTCAGCCCTGTCCACCGCGTCTGCGGTTTCGCTTTGCTCAGCCCTGTCCACCGCGTCTGCGGTTTCATTTTGCTCAGCCCTGTCCACCGCGTCTGCGGTTTCGCTTTGCTCAGCCCTGTCCACCGCGTCTGCGGTTTCGCTTTGCTCAGCCCTGTCCACCGCGTCTGCGGTTTCGCTTTGTTCAGCCCTGTCCACCGCGTCTGCGGTTTCGCTTTGCTCAGCCCTGTCCACCGCGTCTGCGGTTTCGCTTTGCTCAGCCCTGTCCACCGCGTCTGCGGTTTCGCTTTGCTCAGCCCTGTCCACCGCGTCTGCGGTTTCGCTTTGTCAGCCCTGTCCACCGCGTCTGCGGTTTCGCTTTGCTCAGCCCTGTCCACCGCGTCTGCGGTTTCGCTTTGCTCAGCCCTGTCCACCGCGTCTGCGGTTTCGCTTTGCTCAGTCCTGTCCACCGCGTCTGCGGTTTCGCTTTACTCAGTCCTGTCCAACGCGTCTGCGGTTTCGCTTTGCTCAGCCCTGTCCACCGCGTCTGCGGTTTCGCTTTGCTCAGCCCTGTCCACCGCGTCTGCGGTTTCGCTTTGCTCAGCCCTGTCCACCGCGTCTGCGGTTTCGCTTTGCTCAGCCCTGTCCACCGCGTCTGCGGTTTCGTTTTGCTCAGCCCTGTCCACCGCGTCTGCGTTTTTGCTTTGCTCAGCCCTGTCCACCGCGTCTGCGGTTTCGCTTTGCTCAGCCCTGTCCACCGCGTCTGTGGTTTCGCTTTGCTCAGCCCTGTCCACCGCGTCTGCGGTTTCGCTTTGCTCAGCCCTGTCCACCGCGTCTGCGGTTTCGCTTTGCTCAGCCCTGTCCACCGCGTCTGCGGTTTCGCTTTGCTCAGGCCTGTCCACCGCGTCTGCGGTTTCGCTTTGCTCAGCCCTGTCCACCGCGTCTGCGGTTTCGCTTTGCTCAGCCCTGTCCACCGCGTCTGCGGTTTCGCTTTGCTCAGCCCTGTCCACCGCGTCTGCGGTTTCGCTTTGCTCAGTCCTGTCCACCGCGTCTGCGGTTTCGCTTTACTCAGTCCTGTCCAACGCGTCTGCGGTTTCGCTTTGCTCAGTCCTGTCCACCGCGTCTGCGGTTTCACTTTGCTCAGTCCTGTCCACCGCGTCTGCGGTTTCGCTTTGCTCAGCCCTGTCCACCACGTCAGCGGTTTCGCTTTGCTCAGCCCTGTCCACCGCGTCTGTGGTTTCGCTTTGCTCAGCCCTGTCCACCGCGTCTGCGGTTTTGCTCTGCTCAGGCTTGTCTACCGCGTCTGCGGTTCTGCTCTGCTCAGCCTTGTCTACCGCGTCTGCGGTTCTGCTCTGCTCAGCCTTGTCTACCGCGTCTGCTGTTCTGCTCTGCTCAGCCTTGTCTACTGCACCTGCGGTTTCGATTTACTCTGTTTACTGCATCTGCGGCTCTGAACTTGTCTCCCAGTCTGTACTGGACCCTACCCAGCCTGCGCTCTAGTCTGCCTGTTCCTGTATTCCCCGGTGTGGGTCAACAGCCGTGTCCAGAGTCTGACCTGGAGTAGACCCTGGTCCCTCTGCTCGGTTCCTCCTTGATGCACTGGCGTCGTATGCCGTCGTGCGACCTTGGTCGGATCGGGCAGATACTTAGTTACGCCCCTCCAGGCACTCTCCGGTTCATGGCACAGTGGAACCACTAAACATGCACACGCCAGTCAGTCCGGGCGTGTGCATTACAGCATGCTCAGGCCATGGTTCCTATTGAGCCCCACGGCCTTCACTCTCTGAGACTTTTTCCAGTGAATACGTGCTTCTAGAAGAAATTTATTTATTTTTTTTTTTTGCTACCAGCTGAGTTTCAGGCGAATTACGCATCCGTCCAGATGGATCTATCAGCACTTATTCCTGCGGATCCGCCACGGTACTATGGGGATCCAAGACTGAGTCGTGCATTTGTGGAGCAATGCATGCTACACTTTAAGTTCTACCCTCTTTGTTTTCCCACCGATCAGGCTAAGGTGGGATTCATGATGTCTTACCTAGCGGGTGATGCCTTGAAATGGATCACCCCCCTATGGGATGCACAGGATCCTATCGTCCTGGACATAATGGCCTTCCTGGTGGCCGTTCTAATGGTCTTCGATGACCCTCATCCGGAGGCTCCTGCTGAAGCTTCACTTCCCAATAATCTGGAGCAGCCCCGATGGGTAATGTGTGTGGGTAGCGCACTAGTTCTCCTGCCCGAAGAGACTACTGCCCACCCAGAATCCACACAGGATGACTACGCTCTCCGGAATACTTCTCCCAACCTCAAGAGGCAGTCCACACGTGCTAGGCGTAGAGGCAAGCCGTCATGCCAGGGTCTGTCCTCCCAAAGACCTCCTGACCCCAACCTTGAAGTCCCTGCTGAAGCTTCACTTCCCTGTATCCCGGAGCTGCCCCGATGGGTAATGTGCGTGGGTAGCGCACCAGTTCTCCTGCCCGAAGAGACTTCTGCCCACCTAGAATCCACACAGGAGGACTTCCTGCACCCGGTATCTGATGCTTCACCCACTTTAACCGGTGAGCCTGTCCAAGGGTACTCCGAAGCAGTGATTACCTCCGAGTCTGTGCATCTCTACTACCTGGCGGAGGACCCCCTGTTGCCTCCTGAATCCTCCGAGATACCACCTGATGACAAATGGAGAGAGACTTCCTTACACCCGGTACCCGATAATTCGTCCGCTCCGTCCTGTGAGCCTGACAATGGGTACCTCAAAGCGGTAGTTAACCCCGAGTCTCTACACCCCTCCGACCAGGCGGAGGACCTCCAGTTGTCTCCAGAACCCTTCGGGGTGCTACCTGGTAGCGAATGGACGGAGTCTTCCCTATACTCTGTGCCTGATACCTCGCCCGCTTCATCCAGTGAGTCCGACCTAGTGTACTCCGAAGCAGAAGTTATCCCTGTGTCTCTACACCCCTCCGACCAGGCGGAGGACCTCCAGTTGTCTCCTGAACCCTTCGGGGTGCTACCTGATAACGAATGGACAGGGACTCTCCTATACTAGGTACCTGATACCTCGCCCGCTTCTTCCAGCGAGTCCGACCTAGTGTACTCCGAAGCAGAGGTTACCCCCGAGTCTCTGCACTCTTCCGACCCGGCGGAGGACCCCCAGTTTTTTCCTGAATCCTCCGGGGTACCACCAGATAACAAAGAGACAGTGACTTTTCTACACCTTGTACCTGATACCTCGCCCATTTCATCCTGTGAGCTTGACAAGATGTACCCCGAAGCAGTGGTTACCCCCGAGTCTCTGCACCCCTCCAACCCGGCGGAGGACTTCCATTTGTCTCCTGAACCCTCTGGGGTGCTACCTGATAATAAGTGGAGAGAGACTTCCTTGTGTGCTGTTCCTGGTACTCCACTCGTTTCGTCTGTTGCTGAGTATGGCTGGATAGGTGGTAGCATCCTAGCTACCCAGATGAGACCAGTTTTTCCTGTGGACAGTGGTAGTGATCTCCTTGAAGTGAAGGATTGGCCCTCGAATTCCCTGCGGAACATTCTGGCAGGCTTGAAGAAGAGGGGGCATAAGGGGGGGGTACTGTAACATACCTGGCGGCGTCCTTGCATAGTGGTCCATCTCCCACTGTGCAAGAGCGCGCACTTGATCTCCAGTCCAGTCTACTAGCCTGGCTTCCCTCCATGCTGTCTGCTTGCCTCTGTTTCTGCTGCTTAAGGGCGGCGCCCGATCACTTCCTGTTTCTTGTACCTGCTGCAGACACACCCCTGATGCGTCCTAAGCCTATTGCTGTCTGTCACCTGGTATTTAACCCAGCTCCTCCCAAGAAACCCTGCCTGAGCATTGTGTTCTGTCAGTTGGTTTCCGGTCACTGATGTGCCAGGTCCTGTCTATGTTTCCTGCTTTGCGGTATCAGTTCCCATGTCTGAACTGTGTCCTGTCTGAACTATCTTCTAGCCTGTCGTCTTCTGCCTATCCTGGAGGCTGTATTTCCAGGCCAGTGTGAACACGCTCTTAGCCTGTTCTTTCCGCCTTCTAGGGGCCGCATACCTAGACCCATTCCTGTATCTTGCCTGTTCCTGTCTGAACACGCTCCTAGCCTTTTCGTTCCGCCTTCTAGGGGCCGCATACCTAGACTCGTTCCTGTATCTTGCTGCTGTGTCTGTTCTTGTCTGTATACTCTCCTAGCCTGTTACCTGTTTTTCTCTATGTCCGTACCTTCCCTTTTCCTGCAGAATCTGATCCCGTACCTATCTCCTACTCGTTGTCTCTGTACTCCCGTTTGTGAGTTTAGAGTCCACTCGCTACTTCATTGCAAGTATCCTGTGTGTACCTGGTTCTGCCTTTCCCTTCCAGTCTGTTCCGTGTGAACAGAGCCCTGTCCCCTCTGCTCTGCTTTGCTTACCGCTCCGGCGGTTCTTGCCCGCTCTGCCCTGTCCACCGCATTTGCGGTTTCGCTTTGCTCAGCCCTGTCCACCGCGTCTGCGGTTTCGCTTTGCTCTGCCCTGTCCACCGCGTCTGCGGTTTCGCTTTGCTCAGCCCTGTCCACCGCGTCTGCGGTTTCGCTTTGCTCAGCCCTGTCCACCGCGTTTGCGGTTTCGCTTTGCTCAGCCCTGTCCACCGCGTCTGCGGTTTTGCTCTGCTTAGCCTTGTCCACCGCGTCTGCGGTTCTGCTCTGCTCAGCCTTGTCTACCGCACCTGCGGTTTCGCTTTACTCTGTTTAAAGCATCTGCAGCTCTGAACTTGTCTCCCAGTCTGTACTGGACCCTACCCAGCCTGCGCTCTAGTCTGCCTGTTCCTGTATTCCCCGGTGTGGGTCAACAGCCGTGTCCGGAGTCTGACCTGTAGTAGACCCTGGTCCCTCTGCTCGGTTCCTCCCTGGTGCACTGGCGTCGTATGCCGTTGTGCGACCTTGGTCGGATCGGGCAGATACTTAGTTACGCCCCTCCAGGCACTCTCCGGTTCATGGCACAGTGGAACCACTAAACATGCACAAGCCAGTCAGTCCGGGCGTGTGCATTACACATTTCAATGCCCCTTGGAAGAACTGTGAAGTTCAGAGTGGTTTAACAAGACGCTTTTAAAGCCCCTCGGAAGAGACGTGGAGGTCGCAGTAGCTTAACAAGACAGTTTTAATGCCCCTTGGAAAAGTGGTGGAGGTCACAGTAGCTTAACAAGATGGTTTTAATACCCCTTGGAAAAGTGGTGGAGGTCCCAGTAGCTTAACAAGATGGTTTTAATGCCCCTCGGAAGAGACGTGGAGGTCACAGTAGCTTAACAAGATGGTTTTAATGCCCCTTGGAAAAGTGGTGGAGGTCCCAGTAGCTTAACAAGATGGTTTTAATGCCCCTCGGAAGAGACGTGGGGGTCCCAGTAGCTTAACAAGACAGTTTTAGTGCCCCTCGGAAGAGACGTAAAGGTCCCAGTAGCTTAACAAGACGGTTTTAATACCCCTCGGAAGAGACGTGGAGGTCACAGGAGCTTAACAAGACGGTTTTAATGCCCCTCGGAAGAGACGTGGAGGTTCGCAGTAGCTTAACAAGACGGTTTTAATGCCCCTTGGAAAAGTGGTGGAGGTCACAGTAGCTTAACAAGATGGTTTTAATGCCCCTTGGAAAAGTGGTGGAGGTCACAGTAGCTTAACAAGACGGTTTTAATGCCCCTCGGAAGAGACGAGGAGGTCGCAGTAGCTTAACAAGACGGTTTTAGTGCCCCTTGGAAAAGTGGTGGAGGTCACAGTAGCTTAACAAGACTGTTTTAATGCCCCTCGGAAGAGACGTGGAGGTCCCAGTAGCTTAACAAGACGGTTTTAATGCCCCTTGGATGAGACGTGGAGGTCCCAGTAGCTGAAGAAGACGGTTTTATTGCCCCTTACAAGAGCCATACAGTACAGCATATTACAAACATTATTCCCATTTATTGGGGAGTGGGTCTCCCATAGTCTTTGCCTATGCCTTCCAAGCAAAAGCTGCCAAAAATTAGGATGGAGGAACTTGCAATGCCCCTTACAAGAGCCATGCAGTACAGCATATTACAAATATTATTCCCATTATTGGGGAGTGGGTCTCCCATAGTCTTTGCCTATGCCTTCCAAGCAAAAGTTGACAAAAATAAGGACGGAGGAACTTTCAATAATGGCAACACTGACCACGGTCACCCTGGTGGTATAGTGGTGGTGGAGGCTGAGGATAAGGAGAAGAACATAAAACAGCCGAAATGAGGAAGCGTATACCCATGTGTGGGTGTGAAGCGGTGCATGTGAATACACCTCCTTATGTTACTCTGCTGTCATTTGGTGGTGATGAGAAGTCTGGCCCAATCCAGCCCTTGTTCATTTTGATAAGGGTCAGCTTGTCAGCATTGTCAGTTGACAGGCGAGTGCGCTTATCAGTTATAATTCCCCCAGCGGCACTAAAAACACGCTCTGATAACAAGCTAGCGGCAGGGCAGGCCAGGACCTCCAAGGCATACAGAGCGAGTTCATTCCAAGTGTCCAGCTTGGATACCCGATAATTAAAAGGCACAGTGGAATCATGGAGGACGCTGGTACGGTCGGCAAGGTACTCCCTCATCATCTTTTGAAACTTTCCACTCCTTGTGAAGTACCCCGTGCCTCAGGGTCTGTCCGAAGGGAGGGTCTGAGAAAACTGTCCCAGAACTTTGACAGTATTCCCCTGCCTCTGCTGGATTGGAGTTGCGTCTCTCTCGCATGTACGCCTTGGTTGGGCAACGAACTGTGACCTCTGCCACTAGCGTGTTCAGATGGGAATTTTTTTAACAGTTCTGCAGCAAGGGCCTTCTGGTACTGCCACATTTTTGTAGACCTCTCCACCTCAGGAATAAGAGAGTGAAAGTTCTCCTTGTAGCGGGGGTCTAAAAGTGTCACCAACCAGTAATGACTGTCACCCAACATTTTGACAATGCGAAGTTCACGGTTAAGGCAGCGTAACATAAAGTCAGCCATGCGTGCCAGACTGGTAACGGGCAAGACTTCCGTGTCCTCACCAAGATGACGACTGACCATGCTCTCCTCCTCCTCCTCCCCCCTGTCCTCAGGCCACCCACGCTGAACCGACAGTATGACAGTTGTATAGGTACTACCGTCTACAGCGCATGATACAAGCTCCTGTTCTTCCTCCTCCTCCTCCTCCTCTCCCTCATTGTCCCCAATGCACGTTGGGATGAGATGAGGCTGGCCTGTGTGTAATCGACCGCTACGGCTTCTTGATCCATCTCATCATACTCTGGCTGCAATGCCTCCTCTTTAATTCTCTGCAGAGAGCGTTGCAAAAGACAGACAAGTGGAATGCTGATGCTAATTATGGTGTCATCGCCACTCACCATCTTGGTGGACTCCTCAAAGTTTGTCAAGATGGTATATATGTCAGACATCCAGGTCCACTCCTGAGGTCTTTTGTGTGGAGTCTGACCTGAATATCGACGGCCTTGTTGCAGATGGTAGTCCACAACTGCTCTCTTCTGCTCACAAATCCTTTGCAACATGTGGAGGGTAGAGTTCCAATGTGTGGGGACATCACACACCAGTCGGTGTGACGGAAGCTGCAAACGCTGCTGCAACACTGCAAGGGCGGTGGAAGCTGTAGCCGACTTGCGAAAATGAGCTGACAGGCGGCGTATTTTGACGAGCAGATCTGGCAACTCGGGGTACTATTTAAGAAACCTCTGAACCACGAGGTTAAGCACATGAGCCAGGCATGGTACGTGTGTGATCTCGCCTAGCCTCAGAGCCGCCACCAGGTTACGGCCATTGTCACACACGACCATGCCTGGATGTAGGTTCAGCGGTGTCAGCCACAGATCTGCCTGCTCTTTCACAGCTGTCCAAAATTCACAAGCAGTGTGAGGTTTCTCACCTAAGCTTATGAGTTTCAGCACAGCCTGTTGTCGCTTGGCGGAGGCAGTACTGCAGTGCTTCCAGCTTGTAACTGATGTGGTGATATCTGAGATGGAGGCTGAACATGAGGAGAAGGAGGATGATGCGCAGGAGCTGTACACTGTGGGGGCAACTCTGACTGACATAGGGCCCACAATCCTTGGTGTGGGGAGGATGTGTTCCGTCCCAAGGTCCGACTGGGTCCCGGCTTCCACTATGTTTACCCAGTGTGCCGTCAGGGAGATGTACCTTCCCTGGCCACAAGCACTTGTCCACGTGTCCGTTGTCAGGTGGACTCTCCCAGTAACTGCGTTGTTGAGGGCACGGCAGATGTTTTGGGACACGTGCTTGTGTAGTGCGGGGATGGCACACCGGGCAAAATAGTGTCAGCTGGGGACCGAGTACCGAGGGACGGCCACCGCCATAAGGTTGCAGAAGGATTCCGTCTCCACCAGCCTAAAAGGCAGCATTTCCAACTCAAGCAGTCGTGAAATGTGCGAATTTAGGACTGTGGCCTGTGGGGTGTTAGCTGCGAATTTCCACTTTCTTTCAAAGGTCTGGGATATGAACAATTGAACGCAGCGGTGGGACGTGGACGTGGACGTTGATGCTGTTTCTTGAGAAACTGCCATAACAAGTGAAGACTGAGAGGAGGGGGCATCTTTGCATTCAGTATGGACAGGGTATTGCCTTGCACACACAACAGGGGGTTCTATTGCATGCACAACAGCGGAAGAAGCAGTGGTGACACCCGCTGACACTGGTCGTGGACCCTGGGGTTCGCCCCACAAAGTCGGGTGCTTTGCTGCCATGTGCCTGATCATGCTGGTGGCGGTCAGGCTGGTAGTTTTGTCACCCCTGCTGATGCTGGCATGGCAGGTGGTACAAACGGCCTTTTTGGGGTTATCAGCAGAGTCTTTAAAAAAATTCCAGACTCTGGAAGACCTACAGGTTGTACTGGCAACTTCCCTCGTGTTGGTGTTACGGGGAACTGTTGCCTGCCTTCTGTGTGCGGCCACCACACTGCTTCTTCCTGCCTGTTGGGGTACTCTGCCTCCCTCACCCTTTGTGCTGCTGGCCTCGCTCTGCATGTCCTCCTGCCACGTTGGGTCAGTTGGATCATCCACCACCTCCTCCTCTTCCACTTGCGCACCACGATCCTCCTCCTCACTTCCTGTCAATTGTGTCTCGTTATTGTCCACCTCTTGTGACAAATTGCCAGCGTCGACTTCCTGTGACCGTGGCTGTTCAAATATTTGGGCATTGCTACATGGGATCTCCTCTTCCACCACTTCAAGTGGAGCAGAAGAGAGGCACAAATCTGGAAATAGACCAGTGAACAGCTCTTCAGAGTGTCCAAGTGTGGGATCAGTTGCTGTCTGACGACACTCGGCATGGTGGGAGGAAGGAGCATCAGGATGAGGAGGAGTATGAGGTCGAGACTCACTTCTACTAAGATTTGACAGTGTGGAAGACAGACTGGAGGTGGTGGTGCCCAGGTAACTGGAAGAATTATCTGCTATCCAATTAATAACCTGTTCACACTGATCAGTTCGCAATACTGGTGTTGTTCTGTGCTTCCCTAGTAATTCAGTCAAGAAGTGAGAGCGAGAAGATGTGGCTGTTGGTTGTGGCACATTTTCACCTTGGCCACGGCCCCGTCCTCTGCACGCACCATCACCAGAACGTCCAGCTCCACGTCCCTTGCCACGCGCCTTGCCCATTGTAAAGGAAGTAAAATAGCTTACACTCGCACTATCAATGGAAAAAGGGTAATAAAAAGTAGATTAGAACCATGAAAGAGGAAAACCACAGTTCTATTTCTCTGGCCTACACCCGACTCTTTTAAACAGTCAAGGAGAAACTATTACTGTTTTTCTTTACGGAAAATCTACCAAAAGCTGGATAATAGAGATTTTTTACTGTGGGACGGCAAAACCACAGTTATAATTTACTGGTGTATACCAGACTCTTTTAAACAGATATATTGGTGTCTGAACAATCAGGAGACACTATTACTGTTTTTCTTTACGGCAAAAAATGCCAAAAGCAGGATAATACAGATATTTGACCCGTGGAACTGCAAAACCACAGTTCTATTTCTCGGGTCTACACCAGACTATTTTCAACAGATATATTTGTGTCTGAACAATCAGGAGACACTATTACTGTTTTTCTTTACGGCAAAAAATGCCAAAAGCAGGATAATACAGATATTTGACCCGTGGAACTGCAAAACCACAGTACTATTTCTCGGGCCTACACCAGACTATTTTCAACAGATATATTTGTGTCTGAACAATCAGGGAGACACTAATACAGTTTTTTTTTTACGGCAAAAATGCCAAAAGCAGGATAATAGAGATTTTTTACCGTGGAACAGCAAAACCACAGTTTTAATTTACTGGTGTATGCCTGACTTTTTTAAATATATATATTTGCAGCTGAACAGTGAGCGACACACTCAAACTGCTTTTTTTTTTAGATACAAATGGCCCAAAAGTGGATAATACAGAGGTTTGAACCGTGGAACTGCAAAACCACACTTCATTTTCTCTGGCCTACACGAGACTATTTTCAACAGATATATTTGTGTCTGAACTGTCACAGACACACTTTTTTTTGGGGGGTGGGCACCAAAAGGTTAATAATATGGGTATTTGTACAGTGTGAAGGAGGAAAAAAAAAAGAGGATTTAGATGAAAAAAAAGGATTTTTCCTGGCCCCCGAGACCTGGAGCTAAGTCCAGCAATTTCAGCAACAGGAGCACACAGGACTGTAATGCAGCGTTTGCTGGTATAACCACTGCTTCTCCTATACAGCCTGCCTGCCTGATATCTGGGATGGATATTAGTCCTGAGAAGGACTGTTTGTTTGATCTGGCAGCCTTTACAGACCCAACACTAACTATTTCGCAGTATATATCTCTCCCTAATTCAGCAGCGCTGTCCCTACACTGTCTGATCCCAGCCGTCTGTGTCCAAGATGGCAGCGCCCGGTTTTAAATAATCGAGGTGACGCTGTGCGGCCAGCCAATCAATGTAATGCCCACAACCAACATGGCTGCGGCATTACAGTGACTGGCTGGCAATCCCTGCATGTTCATTGGCTCTGTAAAGAGCGCCAAACATGCAGGGCGGAGACCCGAGCTCCCGCCCGAGTAACCCAGAAATGCTCGGTGCTCGCCGAACATCCCGAGTAGTGTGATGCTCGGGCGAGTACCGAGTAGTGTCGAGCATGTTCGCTCAACACTAGTCATATCAGCTAAAAATGTAAATTCTGCCTGCCACTAGGGGTCAGCACAGATGTAGGTCTATATATTATCATTAAACCCTGGAGATCAACTGCCTAGGGCAGAGCTTTGGGAGACAGAGTGGACCAGATGACTGTAGAAAAACTCAACCCCCTCCCTTGCCTCATTAGAATAAAACCAATGTCTGTTTGAGGAGTGGATTGGTGTATAGATGAGACACAGACACTGCTGCACTGAGAAGGAAGCCCTGCCTGCCTCATCCACATGTGCCAGGCAGCTAAACTGGACATAGTCAATATCAATGGATAAACAATTGAAAAATGACATTACAGCTGGGTGAAAAAATGCGGTTTAGTTGGTTTTCCAAGCCCAAATCAGATACATTCAGAAAAAAACGCATAATTAAAGAATTCAAACCCATATAGTTTTTTTTTTTTTTCAAAATAATAACCATCCCTGATGAAGCATTGGTGAAACGCTCGTCGGATGTTTGGTAGGTGAGCTTGAACATGTCCCTTATTATTATATACACTAGTTGCACTTTATATTATTCATTAAATCGGACTTCAACATTGTTGGCACCTCTGTTTGTACCTTTTTCACTCTTTCTATATTTGAACTATATATTTTTTCCCTGACTGCACCTTACTGGATTTTATGTCACATACTTTTGGAACAATCCATTACCTGTTTTTGTGACAAACATTAAGGTGTATATACAATGGATGAAGTAAGTTTTGAACACGTCACCAATTTTCTAAGTAATCATACAGGTGCATCTCACTAAATTAGAATATCATCAAAAAGTTAATTTATTTCAGTTCTTCAATACAAAAAGTGAAACTCATATATTATATAGAGTCATTACAAACAGAGTGATCTATTTCAAGGGTTTATTTCTGTAAATGTTGATGATTATGGCTTACAGCCAATGAAAACACAAAAGTCATTATCTCAGTAAATTAGAATAATTAACAAAAAAAAATCTACAAACGCTTCCTAAGCGTTTAAAAGGGTTCCTTAGTCTGTTTCAGTAGGCTCCACAATCATGGGGAAGACTGCTGACTTGACAGATGTCCAAAAGGCTGTCATTGACACACTCCACAAGGAGGGTAAGCCACAAAAGGTCATTGCTAAAGAAGCTGGCTGTTCACAGATTGCTGTATCCAAACATATTAATGGAAAGTTGAGTGGAAAAAGTGTGGTAGAAAAAGGTACACAAGCAACCGTGATAACCGCAGTCTTGAAAGGATTGTTAAGAAAAGGCCATTCAAAAATTTGGGGGACATTCACAAGTAGTGATGAGCGAACGTGCTCGCCACTACTCGGTACTCGCCCGAGCATCACGGTGCTCAACAAGCTTGGCGAGTATTTCCGGGTTGTTCGGGCAGGAGCTCGGGTCCCCGCCCTGCATGTTTGGCGCTCTTTAGATAGCCAATGAACATGCAGGAATTGCTTGCCACGCACTGTAATGCCGTAGCCATGTTGCTTGTGTGTATTACAGTGATTTGCTGGCCGCACAGCGTCATCAGGTCTATATAAGACCTGGCGCCGCTATGCTCGTCACAGTCTACCCGGAAACAGGCAGAGTAGGGAGAGCTGCTGCTGAGCTAGGGAGAGATTTGCTTGTTTATAGTTAGTAAAAGTATTCCACAGCATATCTATATATCCATCTGCACTAACAGTCCTTTTGAGGACTAATCCAGATGCATATATTCAGTGGTGATAGCAGGAGTTAGGCAGGGAGGCAGGGTATATGGCAGACTGCAGTGCATACAGCACAAGAGTGTCCACAGCACTTTCTGTCTGCTGCTGCTGCTGTGACAGATATTTGTAGACATAGCCCCAGATATCAGGAGCCAGGGATAATTTTTTTATCTTAATCCTGGTTATTGGCTTAAAAAGCAATCCAGAGTACACCATTTTTCTGCTCCATTTGCTTGTTAGCACTACAGAACACAGCCAGATCTTTTCCATATTACAGTGATAAAAATCCAGAGATTTGAACTGACCGTGGAAAATATTGGCCTCCATTTCAATTTTGTTGCAGTGTGTCGGTGAAGCAATTCACACGAGGTCGCTGTGAAGAATAGTATTAGTAAACTACAGGCCCACTATTTAATACCGTGGTTCTCCGTCAGACGTATCACATATAACTGCGTTCCAAATTCAGCCATTTGCAGTGAACGTGGAAAATATTTTCCTCCATTTAAAATGGGCAAGGTGCGTGGCAAGGGACGGGGAAGTGGAAGTGCTGATGGTGCATGCAGAGACCGAGACCTTGGCCATGGGCAAGCTGAAATTGTGCCACAACAAACACCCACATCTTGTCGTTCGACCTTCCTGTCCCAATTACTAGGGTACCGCAGAACACCACTATTGAACACAGAGCAGTGTCAAAAGGTTATGAGTTGGATAGCAGATAATGCTTCCAGTCACTTTGCCAGCACCACCACCCTGTCTTCCACACGGTCAAGTCTCAGTAGCCATGAGTCTGGACCACATATTTCTCACCCTGATCCTCCTTCCTCCCACCAGACCGAGTGCCCGGAGACAACTGATCCCACACTTGGACACTCAGAAGAGCTGTTCACTTATCCATTTAAAGATTCCGGCCTCTCGCCCGGCCAGCTTTAAGCAGGTGAAGAGAATGCGTGTAGCAATGCCCAAATATTTGAGCAGCCACGGTCACAAGAAGGCAAGGGTGGAAAGTGCAATTACTGTCGCAAGAGGTGGATGATGATGAGACAATTGCCAGAAAGTCAGGAGGAGGACCAGGGTGCGGAAGTGGAAGACGAGGTGGTTGATGATATAGTAACTGACCCAACTTGGCAGGGGGACATGCAGAGCAAGGACATCAGCAAACAGGGGGAGGGAGGTGTAGCACCACAACAGGCAGGAAGAAGCAGTGTGGTGGCCGCAGACAAAAGGTGGGAAAGTGTTCCCCGTAACGCCAACATGACGGAAGTTGTCAGTACAACTGTTAGGTCTTCCCTAGTCTGGTGGTTTTTTAAAGACTCTGGAGATAGCCCCAAAGAGGCCATTTGCACCACCTTCCAGGCCAGCATCAGCAGGGGTAGCAAAACTAGCAGCCTGACCTCCACCAGCATGATCAGGCACATGGCAGCAAAGCACCTGACTAAGTGGGCCGAAACCCAGAGTCCAGAAACAGTGTCTGCGGGTGACACCACTGCTTCTTCTGCTGTTGCGTGTGCATGCCAATCCCCTCTCTGGGGCGCATGCAAAGATGCCTCCTGCCCTGTACCTGTCGTTGCACACCCTCAACTCACACCATCAGTAAGCATGTCCTTGTCCCAGGGCAGCATTCAGCTGTCCCTACCCCAGCCCTTGGAACGCAAGTGCAAATACGCAGCCAACACCCCACAGGCCACACTACTAAATTCATACATTTTGTGAATGCTTGTGCTCGAAATGTTGACTTTTAGGCTTGTGGGGATGGAAGCTTTCCGCAACCTGATGGTGGCGGCCATCCTTCGGTACTCGGCCCCCAGCCACCACTATTTCTACCGGTGTGCCGTCCCCACATTACATGAGCTCATGTCCCACAACATTAGCCGAGCCCTCAACAACGCAGTTACTGGGAAAGTCCACCTAACCACGGACACGTGGACAAGTGCTTGTGGGCAGGGATGGTGCATCTTGGTGATGGCACACTGGGTTAATATAGTGGAAGCCGGGACCTAGTTGGACCTTGGGATGGAACACGTCCTCCCCATACCGAGGACTGCGTGCTCTGGGTCAGTCAGGGTTGCCCCCACATTGTACAGCTCCTGCATCTCCTCCTCTTTCTTCTCTTCAGCCTCCATCTCCAAAATGACCACATCAGTCACAAGCTGGAAGCACTGCAGCACTGCCTTGGCCAAGCAGCAACAAGCTGTGCTGAAGCTAATATGCTTAGGTGACAAACCGCACAATGCTGAAGAGTTGTGGACAGCTCTGAAAGAGCAGGCAGATCTGTGGTTGACATCGCTGAACCTACAGCCAGGCATGGTCGGGTGTGACAATGGCCAGAACCTGGTGGAAGTGAGGCGAGCTCACACACGAACCATGCCTGGACCATGTGCTTAACCTCCTGGTTCAGCGATTTCTCGAAACCTACACAGATCTGCCGGATCTGCTTGTCAAAGTACGTCGCGTGTGTGCCCATTTTAGAAAGTCAGCTACAGCTTTCACTGCCCTTGCCTTGCTTCAGCAGCGTTTGCAGCTTCCACCTCACCGACTGGTATACCATGTCCCCACACGTTGGAACTCTACATTGCAGATGTTGGGAAGGATTTGTGAGCAGAAGAGGGCAGTTGTTGACTACCAGCATCAACAAGGCCATCAGTATTCAGGTCAGACTCCACACATAAGCGGGGTGGACATGGATGTCAGACATCTGTACCCTTCTCCAAAACTTTGAGGACTCCACCAAGATGGTGAGTGGTCATGATGCCATAATTAGCGTCACCATCCCGCTTCTCTGTCTTCTGAAATGCTCTTTGCTCACAATTAAAGAGGATGCATTGCAGGCTGACCACGATGAGATGGAGCAAGGAACCATACAGGGTGATTACACACAGCCAGCCTCATCTCATCCCAACGTGGATTGGGTGACAATGAGGAAGAGGAGCAGGAAGAACAGGAGCTACTTTCCTGTGCTATAGATGGTACTACTTGCACAACTTTCTTACCATCTGTTCAACGTGGATGGCCAGAGGACAGGGAGGAGGAGGATGAGGAGGAGAGCATGGTCAGTCATTCTCTTGGTGAGGACACGGAAGTCTTGCCTTTTTGTAGTCTGGCACACATGGCTGATTTTATTGTAACGGGTCTGGGAGGCGGAACCTCTGAGCAACTATACAAGGGGGCGGTCCTTGTAAGGAAGCGGGTGGCTCCCGGGGAAGACGGGCAGATAGTCATGGCAAGTGACAGGGACAGTCTCTGGGTAGAAGGGCAGGTAGTCACGGCAAGTGACAGGGACAGTCTCTGAGTAGAAGGACGGGTACTCACGGCAAGTGACAGGGACAGTCTCTGGGTAGAAGGACAGTAGGCAGGTGGCTGGTGAGCGCTCCCAGGTGAGCGGGCGAGAGTCTTTGGACAGGCAGGTGGTCACGGCAAGTGACGGCAGAGCCTCCAGGTAGGCTAGCAGGCAGGTGGCTGGTGAGCGCTCCCAGGTGAGCGGGCGAGAGTCTTTAGACAGGCAGGTGGTCACGGCAAGTGACGGCAGAGCCTCCAGGTAGGCTAGCAGGCAGGTAGCAGGTGAGCGCTCCCAGGTGAGCGGGCAAGAGTCTCTGGACGGGCAGGTGGTCACGGCAAGTGACGGCAGAGCCTCCAGGTAGGCTAGCAGACAGGTAGCAGGTGAGCGCTCCCAGGTGAGCAGGCAAGAGTCTCTGGACAGGCAGGTGGTCACGGCAAGTGACGGCAGAGCCTCCAGGTAGGCTAGCAGACAGGTAGCAGGTGAGCGCTCCCAGGTGAGCAGGCAAGAGTCTCTGGACGGGCAGGTGGTCACGGCAAGTGACGGCAGAGCCTCCAGGTAGGCTAGCAGGCAGGTAGCAGGTGAGCGCTCCCAGGTGAGCGGGCAAGAGTCTCTGGACGGGCAGGTGGTCACGGCAAGTGACAGCGGAGCCTCTAGCAGGGCCGGCTCCAGGTTTTCTGGGCCCCGGGCGAAAGAGTCTCAGTGGGCCCCTTTAACACATACCACGATTCATGATGCAGAGATACGGCGGAGAAATATATATATATATATATATATATATATATAGTACAATGCAAAGATTTCACTTCTTACATTACATGATATCTATTGTAAATTCCACAATAGCTCAGAAACCGGTGAATCGCTCCACACAGAATACTGGCCCCCATATAAGGCTCCATACGGAATACTGGCCCCCATATAACGCTTCATACGGAATACTGGCCCCCATATAAGGCCCCATACGGAATACTGGCCCCCATATAAGGCCCCATACGGAATACTGGCCCCCATATAAGGCTCCATACGGAATACTGGCCCCCATATAAGGCTTCATACGGAATACTGGCCCCCATATAAGGCTCCATACAGAATACTGGCCCCCATATAAGGCTCCATACGGAATTCTGGCCCCCATATAAGGCTCCATACGGAATACTGGCCCCCATATAAGGCCCCATACGGAATACTGGCCCCCATATAAGGCCCCATACGGAATACTGGCCCCCATATAAGGCTCCATACGGAATACTGGCCCCCATATAAGGCTCCATACAGAATACTGGCCCCCATATATAATGCTCCATACAGGATACTGGTCCCCTTATAAAGCTCCATACAGGATACTGGCCCCCATATAACGCTCCATACAGGATACTGGTCCCCTTATAAAACTCCATACAGGATACTGGCCCCCATATAACGCTCCATACAGGATACCGGTCCCCTTATAACGCTCCATACAGGATACTGGCCCCCATATAATGCTGCAGGCAGGCTGTTACCCCCCACATAATGCCCCATACAGGCTGTCCCCCCTTATAATGCTCCATGCAGGCTGTTACCCCCCCCATAATGCCCCATACAGGCCCCCCCCCTTTTAATGCTCCATGCAGGCTGTTACCCCCACATAATGCCCCATACAGGCTGCCCCCCCTTATAATGCTCCATGCAGGCTGTTCCCCCCCCCCACATAATGCACTATGCAGGCTGCCCCCCCCCCTTTATAATGCCCCATACAGGCTGATCCCCACCTTATAATGCCTAACGCAGGATGTCACCCCCCCTCTTTATAATGCCCCATGCAGGATGTCACCCCCCCCCTCTTTATAATGCCCCATGCAGGATGTCACCCCCCCTCTTTATAATGCCCCATGCAGGATGTCATCCCCCCTCTTTATAATGCCCCATGCAGGATGTCACCCCCTCCCTTTATAATGCCCCATGCAGGATGTCCCCCCCTCTCTTTATAATGCCCCATGCAGGATGTCCCCCCCTCCCTTTATAATGCCCCATGCAGGCTGTTCCCCACCTTATAATGCCCCATGCAGGATGTCCCCCCCTCCCTTTATAATGCCCCATACAGGATGTCCCCCCCTCCCTTTATAATGCCCCATGCAGGATGTCCCCCCCTCTCTTTATAATGCCCCATGCAGGATGTCCCCCCCTCCCTTAATAATGCCCCATGCAGGATGTCCCCCCCTCTCTTTATAATGCCCCATGCAGGATGCCACCCCCCCTCTCTTTATAATGCTCCATGGAGGATGCCACCCTCCCCCCTTCTCTTTATACTGCCCCATGCCTCCATGCATTAAAAAAAAAAAAATCAAATACTCACCTCCCTTCTGCTCACCTGCTACCTGCTGCCCGCTGCTCGGGTCCGGACTCAAGCGTTGTCGACGTCTTCACGCTCAGCGCTCCCTGTGATGGCTCAGGGGAGGGCGCGGTGTAAAGACGTCACCGCGCCCTCTGACCTGAGACGTCACAGGGAGCGCAGAGCAGGAAGACAGCTGATCTGCGGAGGCACGGGGAGAGGTAAGTATCGGGCTGCCGGGGCCCTGAGCAAGCGGCGGAGAAGGGCGGGCGCTGACACCGCTCTCCTCCGCCCATAGCCCAGCGGGGTGCGCGACCGCCAGTGGGCCCCTCTGCCTGCTCAGGGCCCCCGGCATTTGCCCGGGTGCGCCGGGTGCTGACGCCGGCCCTGGCCTCCAGGTAGGCTAGCAGGCAGGTAGCAGATGACCGCTCCCAGGTGAGCGGGCAGGCTGGTCCATAGACAGACTGACAGGTGTCGGAAGGTAGACCGTCGGACCGCAGGCTTGCAAGCAGGTAAACGGATATCAGGCAGGTATCAAGCAGGAATCTGGCAGGTGACTGGCAGGTAACTGGTAACGGGACCTGAGGGCTGAAGCAGAATGAAGGCTTTGCAACAACATTGCTCGGGCACCTCCATTTTGGAGGAGGTGCCTTATATATGGTGAGGTCCTCCGGCCATTGGCCGGGGACTCCTTAGGACGGCGCGCGCGGACCCTTTAAGAGAGGGGGAGCGCGCGCGCCCTAAGCACCGTGGCCGGGAAGCAGCGCGCGCTGCCAGCAGAGCGGGAGGAGGACGCCGGGCACGGAGTGGAGAGGTGAGGGGAACAGCGTCCCTGCCTAGCAGGAGGCAGGGACGCCGACGCTACATTTATGTTACGCTGCCTTTCCCATGACCTTCGCATTCTCCAAATTTTGGGTGACAGTCATTACTGATTGGTGACACTTCTAGACCCACGCTACAAGGAGAACTTTCTGTCTCTTATTTGTACTCCGGACAGGCCTAATAAAATGGAGCAGCACCAGAAGGCCCTTGTTGCGGAATTATTTTAAAAAATTTCCATCTGAAAACGCTGGTGGCAGAGGTCACAGTTCGTTGGACAACCAAGGAGTACAGGCGAGAGAGACATAAATCCAATTCAGCAGAGGCAGGGGAACACTGTCAAAGTTCTGGGACAGTTTTCTCAGACCCTCCCATCGCACAGGCTCTGAGATGTGGGGTACTCTCACAAGGAAGGAAAAGTTTTGGAAGATTCTGAGGGAGTACCTTGCTGACCATACCAACATCCTCCATGATTCCTCTGTGCCTTATAATTATTGGGTATCCAAGCTGGACACGTGGCATGAACTGGCTCTCTATGCCTTGGAGGTTCTGACCTGCCCTGCTGCTAGCGTTTTGTCAGATCGAGTTTTTAGTACCACTGGTGGAATTATAACCAATAAGTGCATCTGCCTGTCAACTGAAAATGCTGACAGGCTGACTCATAAAAATGAACAAGGGCTGGATTGGGCCAGACTTCTCAACACCACCGAATGATAGCAGCGTAACATAAATTCAAATACAGTGTTTTTTTTGGGGGGGAGGTCAAACTCTATTCCTATGCACCTCAGTCTTCACACCCAGATATGGGTATACACGTTCTGATTTTGTCTATTTGCTTGGCCTCCTCCTCTTCATCCTCATCCTCCACCACCATATCACCACTATATCTACCATATCACCATATCTAAGTCTCTTGCAAGGGGTATTGGAGTTCCTCCAAATTTTTGGCAGCCGTTGCATTCACTACATAGGCAAGCAGTATGGGAGACCCACGTCCTAATAATGGGAAATTTTTTTTCAGGAGGTCCCTCCGATCTCTACGTCTCTTGCAAGGGGCATTGGAATTCCTCCAAATTTTTGGCAGCCCTTGTACTCACTGCATACCCTATAACTGGAATGCAGAACCACTCCTTTCTAGGAACATGTCGTTACTGAGGCCCACCACTGTGTCTTTAAATTGTTATTGGGGTTTTTCTAAATTTTGGCAGCCCTCGTATTCACTGCATACCCTATAACTGGATAGCAGACCCGCTCCTGTCTAATGGGAACATGTCGTTACTGTGGCCTACCTCTGTGTCTTTAAATTGTTATTGGGATTTTTCCTAAATGTTGGCAACCCTTGTACTCACTGCATACCCTATAACTGGATAGCAGACCGCTCCTTTCTAATGGGAACAAGTTGTTACTGTGGCTCACCTCTATGTGTCTTTAAATTGTTTTGGGGGTTTTTCCTAAATTTTGGCAACCCTTGTGCTCACTGCATACCCTATAACTGGACAGCAGACCCGCTCCTTTCTAATGGGAACATGTCATTACTGTTGCCCACCTCTATGTGTCTTTAAATTGTTTTTGGGGTTTTTCACAAATTTTGGCAGCTCTTGGACCCACTGCATACCCTATAACTGTATAGCAGACTCGCCCCTTTCTAATGTGAACATCTTGTTACTGTGGCCCACCTCTATGTGTCTTTAAATTATTATTGGGGTTTTTCCTAAATTTTGACAACCCTTGTACTTACTGTATACCCTATAACTGGATAGCAGACCTGCTCCTTTCTAATGGGAACATGTTGGTACTGTGGCCCACCTCTATGTGTCTTTAAATTGTTATTGTTTTTTTTTGTAAATTTTGTCAGCCCTTGTTCGCACTGCATACCCTATAACTGGATAGCAGAACCGCTCCTTTCTAGGAACATGTCGTTACTGTGGCCCACCTGTATGTGTCTATAAATTGTTATTGGGGTCTTTCCTAAATTTTGGCAGCCCTTGTACTTACTGCATACCCTATAACTGGATAGCAGACACACTCCTTTCTAATGGGAACATGTCGTTACTTTGGCCCCCCTCTATATGTCTTTAAATTGTTATTGGGGTTTTTCTTAAATTTTGTCAGCCCTTGTGCTCACTGCATACCCTATAACTGGATAGCAGAATCACTCCTTTCTAGGAACATGTCATTACTGAGGCCCACCTCTATGTGTCTTTAAATTATTATTGGTCTCCCATTTGCTTTGTGTAGTTTTATGTCTCAGGATATCGTCCCAGTTTAGTGCACTAAGATCATCTCTCAACCGTTGGAAATTTGCCTTCCTGAAGTTTAGTGTCCTTGTAACCCCTCTACTACACATCTTATTAAAGGTTACATGAAAACTTATTATTTTGTGATCACTATTACCCAAGTGACCCCCAACTCGTATATTTGATATGCGGTCTGGCCTGTTGGTTAATATTAGGTCTAGCAGTGCCCCCCTTCTTGCCGGGTCCTGAACCATTTGTGAAAGGTAATTGTCTCTCAAAGTTGTCAAAAACCTATTACCTTTGCTGGAACTACAGGTTTCTGTCCCCCAATGTATTTCAGGGTAGTTGAAGTCTCCCATAATAATGACTTCTCCTTGAGTCGCTTCTTCATCTATTTGCTTTACGAGGATATTCTCCGCTGCTTCCATTATTTTTGGAGACTTATAACAAACTCCTATAAGTAATTTATTATTTTTCCCCCTCCCCTTATCTCCACCCACAGGGACTCTACATTTTCATTAGATTCACATATATCCTCCCGCAAGATTGGTTTTAAGGATGATTGTGCATATAAACACCCCCCCCTCGCTTGTTTGTACGGTCATTTCTGAACAGACTATAGCCCTGTAAATTAACTGCCCAGTCATGGCTCTCGTCCAGCCACGTCTCAGATATCCCCACCATGTCATAATTATTTTCCAACAAAATTAATTCTAATTCCTCCATTTTGTTGGTGAGGCTTCTGGCATTAGTGTATCTCTCTGTACCTCTATTCCTTCTCACTTTATTGACTGTTCTAACCCCACCCCCAATTTCTTTATTTGTGCCCAAGTCACAGTGGTGAGGGGAATAAGGGAGGGGGTGAATATCTATGTCAGGCAAATATGGAATAACATTTTCCTGACATTAATATTTCCCTGACACTACGGTATATTTTTCAGTCCCTACTTTAATCCTATCAATTAATCTAAATTATTTTTTTTACTCTTTACAACCTGACACTAAACCTGACTCAATTCAGCAAAAACTACTGTAGTAGTTGACGATTACTACAGTATATTTTTACTGTCCCTTATCTAATTCTTTCAACTAATCTAATTTTTTTTAACTCAATTCTTTTTTCACAAAAAAAAAAAAAAATACAATCAGAGGCCGATCACTGATGTGCGTCAGTGATCAGCACTTGACGGCTGTAGGACGCACGCATGGATGTGGTATAAAAAGGGGATAAAAAAAGACAGGAAAGAAAAAAGTCCTTGCCGAAAGCAAGCATGGGTGCTAATCAGTGGTGGCACCTGATCAGCGGCTCAACAGCTGTAGGACGCATACACAGAGTGGTGCAAAGGGGGGAAGAAATAGACAAGGACAAAAAAAAGTCATGGAAAACAGTGAGCATGAGTGGGGATCAGTGATTTCCGTCACTGATCAATGCTCGTCGACTGCAGGACGCACACACGGAGGTGGTGCAAAGGGGGGGATAAACAGGGACAAAAAAAGTAGTAGAAAACAGCGAGCACGGATGATGATCAGTGATTTGCATCAATGATCAGCGCTAGGTGACTGCAGGACACACAAAAAATAAAAAAAACTGCCAAAAGTTGAGTGATTACGTACTGATCAGCGCTCAGCGGTAGGAGGAGGAAGAAGGGGGAAATAGTGGGTGAAAGGGAGGAGAGGGGGATTGGGGTAGATTAGTAAAGATCAGGAATGGATCAGGAAGTCTTCTTCCTTCTTTCAGCAGCAATAACAGTGATGGCACAGGCTTTGTGGCACCATAAGGCCGAGCATGGCACACAGAACGACACAGTGACCATCCTGTACAACTCTGCAGCTTGAATGAGGAAGTACAGGGTGGTTACTGTGGGGTCAAATTGCGTCTGTGCATTCTGATTGGTGCGTTCGACATCATCATCGATCACACCAATCAGAGCTGGCCCTAGTGACGCCGGCATTGCTAGTCTCCAGCCTATGATCGGTGCTCTTACAACACTGATCGTAGGCTGGACATCAGTGTTTCAGGCAATGTGATTGCCTGAAACACTGAAAAAGCTGTGATTAGCTGTTCAGAATTGAACAGCCAATCACAGAGATTGTAGTTGCGGGGTGACGATGACGCCATGTGCCCTGCTGTGAGAAACAGCAGGCACCATCAAGCGATCACCGTGCACTTAGTCATGGTGATCGCATGAATGACAGTATATATATACTGCATCAGTTGGGAAGTCCTTCCCGACCATGACGTATATATACTGCAAATGTCGTGAAGGGGTTAAGGCTATGTTTTCTGCATCTTTGAGCAGACAAACACTGTGATGGATCTATCACATGTTGGAAAACAACAGCACCCAATGGACCATGCTGACTGTAATGAAGTTTGTTGAGTTTCCACCATGGTTTAAGGGTGACTGGATAAACTAATAACTTAGGAAGGAAAGTGTGAGTACAGCAAGCCAGATTACAGAAATGTGGTCACTTGTTTCCAAAAACAATGCCATAATTGTCCACAGGATGTGTCCGGTATTGTAGCCTGAGAACGATTCACTTCAATGAGACTGAGTTGCAATACCAGCCACAACCTATTTACAGGTGTGGTGCTGTTTTTGGAAGACTGCACCAATATTTCTCTGGTGATTTTACACTTTTTTTAAAATATTTATTCCATATTCATCAGCACTGATATTACAAGTCTTGTATAAGACACAGAACTTTGTATTAAAATTATTTTTTGTAGGGTATGAAAAAAATTGTATGGATGTTTTTTATCCACTAATAATTAAGTGTTAATGTAATTGAATATCAGACATTATTTCAATGAATGAAATGAAATTTTGCGTATTTGCTAAATTAATTTTCCATCATAATAGTCTTAAAAATTTAATGTACATTACACAAGAGACATTGTTATGGTAATGATATTTTAATGCATGCAACGTACTTGAAATGTTGTCATTGGTTCACAGTCATTTCCAATCAATGGAAACATTAACAATAGCGCTTCATTATCTTTACAGGTTGTTGGGCACAGAACACTTCTATGTTCCAAAACACAAAAGTTTAAATGACTATAAGGTTTCTGATATCGATTACAATCTATATAAAATATGTTGAAAACCAACAGTTATGTCTCATCTTACATTATCTATTCATTGCATGGAATTAATTCAGTGTTTTACATTTCTTTTTTTCTAGTTATATATTATGTGGACAATGTGGTTTATGCTTTGCGATTTTTTCATCCTCATTCCACTATAAATATGAAGTTTAGCAGAATTGCTGACATGTCAGACCTTAAGACTAGTGATGAGCGAACACTAAAATGCTCGGGTACTCATTGCTCTGGTCGAGCAAATTGGAATGCTCGAGTGCTCGGTCTAAGTAACAAGCCCAATGTAAGTCTAGGGGAAACTCGAGCATTTTTTCGGCGGCTCCCCCCGGCGGTCTGCAAAGGGCCTAAAAAATTGCCCAAATCGAAGGGAATAGTGCTCAGATGACATGGGAACAGCATGGGGATGACCCCCTGGAAGCATTAGTGACTCCCAGGTCACTGCTGTCAACAACATTGTCAGAGGTATTACGCCATTTTTACTGACTCACAATAAAACATGCAAAAACGAAACCAAAATGGATTTCCCTGGGAAATATGTTAAAGAACATCCTTTCCAGGGTAATGACTTGTATATAAGGCAAAATAAATAACCAAAAACAAAAATGCTCCTCCACACCTTGGGCTATGTTCACACATAGAGTTTTTGATGCATTCACTGGGAAATGTCGTTTTAACATTTTACAACCTTATCTGGCCATGTGGTGTGTGACACATCATCAGACACATGCATACAGTGCTGAAAAGACATGGGAACAGCATGGGAAGACCCCTGGAAGCATCTCTGACTCCCAGGTCCTAAAAGTGTGCCCATCATAAGTGATCCTTGGCACATGCGAAAATGCCTCCCGCCATGCACCATCCATGTCATTGTCCCAGCGCAGCGTTCAGGTGTCCCTACCCCATTCCTTGGAATGCAAGCGCAAGTATGCAGCCAGCCACCCACCCACAGGTTGCAATACAATACTGCCAAATTTTTGACAGATGCTTGCCTTGAAATGTGGCTTTTTAGGCTCGTGGAGGCAGAAGCTGTCCACAACCATATGGCGGCAGCCGGGTGTCCCCAGCCGCCACTATTTCTCCCGGTGTCGTCTCCGCCTTCCACAAGCATGGGTCCCACAATATTACCTGTACCCTCCCCAATGCATTTACTGGGAAGGACAGCCTAACCACAAACACGTGGTCAAGTGAATGTGGCCAGGGACGGTACGGAGCCAGTCCACAGCTTTTTTTGCTGAGAGTTGTATTTCACCACAGCCATATTCTTTAGCTTGGTGAAAGGACTTGGGAAACTGTATCTACTCCAGCTGTCATTTCTCCCAGGAAGTCCTCTAAAGCTGCTTGCACTTGAAATGTGGCCTTTTAGGTTCATGGAGGCGGAAGCTGTCCACAACGTCATGGCGGCAGCGGCCGGGTGTTTATACTTGGTCCCCAGCCGCCACTATTTCTCCCAATGTCGTCTCCGCCTTCCACAAGCACAGGTACCACAACATGACCTGTGCCCTCCCAGTGCACTTACTGGGAAGGACAGCCTAACCACAAACACGTGGTCAAGTGAATGTGGCCAGGGACAGTACGGAGAAAGTCCACAGCTTTTTTTCTAAGAGTTGTATTTCACCACAGCCATATTCTTTAGCTTGGTGAAAGGACTTGGGAAACGTATATACTCCAGCTGTCATTTCTCCCAGGAAGTCCTCTAAAGCTGCTTGCACTTGAAATGTGGAATTTTAGGCTCATGGAGGTGGATGCTGTCCACAACCTCATGGCGGCGGCGGCCGGGTGTCCATACTTGGTCCTCAGCCGCCACTATTTCTCCCGGTGTTGTCTCTGCCTTCCACAAGCACGGGTCTCACAACATTACCACTGCCCTCCCCAGTGCACTTACTGGGAAGGATCGCCTAACCACAAACAAGTGGACAAGTGAATGTGGCCAGGGACGGTACGGAGCCAGTCCACAGCTTCTCGGTGCGTTGTATTTCACCACAGCCATATTTTTTAGCTCGGTGAAAGGACTGACTTTTGGGAAACCATATCTACTCCGACTGTCATTTCTCCGTCACCAGGTTCCACCCATTGTCGCACGCGACCATGCCTGGCTGTATGTCCAGCGGTCAGAGGCACAGATCAGGCTGCTGTGTTACAGCTTTCAACAACTCTGCAGCGGTGGGCGGTTTGTCACCTAAGCATGTTATCTGCAGCACAGCCTGTTGCCGCTTGGCCAAGGCAGTGCTGCAGTGCTTTCAGCTTGTAACTGATGTGGTCTTTCGGAGATGGAGGCCGAACTGGAGGAGGAGGAGCAGGAGCTGAACAATGTGATTACATTGAGATTACATTGGCGGCTCTGGATTTTATACTAAAGAAAGATCCTACTGTGTTTTTTTGTATTTTTTTTTACGTTATTTTTTAAGACAAATGCATTCACCGGGAAATGTCATTTTAACATTTTACAACCTTATCTGGCCATGTGGTGTGTGACACATCATCAGACACATCCTGTTTCATTTATGATGGAGGGACTCTGAAAGTCACAAAGACTATTTTTATAGGGCCATCAGGCGGCCCTTACCATTCTTAAAGGGCTAGAAGTCGGCCCACGTGATTGTTAGAGAGACATCAGCTGGCTATGCTTTGTTGTTCCCATTATTAATGAGTGGGTCTCCTATACTTTTATTGTGCATGCAGTGACTGCAAGGGCTGCCAAAAATTTGGAGACACTCCAATGCCCCTTGCAAGAGACGTAGAGGTCAGAGAGCCTCCTAAAAACAATGCTCCCATTATTAGGAAGTGGGTCTCCCATAGTGTTTGCCTATGCAGTGATGCAAGGGCTGCCAAAAATTTGGAGGCACTCCAATGCCCCTTGCAAGAGACGTAGAGGTCAGAGAGCCTCCTAAAAACAATGTTCCCATTATTAGGAAGTGGGTCTCCCATAGTGTTTGCCTATGCAGTGAAGCAACGGCTGCCAAAAATTTGGAGGCACTCCAATGCCCCTTGTAAGAGACGTAGAGGTCAGCGAGCCTCCTAAAAACAATGTTCTCATTATTAGGATGTGGGTCTCCCATAGTGTTTGCCTATGCAGTGAAGCAACGGCTGCCAAAATTTGGAGGAACTCCAATGCCCCTTGCAAGAGATGTAGATATGTTGATATGGTACATATGGTGGTTAAATGATGGTGGAGGATGAGGATGCGGAGGAGAACAAGAGCAAATAGACAAAATCAGGAAGCGTATACCCATGTCTGGGTGTGAAGACAGAGGTGAATGGGAATAGAGTTAGACCTCCCCCAAAAAAACACTGTATTTGAGTTTATGTTACTGTCACGCTGTCTCTGTGTACTGGAGGTAGGGGGCCTAAGCTGACCCTAAGCTGGGGCCCTGACTAATCCCTCTACCTGGAGGTACTGTTAAAGGTACAGAGGTCCAGGCCGCCAGCGTAACCCCTACCTCCTGAGGATCCCTGCACCTAAGTAATCTAGTCCTGAGAAGGACCCCTGATCACAACAAAAGGGGACAGGTAATAATATGCCCACACTCAGTACTTAGACGAACGAGACAGTACAAGGGTAAAACCAAAACCACCTTGCATACAAAAACTACACAACTACAACAGAGGGAACACCAACGGGAAAGGAGATAAATGATAAAGCGAGGAAGGGAAAAAATGCTCCAAATATACTTAGCTCTTAAACTCCAAATACCACGATCCGCTCTGTTAGTCTGCATGAAATGCTTTCACCGACACTTCCCCAACAGACCGGCAGGCATTTGAAGGAGTCCCACTACAGCAGCATTGATTGCAGCTGGGCGAGGCTGGACCTCGTCTAGCACAGAGAGAGAGAGAGTTAACTCCCTCAGTGCCGAAAAACACAAAGCACCAAAAGCTCAGCTGCGAGAAGTCAGGCTGTGTAATCGTGACGATCTTCGTGGCGACACACCCGTGACAGTACCCCCCCTTCTACGAGGGGCCTCCGGACCCTCTGGGCCAGGTTTATCCGGGTGAGTCGTGTGGAAGGCCCGAACTAATCGGTCTGCGTTAATATCCGATGCAGGAACCCACATCCTCTCCTCAGGACCATACCCCTTCCAATGAACCAGGTACTGAAGGGACCGGCGATTAAAGTGTGAATCGATGACCCTCGATACCTGGAACTCCAAGTTACCATTGACCACCACTGGAGGGGGAGGTAAAGGTGACGGTACCACCGGCGCCACATACCTCTTAAGCAACGATCTGTGGAACACGTTGTGAATTTTAAACGTAGGGGGGAGGTCAAGACGGAATGCCACCGGATTAATTATAGAACTGATCCTGTACGGCCCGATGAACCTGGGACCCAGTTTCCAGGAGGGAACCTTAAGTTTTATATTCCTGGTAGACAACCATACCCGATCGTTCACACTTAGGTCCGGACCAGACACTCTCCTCCTATCAGCCATACGTTTGTATCGGTTCCCCATAGTATTCAGATTCTTCAGCACCCCTCTCCATACTGAAGCGAGTGATGAGGAAAATCGTTCCTCCTCAGGAACCCCCGAAGAGCCCCCCCTACTGAAAGTACAAAACTGGGGGTGAAAACCATATGCCCCAAAAAACGGGGACTTACCAGTGGACTCGCTCCGCCTATTATTAAGAGCAAACTCTGCCAGAGGTAAGAAAGAAGCCCAGTCCTCCTGGTTCTCTGACACAAAACACCGGAGATATGTCTCCAAGCTCTGGTTCATACGTTCCGTCTGACCATTGGTCTGAGGATGAAAAGCCGATGAGAACGATAAATGCATCCCCCGCCGTGTACAAAACGCCTTCCAGAGTTTGGACACAAACTGAGACCCCCGATCTGACACCACCTCGGAGGGTACCCCGTGAAGCCTCACAATCTCCCCAATGAACACCTGCGCAAGAGTTTTAGCATTAGGAAGAGCGATAAAATGTGCCATCTTGCTGAACCTGCCACTACAACGAGTATGACCGTTTTACCCGAAGACGGAGGGAGGTCCGTAATAAAGTCCATAGACAGATGAGTCCAAGGACGCTCCGGGATCTTCAAAGGTAAGAGGGCCCCAGACGGACGGGTATGTGAGGTCTTAGAGCGCGCACAAACCCCACAGGACGCGACAAAAGTTACCACCTCCTTATGTAAGTTAGGCCACCAAAACCGACGCGAGAGGAGATCCACAGTTGCTTTACTCCCCGGGTGTCCTGCAAAAACTGAGTTATGGTGTGCCTCGATCACCTTTTGTCGCAACTGATCTGGAACAAACAGTCTCCCCGGAGGTCCAACAGGGGCGTCCCCCTGAGCCTCCAATACCTCCTCCTCAAGCTCAGAGCATACTGCCGAAACCACCACCCCCTCCTGAAGGATAGGAATCGGGTCGTCCGTATTCCCGGCCCCAGGGAAACTACGAGATAAGGCATCCGACTTTACATTTTTTGACCCAGGACAATATGTAACGACAAAATTAAACCTGGTAAAAAACAATGACCACCTAGCTTGTCTGGGATTCAGACGTTTCGCGGACTCCAGATATAGCAGGTTCTTGTGATCGATGATGACGGTGACCGGATGGACTGCCCCCTCTAAAAAATGGCGCCACTCCTCAAAAGCTAACTTAATGGCCAAGAGTTCCCTATTGCCGACATCGTAATTCCTCTCAGCGGACGACAATTTTTTAGAGAAAAAGGCGCACGGATGCCACTTACCAGGGGACGAACCTTGTGACAATACTGCTCCCACCCCTACCTCGGAAGCGTCTACCTCTACAATGAATGGCTGTGACGCATCAGGTTGAATGAGTATGGGTGCCAAGGCAAAACATTTTTTCAAGGAGGAGAATGCTTGACAAGCCTTGTCAGACCACCTAGAAAAATCCGTCCCCTTTTTAGTCATGTCTGTGAGAGGCTTAACCATGGACGAGAAATTACGAATGAACTTCCGGTAATAATTAGCAAACCCCAGGAAACGTTGTAGTGCCTTAAGATTCTCTGGCCGATTCCACTCAAGAACTGCCCGCACTTTCCCAGGGTCCATACGAAAACCGGACGCTGAAACCAGGAAGCCTAAAAACTGGAGTTCCTGTACGGCGAACACACACTTTTCCCATTTGGCATACAGTTTATTATCCCGCAAGATCTGTAACACCTGCCTAACGTGCTCCTGATGAGACACCAGATCCGGCGAGTAAATTAAGATATCATCCAGATATATGACAACAAACTGTCCCACCAGGCGGCGAAAAATGTCATTAACAAAGTGTTGGAACACCGCCGGGGCATTAGTCAGACCGAATGGCATGACAAGGTTCTCATAATGCCCCTCCGGAGTGTTAAACGCCGTCTTCCACTCATCCCCCTCCTTCATCCTAATCAGATTGTACGCCCCCCTGAGATCCAACTTAGAGAACCATTTGGCGCCCTCGATCTGATTAAAGAGATCGGGAATAAGTGGGAGCGGATACGGATCTCGGACCGTAATCCGATTAAGTTCACGGAAATCCAGGCAAGGGCGTAGGCCTCCATCTTTCTTCTTAACAAAGAAGAACCCCGCGGCCACCGGTGAAGATGAAGGTCTAATATGCCCCTTAGCCAGACTTTCTGAAATATAATCCTTCATGGCCTGCCTCTCAGGACCAGAAAGGTTATACAACCTAGCTTTAGGTAACTTGGCCTCAGGGAGCAGTTTTACAGAACAGTCATACTCGAGATGAGGAGGTAGTTCCTGACACCCTTTCTCTGAGAATACATCCTCAAAGTCCGCCAGAAATGGAGGTAAGACCCTAGGAGTAACCGCACCGATGACCGTATTCATGCAGTTTTTATTACAGAATTTACTCCATTGGCTTATCTCTCTGGATTGCCATTTAATAACCGGGTTATGCTTAGTTAACCAAGGAAGGCCCAACACTATAGGAGTGGGAAGACCCTCCAACACGTAGCAAGACAACAGTTCTTTATGTATCGCCCCCACTTGAAGTTTTACGTTATGCACAGCTTGCAAAAAACTTCCCTGACCGAGAGGCCTGGCATCGATCGAGAATATGGGGATGGGTTTAGCCAACTCACTCAAACGCATACCTTGAACCCGGGCAAACCGAGCGTCCACCAGATTAGCCCCGGCCCCACTATCCAGATGAACAGATATCCTCTCAGTTCTCGTACCCACCACCACCTCCGCCGGTACGAGAAACTGAGACGAACCTAGGGACGAAATACCTACTCCCAGATTGCCGTCCACCACACAACCTGGGATCAACAGTTTTCCGACGACTCTTCACTCTGCAAGGGACGGGATGGACACCCCCCAATAAAATGTCCCTTTCTCCCGCAGAAGAAACACCTTCCTGTCTTATGGCGCACCACCGGTCCCCTCCCCCGAAATGATGTCCCTCCTAATTGCATAGGCTCCTCTAGACTGACCAGGGGAACCACCATATGAGGGGACCTTGTAGGAGGTGGAGTCATCACAGGGGGTGGAGTTATCCCGCACCTCTCCCGAAGCCGTCTGTCAATGCGAATAGCAAGGGCCATAGCGGCTTCCAGTGACGCGGGAGAGTCATACTGTGCCAACACATCCTGTAATTTGTCGGATAAACCTTGACAAAACTGGCTCCTAAGAGCCGGGTCATTCCACTGGGTGTCAGTGGCCCACCTACGGAACTCTGAACAGAATTCCTCCGCCGGACGATCTCCCTGCCGGATCCTACGTAACTTAGATTCAGCAAGGGAGATCCGATCCGGGTCATCATATACAAGACCCAGAGCAGCAAAAAACCTATCCACTGACTGAAGAGCCGGGGAGCCCGGGGGAAGAGAGAACGCCCAAGATTGTGGGTCCCCTTGTAGGAGCGAGATGACAATTCCCACCCCTTGTTCTTCACTCCCCGATGACCGAGGCCGCAGCCGAAAGTACAACTTGCATGCCTCCCGGAAAACAAAAAACTTGTCCCGCCCCCCAGTGAACCTGTCAGGGAGAGCTACTTTAGGTTCTGGTCCGGCTTGCTCCTGAGGATACAAAACCTTGGACCTAACGTCCGCCAGCTCCATGGACAAACTCTGCAACTGCCGAGCTAGACCGGCTACTGGATCCATGGTAGCTGGAGAAAATCTAAATGGTCGGTGAAAATGTCATGCTGTCTCTGTGTACTGGAGGTAGGGGGCCTAATCTGACCCTAAGCTGGGGCCCTGACTAATCCCTCTACCTGGAGGTACTGTTAAAGGTACAGAGGTCCAGGCTGCCAGCGTAACCCCTACCTCCTGAGGATCCCTGCACCTAAGTAATCTAGTCCTGAGAAGGACCCCTGATCACAACAAAAGGGGACAGGTAATAATATGCCCACACTCAGTACTTAGACGAACGAGACATAACAAGGGTAAAACCAAAACCACCTTGCATACAAAAACTACACAACTACAACAGAGGGAACCCCAACGGGAAAGGAGATAAATGATAAAGCGAGGAAGGGAAAAAACGCTCCAAATACACTTAGCTCTTAAACTCCAAATACCACGATCCGCTCTGTTAGTCTGCATGAAATGCTTTCACCGACACTTCCCCAACAGACCGGCAGGCATTTGAAGGAGTCCCACTACAGCAGCATTGATTGCAGCTGGGCGAGGCTGGACCTCGTCTAGCACAGAGAGAGAGAGAGTTAACTCCCTCAGTGCCGAAAACCACAAAGCACCAAAAACTCAGCTGCGAGAAGTCAGGCTGTGTAATCGTGACGATCTTCGTGGCGACACACCCGTGACAGTTACGCTGCTATCATTTGGTGGTGTTGAGAAGTCTGGCCCAATCCAGTCCTTGTTCATTTTTATAAGAGTCAGCCTGTCAGCATTTTCAGTTGACAGACGCATGCGCCTATCAGTTATAATTCCACCGGCGGCACTAAAAACCCGCTCTGACAAAACGCTAGCGACAGGCCAGGTGAGGACCTCCAGGCGTAGAGAGCCAGTTCATGCCACGTGTCCAGCTTGGATACCCAAAAATTATAAGGCACAGGGGAATCACGGAGGACGTTGTTACGGTCGGCAAGGTACTCCCTCACCATCTTCCGAAACTTTGCACTCCTTGTGAGAGTACCCCCCGCCTCAGGGCCTGTGCGATGGGAGGGTCTGAAAAAACTGTGCCAGAACTTTTACAGTGTTCCCCTGCCTCTGCTGGAGGCTCTCTCGCCTTTACTCCTTGGTTGGCCAACGAACTGTGACCTCTGCCGCTAGCGTTTTCAGGTGGGAATTTTTTCACTAATTCCGCAACAAGAGCCTTCTCGTACTGCCCCATTTTATTAGGCCTGTCCTGCAAAGGAATAAGAGACATAAAGTTCTCCCTGTAGCGTGGGTCTAGAAGCGTCACCATCCAGTAATGACTGTCACCCAAAATTTGGACAACGCAAGAGTCATGGGAAAGGCAGCGTAACATAAACTCAGCCATGTGTGCCAGACTGCAAAGAGGCAAGACTTCTGTGTCCTCACCAAGAAGACGACTGACCATGTTCTCCTCCTCATCATCTTCCTCTTCCTCCTCCTCCCTGTCCTCAGGCCATCCACGCTGAACAGAGGGTATGACAGTTGTGCAGGTAGTACCGTCTATAGTGCATGAAACTAGCTCCTGTTCTTCCTCCTCCTCATTGTCACCCAATCCATGTTGGGATGAGGCTGGACTGTGTGTAATCACCCTGTATGGTTCCTTGCTCCATTTTATCGTGCTCCGCCTGCAATGCATCCTCTTTAATTGAGAGCAGAGAGCGTTTCAGAAGACAGAGAAGCGGGATGGTGACGCTAATTATGGCATCATTGCCGCTCACCATCTTGGTTGAGTCCTCAAAGTTTTGGAGGATGGTACAGATGTCTGACATCCATGTCCACTCCTGAGGTTTTATATGTGTAGTCTGACCTGAATACCGGCGGCCTTGTTGATGCAGGTAGTCAACAACTGCCCTCTTCTGCTCACAAATCCTTCCTAACATCTGCAATGTAGAGTTCCAACACGTGGGGACATCACACACCAGTCGGTGAGCCGGAAGCTGCAAATGCTGCTGGAGCACGGCAAGAGCGGCGGAAGCTGTAGCTGACTTTCTAAAATGGGCACACAGGCGGCGTACTTTGACAAGCAGATCCGACAGATCTGGGTAGGTTTTGAGAAACCACTGAACCACGAGGTTAAGCACATGGGTCAGGCATGGTACGTGTGTGAGCTCGTCTCGCCTCAGAGCCGCCACCAGGTTCCGACCATTGTCAGACACAACCATGCCTTGCTGTAGGTTCAGCGGTGTGAGCCACATATCTGCCTGCTCTTTCAGAGCTGTCCACAACTCTTCAGCATTGTTGTGTGGTTTGTCACCTAAGCATATTAGCTTCAGCACAGTCTGTTGCCGCTTGGCCGAGGCAATGCTGCAGTGCTACCAGCTTGTGACTGATGTGGTCATTTTGGAGATGGATGCTGAAGAGGAGGAGGAGGTGCAGGAGCTGTAGAATGTGGGGGCAACCCTGATTGACCCTGGGCCCGCAATCCTCAGCGTCGGGAGGACGTGTTCCGTCCCAAGGTTCAACTGGGTCCTGGCTTCCACGATGTTAACCCAGTGTGCCGTCAGCGAGATGTACCGTCCCTGCCCACAAGTACTTGTCCACATGTTCGTGGTTAGGTGGACTTTCCCAGTAACTGCATTGTTGAGGGCATGGCCAATGTTGTGGGACACGTGCTTATGTAATGTGGGGATGGCAGACCGGGAAAATAGTGGCGCCTGGGGACCGAGTACCGAGGGACGGTCTCCGCTATCAAGGTTGCAGAAAGCTTACATCTTCACGAGCCTAAAAGGCAACATTTCAAGCGCAAGCATTCGCGAAATGTGTGAATTTAGTAGTGTGTCCTGTGAGGCGTTAGCTGCGTATTGCGCTTGCGTTCCAAGGACTGGAGTAGGGACAACTGAACGCTGCATTGGGTCAAGGACATGGATGTGCTTGCTGTTGGTGCTAGTTGAGAGTGTTCAATGACAGGTGCAGGGCGGGAGGCATCTTGGCATGTGCCATGGACAGGGGATTGGCATGCACGCACAACAGCGGAACAAGCAGTGGTGTCACCCACAGACACTGTTGCTGGACCCTGGGGTTCGGCCCACTTAGTCGGGTGCTTTGCTGCCATGTGCCTGATCATGCTAGTGGTGGTCAGGCTGCTAGTTTTGCTACCCCTGCTGATGCTGGCCTGGCAGGTGGTGCAAATGGCCCTTTTAGGGTTATCGGCAGAGTCTTTAAAAAACAACCAGACTCGGTAAGACCTAACAGATGTACTGGCAACTTCTGTCGTGTTGGTGTTACGGGGAACGGTTGGCTGCCTTCTGTCTGCGGCCACCACACTGCTTGTTCTTGCCTGTTGTGGTGCTACGCCCACCCCCCCCTGTGTGCTGCTCTCCTCGCTCTGCATGTCACCTTGCCAGGTTGGGTCAGTGACTTCATCGTCCATCACCTCATCTTCCACTTCCGCATCCTGGTCCTCCTCCTGACTTTCTGGCAATTGTGTCTCATCATCATCCACCTCTTGTGACAGTTTCCCACCGTCGCCTTTGTGTGACCATGGCTGCTCAAATATTTGGGCATCGCTACATGCGATCTTCTATTGCTCCGCTTCAAGTGGACCGGTTCAATAGTAGTGTTCTGCAGTCCCCTATTAATTGGGACAGGTAGGTCGAACGACAAGATGTGGGTGTTTGTTGTGGCACAACTTTAGCTTGCCCACGGCCTCGGCCTCGTCCTCTGCATGCACCATCATCACCATCATGTCCACTTCCCCGTTCCTAGCCACGTGCCTTGCCCATTTTAAATGGAGGACAATAATTTCCACGTTCACTACAAATGGCTGGATTTGAACCGCAGTGATATGTGATACGTGTGACAGAAAACCACAGTTTTAAATAGCTTGCCTGTAGGTTACTATTTTTCTCAGCGACCTGGTGTCAATAACTTTACTAACATACTGCAACAAAATTTACATGGAGGCCAGAAATGGCTGAATTTGGAGTGAACTTATATGTGATACTTGTGACGGAAAACCACAGTTTTAAATAGCTGGCCTTTAGGTTAGTATTTTTCACAGTGACCTGGTGTCAATAACTTCACTGACACACTGCAACAAAATTTAAATGGAGGCCAATATTTTCCATGTTCATTACAAATTTCTGGATTTTTATCGCTGTAATATGGAAAGAATCTGGCTGTAGTCTGCTGTATCAACATGCAAATGGAGCAGAAAAATGGTGTTCTCTGGATTGCTTTTTAACTAAATAATCATGATTAAGATCAAAAAAATAATTGTCCCTGGCCCCCGAATCCTGGGGCTATTTGTAGAAATATCTGTAACCGCAACAGCAGACAGAACTGGAATGGAGCCTCTTGTGCTTTATTATACACTGCAGTCTGCCACATACACTGCCTGCCTGCCTAGCTCTGATATATATATATATATATATATATATATATATATATATATATATATATTGTGACAGAGTCACTGGTATTATATGCGAGGGGAGGTATGTGTCACACAGGTTGCTGGCCTTTGTGAATTGAAACCAATAGATTTTCTGCCAGCATATTATATGCTGGGGGTTACCTCTTTAAAAGGGTGTGCTTTTATGGGAATGACGTAGAGAGGGAGGGAAGTCATTCCTCATACCTCCCCTCAGGGTGTGGCTGAACAGGGTATAAGTGTTCAGTCAATTTGTTTCCTGTGTGGAGTGTGGGGTCTGGAGATTGAGGTCTCCAGGCTGCGTGTGGCTGAAACCAGAGAACAACATCGGAGGACTGGTGTTGCGGACACTTCACAGGACTATCTGCAGCTGGCAAAGGCCTTGCTGGCTAAGAGGACTCTGTTATATTTTCATCTTTTGTTTCCCCGTTAACCCCAAAAGGGACTGTTTATTTTATTGGGACGCTGCTGGAGTTTATACTGCACAATAAACCCGCAGGAAGCTTACCCAAACCGTGTGTCCTGTGTCTGCCTCCGGAGAGCCGAGGGAGTCATCTTGCCACAGTTGGTGTGAGAGTGCGAGCAAGATCCCAGGAGCACGTGTGCCTATTTTAAGAAACGGTGGATGTCCTGGGTGCAGGCCGCCACCCAGTCAGAGAAGGCTGGCAGCATGGAGGAGCTCATTAAGCACCTGGTGCAGAGCCAACAACAGATGCACCAACTGCACTTGCAGAGCCAGCAGCAGCACCAGGAGACGACCAAACTGTTGCTTCAACAGATCCAGTTGAGGCAAAAGGCGCAGCAGTAGCACCAGCAGGAGGCACAACAGCAGATACAGCTTCTGGCGGACGACATCCAAGGAAGGGCGACCGCCCCACCTCCAGGGCCGACTGATGATTCCCACGTCAGGAAGGCGGTAAGACGGGCCATACCAAAAATGACCCTCGGGGATGATGTAGAAGCATTTTTGACTGTCTTTGAGCGGGTAGCTGATCGGGAGAGACTTCCACCAGAACAGGGGGCAGAGGTTCTGGTGCCATATTTGTCTGGTGAACCCCACAAGGCATATTACGACTTTGGCACTGCAGGATGCCAAGGAATATGCCAAACTAAAGACAGAGATCTTAGCACGCCTGGGAGTGAATATGGCGGTGAGAGCCCAATGAGTCCATCACTGGGCGTATGCCAGCGACAAACCCCCTCGCTTGCAGATGTTTGACTTACTTCATCTTGTTCAGAAGTGGCTGCAACCAGAGTCCTCCACTTCGGCCCAGATGGTTGAGCGGGTAGTGATTGACAGATTTGTGCATTGCATTCCCTTCCCATACGAGTACAGACCTGGGTTGCCCAGGGCGATCCCCAGAACGCAGATGACTTCATCAGGCTGGTGGAGAGGTACCAGGGGGTTGAGAAATCCCTCGGGAAAAAGGATATAGTTACTTCTCCGTATTGAGATACCCATAAGGGGTCATGTTCACCATGGAAGGGGTCTAGAGCCACCACTGGGGGGTGTCCCACTCCCTCTGAAAGTGCCACAAGGACTGGGATTAAGGATATAGTCTGTTGGCGGTGTCACAACCCTGGACACGTAGCTGCCAGGTGTCATATGTCTCCTGAGCCCATGGACTTCAGCCTAGGCAGACGGGTCTCTTATTATGCTTACTCAGCCTGCAGTGTGGACTGTCGACCCGGCGAGGGGCCGCAGGCGTGTGCCGTATCCATCAGTAGAGTGAAAGTGCTTGGACTGTTAGACTCTGGGAGACTGGTGACCTTAATCAGAGCTACCCTTCCCCACCAGTTGATCCCGTCCAAAACTGTGGGCATTTGGTGCATCCATGGCGATGCCAAGGACTATCCAGTGGCCACAGTGACAGTGGGAACAGACTGTGGTGCCCAATCCTACGAAGTCAGGGTGGTTAAGGATCTGATACATTCCGTCATACTGGACCGTGATTTTTCTTTATTTTGGGACTTGTGGGGGAAGGGAACTGGACTAAGTAGTGTGGGCAAAAGCCAGGTTCCTGGAGAAGAACCCCTGATGAAGTCTCAGATGGATGAGTTCCCACTGTGCATCCTTGCCGGCGACGAGGGCGAGACGGTGACCGAGGAGGCCGACCTCCCTGAGTTAGATATGTACGGAGAGAACTTTGGGACTGCTCAAATTCGATACCTGACCTTAAAGGGGGCGTTTGACCAGGTTACTGTATGTCATGGGTTTGCCCAAGATCCGTGGGCCGACACGAGGTTCTCCCACTTTGCAGTGCAGGGGGAGTTGCTATATTGTGTGGCCAAACTAAGGGGCGGTGAGATAGTGGAACAGCTGTTAGTGCCAGGGCCATACAGATGGAGGGTACTAGATATGGCCCATTCACATGTTCTGGGGAGACACCTAGGGGTCGAGAAAACTCAGGAGAGGATACTGAGAAGGTTTTATTGGCCAGGGTGTTACAGAGAAATTCAGAACTATTGTAGGTCCTGCCCCATATGCCAAATAAGCGCTCCCTCTTCCCACTTTCGTAGCCCCTTAGTTTCACTACCTGTGATAGAGGTTCCCTTTGAGAAGATTGCCATGGACCTTGTGGGTCCCTTAGTTAAATCAACTCGGGGCCACCAATATATCCTGGTGGTCATGGACTATGAAACCCGGTACCCCGAAGCGGTACCCCTAAGGAACTCATCCAGTAAAAGTATAGCCCGAGAGCTGGTCCATATTTTTGCTCGAACAGGTCTGCCAAAAGAGATTCTGACAGACCAAGGAACCCCATTCATGAGCAAGGTGATGAAGGAGCTTTGCAGAGTCTTTCAGATAGCTCAGATTCGGACCACGGTTTATCATCCGCAGACGGATGGCCTAGTGGAACACTTCAAAAAGACCTTAAAGGTGATGCTCAGGAAGGTCGTTGAAAAGGATGGTCGAGACTGGGACTACCTGCTCCCATTTCTACTTTTCTCCGTCAGAGAAGTTCCTCAAGCCTCCACTGGCTTCTCTCTGTTTGAGCTCCTATATGGGCGGCATCCAAGAGGTCTTCTAGACATCGCCAAGGAAGCCTGGGAGGCCGAGGTCACGCCACACCGGAGTATCATCAAACATGTCACCCAGTTACAGGAGAGAATGTCAAAGGTGATGCCCATCGTGAAGGACATCTCCTCCAGGCACAGGAATCCCAGGCGAGAGTATATAACCAGTCAGCGAGACTTAGACAGGTCCAGCCCGGGGACCATGGTTTGGTGCTAATCCCTACCGTCAAGAGCAAGTTCCTGGCCAAATGGAAAGATCCATACGAGATGGTGGAGAAAGTCAGCGACGTTAATTATAAAGTCCACCAGCCTGGCCGAAGAAAGCCGCACCAAATATCTCATGTGAAGTTGCTCAAGCCGTGGCAGGACCGGGAACCTGTGGAAACTCTTTGCCTGGGAGCCGCACCCGAAGGCAAGGTGGAGGAGGTCACCATTGCAGAGACTCTATCACCGGTCCAGAAGCAACAGTGTCGAGAACTACTACAGCAGAATCGGGAACTGTTCTCAGAGTTGCCGGGGCATACTCAGGTGGTAGAACATGACGTGCTAACAGAGCCACACGTAAGAGTGAATCTGAAGCCGTACCAGATTCCGGAAGCATGCCTGGAGGTGATCTCGGCCGAGGTGAAGAGGATGTTAGACCTCGGGGTGATAGAGGAGTCAAAAAGTGGGTGGTCAAGCCCAAATGTCCTCGTGCCAAAACCCAATGGAGAATGGAGGCTTTGTAATGACTACCGCCGGCTGAATTAGGTTTCCAAGTGTGATGCGTACCCGATGCCCCGCATCGACGAATTCATCGAGAGGCTTGGACCAGCGAGGTACATCACCACTCTTGACCTGACGAAGGGCTACTGGCAGATCCCCATGTCCCAGACGGTCAAGGAGAAAACGGCTTTCTCGACACCTAATGGGTGTTTTCAATACATGCGGATGCCGTTCGGACTACAGGGGGCCCCAGCCACCTTCCAGAGGTCTATGGATCGGATCATAGTCCCACATAAGAAGTATGCCACAGCCTACCTTGACGACATTGTGGTCTTTAGCCCAGACTGGGCTAGTCATCTGCCTAAACTACAGGCCGTTCTGGATGCTCTGAGAAAGGTGGGATTTACTATAAATCCGAAAAAATGTGCCATTGGAAAAGAAGAGGCCAAATACTTGGGCTATGTCGTCGGGAGACGCAAGTCAAGAAAGTGGAGGCAATGGCCGCAACCGCTCTCCAAGAAGCAAGTAAGAGCGTTCCTGGGAATGGTGGGATATTACCGGCGGTTTATCCCGAATTTCACCATGGTGGCTGCACCACTGACGGATCTTCTAAAAGGCAACAAATCAACCATGGTGAAATGGACGGAAGAAACAGAGACCACCTTTCAACAGTTGAAGCTAGCACTGTGCAAGCAGCCGGTCCTGGTCGCGCCAGACTTTAAGAAAGAATTTGTGGTCCAGACGGACGCTTCAGAGGTTGGTCTAGGCGCTGTACTTTCTCAAGAGGGATGGGGAAGAGCATCCCATTCTCTATCTGAGCCGGAAGCTTTCGTCCTGCGAGAAGAACTACGCAATAGTAGAGAAAGAGTGTTTAGCCATAAAGTGGGCCATGGATACACTAAAATATTACCTACTAGGCCGGAAGTTTAAATTAGTATCAGACCATGCCCCGTTGAGATGGTTGAGGGAAAAGAGGGGAAAAAACGCCAGGGTAACTAGATGGTTCCTAGGGCTCCAAGATTTTAGCTTTCATGTGGAGCATAGGCCCGGGAAGTTACATAGGAACGTGGATGCCCTCTCTAGGATTCCCTGCCTGGTGTTGGAAGGTGCCCAAACCCCCGGCTTTGGGCAAAGGGGGGGAATATGTGACAGAGTCACTGGTATTATATGAGAGGGGAGGTATGTGTCACACAGGTTGTTGGCCTGTGTGAATTGAAACCAATAGATTTTCTGCCAGCATATTATATGCTGGGGGTTACCTCTTTAGAAGGGTGTGGTTTTATGGGAATGACATAGAGAGGGAGGGAAGTCATTCCTCAGACCTCCGCTCAGGGTGTGGCTAAACAGGGTATAAGTGTTCAGTCAGTTTGTTTCCTGTGTGGAGTGTGGGGTCTGGACATTGAGGTCTCCAGGCTGTGTGTGGCTGACACCAGAGAGCACCACCGGAAGACTCATGTTGCAGACACTTCACAGGACTATCTGCAGCTGGCAAAGGCCTTGCTGGCTAAGAGGACTCTGTTATATTTTCATCTTTTGTTTCCTCGTTAACCCTAAGAGGGACTGCTTATTTTATTGGGACGCTGCTGGAGTTTATGCTGCACAATAAACCTGCAGGAAGCTTACCCAAACCGTGTGTCCTGTGTCTGCCTCCGGAGAGCCGAGGGAGTTATCTTGCCACAATATATATATATGTTGTGAAATACCTAGACTAACAGGACATTCAATGGACCTTCTTGCTATATGCACTGCAGTATGCCACATACACTGCCTGCCTGCCTAATTCCTGCTATCACCACTGATTATATGCAGCTGGATTAGTCCTCAGAAGGACTGTTAGTACAGATGGATATTATAGATATAAGTTGTGGAATACCTATACTAACTCTAAACAAGTAAATCTCTCCCTGATGCAGTAGCACCTCTACCTACTCTGCCTGATTCTGGGGTAGACTGTGATGAGCATGGCCACGCCCAGTCTTATATACACCTGATGATGCTGTGAGGCCAGCGAATCACTGTAATGCCACAACCAACATGGCTACGGCATTACAGTGTGTGGCAGGCAATCCCTGCATGTTCATTGGCTCTCTAAAGAGCGCCAAACATGCAGGGATGGGACCCAAGCTCCCGCCCGAGCAACCAGGAAATACTCGCAGAGCGCCGAGTATCTCGAGCAGTGAGATGCTTGGGCGAGTACCGAGCTGTGGCGAGCACATTCGCTCATCACTAGTTAAGACCAGTATTAAAGAAGCACTCCTCCCATCAAAGTTTTTACCCTCTTAATATATTGCAGTCTTCATATTATATAGCACTGTGTACTTACAATTGCTCCTTTTCCCTTCTGCTCCATTAGGTCTAGGACATCACGTGATAAAAAACTGACTAGCTGAATCATTCTACGCTCTATGTACAAACAGGAGGTCAATTTTGCCTGTATGACTCATCAGTCACTGCAAAAGTCCCTGGCAGAGGGCGGGGGAGCAGCTGGGTCAGGAGATGAAGAGGGGGATGATAAATGCAGGGAAAAGAGACTTTCTGTTTCTACATAGAGCAGAGAAAAGAGAAGGATTAGCTGGGTAGAAAGGCAAAATGAGCAATTGTAAGTACACAGTGCTAAATAATATAATGATTGTAATATATTAAGAAGATAAAAACTTTGATGGGAGTGCTTCTTTAAAGAGTAACTGAACTTTTTCTGAAATTTTGTAATATTTTTTTATCCTTTCAACTAATCCAGAAAAGTCAGGTCAACCAAATCTCATGAAGTATGTAGAATAAGAAACTTTCTTTTAAGTCTCAGAAGACACTGGTTTGGAGGCTCATATATATCTTTGTCAAGCATGAGAGTGTAATAACTGTAATAGGTGCATGGGTTGCAATTTTACCCGGGCCCTGGAGTCTATGTGGGGCCCAAAAAGTCCCTTAAAACATAGGAAAAGAACATTACTACTAAAGACCTGTGACAATTGTGGGCCCCATTAGAGGGTTTCCATTGGGGCCCACGAGCTTCAAGTTATGCCACTGATGAGAGATAGTCAAACTCTGCATAAACCAATAATAATAAACTTTGTAATGCACTTTATTTTATGAGAAAAATCTGCTTTTTTGTATACTCATGAGCCACTTCTTTTCCCATTACTCTATTAAATGTACCGTTCATAGAAACATAGAAAGGTAGAGTTGGAGGGGACCTCCAGGGTCATCTGGTCCAACTCTCTGCTCAATGCAGAATTCACTAAATCATCTCAGACAAATGTCTGTCCAGCCTTTGTTTGAAGACTTCCATTGAAGGAGAACTCACCACCTCTCATGGCAGCCTGTTCCACTGATTGATCACCCTCACTGTCAAAATGTTTTTTCTAATATCTAATTCTCCCATTCAGTTTCATCCCACTGCATTTGTGCAAATGAGAATAAGGATGGTCTCTCTACAATGTGACAGCCCTTGAGATATTTGTAGACAGCTATTAAGTCTCCTCTCGGTCTTCTCTTTTGCAAGCTAAACTTTCCCAAATCCTCTAACCGTTCCTCATAGGACATTGTTTGCAGACCGGTCACCATCCTGGTAGCTCTTCTCTGCACTTGTTCCATTTTATTCATGTCTTTTTTAAAATGTGGTGCCCAGAACTGGACACAGTATTCCAGATGAGGCCTTACCAAAGAGGAGTAGATGGGGATAATTACTTCACGTGATCTATACTCTATGCTTCTGTTAATGCATCCCAGAATTGGGTTTGCCTTTTTTTGCTGCTGCATCACATTGTTGACTCATGTTCAGTCTATGATCTATTAGAATAAAAAAGTCTTTTTCACACGTGCTGTTGCTTAGCCCTATTCCTCGCATTCTGTATATGCTTTTTACATTTTTCTTGCCCAGATGTAGGACTTTGCATTTCTCCCTCTTAAATACCATTCTGTTAGTTGTTGCCCACAGTTCCAGTTTGTTTAGATCTTTTTGAATCCTCTCTCTCTCTTCTCTAGTATAAGCTATCCCTCCTAGCTTTGTGTCATCAACAAATTTAATCAGTTTACCCTTAATTCCTTCATCTAAATCATTGACAAAGATGTTGAACAACACAGGGCACTTGACAGAGCCTTGTGGTACCTCACTTGAGACGTTCTTCCAACTGGATAAGCAACCATTTATGACTTTTGGGTCCGATCACTAATAGAGTAATGAATCCACCTAACAGTTGTCTTGTCCATTCTATAGTTGGTCATTTTTTCTATAAGAATGGTATGAGATACTTTGTCAAATGCTTTGCTGAAATCAAGATATACTATGTCTACTGCGTTTCCCTGATCCGCCCAGTCAGTGATTCTGTCATAGCAGAAAATTAAGTTAGTCTGACATGACTTATAAGTTACAAACCCATGCTGGCTCTGATTAATCACTTCTTTCTCATAAAAGTACTTGCATACATGTTGTTTAATAATTTGTTCAAAGTTCTTTCCGGGTATAGGAGTAAGGCTCACAGGCCTATAGTTCCCTGGGTCCACCTTCTTCCACTTTTTGAAGATAGGGACAACATTCACTCTTCTCCAGTCTTCTGGGACGTCTTCTGTATCCAAGAATTTTCAAACATTATGGAGAGTGAATCAATAATTTCCTCTGCTATCTCCTTCAGTACCCTAGGATGTAATTCATCTGGACCTGGAGACTTGCATTAATTTATGTTAACCAAGTATTCCCTCACTATCTCTGTTTATAGATAGTGTGGATTCTTCTATTCCTTCAATAGTACAGCGAAGATCAGTTGATGTTACATTTACTTTGTGAGAGAAAACAGATGTAAAATAGGAATTTAAAAATTCGGTCTTCTCAGCATCATTTTTTACCACTTTACCATTTTCATCCTGTAAAAATCCTATAGCATCTTTGACTTTTCTTTTACTTTTGATATACCCCCAAAATCCTTTCTTATTACTTTTGACATCTCTTGCAAGCCTTAATTCATTATCAGCTTTTGCTAATCTGATATGTGCCCTGCCGGTCCTGCAGACAGCATTATATTTTTCTTTAGATATGCCTCCCTATTTCCATTTGATCATTTCTTTCTTCCTTTTTAGCATGTGTTTAAGTTCTGTGTTCATCAATCCTGGTTTCCTTAAATGCTTCCTATTCTTCCCTCTTTTAGGTATTGTTAAAAATTGTGCTTTGAGAATCTCATTTTTCCAAATTTCCCATCCTTCTTGGACATTTCTGTCGTTTAGGACATCCAGTCATTGGATCCTCTTTCTGAGTCCCTTAAAATCTGCCGTTCAGAAATCCAACCTTGAAGTCTGACTCTTCACAGGTCTTCCTTCTCTACTTAAAAATATTGGTAAAATCTGTTTTGGTCAAAACAAGATGGACTACCAACTTACTGAATGATAAATTACCTCTTCCTAATGAAGTGAAGAAGGGAGGGAAAGAGAGAGCAGCGGGAGAGGTAGAGACATAAATAGACCAATGTGGCTCCTTTCTAGTAGGTGTTTTATCTCAACCAGAGTTTGATTCACAGCTTCTCTGCTCAGTACTTTTGTATATTGTCCTCCATGCATCTGTTGCTGCTTCTTCTGAACATAAGCTACATAGAGACAGGAGAGAAGGAATCCCTTGCATCTGTGTCTATGTGTGTGTGGGAGACATCATAGCAACTAGTCTTCACCCACTAGCTCAGAGACAACTAAAAATTAGAGACAGGAAAAATGTAGAATACAAGTCAAATAATAGAACATTTTTATTCCTCATATACACACTAATTTGTGAAAAGTGACCTGAAATCACAAGAATACATAACTGGGGCATAAAATCTGCTTTTTGTGCTAAAAGATGTACTGTTTTAGTCAAAAAATCAACACAATTATTTTTCTTAGTTGGTTAATGAAGAAATATTATTTTGTTTTGTCCTTTCAAATAGACTATATACATACTCAGATTTGCAGGTTTGGGAGCACTTGGGCAGCAGTGACCATAATAAGTTTCAAAAATAATAATCATTAAAAACATTACAAAGGGAAAAAATATAAACCTTGAGCTTTAAAAAAGCGAAATTCAGTTGAGTTAGTCTAGAGCTTATTCTTGTAGATTGGGATCATGTCCTTGTAAATGGGGATCATGAAGTTACATGGAGAGTGTATATAGATAATGTATATTACAAGAATCTTTGCAATAAGTTTATACCCTCTGATAATAAAATGGCCAGGAACAAAAATACATCATTGTGGTTGAATAGCGAATACTGAGTATAATAGGACAAAAAAAAGCATTTAAAGCCTTGAAGGCTGAAGGTTCAGAAAAAGCATTTGAGGTTTTCAAGGAAATGTAAAAGTTATCAACAGAAAAAGAAATCATTGAAAATAAAACAAATTGGAATTTCTTTCAAAAATATCTAAATTCCAAAAAGAAAAAAAAAATGTGATAGGCCCTCTGACATATGACCATGGGGATAAAATTGTGAAGGACAAAAAAAAAGCTGGTCCTCCTTTAGGCACTTTTTTTTTTTTTTACAATTACGACAAACCAGTACATTTCAACTAGTCTTGAAAAACTTCTTAATAATGGAAGACAAGGAAGATTTTCTTTAACTCAGATGTGGCAAGTAGGTACATTTTTAGTATATTGATTTATTATTATAAAAAAAAACGGGGAGAAATTACCCGATTTTCACCTTTTTACAGTTTTCCATTTGACTTTACTATACTGGGGTTATAAAAGACAAACTTTCCAGGAAAGTTGCATGGTTCTATAGAAATGTAAAACTGATGAGAACCTGTCATGTAGAAAAACACTTTTAACCTGCAGATATGGGCTAAAATTGCACATTAATAGTGTTCTGAAGCTGCACGGCGCCCACACAGAGAGCCTGGCTGATGGGAAGAAATTAACTTTATTCCTCCCAGCAGTTCAGGTTTCAGTCATAGGGGTGCTGCCAGAGTGGCTTCAATCACCGCTCAGTGCATAGTGAGTGGCGGCTGTAAAAATGCCACACTGACTGACAGCCAGCTCTACTGCAGACCCGGCTGTCAGTCGGTGCCGGGGTCTGGTTACAGCCGCCGCTCACTATGCACTGAGCTGTGACCTGAACCCGTCTGAAACCTGTGGCTACCAGGAAGAATATAGTTCATTTCTTCCCAGCAGCCAGGCTCTCTGTGTGGGTGTCGGGTAGAGATGAGCGTTGTTCTACTCGAACTGTTCGCCAATCTCAAATTCGAGCTGTTTTGGGCGGTGTTCGAGCCGTTCGGCGAACACGAACAATTTGAGAAAAATTCGGCTGTTCGAGGTTATGTTCGATAACTGTTCGTGCACCAAAATCATAACTGGATTTTTTCTCAGTAATGATGAAAATTAATGTTAATACGCAGTTTGAGTGTACAGCGGGGCGGGGGGAGGGGCAGGGGATGGATCTCTGCAGGAACAATGAAGATCTCCATTTTTTTTTTCTCTTTCCCGCATTTACAGTGGGGAGGTGCAATCTGTCAGCCTATCAGCAGCGCACACACGGAGCGAAGTGCTTTTTTTCACACAAGCAAGGGCATGTGTCATTGGCAGTGTATGTCACATGTCCTTGCCCTATAAGACCAAGCCATTTTCCCCGTCGCCACCATTTTCTCACTGCTGCAGCTGCGTGTTAGACGGCACCGCTGTTGCTGTGTGCGCTATACCTTGTTAATTTCAAGCCAATTTTCGCACAAATCTACAGATAGCTTGGGAGTAGGGAATAGTTGTGATTGCAGTCCTTTTAAGGACTAGGTTACAGCATTTCCTACGACTTTTATCAGGCAGGTCTGTGCTCTTAAATAGATAGATTGTGGGAGTAAAGACTAATTGTAATTGGAGTCCTTTTCAGGACTAGGTTACATCAGTTCCTATCAGTTTTTGCCAGGCAGGTCTGTGCCAGTGCTGTGCAAGTTTTTTTCACAGCATTTGGCTGAATCTAGCAAAGCTAATCCTTTTTGGCCTATTGCAGAGTGTGTTAGTCAGTGGAGTAGCCTATCTGTGTTGCAAGATATACCACCTGTGTATAGAATACCAATTTTTTTACTGCACCTAGTGAAGTAAAATCTTTTGGGCATAGCATCATTCTATTAGTCCATCTATACTGACCTCCATCAGGTTGCAAATTGAATATAATTTTTTTCTGCATCTAGCTCTGAAAAAATATTGGGCTTCTAGCAGTGTGTGGGACTTGGTCTATTAGTCCATCTATACAGACCTCCATCAGGTTGCAAACTGAATATATTTTTTTCTGTATCTAGCTCTGAAAAAATATTGGGCTTCTAGCTGTGTGTGGGACTTGTTGTATTAGTCCATCTATACTGACCTCCATCAGGTTGCAAACTGAATATATTTTTTTCTGCATCTACCTCTGAAAAAATATGTGGCCTTCTAGCAGTGTGTGGGTCTTTCTCTATTAGTCCATCTATACTGACCTCCATCAGGTTGCAAATTGAATATAATTTTTTTCTGCATCTAACCCAGCCAATAGTTTTGGCCTAATACCACAGTTTGGCCACTCAGCTCTGCTCGGTTCCCATCCATTGTTTTTTTGTGCAAACAACTCCAGAGTTGTTAATTAGTTAACCACCAAAGTGAGTGGAAAAAGGCCTGCTGCTGGTGGAAAGGGGAATAGGCGTGTTGGGAAGGGGAAAAAAGGTTGTGTCCGTGGGGTAGGTGTTAAAGCAACAGTAACATCTGCAGAAGAAAGACCATCTTCCAGCCAAACTAAAATGTCTACTTCTTTTAGCGGACAATGTGATAAGATCCCTTTCTTACGGCCACGCCAATCGCTACAAATTCCAGATGAGGCACAAAAACAGCAGGTGCTTCAACGGATATCAAGTGCTCCTTTAAGTGGGCTCTCCTCCACATCAACTTCAACATCACAAATACTCCAGTCCTCAAAGGTGTCACCCCAATCGCACTTGCTTCCTCACAGCTCCCAAATCTCCAGCTGCCCGTCTGAGTATGAGGTAGAACAGATGGTTGAGTCTGCAGAGCTGTTTACTCATACTATAGCCTGGGAATCAGAGGTCGACTCCAGCGCTTCTGTGAATCCAGACGAGGAAATGATCTGCACTGATGCCCAGAATCTTTATGAGTCGGATCCAGGACCAGACGCAGAAGGTTCTGACCATAATGTAGACCCTCATTACCAAACTGTAACTCCTGTTGGTGGAGACAATGAGGAAGATGATGATAAGACTCAAATACCTGATTGGAGCGACAACTTTAGTTTTTTGTCAGGGCAGGAACAGGTTGGCTCTGAGGACGACGGGTGTGATAACGCACAGGGTGATGATGATGAGGTTGGAGATCCCACTTACTGTCAACCCACAGTCAGCCAAGAGATGAGGTCAGCAGAGGAGGTGGAGGAAGATGCTAGTGACGACGAGGTCAGGTTGCGCCTTCCTGGACAGAGACGTAGTACTGGAAGCACGTCAACAACTGCATCCTCAAACACAACTCTGCCTCTCACCACAAGTCGTGGTGGCTCTTCAGGTCGCATGGGTGCTAAGCCTTGCATAGCCTGGGCATTTTTTCAGATCGATAAAGATGACCCAACTCGTGTTATCTGTAACATTTGTCAGCAAAAGCTAAGTAGAGGCCAAAAAATACATAGTTTGAGTACTTCATGCATGAACCGGCACATGGACATGAAGCATAAGTTGCAGTGGGAAGCTCAGTGTGCTACAATGCGGCCTAGCCGGCCGGGCCAACCACCGTCTGCCATATCTTGTGCATCCGCGGCCTCTTCATCCTCTGTGACTGGGGGGACAGCAGTCACACCTGTTTTGGGGCGCAGACCTGCCACCTCTTTACCCGCAACAGCCAGCGTGATTGGCAGGTCATCATTTTCTTTGGAGGTGGTAACACCAGCTGGTGTTGAGCGCTGTCCGACATCGATAGCACCACCTTTGGATCAAGGCAACCTAACATGTCCGCCTGCATCTTCCTCACAGACCGGCAGTTTGCCGGGGACACCCTTATCAACCCCGTCTAAGCACAATAGCCAGCCCTCGGTCCCTCAGATGTGGACAAGTAAAAGACCATTTCCTCCTAGCCATGAGAAAGCTAAGAGGTTGAATTTCACCATCTGCAAGTTCTTGGCTACAGAAATGCTGCCTTTCCGCCTGGTGGACACAGAGGATTTTCGAGACCTTATGTCCGTCGCAGTGCCCCAGTACCAGATGCCCAGTCGGCACTACTTCTCAAAGAAAGGTGTGCCTGCGCTCCACCAGCATGTCGCACACAACATCACCGCTTCTTTGAGAAACTCTGTGTGTGACAGGGTGCATTTCACCACAGACACTTGGACGAGTAGGCATGGACAGGGGCGTTACATGTCGCTGACTGGGCACTGGGTAACTATGGTGACAGCAGGACAAGGGGCTGCTGTCCAAGTCTTGCCGTCCCCACGAGTTGTGCGTCAATCCTCTTTATGTCAAAGTTCCTCCACTGCTTCTGCCTCCTCAACCTCCTCTCGGTCTTCCACCTGCACCCAAAGCCTGTCTGGTCATGCCACAAGCTTTCTAACTGCGCAGAAGGGATCCTGCACACCTCCTTACTATGCTGGCAGTAGGGCTCAACGTCATCAGGCGGTTTTTACATTGAAATGTCTGGGAAATGTGAGTCACAGAGCTGAGGAGTTGTGGTCAGCTCTGGAGAACCAATTTCATGAATGGTTGTCTCCACTGGACCTGAAACCAGGGAAGGCTGTGTGCGACAATGCTGCAAACCTGGGTGCGGCCCTTCGCCGGGGCAATGTCACACACGTGCCTTGTATGGCTCACGTGTTGAACCTGGTTGTCCAGCAATTTTTAGCCCACTATCCCAGACTAGATTGCCTTCTGCAGTGGGCACGGTCGCTGTGTGCTCACTTTCGCCGTTCGCATCCCGCAGCTCAGCGACTTACATCTCTACAGAAGTCGTTGGGCCTGCCACTTCACCGGCTAAAATGCGATGTGCCTACCCGGTGGAATTCAACTCTGCACATGTTGCAGCGACTGTGGCAGCACCGACAAGCCCTGGTGCAATACGTTCTGACGTATAGCCTGGGCCAACGAGATCCAGAGGTGGGGCAAATCACGCTGGAGGAGTGGTCTCAGATCAGGGACCTATGCACCCTTCTGCACAGTTTTGAAATGGCGACGAAGATGTTTAGTGCTGACGATGCCATTATCAGCATGACTATTCCGGTGATTTACATGCTGGAGCACATGTTAAACAGAATTCGGAGTCAGGTGGTGGCACAAGAGGAGGTGGAGGAAGTAGAGGAGGAGGAGTTGTATGCGGAAGGGCTAACATCTGCAAGGTCCAGACGGTCGGCAGCACCAAGGCGGCAGGCATGTGAGGGTGGGGGAGATGGTTTTACCAGGGCGCATGGTAGCAGCCAAACTAGTGAGGAAGGTGCAGGAGCCCAGGAAGAAGTGGAGGATGAACTGATGGAAGACTCATCAGATGAGGGAGACCTTGATCACATTTCTGTTGTGCGAGGTTGGGGGGAGAGGACAGAGGAAGGAAGCATGATTGTTACCTCGCCACCAACACAACAGGGACTTGGTGCTCCTGGATGCGCAACACACATGAGTGCCTTCTTGCTGCACTACCTGCAACATGACCCTCGAATTGTGAGAATTAGAAATAATCCTGACTATTGGTTTGCCACACTGTTAGATCCCCGGTACAAAAGTAAATTTGCAGAAATTATTCCTGCCATAGAAAGGGATGCACGCATGCAGGAGTATCAGCAGAGACTGTTGCAGAATCTTACATGTGCTTTTCCACAAAATACCAGTGGTGCACGTAGTGAATCTCACAGTTCCAACTTGCCAACCGTGGGACAGTCAAGTGTTCAGCACTCAAACCGTAACAGAACCACAGTATCTGCTGGTAACATCAGTTTTGCGGAATCATTTCACCACTTTTTTAGCCCATCCTTTGCAAGGCCACAGGAGACAAGAAGTCTGACACATAGTCAACGCCTAGAGACGATGGTACAGGAGTATCTCCAAGTAAACATTGAAGCCACGACTGTGTCACTGGACCCTTGCTCTTTTTGGGCTTCCAATCTGGATAAATGGCCGGAGCTAGCCACTTACGCCTTGGAGATCTTGTCATGCCCCGCAGCCAGCGTTCTGTCTGAACGTGTGTTCAGCGCTGCTGGTGGTGTGCTGACAGATAAGCGCACGCGGCTCTCCACTGATAATGTAGACAGACTCACGTTCATAAAGATGAACAAATCATGGATCCGAAACGACTTTTCTACCCCTGTGTCATCCTGGGGAGAGTAAAAGCTTGATGATTGGTTAAAATCACCCTACCAACCGTTTTAAGCTTTCAAATTACTAATCATGTTTATCTGTATCTTGGCTGGAAAATAATTTGGGCTTTGTAGCAGTGTGCAGCACTGATTCTATTAGGCCATCTATAATAAGCTCCACCAGATTTAAAATTACTAATCATGTTTATCTGTATCTTGACTGGAAAATAATTTGGGCTTTGTAGCAGTGTGCAGCACTGATCCTATTAGGCCATCTATACTAAAGCTTCACCAGATTTAAAATTAATAATAATTTTTAGCTGCATCTAGCCCGGAAAATAATTTTGGGGCTCCGAGTTGCGCAAGACACATAAGTGCCTTCTTGCTGCACTACCTGCAGCATGACCCTCATGTTGTCAGAATTCGAAGTAATCATGACTACTGGGTTGCCACACTCTTAGATCCCCCAAACTTTTCGATCAACCTTTTCATTTTAATAAAGACCAAAAAAATGGTCATTTTTGAAATTATAAGCATTAGCAGGTTGTTAGAAACTGAAATCAAACAGTTTTCAACTCAAAACTTTATTCTAGGTGATATTACATTTTCACATAGGACCCCTTGTTCGAAAGGCGCTTCTGAACTCTCTCGTCCATTGAATTTGTCAGGTTTTGGATGGTTTCTGCTTCAATTGTTTTGCATGAGGACAGAATACCCTCCCAGAGCTGTTGCTTAGATGTGAACTGCCTCCCGCCATCATAGACACTCCTTTTAATGATGCTCCAAAGGTTCTGAATGGGGTAGAGGTCAGGGGAGCATGGGGGTCACACCATAAGTTTGTCCCCTTTTATGCCCATATCAGCCAGAGATGCAGATGTTTTATGTGCAGCATGAGATGGTGCATTATCATGCAGAAAAATGATCTTGCTGTGAAATACACGGTTCTTCTTCTTGAACCATGGCAGGAAGTGCTGTTTGAGAAAATCCACATACATTATGGAGTTCATCTTTAGCGCCTTCAGGGATCCTAAAGGGGCCGACAATCTCTCTCCCCATGATTCCAGCCCAAAACATTACTCCACCTCCTCCTTGTTGGCGCTGTAGCCGTGTTTGCGTGGGGTGTCCATCAACCAGCCATCCTCCACTCCATCCATCTGGACCATCGAGCGCTGCACGGCACTCATCCATGAACAAAACAGTTTTGAAATCAGTCTTCATGTAATGTTTGGCCCACTGGAGCCGTTTCTGCTTGTGTGAAGTGGATAGAGGAGGTCGACAGGATGGCGTATGCACAGCTGCAAACCTCTGAAGGACCCTGCATCTTGTTGTTCGGGGGACGTTGGAGGCACAAGCAGCTTCAAAAACTTGTCTGCTGCTATGACAAGGCTTTTTTGCGGCTGCTCTTTCAACCTGACGTAATTGCCTGTAGGAAAGAGTCCTCAATTTGCCCTTATCAGCACGCACACGTGTGTACTGTGAATCAGCTACATACTTCTTGATTGCCAAGACACTTCATCCTGATCATCGCACAATGTTGATTGTAGTCATGCCTTGACCTAAACACTCCACAATTTGTTGCTTCTCAGCAGCCGACACATCCTTTTTCTTTCCCATTTTGGCAGAAAATGTAGGCTGCTTAATAATGTGAGACAGCCTTCTTAAGTAGTCTTGCCTTTCATTGGACACACCTGCCAAACTAATTAGCACAGGTGTCTGCAATTGCTTACAGTGATATAAAGAGCCCTGACACACATCACCATCAATGAGTTTAACTGACAAACAAACAAATTCTTCCCTTATCACTCCTAAACACTTTTTGCATAATAATTTGGAACACAGTGTACATGTGCTTTTCCACAAAACACCAGTGGTTCACGTAGTGAATCTTACAGTTCTAACTTGCCAACCGTGGTCTGTATGGAGTTGTTCAATAAAGGGCCCAAAATTAAGATAACATAGATGGGAGAGGTCTCTATGAATAGGAATTCCTAAGTATTTGATACCCTGTGAGGGCCAGGCAAAGGGAAAGTTGGACTGGATGGAATCCTATATGGATTTGGGGAGGGAGAAATCGAGGGCCTCAGACTTCGCTGCATTGATTTAAAATTTGACCATGTAACAAAGTGATCTATTTCAGCCATAACAGCATGGATGGATATATGTGATTGAGTGATATATACTAGGACATCATCAGCAAATAGAGAGCACTTGTACTCGGTGCCTCCCACCTCAATCCACCTAATATTGGGGTTATGGCGAATTGATGAGAGCAGGTGCTCCGTCACTAGGATGTATAAGAAAGGGGACAGAGAACATCCCTGCCTTGTCCCATTGGTGATTGTGAAAGGTGATGAAAATGTTCTGACGCGCCCCCTGGGCCTTGGGACACCCGGAGCCGGACCCTTTTTGGTGGATGCTGGTGGTTGTAGTCTCCGTGGCAGCAACCCGGTTCCGTGGCTCAGGGCGGTCAAACCAGTGGCGGAACTATTTATGTGGTTTTGATGTTTAAATGTCCGACTACGCCACCCGTGGATTGCGGTCAGAGTGAACCGCCGCTCCAGGGCAGACCGCTGAGGCTGGTGGTGTGGGTGCAGCAGAGCGTAGCATAACTCCCCACGGGAGGAGTATAGCCTCAGGGCAGTGTATGCGGAGGATGGGGGTGATGGTGCAGGGCAGCAGCTGTAATGACACGGAGTCAGTGATGCAGTCCAGGGCCTTTACTCACAGTTCTTATTATCCAGACCACGTCTGCAGGTAACGGCTGCCCACGTCGTACTGTGCTCACCAGGTGAGGGGCTCAGACAACTCCCAGATAACTTTGGAGTGCTTCACAGGACCCCCTTTGTGTGTCCTTTGTCTGGCCTTTCTTACCAACCCTTCTGTCCGGCTGCCTCGGGCCTCCTCTTGGTAAACTTGGCGCCAGTTTCCCTGACCCTATGTGGTGCCTTCCTAGCGGGTGTAGCGAGGGGCTGCGCCACATAAAATGTCACAGCCTCCTGTTTCTAGCTGAGGGTCGTTTCCTGCCTCCACTAGTTTCGGGGACCGGTCTCCCCCTTTGGCCTGACCCCTCCACGCAGGTGGATTCGAGCGTGCGGTGGCGACTCGCCCGTCCGCACCCCTGAGATCCCTTCGTTCCTCATTCCTGGAGCCTTCTCCGCTCCTCTTCCTTCCTTCTCCCTCTTCCAGGCCTGGGCCTCTGTTACTAGGCCCGCCTCCGGAGCAGAGCTCATGCAGAGCCCCTGCTCCCTGCCACTTCTGCTCAGACTTCTCTGCACTGAACTAAGATGGTGCCCACCTTTTATACTCCCTTCTCAATGCACCCAGGAACTGCTTCCTCCCTGCTCCTGCACTACAGGGTTCCCCTTCCTCAGTGTTCCCTCCCCCCACTCCAGCCAGGGACAGGGACTGTCGTGCCCATCTCAGGGGCATATTGGTCGCCCTGCCCCACGGCAATGTGGTGTAATGCATGCAGGTGTCGGGTCCTGATCCACACTACATCCTTACCTGAGAGTGAGATATCACACCTCTGGGTGAGGTGCAATACCTCTGTAGCAACCGAGCCCTCAGGGTGCTACAGTTCCATTTATCTTCAGCCTAGGTGACGTATTGCGATACAGGGCCGTGATTTTGGCTATAAAAGGGTCCCCTAGACCCCTACCCCAAGCTTTTTAAGAGAATCATATATGGCGTGCCAGGAGACTCTATGGAATGCTTTCTCAGCATCCAACGAGAGTATCTAATTACAAATTTTTAACTGCATCTAGCCCAGGAAATACTTTGTGCCTAGTAGCAGGGTCTGCTAGTCAGCGGATTATCCCGGCTGTTAAGCAAGCTACACCACCTGTAGTTTGGACACTTCATTTTTTCAAAGGAAATGCTTCGGGACCACGGGATACTCAGTGAAGAGCATCAGGAGGCACCCCAAGGCATAGGGGCTGGGACTGGCAGTAGGATGCCTTGCGGTGGACAGCCGAGCTCGATCCTTATAAAAGCTTTTTAACTGCAGCAGCTTTAGTGGACGCTACTGGAGCTGGAATTACGCGGCTGCTGGCATGAGACTTGCCCTCCAATAGATCCTTGTAAATGGATTTCAAGTGTATTTATTCAAATTAGAGAGACAATTTAAATTAAAAAGCTTAGAGCTGCCTCCACCACAGGGGGGCTCGCTCGACCCACCAGCGGACAGGCACCAGTATTGGGAGAGGGGGGCTGGCCGTCAGGGTTCACCGCGGCTCTGGCACAAACCCGGCGACGCGGAGGTGGCACGGGCAGGAGCGGACTGAACGTGTCGGCTTCTCACTTTTTGGATTTTAGAAGGGCATGACATGCCTATATCTGTGTCTCCCCCTCCTTTTACTCCTCCACCTCTTTTCTTTTCGCATGACTATATGTACTTGTCACTTTTCCATATGTTAGTTGTGTCTTCTGAGCAGTTTGTCAGCTTTTGGACACCTTTGAAGGTGTTTTCTATGTGTTTCTATGTGTTTTTGTTTGCCTGCCATTGGTTTTAACGGTGTTCGAAGGTGTTCGACGAACAGTTCGACGAACAGTTCGGCGAACACACGGGTGTTCGACGAACCGAACCGAACTCGAACACTACGGGGGTGGCTCAACAGTAGTGTCGGGCAGCTTCAAAACACTATTAACATGCAAATTAACCCAATATCTGCAGGTTAATAGCATTTTTTTTACATGACCGGTTCCCTTTAAATGTCTTTGGTTTTTCATAGTTACATTATGGCAGGGATGTTTTTGGGATGGCAGCATCTCGTAACCATGACTGCAGATGCGCCTCCAGTGACGGGTGCCCATGTGATCGTACCCAGATTAATCTGATTGGCTATTTGTTATAAGCCTCCTGATTGGTGGGACAATTAGTGCGGTACTCGAGAGGCAGTTTTTGATAAACACTCGGTGTCCGTTCCACCACGTGCGGCTCATAATTGGGACCGCCAAAGTCATCATCACAGACTCTGGTGCCAATCATATTTATACTAATACAGTCTCTCGATGCACCCACCTATTATAGGGTGGGCGAAACACATTGAGACAGAGGCTAGACAGGGGATAGTATTCAGTTCATGCCAGCTTGAGTATAAAATTAATTCAATTTGCTCCTCTTTAGTGGTGGCATACATCCAAACAACATAAATTTCATGACATAGAGTGAAGATAGAGAAAGTAGGATAAGAACTTAATCATACAATGCTCCCAAAGGTATCATTTTATATTCATAGGCTTTATGCTATCTACAGTAGTGTAGAGTTTTCTTAAAGAGAACCTGTCATCAGGATTTTATACCCTAAACTAGTGACGTGTATATACAGTCGCTTTAATGTTGGGTAAATGCTTATGTGGCACCCCAGGGGTCTGGTTTCCACAGTAACGGCAATGTTATGTCTGAGAGCAGGTGGGAGGTCTCTTGGTCAGGGATCCTGTGCATGCCACACCTCCTGCCCAGTCCTGGGAGGGGAAGAACTTCCCCTATATAAACCTAGGGCTGAGGCAGGGTTAGGAAGTAGAGAAGAAGTAGAGACAGAGAAGCAGATATAGGAAAAGAACATCAGGAGCTCTGTGGGAGCAGTGCTACAAGGAGTCAGGGGCTGGCAGCTGCAGAGCTCGCCCTGACTGAGAAGTTATCACCGGACCCGGAGTCCGAGGCTGTGGGGACTAACTCCTATCCAGCAGCAGAAACCGACCGGCAGGGGATTGCAGGTCCTCTGGCCCAGAAACCCAAAGGCACGGTCACACGCGTGGGACCAGCACCGCCGTCGTGGAGCGGAAGCTACTAGAAGGCCCCGAGTCACCGGCCATACGGGTGAGCACCACACGGTACACTCAGGGACGTGGGCTAATTATACCCGCCTCTAGCAAGGTAGCCGGAAGAGTATCGTTAGTTTGGGAGGCCTACAACTCCGCCTGGCCAGGGGAGATCCCATCTGCTCAAGGACTGACCAGGCCCCAATCGCTAGCCAGTACTCCGGGAGGGTCTATCTTTGTCACCAGTAAAGACCCTGAACTACACCGTACCGTCTCCGAGTGGTTCCTGCTACCCCCATCATCCACGTCGGCTGCCCTGAGGCCATACCCCTCCCGTTGGGGGTTATACTATCACGCTGCACAATCCTACCACCGGCCTCAGCGGTCTGCCCTGCAGCAGCAGCTCCTTAGCTGTACTCAACGGGTGGCGTAGTCGTCCAACATCTACCGCTAATACAGCGCCACTTAGTCTGACTCCCTGGGCACGGACCGGATCACCGCCACGAGACTACAACCCTCAAGAGATCCGGCTCCGGGTAAGCTCCCGCGTGCACAACGCAGCGCGACACAGACCCAGGGGCGCGTCAACTTTTGGCGTAGTCGGCAGGATTTCGTGCCCGCAACCACCGGGTACTGCGTGCCTGAAAAAGACTGTTCAAACTTACCAGTGGTGAAGATTCCCGCCATCCGGCGCCACCTTCAGCCTTCTTCCCGCCATCGGTGAAGATTCCCGCCATCCGGCGCCATTTTCAGCCTTCTTCCCGCCTTCCGTGGAGTTTTCCCGCCGTTGGACGCCATCTTGAAGACGCCGCGCGGGAAGAAGAGGGGCGTCTCCATAAGCGCGCGAGAACTGAAGCCCCGCCTCACGTCCAGACGTCGCGTAAGGTCCTGGAAGGAGCCCAGCAGACGCTGACGTCACAGGAGCGCGACGGAAGGTCCTCAACCCTGACGATCCACTGCGGAGCCGCGGCCTACGGAAGAGGATCATCGCAAGGTAGGCCACGGTCCACTAGGGGGGAGAAGGATGTCGGATACGGAGGAGAGCTTCACCGCTTCAACCCCCGCCAGCGCCACCGCCGTTGCGGTCATGCCTTTCACCATGCCCTATATCCCGGGGGCAGCCTGGCTACCCCAGTACTCAGGGGAGTCACATACCCTGCATGACTTTAGAGAAAAGCTGGATAGCCTCTTCCAGGTGTACCCCCTCACAGAGGAGCAAAAAGTGAGCATCCTGGTGGCCCAATTAACCGGGGCAGCCCAAAGGGAGGTAAAGTCCTGGCCACCTGGGGGGAGGACTGTCGCAGGGATACTAACCCGGCTGAGGGACACCTTTGATACCCGCACCTCAGCCGAGATCAAGCTTAGATTCTACGGGTGCAAACAGCGGGCACATGAGAGTATAAGGGACTATGCCCTGAACCTACAAGAGGCCCTGAGAGCCATTAAGCAGACCGACCCTGACGGCGTGGGAGACGAGGACAGGCTGTTGACTGAACAATTTATAGAGGGTTTATATTGCAATGCCCGCCGAACCCAGTTGCGGGTAATGGCCTTACAGGACCCTCATCTGGGATTTGCACAGTTCAAGGACAGAGCCATCCGGGTGCTCCGAGAACCAGCACCAGGTGGCGTTGTGACCCACAGACGCCCCACTACCACTTACCACCAGGAGGCGGCGCCCTTGTCGGCAGGGCCTGTGGGAGCTGATGCGCAGGCTTTGAACAATGACCCGGCTCCAGACCTGCACCATCAGGTCCAAGAGCTAGCTAAAAGCGTTGCTGCGCTAACCCGAACTGTGCAGTCTTTACAGGTTTCCACTCCAGGGAAGATCCAGCTGGCATCCGGACCGGAGGACATCCCGTGGCGTCGACCAAGGAGGACCCCACCGGCCAGAGGAAGACCCAGCGACCGATACAACGAGGACGGACGACCCATCTGCCGCCGCTGCAATCAACCCGGACATATGGCAAGGTACTGTCCTTTAAACTGGCACAACCTGGGGTAGAGGGTCAACCCCCAGGAAAAAGATCACCAGGCCCATCGAACTGGCGCGACAAATATGTGGGAGGACGTCCAGTCTTACCCGTGGTACTGGATGGCATTCCTATGAGTGCCCTACTGGACACCGGGTCACAGGTCACCACCATCCCGTACGTGCTCTTCAAGCAGTACTGGAATGACTCGGATATCACCCGCTACCCTGACGACGACTTGAGTATCATCGCCAGCAATGGTCAGCCCGTGCCACAGATTGGATTTAAAGAGGTGACCATTAAAATCGGTAGAGTCGAACTGGCAGCACAGGGACTGATCATTGTAGACATTGACAAACACGAGAGTCACCCAAAGATAACTCTAGGAACTAATGTAATTGAAAATTGTCTTGCAGAGGTGATTTTCCTTTTACAGCAGGTTGCCAAGAACGCCAGCTCCGGCCAGCAGCGAGTGCTCCAGAAAGAGATCCGGGCACTGATGCGACGGCAACAGCTAGAACTCTCCGGTGGTGAGATTGGTAGCGTGCGAACGTGTGACCCTTTCCCTATTGCCATGCCCCTGAAAAGTGAAATGATGATTTGGTGCCGGGCAGCTATTGGTCTGAGAGGTAGAGATTACCAGGCAATGGTAGAACCAGTTTACTCAGACAGTAGGCCCACCATTTTGACAGCACGGGGGGTGGTCAATGTACGCCATGGGAGGGTGCCCGTTCGCATAATAAATATCGGGAAGAGGGAAGTGTACCTGCCCCGGTATGCCACGCTAGCCAAATTGTATACCATCAATCAAGATTCCATACAGTCCGTAGAACCCTTGCCTCCATCTTCCCCGGAGGAAGGTAACGGCTCTCAGAAAACAATGGAGGACTGGTGTCAGCAACTACATGTGGGTACTGACTCCACTCCCTCACACCAGAAACAGGGAGTCTATCGGGTGGTTCAAGAGTACGAGAGAGTGTTTAGTAAACACCCGTTAGACTTCGGGCGAGTCAAGGGGGTAGAACACCACATCCCCACGGTAGACCATCCTCCCATAAAAGAGAGGTATCGACCCGTACCCCCTGCACACTACCAACACGCCAAGGGGATGCTTAGAGACATGAAGGAGGCTGGGGTGATCAGGGATAGCTGTAGCCCCTGGGCAGCTCCACTAGTCTTAGTCAAAAAGAAAGACAACACCATGAGGATGTGTGTAGATTACCGGAAAATCAACCGTATCACACACAAGGATGCGTACCCCTTACCAAGGATAGAGGAGTCTTTGGCTGCTTTAAGATCTGCTAACTTCTTCTCTACCTTGGATCTCACTAGTGGGTACTGGCAGGTTCCTGTAGCAGAGGCGGACCGGGAGAAGACCGCATTCACCACCCCGATGGGACTTAGCGAGTTTACCTGCATGCCGTTCGGACTCTGCAACGCACCAGGAACCTTCCAACGATTAATGGAGTGCTGTCTGGGCCACAGAAACTTCGAGACGGTCCTGCTGTACCTGGACGATGTCATCATATATTCCAAGATGTATGAGGACCACCTGAAACACCTGGCGGAAGTGTTCGAAGCTCTGGCAAGCTACGGCCTAAAGGTGAAACCCTCCAAGTGTCACCTCCTGAAACCAAAGGTGCAGTACCTGGGACACGTGGTGAGCGCTGATGGAGTGGCTCCCGACCCTGATAAGATCACCGCAATTAAGGAATGGCCAAGTCCCTCCAGTGTAAAGGAAGTGCGGCAGTTCCTCGGGTTGGTAGGCTACTACCGAAGGTTCATACCCGGTTTCACCAAGAAGGCAGCTCCTATGCAGGACCTCCTGATAGGCCAGTCCAGGAAGGCCAAGAACCAGAAGCCACCCTTCAGATGGGAGAAGCCGGAAGAAGAGTCCTTCCGCCAGCTGAAGATGGCCCTCACGGGGGATGAAATCCTGGCGTACCCGGATTACAGCCAGCCGAAAACTGCGACCCACCGAGAGAAACCCTGAGAATTACAGCTCATTTAAGCTAGAGTTCCTGGCAGTGGTGTGGGCAGTCACCGAACGCTTTAAGCACTACCTCGCTTCCTCCCGGTTCACCGTGTACACGGATAACAACCCGTTGACACACCTGGACACAGCAAGACTCGGTGCCCTAGAGCAGAGATGGATGGCCCGTCTGTCCAACTACGAGTTCACAATCAAATACCGGGCAGGATGCTCCAATACCAATGCGGACGCCCTGTCCAGGATGCCAAACCTACCGGACGTAGGAGAAGATCCAGAGGGACTGGAAGAAGTCGAACTCCCCGCGTTCCACCGTCATGGGACTATCCAGTATTCCCACCGGGTAAGGAGTAAGCAAGCTGCTACTTTTAATCCCTTGCCTCACTACAACTGGGCGGAAACGCAAGACAGTGACCCTGCCGTCCGACTGGTGAAGGAGATGCTGACTCGGCCAGAGGCTCGCCTTGACCCAGACGCTCCGGAGGAAGCCAAGCAACTGTGGGCTGAGAAGAGTCGACTGTTCCTTTATAAGGGGAAGTTGTGCCGCCGAATGGTTAACTCCCGGACGCATGAACTAATCTGGCAAGTAGTGGTGCCACGAAGAGACGCAGCCGTGGTGATGGAGGCATACCACGACGGGGCTGGACACTTCGGATGGAAGAAGCTGGAGTTCCTGCTGCGCGGGCGGTTCCACTGGGTAGGCATGAGGGGAACCATCGAGAGGTGGTGCAGAGACTGTGGCCCGTGCAACCTAAGAAGGAAGGACCGTGCCAGCCAGAAGACTTTCCTGCAGTCCATCGTCACCCGGCAGCCGTTGGAACTGGTAGCCTTGGATCATGTAAAACTGACCCCAAGCAGAAGTGGCTACGTCTACGCACTAACCATCGTGGATCACTACTCCCGGTTCTTGGTTGTCATCCCCGTCAAGGACTTAACAGCTCGAACAGCAGCTAGAGCCTTCCAGCAGCATTTCTGCCGTCCACACGGGTACCCGGACCAAGTGTTGACAGACCAGGGACCTGCCTTTGAAGCGGAGGTCTTCCAAGAATTCTGCACTCTGTATGGCTGCCGGAAGATAAGGACGACACCCTATCATCCGCAAACTAATGGACTTTGTGAGAAAATGAACCAGGTGGTAATGGATCTCCTGAAAACGTTGCCCCTGGAAGAACGCAGTCTGTGGCCTGAGAAGCTGCCCGATCTGGTGGACCTATACAACCACATCCCGATAGGTTCCACCAACTGTACCCCGGCTTACCTAATGAGGGCGAGACCTGGTAAGTTACCTGTTGACCTGGAAATGGAAGTCCTGACACCCGAGGACACTTCACCAGAAGCAGACTGGGACACAGAGAGGCAGCAGCAGTACCGGAAAGTACAGGAGAGCGTGGAGCGAAGTCTCTGTCAGGCTAGGGAAAGACAAGAGAAACTTACAACCAGTATGCTCCCGCTGTTCCCCTGGTACCCGGAGAGCAGGTCTTGAAGAGGAAAAGACGGCTCCACAAGCTGGACGACCAATGGGAGAAGGACCCGTACACCGTACTGCCCTCAAGCCACGATAACCCGAAAGTCTGTACCATCAGTAAAGACGGAGGGGAGACCATAGCCATTGTATCCCGGGATCACCTGAAGAAGTGTCCTGAACAGCTACGGAACCCTGAAGAGGAACAAGAAGACCATCGACCCGTAGAGGAAAGGGAAGATATGGTTAGTACTGTGCTCGGAGACTTCCCTCGGTCCTGGACTCAAGTCAATGGTGCAGTTGTGGTACCCGTCCTCACGTTCCTCCAACCAGCATCCCAAGTGCCTACGGAGCAACAGGTAGAGCTGGAAGAGCAGCCGGTCCAGGAGGCAGAAGACTCCACACAAGCAGAACAGGAGGATCAACCCTCTGCTTATAGTGAGCCTGCCGTACCCCTAGTGAGCCAAAGAGCCGGTAGACAGCTGCCCAGTTTACCCTTGACAGCTCCTACACCCTGTAGTTCAGGGCTAGACAGTCAGCTCCGTAGGTCCACTAGGGCCACTAGAGGCCAGTTACCCGCACGTTGGAGGATTTGAAGTGTATAAATTGTTTTATTTGTGGTTACCTGTTTTTCTTGTTGCTTGTGTATAATTATGTGTTTCTAGTTATTTATAGGAGTCCTTGGTGGATTTACCGGGAATCCTTGTACATGGTTGGAGCGTAACCTAGGAATGGACTAAAGACTGTTAAGGACTCGGGGCAGGACAGACCCCTACCTGGTTACGTCTCCCTGTTTTGGTGAAATGGACACCTTGCTTTTCTTCAAAAACTGCACCCGGTTGCGGACACGCCGTAACCATCTTTATGTGTTTTTCTTATTGTACTATTATTGTTTATACCTTGTTATGTTTAAAAATATGTTTAGTCCCGGAGTACTAAATTTCACTAGGGGGGAATGTGGCACCCCAGGGGTCTGGTTTCCACAGTAACGGCAATGTTATGTCTGAGAGCAGGTGGGAGGTCTCTTGGTCAGGGATCCTGTGCATGCCACACCTCCTGCCCAGTCCTGGGAGGGGAAGAACTTCCCCTATATAAACCTAGGGCTGAGGCAGGGTTAGGAAGTAGAGAAGAAGTAGAGACAGAGAAGCAGATATAGGAAAAGAACATCAGGAGCTCTGTGGGAGCAGTGCTACAAGGAGTCAGGGGCTGGCAGCTGCAGAGCTCGCCCTGACTGAGAAGTTATCACCGGACCCGGAGTCCGAGGCTGTGGGGACTAACTCCTATCCAGCAGCAGAAACCGACCGGCAGGGGATTGCAGGTCCTCTGGCCCAGAAACCCGAAGGCACGGTCACACGCGTGGGACTAGCACCGCCGTCGTGGAGCGGAAGCTACTAGAAGGCCCCGAGTCACCGGCCATACGGGTGAGCACCACACGGTACACTCAGGGACGTGGGCTACTTATACCCGCCTATAGCAAGTTAGCGGGAAGAGTATCGTTAGTTTGGGAGGCCTACAACTCCGCCTGGCCAGGGGAGATCCCATCTGCTCAAGGACTGACCAGGCCCCAATCGCTAGCCAGTACTCCGGGAGGGTCTATCTTTGTCACCAGTAAAGACCCTGAACTACACCGTACCGTCTCCGAGTGGTTCCTGCTACCCCCATCATCCACGTCGGCTGCCCTGAGGCCATACCCCTCCCGTTGGGGGTTATACTATCACGCTGCACAATCCTACCACCGGCCTCAGCGGTCTGCCCTGCAGCAGCAGCTCCTTAGCTGTACTCAACGGGTGGCGTAGTCGTCCAACATCTACCGCTAATACAGCGCCACTTAGTCTGACTCCCTGGGCACGGACCGGATCACCGCCACGAGACTACAACCCTCAAGAGATCCGGCTCCGGGTAAGCTCCCGCGTGCGCAACGCAGCGCGACACAGGCCCAGGGGCGCGTCACTTACCTTTCATGTAGAAATCGGTTTTGCGTTTTTTTAGAAAGCCATAGTTGAAATTGCTTGTCTCCTGTCTCTGACTGGTCAGTGAAACATGAGTGACCCAGAGCCTGGAGGCAGGCAGTGGGCGGGGAATAGGGAAGAGAGGCAGGGGAACTATAAATGCAGGCCCCGCCCACTGCACTTGCTTTTCATTAGCATACAATTTCAACTATGGATTACTCTAAAACAGCAAAACCGATTTCTACATGAAAGGTAAGGATATAATCAGCATTAAAGAGCCTTTACTTACATGTCATTAGTTTAGGGCATAAAATCCTGATGTGAAGTTCCTTTAAAGTCTCATAGGGATCTTTGTGCTCCCTAAGGGTGTTCACCGGGGTAGAATATTCAGTGGATTTTCCACAATAAATTTATATGCCAAAAATCCTTTGCGTATTACAGTACTAACAACTTGAATTACAATTTAGCGAACGTAATCCACACAATGCAAGGAAAAAAATTTCAGCAGAAATTGAGCGATAGTGCAGATATAAAGTCCGTCACATGTCAATTTCTGCTGCGGATTTTCCTATAACAATGCAATGTCAATGTGCAGCAATTCCACAGCTGAATCAAAATCTGCATACATTAGTGAGGAATTTGCCGCAGTAGATTAGTCCTATGGGGGCATATAGTCAGGCTGCAATTGCGCCACTTATGCTCCTGCTTGGCCCTCTCAATGAACATTGTACAGTGAGTAGAAAATTTCATGCACTAAAGACAGAAAATAACAATATGGACTCATAAGTCATTTCATTTCTTTAGAACACATTTTGTACATTTGTGCAATAATGTTTTCCAGTATATTATTTTTCCTTTATGGCTGAGGCAATTATGTCATTTGACCCTATTTAATATAGTACTCCTACGCACATGCATTAACGTAGTTTTCTGTAATAACACGTAAAACATCAAAAAAAAAAAAGTACATTATAATGGAATTCATGGGGGCAAGTCTGTAATTTTTTGAATGCCATTGAAGATTTCACTATTCAGGATAGAAACTGAAATGTAACCTTTTTTTGTCATTGGTTTATAGTTTATATTGTGTATGGTTCTAAAACATTAGCTAAAAGATTTTCTTAAGTTGTCACCGTATTATGCGGCTCGATTTAACTCCTTTGCTCACTTGATGTATGGAGTGGGGGTCAGGAATATAAAATTGTCACAATATCCTAATACTTAGTCCATACAATGTAAAACAGACTGACCGACTCCAATTCTGTATCTGCCTGTATACTTAACAGTTGTCAATCATTTGTAAAAGGTGCAGGGGAAGAAGGAGAGAGTTGAGGAGTGCACTCTAAGATCATTCAAGAAATCTCAAAATGAAACAAGATATTCCAGTATTGCTAAACAAATAGCAAAGCTCAGTACAAAATACCTCCTTGGTAGCTCCAAACAAGCACCACCGTGCAGCACTAAATGCTGCCACAGCAGTACCCAATATCACATGTGAAACAAAATATCATCCCTGGAGTACCAAACAAATGCCAAAGAGCATCACAGAGTACAACCCCTGCCAAGCAAATATCATAGTTGAACACAATAGACCATCCTGAGAGCTCTAAACATATTCCACAGAGCAGTATAACATGCAGCTGCAGCAGCACCAAATACAACAGTGCTGCACTAAATACCTCCCCTAGGAGCACCAAACAAGCACCACAGTGTAGCAGAGCATACCACCCCAGCAGTGCCAAACAAACACCACAGTGTAGCAGAGCATACCACCCCAGCAGTGCCAAACAAACACCACAGTGTAGCAGAGCATACCACCCCAGCAGTGCCAAACAAACACCACAGTGTAGCAGAGCATACCACCCCAGCAGTGCCAAACAAACACCACAGTGTAGCAGAGCATACCACCCCAGCAGTGCCAAACAAATACCACAGTGCTGCACGAAATAACTCTGGAGACCAGTCGGAGAGGTGGGTCCCCAGTGCCTTCTTCCAGCCCACTTCTTGGGACTCACAGGTCTTTCCCTGTATATGCACACAGGGAGAGAGACCTGTCACTCATGGCGAGCAGGTGGGGAGGAGCTACCAGGGGCCCGCCTCTCTGACAAGTCTCCTGTGTGGCTCAGTCTTTGGCGTCTTTTAAAGTATATTTTTATCTGAAAAGCCGCAGCGTGTCAAACATATATGGCTGAATTCATGCCGCCACATACATAGTGCCTTGAAAAAGTATTCATTTATTTTTGTCTTTGTTTATATTTTTTCTCTTTTTAGAAAAAAACTAAAAAATAAAATAAAAAGTATTCATACCCCATGTACTTTTCCACATTTTTTTCACGTTACACCCACAAACTTAAATGTATTTTATTGTGATCTACCAACACAAAGTACCAAGTATTTGTGAAGTGTAAAGGAAATGATGGTAGGTTTGCTAAATATTTTAAAAGGACCACCTTTCACTGAAATTACTGCTGCAGTCTTTTGGGGTCTGTCTCTACCAGATTTGCACATCTAGAGGTGACATTTTTGCCCATTCTTCTGTGCACACTCGCTCTCGCTCAGTGAGATTGGATGAAGACATCTGTGAACAGCAATTTTCCAGTCTTGCCACAGATTCGGTGAAAACGTTTACAGGTTTTGAATACCTTTTCAAGGCATTATATCAGCTATCAGGTTCCCTTTAAACATTTGACAGTTTTTCACTTCGGAGCCATGTTTTGTAAGTTAGTTACAGGTTGGTTTAACCCCTTACCGACATATGACGTAGTGGTATGTCATATGTCAGCTCCCTGCTGAGCCTGCCTCTTTGCCGACACATGACTGCTGATTTAATCAGCCATCATGTGCCTCTAACAGCCACAGGTGGAGCGGAGCTCCGCCCACGAACGGTGACCTGTTAAATCCCGCTGTCAGGGGGGCATGTCATTCCACCCACCCATTGGCGTGCCCTGGACGTGATTGCGGAACACCAATTGGTTGTCATGACAGTCAGGGGTCTGCTGCTGATACTTTCACGCACTGTGTAGGAAAGACAAAGTGCAACATGAAGGGATGAGGGGGAAGAAGCCCAGACACTAGGGAAAGGGAGTGAAGACCCATAGGCTGATCTGATATCACCCTGTCTCCCCTACCATCCCTATATTGGTCCCACACCAATCGCCAAACAGGAAACCTAGGCCCTGTTAAACCCTAGTTGCTAGGCCATGGATAGGGACGGGGTTGGATGAGCACTGGTCAGTCCCCACTATAAACTAAAGACAAGAGGGGAGACAAACATGGGAGGGAGAACTTAGCTTGAGCAAACTTCAAAGAGATTGCACTAATGTCCTCTAAAGCACCAAAGAGGAAGTACACTCACTGCAACTCCAAGTCTTCTCAAGGGAACATGTGAATATCACCAGACCCTCCCTGCTGCAAAGTGAAACTATTTAAACACCCAGGCCAGGGTGTCAATCAGAGCAGGAGAAAGGTAGCCGCTGGGTCCTAAGGTAAGAAGGATTTAAGAAGAAGTCTGCAATGCCAAACGAATAGACCTTCTGCAGCGACTGTCTGTCACATCTGACACTCCCGTGACAGATACTCCTGTGAAAACCAGAGTTTAGCTGTATGCTGAAGCCCTTCTATGTGTAGGGCAAGCGATCAGATGTTCACAGCTTCAAGTCCCCTAACGGGACTATTAAATACAGTAAAAAGTACAAAAATAATGGTTTTAAAAATATGAAAAATTTAAAAAAAACAGGTTCAAATCACAACCCATTTTGCACCATTAAAATACAATAAAAAAAATGAATAAAAAGTGCACATATTTGGTATTGTTGAATTCGTAATAGTCTGATTATATAAAAACTAGCTATTGAGCCCGTTCTACGCCCGGGTGGTGAGCATTTTTATTGGTATATGGTCTCCATGCTGGTATTTGCTGCCCCCCTCCTGGTATATGTGCTGCCCCCATCCTGTCCCCACCATCCTATCCTGGTATGCATGGCACCCCTCATTCCCAATCCTGGTATGCATGGCACCCCTCATCCCCAATCCAGGTATGCATGGCATCCCTCATCCCCAATCCTGGTATGCATGGCACCCCTCATCCCCAATCCTGGTATGCATGGCTCCCTCATTCCTATCCTGGTATGCATGGCACTCCTCATCCCTATCCTGGTATGCATGGCACCCCTCCTCCCCAATCCTGGTATACATGGTACCCCTCATCCTGGTATGTATGGTACCCCTCATCCTGGTATACATGGCACCCCATCCCTCATCCTGGTATGCATGGCAATCCCTCATCACAATTCTGGTATGTATGGTCTCCTCATCCCAGAAACGTGCTATGCATGGCTCCCAATCCCTCATCCTGGTATGTATGGCACCCCTCATCCTTATCCTGGTATGCATGGTACCTCTCATCCCTATTCTGGTATGCATGGTACCCCACGTTCCTATCCTGGTATGTATAGTACCCCTTATCCCTATTCTGGTATGCATGGCACCCCTCACCCCCCAATCCTCGTATGCATGGTCCCCTCACCCCCCAATCCTGGTATGTGTGGTACCCCTCATCCTGATATGCATGGTCCCCTCACCCCCCAATCCTGGTATGTGTGGTACCCCTCATCCCGTAATCCTGGTATGCGTGGTCCCCTCACCCCCCAATCCTGGTATGCATGGTCCCCTCATCCCCCAATCCTGGTATGCATGGTCCCCTCACCCCCAATCCTTGTATGCGTGGCCCCCTCACCCCCAATCCTGGTATGCATGGCCCCCTCACCCCCCAATCCTGGTATGCATGGCCCCCTCACCCCCCAATCCTGGTATGCATGGCCCCCTCACCCCACAATCCTGGTATTTATGGCCCCCTCACCCCCAATCCTGGTATGCGTGGCCCCCTCACACCCCAATCCTGGTATGCATGGCCCCCTCACACCCCAATCCTGGTATGCATGGCCCCCTCACCCCCCAATCCTGGTATGTGTGGCCCCCTCACCCCCCAATCCTGGTATGTATGGCCCCCTTATCCCCCAATCCTCGTATGCATGGTACCCCTCATCCCCCAATCCTGGTATGTGTGATACCCCTCATCCTGGTATGCATGGTCCCCTCACCCCCCCAATCCTGGCATGTGTGGCCCCCTCACCCCCCAATCCTGGTATGTATGGCCCCCTTATCCTCCAATCCTGGTATGCATGGTACCCCTCACCCCCCAATCCTGGTATGTGTGGCCCCCTTATCCTCCAATCCTGGTATGCATGGCCCCCTCACCCCCAATCCTGGTATGTGTGGCCCCCTCACACCCCAATCCTGGTATGCATGGCCCCCTCACCCCCCAATCCTGGTATGTGTGGCCCCCTCACCCCCCAATCCTGGTATGTATGGCCCCCTTATCCCCCAATCCTCGTATGCATGGTACCCCTCATCCCCCAATCCTGGTATGTGTGATACCCCTCATCCTGGTATGCATGGTCCCCTCACCCCCCCAATCCTGGCATGTGTGGCCCCCTCACCCCCCAATCCTGGTATGTATGGCCCCCTTATCCTCCAATCCTGGTATGCATGGTACCCCTCACCCCCCAATCCTGGTATGTGTGGCCCCCTTATCCTCCAATCCTGGTATGCATGGTACCCCTCACCCCCAATCCTGGTATGTGTGGTACCCCTCACCCCCAAATCCTGGTATGCATGGTCCCCTCACCCCGCAATCCTGGTATGCATGTCCCCTCACCCCTCCAATCCTGGTATGATTGGCTCCCTCACCCCACAATCCTGGTATGCATGGTATCCCTCATCCTACAATCCTGGTATGCAAGGCACCCCTCATCCCCCAATCCTGGTATGCTTGGCACCCCTCATTCCCAATCCTGGTATGCATGGCACCACTCAACCCCCAATCCTGGTATGCATGGCTCCCTCACCCCACAATCCTGGTATGAATGGTCCCCTCACCCGCCAATCCTGGTATGCATGGTACCCCTCACCCCACAATTCTGGTAGGCATGGTACCCCTCATCCCCCAATTCTGGTATGCATAGTCCCCTCATCCCCCAATCCTGGTATGTGTGGCCCCCTCATCCCTTTCATGCTGTACACACATACAAAAAAAGAAACACTTATACTCACCTTTCTGCCCTGTACTCCAGCGCTGCAGTGTCCTGTTCTGCCGGAGGCTGGGGGAGGAGTGCGGTGCCGGAGCATCGCGCTGTCTGGCGCCATTTTGCTGAAGACACACTGCAAATGTGTCTTCAGTAAAATGGCGCCGGACAGCGCTATGCGCATGCACTGATTCTGACGCCTTCACTCCGCCCCCGGTCTCCGGCCAGAAGAGTGCCGCCGCGGCAATGCTCCTCCCAGTCAGGTAAGTATGTAAGTATGGCGCCGGAGATCGCGGTATGCGTTCAGTGTCTACGCATACCGCGATCTCCGGCGCCATACACTCCTCTTACCTCTAACGGCTCCATGCGGTCTTCTGTCTGGAGCCAGACTGCGCGTTGCGCATGAGCAGTCTATCGAGGTTTCAGACAGAGACAAGCATCCCCAGTTATATTATAGATATAAATTAAATGAATCTAACCATAAACAGCGTCATGAAAAAAAAATCAAAACACCAAAATTACGTTTTTTTGGCCGCCGCAATATAGCAATTCGAGGCAATCAAAACATCATATCTACCTCAAAATGATATCAGTAGAAACGTCTGCTCAGAGCACAAAAAATAAGCTTTTACACAGCACTATATCCTGAAAAATGAAAACGTTATGGGTCTCAGAAAATGGCGACACAAGAAAGTTTTTAATTTTTTTGCGAATTTCAGAAATAGTTTTTACCCCTTAAGTAAAAAAAAAAACTATGCGTGTTTGGTATCTGCGTACTCATACTGACCGGGAAAATCATATTGCCTGGTCACTTTTACTATATAGTAAACAAGGTAAATAGAAAACCCAAAAAACAATTGTGAAATTGCATTTTTTTTCCACTTTTAATGCACTTGATTTTTTTTTCCCAATTTCCAGTGCATCACATTATAAAACGAATGGTGTTATTCAAACTTACAACTTGTCCCTCAAAAAAACAAGCCCCTATGTGGTTATATTGACAGAAAAATAAAAAAGTTATTGCTTTTGGAAAAACTAAACTAAAAAAAAGAAAAAGAAGAAAATGGCCCAGTCATGAAGGGGCTAAACCCTTTTTGCAGACTAAAGAAGACAGTCTATAACACTGGTCAACAGCATTTTTGGTGCCAAAGATATTTCAACGAATTTAGGGTAACTTTGGGGTGCTGATTCTGAATATGTCATCAGTTTTGCCAGATTGGCTCTAGTTCTTGATATTTTCTGTAAAATGTGTAAAAAAAATGACGTAATTTGCTACACGCGCATTAACTTTATTGATATTGTCATGAATACTATAAATTAAACAAAGTAAATGTTGATTATAGTTTATTTTAACTAGTTTTAGAAAGTAATCTTCAAAAATGAACAAGACATGAAAGATAGGAGACATTTAATCTCTGGAAAAGCGCTTTTTATATGATTTTCTTCTATGTGAGCTTTTCGGGCAGTCACGCTGTAGATTCTGTAGATGCTGTTATCATAGGCATCTACAGCAGTAATCAGCCATCATATGTCTGTCCCATCTGCCTTGGTACCTTTCCTCCATCACCATAATATCCTGATGAAATCTCTCCCCTTGTTCTTCGCTAAAATCTCCAAGATTTTCTGGAAATCTGTCCAAGTGACTGTGAAGATAATGCAATTTAATGCTCATGTGTACACCCAGATTTCTAAATCTCAATAGCATGTTTTGTACCAGTTCTTCATAATTGTCTGCCTTTTTATTTCCCAAGAAGTTCTTCACTACCAACACAAAACTACACCATGCAGCAGCTTCCATGTCATTCATTTCCTTAGGAAAATTTGAATCTTTAATGAGTTTCCGAATTTGAGGACCATCAAAGATTCCTGCCTTCAGTTTTTCGCTACTAAGACCAGGGAAAGATCTGCAGATGTACATGAAGCAATTACCATCTTTGTCTAATGCCTTGACGAACTCCTTCATTAATCCTAACTTTATGTGAAGTGGTGGTAGAATGATTTTTTCCCTGTCCACCAAAGGTTCTTTCACTATGTTTGATGCTCCTACTGTCAAGGTGTCCCTTGGAGGCCAATTCACTTTCTCCCAGTGCTGATGTTTTGCTCTACTATCCCACATACAGATGAAGCAAGGATACTTTGTGTATCCACTTTGCTGTCCAAGTAAAAAGTTGACCATTTTTAAATCAACACATATCAGCCACGAATGTTCATGGTAGCACAGTTTCTCCAAGACCATTTTGACATTTTTGTATTGTTCTACAAGTTTAGTTGAGTGAGCTACTGGAAGAGATGCACACTGATTGCCATTGTTCAACAAAACACATTTCAAACTCCTTTTAGAACTATCTATGAAAAGCCTCCAGTCTTCAGGACGATATACTTGTAAACCCATTTGCAGCATCAGGCCAGGAATATCCTTACAATATACAAGTAGGTCATCTTCACAGAAAAATTGAAGAAGTGCTTCTTCTCTGGTCCTGTAAGATGTAATTTTAGTTCCAGGCGTCAGACAATTTTTCTCACTTAGCCTGGAAGCTAAAAGTTCGGATGCACTTTTTGAGAGGTTGAGGTCTCTTATTAGATCGTTGAGCTCTCCTTGGGTAAATTGCGTAGGTGTTCTGAAACTTCCTTCATATTCTGGTTCACTTCCAGAACTAATGCTTAGCTCCATACCCTGCATTTCATCATCATCAGGTGGGGGAAGGTCAGGTAACATGGTAAACACAGGTACAGGCACATCTTCACAATGAGGGACAGGCCTTCTTGCAGATTCCATGTTAGGATACTCCCATTTTCGTTTCTTATGCTTATTGAATCCTTGCACTTGCACTGCACAGAAATAACAGTCATCATGATGATTTTTTTGCTCTCTCCACACCATTGGAACACCAAATTTGAAGCTTTTTCTTTGTCCTTTTCTCCATTTTTGTAATAATTCGATACATGCTTTGCACACTATGTGTGGTGCCCAAAACTTGTCTTGGTCCCCAAGCATAACCCCAAAATAGGCCAAATACACTTTTTTTACGAAGTCTGTTATGTTTCTTCTATGTTTTGGCAGTGTATATTCACCACAAATGTAACAGAATGAGTCTGGATCGTTAAGGCAACTTCTTCTTGATGAGTTCATGCTTTTCACTGGAAAACAGACAACAACATAAAGTTAGTATAAAAATCAAGCTATGAACAAACTTCTAGAACACTAATTAACACAAAACTATATTGAGAACTGCTCAGTTCAAGTACTAATCTAAAGAAATTAATGAGATGACGCGTCGCATTTACCAACACGTGCTATAAATAAGATACCAAAAATCTCAAAAACTAGAGCCAATCTGGCAAAACTGATTGCATATTCAGAATCAGCACCCCAAAAATACCCCAAATTCATTAAAATATCTTTGGCACCAGAAAAAAAATATTTTTTTGTTGACCTGTGTAATGCTTTGGGTATGTCCGGGGATGCAATTAAAGGGAGGAATATATCACCGCACCACCGCTGGAGAGAGGTGCTCGAGTAGGGGCCTAACCCGTAATGTAGTAAATAACCTCGGCACTCAAAATATATGAATAAATGTGAAAATTTATTATAATCATAGTCCAATCCAAAAGAGCAGCAGACGTTTCGGCCAATCAGTGGCCTTCATCAATACAATCTATAAGTACAAATGGACACCATAGATTATAATATGAAAATGCGAAATAAAGCAAACAGTAGAGTTACATATTGATTATACGCCGGCATTGAGAACATCTATAACATAGCATAATAACAATGGGGAAGCCTCAAAAATGACACATACCAGATGTGGATTGGAGTAAGTCCAGAGGAAATAGGCAAAAAGAGTCTCTAGACGTAGAGGTCAGTCCTGTAAGAGGATGTGTGTCAGGGAGTCAGTTACAGGGCTCACAGTAATAGTTAGGGGTGCCGTATACAGTCCTATTAGGGAGTACCTGTGTTTCCTGGAAGTGGTCCTGTGATACCAACGCGGAGTCCACCGCTAGTTGTTGGAGGAGAGACCTTGTGGGTTTATAATTGCCGCTATTTATAAGCCTGAGGTGGGGGGGGGGAGGGAAGCGTGCTAGACGTCGCTAATGAGGTGGTGAGTATAGGTGGAACGCACCCAGCAATGCTGCTGTATGTGCGTGCGTTCCACGGAGAACCGGAAGTGACGTTTCCGGAAGTGACGTCACCGGATACACGCGAACCGGAAGTCAAGTGCGTTCCACACATGAGAGCTTGCGTTCCACCAGGGGAAAGAACGCAAAGGGGAGCTTGGGGAACAGATTATGAAAAGGAAGGCAGATCACTAAACAAGGTGCATTGTGCTTGAGCAGACCTATGTCCAGGTGGCAAGATGAGTCATATGGAGAAGACATCAGTAGTGCATCAGAGGTGACATCAGGGTGCATCGTGCTTGAGCAGTCCTATGTCCAGGTAGCAAGATGGGTCATATGGAGGTGACATCAGTAGAGTTACAGTGAAAATTGCTTATCTGAAATATCAATACACAGTTATTAGAAGGATATCAATGATATGTCATTAGAATATCACATAGAATGAATGTTATATCTCATCACAATGTTTCAAATAAAGGACAATAGGTCGTAGTCCCTATTGAGACCCCTGGGAGCAAGGGACTGTAACTCGTGTATCCAAAAAGCCTCCCTTTGTTTGAGAAGGCGTCTTCTCAAACAAAGGGAGGCTTTTTGGATACACGAGTTACAGTCCCTTGCTCCCAGGGGTCTCAATAGGGACTACGACCTATTGTCCTTTATTTGAAACATTGTGATGAGATATAACATTCATTCTATGTGATATTCTAATGACATATCATTGATATCCTTCTAATAACTGTGTATTGATATTTCAGATAAGCAATTTTCACTGTAACTCTACTGATGTCACCTCCATATGACCCATCTTGCTACCTGGACATAGGACTGCTCAAGCACGATGCACCCTGATGTCACCTCTGATACACTACTGATGTCTTCTCCATATGACTCATCTTGCCACCTGGACATAGGTCTGCTCAAGCACGATGCACCTTGTTTAGTGATCTGCCTTCCTTTTCATAATCTGTTCCCCAAGCTCCCCTTTGCGTTCTTTCCCCTGGTGGAACGCAAGCTCTCATGTGTGGAACGCACTTGACTTCCGGTTCGCGCGTATCCGGTGACGTCACTTCCGGAAACGTCACTTCCGGTTCTCCGTGGAACGCACGCACATACAGCAGCATTGCTGGGTGCGTTCCACCTATACTCACCACCTCATTAGCGACGTCTAGCACGCTTCCCTCCCCCCCCACCTCAGGCTTATAAATAGCGGCAATTATAAACCCACAAGGTCTCTCCTCCCACAACTAGCGGTGGACTCCGCGTTGGTATCACAGGACCACTTCCAGGAAACACAGGTACTCCCTAATAGGACTGTATACGGCACTCCTAACTATTACTGTGAGCCCTGTAACTGACTCCCTGACACACATCCTCTTACAGGACTGACCTCTACGTCTAGAGACTCTTTTTGCCTATTTCCTCTGGACTTACTCCAATCCACATCTGGTATGTGTCATTTTTGAGGCTTCCCCATTGTTATTATGCTATGTTATAGATGTTCTCAATGCCGGCGTATGATCAATATGTAACTCTACTGTTTGCTTTATTTCGCATTTTCATATTATAATCTATGGTGTCCATTTGTACTTATAGATTGTATTGATGAAGGCCACTGATTGGCCGAAACGTCTGCTGCTCTTTTGGATTGGACTATGATTATAATAAATTTTCACATTTATTCATATATTTTGAGTGCCGAGGTTATTTACTACATTACGGGTTAGGCCCCTACTCGAGCACCTCTCTCCAGCGGTGGTGCGGTGATATATTCCTCTATTTGCATTTTTACCTTTTCACCTGCACACCACTTGGGCCATGTCAGCTCCTCCCACTTTTTCATATAACGCCGAGGAAACCTCATCTATTTTGGCACAATCCCACCTCTCGAGCGATTTCCTGAAGACCGCACCCAAAGAAACCAGAGGAAGGGACCTTGAAAAGGAACGCCGCCATCTCATTAATCAGGAACTGCACTGCGCCACTCTTGTTGAATATTTGAAAACCCAGCGTATCCCTAGGGGACTCAGGGTACAATTACGACCCACCCTGTTCGCCGATAATACTGAATATACTGCTAAGTTTGAACAAATCTTGAATAAGTGCTCGTTTGATTTGATGGTATTAACTGTTGATTTCTTGAATAAGGCGATTGTTACAACGAAAGAGGACATCAGGAATATAGAAGGCCAGCTCCAGTCGTCCACCACCCCAGAAGAATATACCGGTCTACAAAATAAAATCAAAGTCAACATTGAAAACCATCAACGCGACACGGAGGCAAGGAAGAGGTCCAAATTCTCCCGAGACGCTGAAGACTACGCTCAGAATAAAGTCTACAAATGGCGAAATTACTCTTCCTCCAACAGAAATTCTTCTTATTACGACAGAACCCCCTCAGATCCCTCTACGTCAAGCTCAGAAGTGGACAGACAGGATCACCATTCTCCCTCTGCTCCTTTTTTAGGCCAACCTCGTCGAACATACAGAAGAAGACGCGGCGGGGTGGACGACGCCAGAAATATGGACTACACCCGAATCACGAGATCCAGAGCCAACCGTTGGTGGTAAATATATCATCACATACTTTGAGTGTACCACAACTGTCTGTATTGCAGAAAGGTCTGTCATTTTGTCCAACTGGTAAATATAACACATTCAAACTGGACATGGAATTGCAACGCTTTTATCGTACATTACGATTAAAAGCCCACTTTTCCAAGTCCATATTGATTTCAGATCAGATTCCAGCTGACAACCAGGCCCTTATTACGGCCGAGGAATTTGGCTTGCGTAATAAGAGTCACTACAGACCACCACAAGGCACTCATGCGCTTGAAACCTTTATTGGTTTCATTGATAGGTCTTTTAAACAACTCCGTACCGACTCTGAAAGGGGTAGACTCCATTTCCAACATAATCTTACACCGCTAGACCAGCAAGCTCTTAGGGATCTCCGGGATAATAAATCATTAATTATCAAACCAGCCGACAAGGGCGGTGCAATTGTTATCATGAACAAAACTGATTATGTCAGTGAGATAGAACGCCAGTTGGGTGACACCACTACTTACCGTCCGCTGCCATGTGACCCTACATCACATTTAACCACATTAATTCAAACAACCGTGGAGAATTATCAGAAGGCGGGAGTTATTGACTCCAAGACTAGCACATTTTTGATAAAAAAATTTCCCATTACTCCAGTTTTCTATATCCTGCCCAAAATACACAAGAATCTTCAACATCCCCCGGGCAGGCCTATAGTAGCTTCAACGGACTCATTACTCTCCCCCCTCTCAATTTTCTTAGAGAAAGTCCTCACACCGTTAACCCAACGCAGTCCGTCTTACCTTCTTGACACAGGGGCTTTCCTACAGAGCCTACGTGACACAGGACAGGTTCCATCCAACGCAATACTGGTATCTCTGGACGTTAAAGACCTTTACACCTCAATACCACATGAACATGGAATCACTGCGGTCCAACGGTTACTAGAATCCTCTCACACCAATTGCAGGGTTTCCAGTCTTTGCCTTGACCTTCTACGCATAGTTCTCACGGAGAACTTCTTTTTATTTCAAGATACCTATTACCTCCAAGTTAGGGGGACCGCAATGGGGTCCAATGTGGCCCCCCCATATTCAAATTGCTACATGGCTGCTTTCGAGCAAGATGTCATCTATCCCCATGCTTTATTTCAACAATTTTCTATCGTCTGGAAAAGGTATATAGATGACATCTTTTGCATATGGGTGGGCCCACAAGACTCTCTCATGACATTTTTTTCGGACATCAATACAGCCTGGCCCAATCTCAACTTCACATTGACCCATGACCCGGACCATGTGAGCTTCTTGGACACTAAAGTCATGAAAGACCAATATGGCAACCTCACTACTGATTTGTTCTCTAAATCCACTGATCGCAACAGCTTATTGCACTTCACTAGCAATCATCCCATGGCTATGAAACGCTCTATCCCCCAGTCTCAATTCAAAAGGGTTGAAAGAATTGTCACTGATGAAAATCTCAGACAGACAAGACTACAGGAGATGCAGGATAAATTTATCCAAAGGGGATATCCTACATCCATTTGGGACTCTAAACATCAAAAACCTAGGCGTCCCAATCCGCCTATGAGAGATCGTATCCCCTTTGTACATACTTATCACCCATATGCATACATGATCCATAAAGCCATCAGAAGACACTGGGGTATTTTGAGCACAGGCTATCCAGACATCCCCTCTTTTCAGACACCATTTTTACCGTGTTTCAAACGATCCTCAAATCTGAGAGATAGCCTGATACGGGCAGACATAGGGAGCCAGTGCTCAGGTCCAAGACAGAGGTTTCTCCAAAACCCCAGAAATGGTACTTTTCCCTGTCTACAATGTAGACAATGTAACAACGTATTACGTGGCGATACTGTTCACCACCCATTATCTGGGAAGCGGTATAAGGTCAAGGACTACTACACATGTGACACGTCATTCGTGGTCTATCTAATTAAATGTCCTTGCGGCCTCGTTTACGTTGGGGAGACCATGCAACCCATTAGAGATCGTATCTCTAAGCATAAATCTACCATTCGCTGTAAGAACCTGTTATTGCCCATTCCATTTCATTTCCATTCAGCAGGTCATCAAATTTCACAACTTAAATTCCAAATATTAGAACAGGTTTTAACACCACGCAGGGGTGGGGATCGTATACGCCTTCTCAAACAAAGGGAGGCTTTTTGGATACACGAGTTACAGTCCCTTGCTCCCTGGGGTCTCAATAGGGACTACGACCTATTGTCCTTTATTTGAAACATTGTGATGAGATATAACATTCATTCTATGTGATATTCTAATGACATATCATTGATATCCTTCTAATAACTGTGTATTGATATTTCAGATAAGCAATTTTCACTGTAACTCTACTGATGTCACCTCCATATGACCCATCTTGCTACCTGGACATAGGACTGCTCAAGCACGATGCACCCTGATGTCACCTCTGATGCACTACTGATGTCTTCTCCATATGACTCATCTTGCCACCTGGACATAGGTCTGCTCAAGCACGATGCACCTTGTTTAGTGATCTGCCTTCCTTTTCATAATCTGTTCCCCAAACTCCCCTTTGCGTTCTTTCCCCTGGTGGAACGCAAGCTCTCATGTGTGGAACGCACTTGACTTCCGGTTCGCGCGTATCCGGTGACGTCACTTCCGGAAACGTCACTTCCGGTTCTCCGTGGAACGCACGCACATACAGCAGCATTGCTGGGTGCGTTCCACCTATACTCACCACCTCATTAGCGACGTCTAGCACGCTCCCCCCCCCCCCCACCTCAGGCTTATAAATAGCGGCAATTATAAACCCACAAGGTCTCTCCTCCCACAACTAGCGGTGGACTCCGCGTTGGTATCACAGGACCACTTCCAGGAAACACAGGTACTCCCTAATAGGACTGTATACGGCACCCCTAACTATTACTGTGAGCCCTGTAACTGACTCACATCCTCTTACAGGACTGACCTCTATGTCTAGAGACTCTTTTTGCCTATTTCCTCTGGACTTACTCCAATCCACATCTGGTATGTGTCATTTTTGAGGCTTCCCCATTGTTATTATGCTATGTTATAGATGTTCTCAATGCCGGCGTATGATCAATATGTAACTCTACTGTTTGCTTTATTTCGCATTTTCATATTATAATCTATGGTGTCCATTTGTACTTATAGATTGTATTGATGAAGGCCACTGATTGGCCGAAACGTCTGCTGCTCTTTTGGATTGGACTATGATTATAATAAATTTTCACATTTATTCATATATTTTGAGTGCCGAGGTTATTTACTACATTACGGGTTAGGCCCCTACTCGAGCACCTCTCTCCAGCGGTGGTGCGGTGATATATTCCTCTATTTGCATTTTTACCTTTTCACCTGCACACCACTTGGGCCATGTCGGCTCCTCCCACTTTTTCATATAACGCCGAGGAAACCTCATCTATTTTGGCACAATCCCACCTCTCGAGCGATTTCCTGAAGACCGCACCCAAAGAAACCAGAGGAAGGGACCTTGAAAAGGAATGCCGCCATCTCATTAATCAGGAACTGCACTGCGCCACTCTTGTTGAATATTTGAAAACCCAGCCTATCCCTAGGGGACTCAGGGTACAATTACGACCCACCCTGTTCGCCGATAATACTGAATATACTGCTAAGTTTGAACAAATCTTGAATAAGTGCTCGTTTGATTTGATGGTATTAACTGTTGATTTCTTGAATAAGGCGATTGTTACAACGAAAGAGGACATCAGGAATATAGAAGGCCAGCTCCAGTCGTCCACCACCCCAGAAGAATATACCGGTCTACAAAATAAAATCAAAGTCAACATTGAAAACCATCAACGCGACACGGAGGCAAGGAAGAGGTCCAAATTCTCCCGAGACGCTGAAGACTACGCTCAGAATAAAGTCTACAAATGGCGAAATTACTCTTCCTCCAACAGAAATTCTTCTTATTACGACAGAACCCCCTCAGATCCCTCTACGTCAAGCTCAGAAGTGGACAGACAGGATCACCATTCTCCCTCTGCTCCTTTTTTAGGCCAACCTCGTCGAACATACAGAAGAAGACGCGGCGGGGCGGACGACGCCAGAAATATGGACTACACCCGAATCACGAGATCCAGAGCCAACCGTTGGTGGTAAATATATCATCACATACTTTGAGTGTACCACAACTGTCTGTATTGCAGAAAGGTCTGTCATTTTGTCCAACTGGTAAATATAACACATTCAAACTGGACATGGAATTGCAACGCTTTTATCGTACATTACGATTAAAAGCCCACTTTTCCAAGTCCATATTGATTTCAGATCAGATTCCAGCTGACAACCAGGCCCTTATTACGGCCGAGGAATTTGGCTTGCGTAATAAGAGTCACTACAGACCACCACAAGGCACTCATGCGCTTGAAACCTTTATTGGTTTCATTGATAGGTCTTTTAAACAACTCCGTACCGACTCTGAAAGGGGTAGACTCCATTTCCAACATAATCTTACACCGCTAGACCAGCAAGCTCTTAGGGATCTCCGGGATAATAAATCATTAATTATCAAACCAGCCGACAAGGGCGGTGCAATTGTTATCATGAACAAAACCGATTATGTCAGTGAGATAGAACGCCAGTTGGGTGACACCACTACTTACCGTCCGCTGCCATGTGACCCTACATCACATTTAACCACATTAATTCAAACAACCGTGGAGAATTATCAGAAGGCGGGAGTTATTGACTCCAAGACTAGCACATTTTTGATAAAAAAATTTCCCATTACTCCAGTTTTCTATATCCTGCCCAAAATACACAAGAATCTTCAACATCCCCCGGGCAGGCCTATAGTAGCTTCAACGGACTCATTACTCTCCCCCCTCTCAATTTTCTTAGAGAAAGTCCTCACACCGTTAACCCAACGCAGTCCGTCTTACCTTCTTGACACAGGGGCTTTCCTACAGAGCCTACGTGACACAGGACAGGTTCCATCCAACGCAATACTGGTATCTCTGGACGTTAAAGACCTTTACACCTCAATACCACATGAACATGGAATCACTGCGGTCCAACGGTTACTAGAATCCTCTCACACCAATTGCAGGGTTTCCAGTCTTTGCCTTGACCTTCTACGCATAGTTCTCACGGAGAACTTCTTTTTATTTCAAGATACCTATTACCTCCAAGTTAGGGGGACCGCAATGGGGTCCAATGTGGCCCCCCCATATGCAAATTGCTACATGGCTGCTTTCGAGCAAGATGTCATCTATCCCCATGCTTTATTTCAACAATTTTCTATCGTCTGGAAAAGGTATATAGATGACATCTTTTGCATATGGGTGGGCCCACAAGACTCCTTCATGACATTTTTTTCGGACATCAATACAGCCTGGCCCAATCTCAACTTCACATTGACCCATGACCCGGACCATGTGAGCTTCTTGGACACTAAAGTCATGAAAGACCAATATGGCAACCTCACTACTGATTTGTTCTCTAAATCCACTGATCGCAACAGCTTATTGCACTTCACTAGCAATCATCCCATGGCTATGAAACGCTCTATCCCCCAGTCTCAATTCAAAAGGGTTGAAAGAATTGTCACTGATGAAAATCTCAGACAGACAAGACTACAGGAGATGCAGGATAAATTTATCCAAAGGGGATATCCTACATCCATTTGGGACTCTAAACATCAAAAACCTAGGCGTCCCAATCCGCCTATGAGAGATTGTATCCCCTTTGTACATACTTATCACCCATATGCATACATGATCCATAAAGCCATCAGAAGACACTGGGGTATTTTGAGCACAGGCTATCCAGACATCCCCTCTTTTCAGACACCATTTTTACCGTGTTTCAAACGATCCTCAAATCTGAGAGATAGCCTGATACGGGCAGACATAGGGAGCCAGTGCTCAGGTCCAAGACAGAGGTTTCTCCAAAACCCCAGAAATGGTACTTTTCCCTGTCTACAATGTAGACAATGTAACAACGTATTACGTGGCGATACTGTTCACCACCCATTATCTGGGAAGCGGTATAAGGTCAAGGACTACTACACATGTGACACGTCATTCGTGGTCTATCTAATTAAATGTCCTTGCGGCCTCGTTTACGTTGGGGAGACCACGCAACCCATTAGAGATCGTATCTCTAAGCATAAATCTACCATTCGCTGTAAGAACCTGTTAATGCCCATTCCATTTCATTTCCATTCAGCAGGTCATCAAATTTCACAACTTAAATTCCAAATATTAGAACAGGTTTTAACACCACGCAGGGGTGGGGATCGTATACGCCTTCTCAAACAAAGGGAGGCTTTTTGGATACACGAGTTACAGTCCCTTGCTCCCTGGGGTCTCAATAGGGACTACGACCTATTGTCCTTTATTTGAAACATTGTGATGAGATATAACATTCATTCTATGTGATATTCTAATGACATATCATTGATATCCTTCTAATAACTGTGTATTGATATTTCAGATAAGCAATTTTCACTGTAACTCTACTGATGTCACCTCCATATGACCCATCTTGCTACCTGGACATAGGTGTCACGGGTGTGTTGCCACGAAGATCGTCACGAGTACACAGCCTGACTTCTCGCAGCTGACTTGTTGGTGCTTTGTGTTTCTCGGCAGTGAGGGAGTTAATTCTCTCTCTCTCTCTCTGGGCTAGATGAGGTCCAGTATACAGAGACAGCGTGACATTTTCACCGACCCACTTAGTTTTTCTCCAGCTACTATGGATCCAGTAGCCGGTCTAGCTCGGCAATTGCAGAGTTTGTCCATGGAGCTGGCGGACGTTAGGTCCAAGGTTTGGCATCCTCAGGAGCAAGCCGGACCAGAACCTAAAGTAGCTCTCCCTGATAGGTTCACTGGGGGGCGGGACAAGTTTTTTGTTTTCCGGGAGGCATGTAAATTGTACTTTCGGCTGCGGCCTCGGTCATCGGGGAGTGAAGAACAAAGGGTGGGAATTGTCATCTCGCTCCTACAAGGGGACCCACAATCTTGGGCGTTCTCTCTTCCCCCGGGTTCCCCGGCTCTCCAGTCAGTGGATAGGTTTTTCGCTGCCCTGGGACTCGTATATGATGACCCAGATCGGATCTCCCTTGCTGAGTCTAAGTTACGTAGGATCCAGCAGGGAGATCGTCCGGCGGAGGAATTCTGTTCGGAGTTCCGTAGGTGGGCCACGGACACCCAGTGGAATGACCCGGCTCTTAGGAGCCAGTTTTGTCATGGTTTATCCGACAAATTACAGGATGTGTTGGCACAGTATGACTCTCCCGTGTCTCTGGAGGCCGCTATGGCCCTCGCTATTCGCGTGGACAGACGGCTTCGGGAGAGGTGCGGGATAACTCTACCCCCTGTGATGACTCCACCTCCTACAAGGTCCCCTCATATGGTGGTTCCCCTGGTCAGTCCAGAGGAGCCTATGCAATTAGGAGGGACATCATTTCGGGGGAGGGGACCGGTGGTGCGCCATAAGGCAGGAAGGTGTTTCTTCTGCGGGAGAAAGGGACATTTTATTGGGGGGTGTCCATCCCGTCCCTTGCAGTGTGAAGAGTCGTCGGAAAACTGTTGATCCCAGGTTGTGTGGTGGACGGCAATCTGGGAGTAGGTATTTCGTCCCTAGGTTCGTCTCAGTTTCTCGTACCGGCGGAGGTGGTGGTGGGTACGAGAACTGAGAGGATATCTGTTCTTCTGGATAGTGGGGCCGGGGCTAATCTGGTTGATGCTCGGTTTGCCCGGGTTCAAGGTATGCGGTTGAGTGAGTTGGCTAAACCCATCCCCATATTCTCGATCGATGCCAGGCCTCTCGGGCAGGGAAGTTTTTTGCAAGTTGTGCATGACGTAAAACTTCAAGTGGGGGCAATACATAAAGAACTGTTGTCTTGCTACGTGTTGGAGGGTCTTCCCACTCCTATTGTGTTGGGCCTTCCTTGGTTAGCTAAGCATAACCCGGTTATTAATTGGCAAACCAGGGAGATAAGCCAATGGAGTAAATTCTGTAATAAAAACTGCATGAACACGGTCATTGGTGCGGTTACTCCTTGGGTCTTACCTCCATTTCTGGCGGACTTTGAGGATGTATTCTCGGAGAAAGGGTGTCAGGAACTACCTCCTCATCGCGTGTATGACTATTCTGTAAAACTGCTCCCTGAGGCCAAGTTACCTAAAGCTAGGTTGTATAACCTTTCTGGTCCTGAGAGGCAGGCCATGAAGGATTATATCTCAGAAAGTCTGGCTAAGGGGCATATTAGACCTTCATCTTCACCGGTGGCTGTGGGGTTCTTCTTTGTTAAGAAGAAAGATGGAGGCCTACGCCCTTGCCTGGATTTCCGTGAACTTAATCGGATTACGGTCCGAGATCCGTATCCGCTCCCACTTATTCCCGATCTCTTTAATCAGATCGTGGGCGCCAAATGGTTTTCTAAGTTGGATCTCAGGGGGGCGTACAATCTGATTAGGATGAAGGAGGGGGATGAGTGGAAGACGGCGTTTAACACTCCGGAGGGGCATTATGAGAACCTTGTCATGCCATTCGGTCTGACTAATGCCCCGGCGGTGTTCCAACACTTTGTTAATGACATTTTTCGCCGCTTGGTGGGACAGTTTGTTGTCATATATCTGGATGATATCCTAATTTACTCGCCGGATCTGGTGTCTCATCAGGAGCACGTTAGGCAGGTGTTACAGATCTTGCGGGATAATAAACTGTATGCCAAATGGGAAAAGTGTGTGTTCGCCGTACAGGAACTCCAGTTTTTAGGCTTCCTGGTTTCAGCGTCCGGTTTTCGTATGGACCCTGGGAAAGTGCGGGCAGTTCTTGAGTGGGATCGGCCAGAGAATCTTAAGGCACTACAACGTTTCCTGGGGTTTGCTAATTATTACCGGAAGTTCATTCGTAATTTCTCGTCCATGGTTAAGCCTCTCACTGACATGACTAAAAAGGGGACGGATTTTTCTAGGTGGTCTGACAAGGCTTGTCAAGCATTCTCCTCTTTGAAAAAATGTTTTGCCTCGGCGCCCATACTCATTCAACCTGATGCGTCTCAGCCATTCATTGTAGAGGTAGACGCTTCCGAGGTAGGGGTGGGAGCAGTATTGTCACAGGGTTCGTCCCCTGGTAAGTGGCATCCGTGCGCCTTTTTCTCTAAAAAATTGTCGTCCGCTGAGAGGAATTACGATGTCGGCAATAGGGAACTCTTGGCCATTAAGTTAGCTTTTGAGGAGTGGCGCCATTTTCTGGAGGGGGCTGTTCATCCGGTCACCGTCATCACCGATCACAAGAACCTGCTATATCTGGAGTCCGCGAAACGTCTGAATCCCAGACAAGCTAGGTGGTCATTGTTTTTTACCAGGTTTAATTTTGTCGTTACATATCGTCCTGGGTCAAAAAATGTAAAGGCGGATGCCTTATCTCGTAGTTTCCCGGGGGCCGGGAATACGGACGACCCGATTCCTATCCTTCAGGAGGGGGTGGTGGTTTCGGCAGTATGCTCTGAGCTGGAGGAGGAGGTATTGGAGGCTCAGGGGGACGCCCCTGTTGGACCTCCAGGGAGATTGTTTGTTCCAGATCAGTTGCGACAAAAGGTGATCGAGGCACACCATAACTCAGTTTTTGCAGGACACCCGGGGAGTAAAGCTACTGTGGATCTCCTCTCGCGTCGGTTTTGGTGGCCTAATTTACATAAGGAGGTGGTAACTTTTGTCGCGTCCTGTGGGGTTTGTGCGCGCTCTAAGACCTCACATACCCGTCCGTCTGGGGCCCTCTTACCTTTGAAGATTCCGGAGCGTCCTTGGACTCATCTGTCTATGGACTTTATTACGGACCTCCCTCCGTCTTCGGGTAAAACGGTCATTCTCGTTGTAGTGGACAGGTTCAGCAAGATGGCACATTTTATCGCTCTTCCGGCTCTCCCTAATGCTAAAACTCTTGCGCAGGTGTTCATTGGGGAGATTGTGAGGCTTCACGGGGTACCCTCCGAGGTGGTGTCTGATCGGGGGTCTCAGTTTGTGTCCAAGTTCTGGAAGGCGTTTTGTGCACGGCGGGGGATGCAGTTGTCATTCTCATCGGCTTTTCATCCTCAGACCAATGGTCAGACGGAACGTATGAACCAGAGCTTGGAGACATATCTCCGGTGTTTTGTGTCAGAGAACCAGGAGGACTGGGCTTCTTTCTTACCTCTGGCAGAGTTTGCTCTTAATAATAGGCGGAGCGAGTCCACTGGTAAGTCCCCGTTTTTTGGGGCATATGGTTTTCACCCCCAGTTTTGTACTTTCAGTGGGGGGGGCTCTTCGGGGGTTCCTGAGGAGGAACGATTTTCCTCATCACTCGCTTCAGTATGGAGAGGGGTGCTGAAGAATCTGAATACTATGGGGAACCGATACAAACGTATGGCTGATAGGAGGAGAGTGTCTGGTCCGGACCTAAGTGTGAACGATCGGGTATGGTTGTCTACCAGGAATATAAAACTTAAGGTTCCCTCCTGGAAACTGGGTCCCAGGTTCATCGGGCCGTACAGAATCAGTTCTATTATTAATCCGGTGGCATTCCGTCTTGACCTCCCCCCTACGTTTAAAATTCACAACGTGTTTCACAGATCATTGCTTAAGAGGTATGTGGCGCCGGTGGTACCGTCACTTTTACCTCCCCCTCCAGTGGTTGTCAATGGTAACTTGGAGTTCCAGGTATCGAGGGTCATTGATTCACGCTTTAATCGCCGGTCCCTTCAGTACCTGGTTCATTGGAAGGGGTATGGTCCTGAGGAGAGGATGTGGGTTCCTGCGTCGGATATTAACGCAGACCGATTAGTTCGGGCCTTCCACACGACTCACCCGGATAAACCTGGCCCTGAGGGTCCGGAGGCCCCTCGTAGAAGGGGGGGTACTGTCACGGGTGTGTTGCCACGAAGATCGTCACGAGTACACAGCCTGACTTCTCGCAGCTGACTTGTTGGTGCTTTGTGTTTCTCGGCAGTGAGGGAGTTAATTCTCTCTCTCTCTCTCTGGGCTAGATGAGGTCCAGTATACAGAGACAGCGTGACAATAGGACTGCTCAAGCACGATGCACCCTGATGTCACCTCTGATGCACTACTGATGTCTTCTCCATATGACTCATCTTGCCACCTGGACATAGGTCTGCTCAAGCACGATGCACCTTGTTTAGTGATCTGCCTTCCTTTTCATAATCTGTTCCCCAAACTCCCCTTTGCGTTCTTTCCCCTGGTGGAACGCAAGCTCTCATGTGTGGAACGCACTTGACTTCCGGTTCGCGCGTATCCGGTGACGTCACTTCCGGAAACGTCACTTCCGGTTCTCCGTGGAACGCACGCACATACAGCAGCATTGCTGGGTGCGTTCCACCTATACTCACCACCTCATTAGCGACGTCTAGCACGCTTCCCTCCCCCCCCCACCTCAGGCTTATAAATAGCGGCAATTATAAACCCACAAGGTCTCTCCTCCCACAACTAGCGGTGGACTCCGCGTTGGTATCACAGGACCACTTCCAGGAAACACAGGTACTCCCTAATAGGACTGTATACGGCACCCCTAACTATTACTGTGAGCCCTGTAACTGACTCCCTGACACACATCCTCTTACAGGACTGACCTCTATGTCTAGAGACTCTTTTTGCCTATTTCCTCTGGACTTACTCCAATCCACATCTGGTATGTGTCATTTTTGAGGCTTCCCCATTGTTATTATGCTATGTTATAGATGTTCTCAATGCCGGTGTATGATCAATATGTAACTCTACTGTTTGCTTTATTTCGCATTTTCATATTATAATCTATGGTGTCCATTTGTACTTATAGATTGTATTGATGAAGGCCACTGATTGGCCGAAACGTCTGCTGCTCTTTTGGATTGGACTATGATTATAATAAATTTTCACATTTATTCATATATTTTGAGTGCCGAGGTTATTTACTACATTACGGGGATGCAATTAAGAGATGGAGAGTGAATTCTTACTGTTTCCAAAGATGTATTGGGACCAAAGGTTTTAGAAGATCAGTGTTTTGGCTTATTGGCCAATCTTATATATTCTGGGTGACGCTAAGAAAATGAGGTGCATCTCACTAAATTAGAATATCATCAAAAAGTTAATTTATTTCAGTTCTTCAATACAAAAAGTGAAACTCATATATTATATAGAGTCATTACAAACAGAGTGATCTATTTCACGTGTTTATTTCTGTTAATGTTGATGATTATGGCTTACAGCCAATGAAGACACAAAAGTCATTATCTCAGTAAATTAGAATACTTTATAACAACTGCCTGAAAAATGTTTTTAAATTCTGAAATGTCCTACTGAAATGTATGTTCAGTAAATGCCCTCAATACTTGGTCGTGGCTCCTTTTGCATTAATTACTGCATCAATGCGGTGTGGCATGGAGGCGATCAGCCTGTGGCAATGCTGAGGTGCTGTACCTAAGAGCCGCTATATTGCTCATTCTGTAACTCATCCTTGGCTTTTACAATTTGAAATTAAAGTGAAGTTTTAACAAGATATATACAACCCTGGTCCTGCTGGAGACATCTTTGCTTGCTTTCTCATTACTTCAACCCTGGATAAACCATTGGTGCAATGTGTGCAGCCGTAGGAGGGAACAACAGGTAAGGGGGCCCACTTCAACATCCAACTTTTGTCACAGACACATTGTTGGACTGCAAAGGGACATTTTTGCATGGGGGGTCTCCTTTTTTTGGGTCTGCCCCTGTCCTAATGGTATGTGATTGCAAGACTTTCCTGTTGATTTTTTTCTTCTGTTTGTAAACTATTCATTCCTTATCTGGCCGACTTAGATGCTATCATAAGTCCCAATATTTTTATAGCTATGTGGGGGGGGTAAAATGGAGGGGCACCTTTTTTGCTGCTGTGAGACAGATATTGGTAAGATGATGTTTTGAATGTGTTAGAATTTCATTACAGTTTAGAAATAATCTTGATTTTGGCAACTCACTTTCCATCTTTGCTGTGTAGACTTGGACAGAGTCAGCAGAGCATGGGGGAGTTAATGACAGCTCTGTTGTGGACTCTAAACAATGTACAGGACTGTTGTGTTCCACTCCATTCATCACTTACTGTATATCCAGCCATTGGGGGAGCAAATTTCAGCTGATCCACCAATCTCCTATTGATGACATATTCCATGAGTACATCATCAATATTTCAGTCCTGAATATCCCCTTTAAATATATAGTAGTCATTTTTAAATCAAAGTAGTATCTTTTTTTTCCAGTTTCATTTATAGTGGCAAGCATATCAGAGAAATGTAAAAGCTAAAAGAAGTATGATTCATCTGGAGACACAATGGCTATTGTATCCTCCTGCTTACTGTCATAAATTCATATTCATATTACTAGAAATGCAACTAATGACACACGAATGCCCAGCAATACACACACTGAGATATCATACACGAAAAAAAAATTCTGTAATTTAAAGTAAAATTTAGATACAAAACATACAATATTACCAGCTAATGCTACACCAATCTCTTCTTCTCTTCCTTCCTTAGGGTATGCGTCAATTTGCCATGTATTTTTCTGGCAGAAAATGTAACACAGAAGCGTGTTTTTTCAGCAGCAGAAGGAAAGGAAGGGAGACACAGATTCTCTACTTCGTGGGTAGGCGGAGCCCCATAGGATAGTCACCTCAGATTGGAAAAAGATGACCGGCCCCTCCAGTATATAGGCTCCTCCTACTCCCATGTTCATCAGTCTTTTTATCTGAGGTCTCAGAGGATAGTCGCTGCTTCGGCAGCTCCTCAGAAGAGTTGTTATTTTATATCCAGCGAGTCCTGGACCCCCCCGTGGTCTAGAGGTCTCTGGGGGTCTCGGCGCTGCTGAGACCCCTGACCCTCCCCTGGCAGCTCTGTGTACCCCTTGAGGAGGTTCCCACTTATGCCTGCCGGCCCCGGGGGATACAGGGCGCTCCCTGGCGGAGGCGCACACCACACATCAGAGAGGGTCCCTGCTTGCTCCGCCATAGGGGGGAGCAAAGGGCCATGGCGCCACACATCCCTGAGGATCCCTGTGACGTTCAGCCGGGTAAGTGCTCTTTGGTCTAAAGAGTATCTTTGACGGCTACGGCAAGTGTACTGCCTGTGTGTTTCTTGTCTATTTCAGACGCTGCCTTGACTGGGGAGCAGAGACGGAGGCCAGTAATTTTTATTTTTTATTTGCGCATGCTTTTTCGTTTTTGCTTCCTGCCTTCATTGAGGCAGGAAGCTCCCTGTATTGGCGCGCGTTTTCTTGCTTTTATTGACTTGCTTCCTGCCTTCATAGAGGTAGGAAGTTTTCTGCCCTCATTTTTTGTTTGAATAAGGCGGGGGGCGTGGCCTAGCGGGGGCGTGGCCTAGCGGGGGCGTGGCTTAGCATCTCCTGGCTTCCTGCCGTCATTACTTAGGCAGGAAGCGCTTGGTTGAGCGTGCGCTGGCGGTCCCTGCTTCTCCCTCCGGCGTCCAGCGGCGCCTCCTGCTCTCTGCTCCCCGTCCGTCCACACACTCAGGAGGAGCGGTCGCCGCAGTACCCCCTCTGCCTCTGGCAGGGGTTCTTTGTCAGTGCTGTCTCTCCAGGCTACCTATTAGGAGTCCTCAGGAGCACTGCCGCTTTCTCTTCTAAAGCTATTTACTTCACTGACCTTTTAGGCTGTGTAGTATTATAGTTGCTGTGATGTTAACCCCTTCTGAAAAAGTGGAACTTTAGGGGAAACACATGGTGTTTAAGGGAGTTTCCCCCTATTGATTTTTTGCTCAGCATTTCTGGGGTAGCTCTTTTCTAAGGGTGAGCTTTAACCCTTCAGAGCCTGTCACATATATAAAATAAATAAATAAAAATATAAAAAAAAAAAAAAAGTGAGTTTTGAAAACAGGCTGTGCAGCTTTCACACTTTTTTGCCATCCTTGTTGTACATCCTGGCATCTGGTGTGGGTGGCATGTCGGATCAGGGGCCTGGGAGTGCGGATCTGTCTCCTGATCCGTTTCAGGTTCAGTCGCACGCCTCTGATACACTCAGGCCTTCTACTACATCAAGTTCAACGCTCAGTGATGTTAAGGTGGAGGCGCTCACTCGCTCCATTGATAGTCTCTCTAGTCTCCTGGGACAGTGGGTGTCAGCTAGATCACACCCAATGCCACGAGGTAAAAAGCGCCGCAAGACTATGGTGGCGTTGTCTCCCTCGCAGAGCGCATCAGAGGCTTCGGATTCACCAACAGATTCGGTTGATGAAATTTCTGAGTCCGAAGAGGAGGATCAACAGGATCGCTCTGTTTCTCTTTCTGGTCGCGTAGATGGGCTTATTAAGGACATGCGGGAAGTATTAGAGCTGTCTGAAGAGCCGACAAGACCGTCTAGGTCGGGCCGTCTGTATCAGAAGATGCGCCGTGTTCGTTCTACATTACCTGCGCATGAGGAACTTAACGAAGCGGTGGAGAAGGAGCATCAGTGTCCGGATAAACGCTTCCGAGGAACGCGTTTTTATGATGCCCTATATCCCTGTGCCAAGGAGATGGTTACTAATTGGGTTCCCTCTCCTGAGGTGGATATATCTCTGTCTCAGCTGACCAAGTCTTCCCTGCTTCCTGTTAAAGGGAGAGCCAATCTTCAGGATCCTTTGGACAGAAGATCGGAGTCAGCGGCGAAATCCATCTATGAAGCCGCGGGTCATGGTTTCCGAGCGGCCTTGGGGGCCATGTGGGCCGGTGAGGCTTCTCTGCGGTGGTTGGATCAGCTGCGTATGGCGTGGCAGGATGGGACTTCGCGTTCAGAAGTGGAAAAGCTTTTTCAGCGAATGGAAGAAGCTATGTGTTATGGCAGAGATGCAGTACTGGACACTGCTTCAATTCTGTCCAGGGCTCAGGCTTCGGCAGTCACGATTAGAAGAGCTCTGTGGCTTAAACAGTGGACCGGGGATGCAGTATCCAAACAGGGATTGCTTAGTCTGGCATATAAGGGCGGTCAGCTCTTTGGTTCAGATCTTTTGGAACTAATTGCCAAAGCTAAAGCTAAGGATGTTACTCTGCCTAGGAAAAAGGCAGTGGCATCCACAGCCGGCAGGACAGGGCCCAGCAGAGGTCTTCGGTCCTTTCGGGCCAGGGGACGATTCAGTCAGCCTTCTTGGAGATTGGGTCGTCCCTCATCCTCCGGCAGATCCGCCCAGAAATCTTGTACTCCTTGGAAGCAACGGTCCCGTCAGGACAGACGGGAGGTTGATAAAAAGTCCGCTAAGGCTGACTGACGCCAGGGATCCCCCCGAGGGCTCTCGGGTGGGAGGTCGTCTGCTACAATTCGGGTCGATCTGGGCATCCCACATAGCAGACGCCTGGGTGACACGGGTTATGTCGGCAGGCTATTTCATAGAGTTTCATTCGCTGCCTCCAGACAGGTTTCGTCTGACGGGCATTCCGTCCGTGCCAAGACTGGCTGCCGCACTGTTTCAGGAGGTCGACTCTCTCCTACAGCAGGGTGTGGTGGTTCAGGTTCCTCCGGAAGACCAGGGAAAGGGTTTTTATTCCAACCTTTTTGTGGTCCCCAAAAAGGAGGACAAGTTTCGTCCGGTGCTGGATCTCAGGGATTTGAATATTTACGTCCGGACACGGAAGTTCCGCATGGAGTCTCTCCGATCGGTGATAGCGACCCTGTCGCAGTACGATTTCTTGGTGTCCATAGACATTCGCGACGCCTATTTGCATATCCCTATCGGCAGGGCTCACCAGCGTTTCTTGCGTTTCGCTATAGGTCAAACCCATTACCAGTTTGTGGCCCTGCCTTTCGGGTTGGCCTCAGCTCCCAGGGTTTTTACAAAAATTCTGGCTCCTCTCATGGCGCTTCTTCGAAGACAGGGGGTTACGATCCTCCCTACCTGGACGACCTGTTCATAGTGTCACCCACGGCGGAGGAGGCAATAGCGGCTCGCGATCTCTCCCTTCAGTACCTGATGGACTTCGGGGGGCTGATCAATTGGAAGAAATTGTCATTGGAGCCAGCACAGTCCATTCTTTTCCTGGGGATGCAGTTAGATACTGTTCGGGCAGTTGTGTCCCTGCCTCCTGTCAAACAGACGAACCTTCGTCTTCTGGTCCAGGCTATGAGGTCGGCGCTGTCAATGTCCCTTCGGGAATGCATGCGCCTTCTGGGTCAAATGGTGGCAACTATGGAAGCAGTACCATTTGCACAATTTCATTCCCGGGATCTCCAGAGCCTTATTCTGACCCATTGGGATCGATCGCTAACTTCTCTGGATCGCTCGGTCATTATCTCCCGCAGGGTGCGAGAATCTCTTGGATGGTGGTTACGTCCGGAGACTCTATCCGTGGGGAAATCCTTCCTTCCTCCGAGATGGTCGGTGGTGACAACCGATGCCAGCCGGACAGGCTGGGGGGGAGTTTGGAACAACCTCTGGATTCAGGAAGTCTGGTCGCCAAAGGAGTCATCTCTCCAGATCAACATTTTGGAGTTGAGAGCAATATTTCTCTGCCTCCAACATTGGGCGGTCTTATTGAGCGGTCTACCGGTCCGGATCCAGTCGGACAACGCTACGGCTGTTGCGTACATCAACCACCAGGGCGGGACGAGGAGTTCCAGTCTCATGTCGGAGGTCTCTCGGATCCTGGTCTGGGCCGAGTCCAAAGTTCCAGCAATCTCTACAATTCACATTCCAGGGGTGTTGAATATCTCGGCGGACTTCCTCAGTCGCGAGCAAGTGGACCCTGGGGAATGGAGTCTCCATCCAGAAGTGTTTTCTCTGCTGTGTTCCCGTTGGGGGACTCCTCAGGTGGACTTGATGGCATCCAGGCTGAACGCCAGGGTTCCGACGTTCATGTCCAGGTACAGGGACCCGGAGGCGGTGGCGGTGGATGCTCTAGTGGCCCCGTGGGGTCAGTTCAAGCTGATCTATGCGTTTCCGCCGATATCCTTACTACCTCTGGTGATCCGACGGATCAAACTCGAAAGGGTATCAATAATTCTGATAGCACCAGACTGGCCGCGGAGGACATGGTATTCGACGCTGGTGTCTCTTCAGGCGGCACCTCCGTTTCCGCTGCCCCTTCACCCGGACTTGCTCACTCAGGGGCCCATTCGTCATCCGGACCTGAGGTCCCTTCGTTTGACGGCGTGGCTCTTGAGACCGAGATCTTGACCCGTCGCGGTTTTTCGCCCGAGGTCATTGCTACCTTGCGGGCGGCCCGGAGTCCAGCTACGTCCAGGATTTATCACAGAACTTGGGAGTCTTTCTATTCATGGTGTTCTGGATCCTCAAGAAACCCGAGGGTTTTTTCCATCCCCAACTTCTTGACCTTTCTGCAATCTAGTCTGGCCAGGGGTTTGGCAGTTAGTATGGTGCGGGGACAGGTATCTGCTCTTTCCGCACTTTTTAGGAAGGCTATTGCCTCTCGTAGGGATGTGCGCTCTTTTTTTCGAGGAGTCGCACGTCAGTTTCCGCCACGGAGGGCAGTTCTGGCTCCATGGCGGCTTAATCTAGTCCTGGAAGCCCTTCAGCATAGGCCTTTTGAGCCTATGGATTCTGCTAAACTTTCACTACTTTCTTGGAAGGTGGCCTTCTTGGTGGCAGTCACCTCTTTGAGAAGGGTATCGGAATTGGCAGCATTTTCTTGCTCACCTCCTTTTCTGGAATTTTTTCCGGATCGCGTGGTGCTTCGTACTCGGGAAGATTTTTTGCCTAAGGTAGTGTCACAATTCCACATTAATCAGGACATTGTGTTGCCTTCTTTTTGTCCAGGACCTAAGAATCCAAGGGAGCGGGCCTTGCACTCGTTGGACTTAGTGCGGGCATTGAAGTTCTATCTTACGATCACCCAAGGTTTTCGGAAGTCGGACTCTCTTTTTATAATTCCGGCAGGTCGTCGGCGTGGTCAACGTGCTTCCAAAGACACGATAGCTCGGTGGATCCGTTCAGCTATCCTGGAAGCGTACCGGCTCAAGGGCGAGCCTTGTCCGGTTAAAGTTAAAGCTCATTCCACGAGAGCCATTGGCTCATCGTGGGCTTTTCGTCAGGGGGCCTCGGCAGCGCAGCTCTGCCGGGCGGCCACCTGGCGCTCCGTTCACACCTTTACTAAGTTTTATAAGGTGGACGTAAGTGCTTCAGCCGATGCGGCCCTGGGACGTAGGGTCCTGCAGGCAGCGGTAATTTAAGTTATCCCTTTACTTAGTTTTCCGTTATTTTAGCGCGGTTTGCGCTCTTGCCTAAGTTTTGGGGTATGGAAGCTTCTGCCTCTATTTCCCACCCTTAAGTAGGTACTGCTTTAGGACGTCCCACGAAGTAGAGAATCTGTGTCTCCCTTCCTTCCCTTCTGCTGCTGAAAGCCGGATTTTGGTAAGAACTTACCTGTAAAATCCTTTTCAGCGAAGGAAGGAAGGAAGACACAGCACCCTCCCAGGGCAGAAGTGTTTTTTTGTGTTTCTAGATGCAGCGCGTCTCCTTCCTGATGTCGATCTTCTGGACTGGGTTTAGCGCTCTACGGCTCTCCTTACAGTTTCGCCAGCTCTACACAGTTGTCAGGTCCAATGGGGTATGCCTAAGACTGTGTGTTTCTATTACATAACCTGTTTTCTCTCATTTCTGAAATTTCAGAAGGGGATATGTTGTTCTGCTGGTTGGTCTGCTCTTCCTTAGCTTGTGTACGGACTGATGAACATGGGAGTAGGAGGAGCCTATATACTGGAGGGGCCGGTCGTCTTTTTCCAATCTGAGGTGACTATCCTATGGGGCTCCGCCTACCCACGAAGTAGAGAATCTGTGTCTCCCTTCCTTCCTTCGCTGAAAAGGATTTTACAGGTAAGTTCTTACCAAAATCCGGCTTTTGAATATGGGGCATTCGTATCTTGTTCCACATGATTCCCAAAACAAATTTGTCCATCTACATGGAGAAAAAAAACTTAAAAAATTGAAAAAACAGCTTTTTTTTCTACATAGAACACTAAAGGCTTGTTTTCCCAATTAAATAAAATGAACACTTATTTTAAGTCTTCAAGTGTTTTTTATGTGGATTTTGATACAGAATATGCCCAAAATTAAACTACGGTAATATATTCTTTGTGAAAATACATTTTCCCATCCTCCTTAGAAGGTGGCCAAGCGCATTACATAAACATCAGCCAAATCTGTCAATTTTGGCTGGATTAATATGCCCCAACTCTCCCCCTATTTCAGATCTTGGATGAAAAAAAGGATCTGTCATGGTGAATTATATGATATTTGATCCTTTGCGCAAAGGAGACACACCAAATACTGAAAGAAAAGATTCACATACGTTTACCAGTCCCAGACATGTGTTATTGTATAAGGAAGAGGACATGAGAGAAGAATACAATTGAAGCTGATGCCTAGCTGAGTACCATATTTCTCGGACTATAAGACGTACTGGACCATAAGACGCACCCCAAATTTTGGGGTGGAAAATAGGAAAAAAATATTTTTTATAAGATGGAGTCCGAATAGGTATCTTACCTGGGTGCGGTGGAGCGGGGGTCACAGGAGGCAGGATCCTTCAGGAAGCCGGTCCTGGTGCTGGTGGCCTGGGACTGGGGGCCTGGTGGCTGGTGCTGGGGGTTTGGGGCTTGGGTGCCTGGCACTGGTGGCCTGGGGCTGGGGGCCTGGTGGCCTGGCACTGGTGGGCTGGTGGCCTGGCACTGGTAGCTGGCCTGGTGGCTGACGCTGGGGGCCTGGGTGCCTGGTGCTGGTGGCCTGAGGCTGGGGGTCTGGTGGCTGGAGCTGGGGGCCTGGGTGCCTGGCACTGGGGGCCTGGTATCGGGGCCAGTGTCTTAATGGTGAGGCAAAGCGGCGTGAGCGGCTTCCAGTACGCGCGGCCATCTTTCTGAAGCTGTGATCTACAAGAAAATGGCCGCCAGCATGGCAGAGCGCATACGCCGGCTCCGACGGCCATTTTCCTGTAGCTCACAGCTTCAGAAAGATGGCAGTGCGCACCGGAAGCCGCTCACAGCAAGACACCGGTCCCAGTACTTGGCAAGGCCCCGGCCCCCAGGCAGATACCGGCCTGCCTCACCTCCTCCTCTTCTGCTGTTGCCGCCTGCTGCTGCTACCGTCACCGCCGCCACCTTTCTGATGGCCCTGCGATCCCACTCCACCACCCCCCATTTTCCTCCCAAATTTGGGGGAAAAAGTGCATCTTATGGTCCAAAAAATACAGTAATTGCAAGCAAACACCTCCATCTACTGGTCAAAGGCTAAAGTGGAAAAAAAGAAACAATTACAGAAGTAGGAACTTAATAGTGGGAACCCATGTTCCCACAGGAACAGTTTAAAGATGATACCAGATCAGGTCACTCCTGGGTCGCAGTGACTAATTATAAAAAGGCCTGGCCAGGCCAACAAGAGGCAGTTGGCACCAGAACCTGTACCAGGACAGGTCATATGGCTGCAAGGTGAGCTTACAGCCACCATGCCATGGAAGGGTTGGAGCGCGGTCAGATGCCGGAGAAGGCCTGAGTTGTGAGGAAGATCCATGCCATGCACTAGTATAAGTCCGTAAGCAGCACCAGTAGATGCCTGTGACTAGATCCAAACCAAGCTTGGGAGATGATCCGGCTGTAGCAGAGGACCATTCCTGTAAGCCATTACTTCCAGCGCAGATGTACGGAACAGAGTGTGGGCTGGGGCTGTGCTTCAGGGAATGGAGGCAGCCAGTGTAATGAGCACACTGTATACCCCGAGACTTGCATATCTAGGACTTGCGACCAAGCGGGAAATACCGGTGATCCCCGCTAGGTCCAGTGTAACGATCAGAGGTGTTTACAGAGACTGTGTTGGAGACGGGCTTAGTACTGAGAGTGACTACCCTTAAGTTGAGACAAAAAGGCTTTAACAGTAGTTTAACTGCTAGATAATAGTGTTGAGCCACCCCCGTAGTGTTCGAGTTCGGTTCGGTTCGTCGAACACCTGTGTGTTCGCCGAACTGTTCGTCGAACACCTTCGAACTCCGTTAAAACCAATGGCAGGCAAACAAAAACACATAGAAACACATAGAAAACACATTCAAAGGTGTCCAAAAGCTGACAAACTGCTCAGAAGACACAACTAACACATGGAAAAGTGACAAGTACATATAGTCATGCGAAAAGAAAAGAGGTGGAGGAGTAAAAGGCGAGGGAGACACAGATATAGGCATGTCATGCCCTTCTAAAATCCAAAAAGTGAGAAGCCGACACGGCCAGTCCGCTCCTGCCCGTGCCACCTCCGTGTCGCCGGGTTTGTGCCAGAGCCGCGGTGAACCCTGACGGCCAGCCCCCCTCTCCCAATACTGGTGCCTGTCCACTGGTGGGTCGAGCGAGCCCCCCTGTGGTGGAGGCAGCTTTAAGCTTTTTAATTTAAATTGTCTCTCTAATTTGAATGAATACACTTTAAATCCATTTACAAGGATCTATTGGAAGGCAAGTCTCATGCCAGCAGCCGCGTAATTCCAGCTCCAGTAGCGTCCACTAAAGCTGCTGCAGTTAAAAAGCTTTTATAAGGATCGAGCTCGGCTGTCCACCGCAAGGCATCCTACTGCCAGTCCCAGCCCCTATGCCTTGGGGTGCCTCCTGATGCTCTTCACTGAGTATCCCGTGGTCCCGAAGCATTTCCTTTGAAAAAATTAAGTGTCCAAACTACAGGTGGTGTAGCTTGCTTAACAGCCGGGATAATCCGCTGACTAGCAGACACTGCTACTAGGCACAAAGTATTTCCTGGGCTAGATGCAGTTAAAAATTTGTAATTAGATACTCTCGTTGGATGCTGAGAAAGCATTCCATATAGTCTCCTGGCACGCCATATATGATTCTCTTAAAAAGCTTGGGGTAGGGGTCTAGGGGACCCTTTTATAGCCAAAATCACGGCCCTGTATCGCAATACGTCACCTAGGCTGAAGATAAATGGAACTGTAGCACCCTGAGGGCTCGGTTGCTACAGAGGTATTGCACCTCACCCAGAGGTGTGATATCTCACTCTCAGGTAAGGATGGAGTGTGGATCAGGACCCGACACCTGCATGCATTACACCACATTGCCGTGGGGCAAGGCGACCAATATGCCCCTGAGATGGGCACGACAGTCCCTGTCCCTGGCTGGAGTGGGGGGAGGGAACACTGAGGAAGGGGAACCCTGTAGTGCAGGAGCAGGGAGGAAGCAGTTCCTGGGTGCATTGAGAAGGGAGTATAAAAGGTGGGCACCATCTTAGTTCAGTGCAGAGAAGTCTGAGCAGAAGTGACAGGGAGCAGGGGCTCTGCATGAGCTCTGATCCGGAGGCGGGCCTAGTAACAGAGGCCCAGGCCTGGAAGAGGGAGAAGGAAGGAAGAGGAGCGGAGAAGGCTCCAGGAACGAGGAACGAAGGGATCCCAGGGGTGCGGACGGGCGAGTCGCCACCGCACGCCCGAATCCACCTGCGTGGAGGGGTCAGGCCAAAGGGGGAGACCGGTCCCCGAAACTAGTGGAGGCAGGAAACGACCCTCAGCTAGAAACCGGAGGCTGTGACATTTTATGTGGCGCAGCCCCTCGCTACACCCGCTAGGAAGGCACCACATAGGGTCAGGGAAACTGGCGCCAAGTTTACCAAGAGGAGGCCCGAGGCAGCCGGACAGAAGGGTTGGTAAGAAATGCCAGACAAAGGACACACAAAGGGGGTCCTGTGAAGCGCTCCAAAGTTATCTGGGAGTTGTCTGAGCCCCTCACCTGGTGAGCACAGTACGACGTGGGCAGCCGTTACCTGCAGACGTGGTCTGGATAATAAGAACTGTGAGTACAACCACTACAACCACCAGCATCCACCAAAAAGTGTCTGGCTCCGGGTGTCCCAAGGCCCAGGGGGTGCATCAGAACATTTTCATCACCTTTCACAATCACCAATGGGACAAGGCAGGGATGTCCTCTGTCCCCTCTCTTATACATCCTAGTGACGGAGCACCTGCTCTCATCAATTCGCCATAACCCCAATATTAGGTAGATTGAGGTGGGAGGCACCGAGTACAAGTGCTCTCTATTTGCTGATGATGTCCTAGTATATATCACTCAATCACATATATCCATCCATGCTGTTATGGCTGAAATAGATCACTTTGTTACATGGTCAAATTTTAAAATCAATGCAGCGAAGTCTGAGGCCCTCGATGTCTCCCTCCCCAAATCCATAGAGGATTCCATCCAGTCCAACTTTCCCTTTGCCTGGCCCTCACAGGGTATCAAATACTTAGGAATTCCTATTCATAGAGACCTCTCCCATCTATGTTATCTTAATTTTGGGCCCTTTATTGAACAACTCCATACAGACCACGGTTGGCAAGTTAGAACTGTAAGATTCACTACGTGAACCACTGTGGAAAAGCACATGTACACTGTGTTCCAAATTATTATGCAAAAAGTGTTTAGGAGTGATAAGGGAAGAATTTGTTTGTTTGTCAGTTAAACTCATTGATGGTGATGTGTGTCAAGGCTCTTTATATCACTGTAAGCAATTGCAGACACCTGTGCTAATTAGTTTGGCAGGTGTGTCCAATGAATGGCAAGACTACTTAAGAAGACTGTCCCACATTATTAAGCAGCCTACATTTTCTGCCAAAATGGGAAAGAAAAAGGATGTGTCGGCTGCTGAGAAGCAACAAATTGTGGAGTGTTTAGGTCAAGGCATGACTACAATCAACATTGTGCGATGATCAGGATGAAGTGTCTTGGCAATCAAGAAGTATGTAGCTGATTCACAGTACACACGTGTGCGTGCTGATAAGGGCAAATTGAGGACTCTTTCCTACAGGCAATTACGTCAGGTTAAAAGAGCAGCGGCAAAAAAGCCTTGTCATAGCAGCAGACAAGTTTTTGAAGCTGCTGGTGCCTCCAACGTCCCCCGAACAACAAGATGCAGGGTCCTTCAGAGGTTTGCAGCTGTGCATACGCCATCCTGTCGACCTCCTCTATCCACTTCACACAAGCAGAAACGGCTCTAGTGGGCCAAACATTACATGAAGACTGATTTCAAAACTGTTTTTTTCACGGATGAGTGCCGTGCAACGCTCGATGGTCCAGATGGACGGAGTGGAGGATGGCTGGTTGATGGACACCCCACGCAAACACGGCTACAGCGCCAACAAGGAGGAGGTGGAGTAATGTTTTGGGCTGGAATCATGGGGAGAGAGATTGTCGGCCCCTTTAGGATCCCTGAAGGGGTAAAGATAACTCCATAATGTATTTGGAGTTTCTCAAACAGCACTTCCTGCCATGGTTCAAGAAGAAGAACCGTGTATTCCACAGCAAGATCATTTTTATGCATGATAATGCACCATCTCATGCTGCACATAAAACATCTGCATCTCTGGCTGATATGGGCATAAAAGGGGACAAACTTATGGTGTGACCCCCATGCTCCCCTGACCTCTACCCCATTCAGAACCTCTGGAGCATCATCAAAAGGAGTGTCTATGATGGCGGGAGGCAGTTCACATCTAAGCAACAGCTCTGGGAGGGTATTCTGTCCTCATGCAAAACAATTGAAGCAGAAACCATCCAAAACCTGACAAATTCAATGGACGAGAGAGTTCAGAAGCTACTTTCGAACAAGGGGTCCTATGTGAAAATGTAACATCACCTAGAATAAAGTTTTGAGCTGAAAACTGTTTGATTTCAGTTTCTAATAACCTGCTAATGCTTATAATTTCAAAAATGACCATTTTTTTGGTCTTTATTAAAATGAAAAGGTTGATCGAAAAGTTTGGGGGATCTAAGAGTGTGGCAACCCAGTAGTCAGGATTACTTCGAATTCTGACAATATGAGGGTCATGTTGCAGGTAGTGCAGCAAGAAGGCACTTATGTGTCTTGTGCATCTCGGAGCCCCAAAATTATTTTCCGGGCTAGATGCAGCTAAAAATTATTATTAATTTTAAATCTGGTGGAGCTTAGTATAGATGGCCTAATAGAATCAGTGCTGCACACTGCTACAAAGCCCAAATTATTTTCCAGCCAAGGTACAGATAAACATGATTAGTAATTTTAAATCTGGTGGAGCTTAGTATATATGGCCTAATAGAATCAGTACTGCACACTGCTACAAAGCCCAAATTATTTTCCAGCCAAGATACAGATAAACATGATTAGTAATTTGAAAGCTTAAAACGGTTGGTGAGGTGATTTTAACCAATCATCAAGCTTTTACTCTCCCCAGGATGACACAGGGGTAGAAAAGTCGTTTCGGATCCATGATTTGTTCATCTTTATGAACGTGAGTCTGTCTACATTATCAGTGGAGAGCCGCGTGCGCTTATCTGTCAGCACACCACCAGCAGCGCTGAACACACGTTCAGACAGAACGCTGGCTGCGGGGCATGACAAGATCTCCAAGGTGTAAGTGCTAGCTCCGGCCATTTATCCAGATTGGAAGCCCAAAACAAAGCAAGGGTCCAGTGACACAGTCATAGCTTCAATGTTTACTTGGAGATACTCCTGTACCATCGTCTCTAGGCGTTGACTATGTGTCAGACTTCTTGTCTCCTGTGGCCTTGCAAAGGATGGGCTAAAAAAGTGGTGAAATGATTCCGCAAAATTGATGTTACCAGCAGATACTGTGGTTCTGTTACGGTTTGAGTGCTGAACACTCGACGGTCCCACGGTTGGCAAGTTGGAACTGTGAGATTCACTAAGTGCACCACTGGTGTTTTGTGGAATAGCACATGTAAGATTCTGCAACAGTCTCTGCTGATACTCCTGCATGCGTGCATCCCTTTCTATGGCAGGAATAATTTCTGAAAATTACTTTTGTACCGGGGATCTAACAGTGTGGCAACCCAGTAGTCAGGATTATTTCTAATTCTCACAATTCGAGGGTCATGTTGCAGGTAGTGCAGCAAGAAGGCACTCATGTGTGTTGCGCATCCAGGAGCACCAAGTCCCTGTTGTGTTGGTGGCGAGGTAACAATCATGCTTCCTTCCTCTGTCCTCTCCCCCCAACCTCGCACAACAGAAATGTGATCATGATCTCCCTCATCTGATGAGTCTTCCATCAGTTCGTCCTCCACTTCTTCCTGGGCTCCTGCACCTTCCTCACTAGTTTGGCTGCTACCATGCGCCCTGGTAAAACCATCTCCCCCACCCTCACATGCCTGCCGCCTTGGTGCTGCCGACCGTCTGGACCTTGCAGATGTTAGCCCTTCCGCATACAACTCCTCCTCCTCTACTTCCTCCACCTCCTCTTGTGCCACCACCTGACTCCGAATTCTGTTTAACATGTGCTCCAGCACGTAAATCACCGGAATAGTCATGCTGATAATGGCATCGTCAGCACTAAACATCTTCGTCGCCATTTCAAAACTGTGCAGAAGGGTGCATAGGTCCCTGATCTGAGACCACTCCTCCAGCGTGATTTGCCCCACCTCTGGATCTCGTTGGCCCAGGCTATACGTCAGAACGTATTGCACCAGGGCTTCTCGGTGCTGCCACAGTCGCTACAACATGTGCAGAGTTGAATTCCACTGGGTAGGCACATCGCATTTTAGCCGGTGAAGTGGCAGGCCCAACGACTTCTGTAGAGATGTAAGTCGCTGAGCTGCGGGATGCGAACGGCGGAAGTGAGCACACAGCGACCGTGCCCTCTGCAGAAGGCCATCTAGTCCGGGATAGTGGGCTAAAAATTGCTGGACAACCAGGTTCAACACGTGAGCCATACAAGGCACGTGTGTGACATTGCCCCGGTGAAGGGCCGCACCCAGGTTTGCAGCATTGTCGCACACGGCCTTCCCTGGTTTCAGGTCCAGTGGAGACAACCATTCATGAAATTGGTTCTCCAGAGCTGACCACAACTCCTCAGCTGTGTGACTCACATTTCCCAGACATTTCAAAGTAAAAACCGCCTGATGACGTTGAGCCCTACTGCCAGCATAGTAAGGAGGTGTGCAGGATCCCTTCTGCACAGTTAGAAAGCTTGTGGCATGACCAGACAGGCTTTGGGTGCAGGTGGAGGACCGAGAGGAGGTTGAGGAGGCAGAAGCAGTGGAGGAACTTTGAGATAAAGAGGATTGACGCACAACTCGTGGGGACGGCAAGACTTGGACAGCAGCCCCTTGTCCTGCTGTCACCATAGTTACCCAGTGCCCAGTCAGCGACATGTAACGCCCCTGTCCATGCCTACTCATCCAAGTGTCTGTGGTGAAATGCACCCTGTCACACACAGAGTTTCTCAAAGAAGCGGTGATGTTGTGTGCGACATGCTGGTGGAGCGCAGGCACACCTTTCTTTGAGAAGTAGTGCCGACTGGGCATCTGGTACTGGGGCACTGTGACGGACATAAGGTCTCGAAAATCCTCTGTGTCCACCAGGCGGAAAGGCAGCATTTCTGTAGCCAAGAGCTTGCAGATGGTGAAATTCAACCTCTTAGCTTTCTCATGGCTAGGAGGAAATGGTCTTTTACTTGTCCACATCTGAGGGACCGAGGGCTGGCTATTGTGCTTAGACGGGGTTGATAAGGGTGTCCCTGGCAAACTGCCGGTCTGTGAGGAAGATGCAGGCGGACATGTTAGGTTGCCTTCATCCAAAGGTGGTGCTATCGATGTTGGACAGCGCTGAACACCAGCTGGTGTTACCACCTCCAAAGAAAATGATGACCTGCCAATCACGCTGGCTGTTGCGGGTAAAGAGGTGGCAGATCTGTGCCCCAAAACAGGTGTGACTGCTGTCCCCCCAGTCACAGAGGATGAAGAGGCCACGGATGCACAAGATATGGCAGACGGTGGTTGGCCCGGCCGGCTAGGCCGCATTGTAGCACAGTGAGCTTCCCACTGCAACTTATGCTTCATGTCCATGTGCCGGTTCATTCATGAAGTACTCAAACTATGTATTTTTTGGCCTCTACTTAGCTTTTGCTGACAAATGTTACAGATAACACGAGTTGGGTCATCTTTATCGATCTGAAAAAATGCCCAGGCTATGCAAGGCTTAGCACCCATGCGACCTGAAGAGCCACCACGACTTGTGGTGAGAGGCAAAGTTGTGTTTGAGGATGCAGTTGTTGACGTGCTTCCAGTACTACGTCTCTGTCCAGGAAGACGCAACCTGACCTCGTCGTCACTAGCATCCTCCTCCACCTCCTCTGCTGACCTCATCTCTTGGCTGACTGTGGGTTGACAGTAAGTGGGATCTCCAACCTCATCATCATCACCCTGTGCGTTTTTACACCCGTCGTCCTCAGAGCCAACCTGTTCCTGCCCTGACAAAAAACTAAAGTTGTCGCTCCAATCAGGTATTTGAGTCTCATCATCGTCTTCCTCATTGTCTCCACCAACAGGAGTTACAGTTTGGGAATGAGGGTCTACATTATGGTCAGAACCTTCTGCGTCTGGTCCTGGATCCGACTCATAAAGATTCTGGGCATCAGTGCAGATCATTTCCTCGTCTGGATTCACAGAAGCGCTGGAGTCGACCTCTGATTCCCAGGCTATAGTATGAGTAAACAGCTCTGCAGACTCAACCATCTGTTCTACCTCATACTCAGACGGGCAGCTGGAGATTTGGGAGCTGTGAGGAAGCAAGTGCGATTGGGGTGACACCTTTGAGGACTGGAGTATTTGTGATGTTGAAGTTGATGTGGAGGAGAGCCCACTTAAAGGAACACTTGATATCCGTTGAAGCACCTGCTGTTTTTGTGCCTCATCTGGAATTTGTAGCGATTGGCGTGGCCGTAAGAAAGGGATCTTATCACATTGTCCGCTAAAAGAAGTAGACATTTTAGTTTGGCTGGAAGATGGTCTTTCTTCTGCAGATGTTACTGTTGCTTTAACACCTACCCCACGGACACAACCTTTTTTCCCCTTCCCAACACGCCTATTCCCCTTTCCACCAGCAGCAGGCCTTTTTCCACTCATTTTGGTGGTTAACTAATTCACAACTCTGGAGTTGTTTGCACAAAAAAACAATGGATGGGAACCGAGCAGAGCTGAGTGGCCAAACTGTGGTATTAGGCCAAAACTATTGGCTGGGTTAGATGCAGAAAAAAATTATATTCAATTTGCAACCTGATGGAGGTCAGTATAGATGGACTAATAGAACAAGTCCCACACACAGCTAGAAGCCCAAATATTTTTTCAGAGGTAGATGCAGAAAAAAAATATATTCAGTTTGCAACCTGAAGGGGGTCAGCATAGATGGACTAATAGAGAAAGTCCCACACACTGCTAGAAGGAGAAATATTTTTTCAGAGCTAGATGCAGACAAAAAATTATTTTTAATTTGCAACCTGATGGAGGTCAGTATAGATGGACTAATAGAGAAAGTCCCACACACTGCAAGAAGGCCAAATATTTTTTCAGAGCTAGATGCAGATAAAAATTATTTTTAATTTGCAACCTGATGGAGGTCAGTATAGATGGACTAATAGAGAAAGTCCCACACACTGCTAGAAGGCCAAATATTTTTTCAGAGCTAGATGCAGAAAAAAATTATATTCAGTTTGCAACCTGATGGAGGTCAGTATAGATGGACTAATAGACCAAGTCCCACACACAGCTAGAAGCCCAAATATTTTTTCAGAGGTAGATGCAGATAAAAATTATTTTTAATTTGCAACCTGATGGAGGTCAGTATAGATGGACTAATAGAGAAAGTCCCACACACTGCTAGAAGGCCAAATATTTTTTCAGAGCTAGATGCAGACAAAAAATTATTTTGAATTTGCAACCTGATGGAGGTCAGTATAGATGGACTAATAGAACAAGTCCCACACACTGCTAGAAGGCCAAATATTTTTTCAGAGCTAGATGCAGAAAAAAATTATATTCAGTTTGCAACCTGATGGAGGTCAGTATATATGGACTAATAGACCAAGTCCCACACACTGCTATAAGCCCAAATATTTTTTCAGAGCTAGATGCAGAAAAAAATTATATTCAGTTTGCAAACTGATGGAGGTCAGTATAGATGGACTAATAGAACAAGTCCCACACACTGCTAGAAGCCCAAATATTTTTTCAGAGCTAGATGCAGAAAAAAATTATTTTCAATTTGCAACCTGATGGAGGTCAGTATAAGTGGACTAATAGAACAAGTCCCACACACTGCTAGAAGGACAAATATTTTTTCAGAGTTAGATGCAGAAAAAAATTATATTCAGTTTGCAACCTGATGGAGGTCAGTATAGATGGACTAATAGAACAAGTCCCACACACTGCTAGAAGGCCAAATATTTTTTCAGAGCTAGATGCAGACAAAAAATTATTTTGAATTTGCAACCTGATGGAGGTCAGTATAGATGGACTAATAGAACAAGTCCCACACACTGCTAGAAGGCCAAATATTTTTTCAGAGCTAGATGCAGATAAAAAATATTTTTAATTTGCAACCTGATGGAGGTCAGTATAGATGGACTAATAGAGAAAGTCCCACACACTGCTAGAAGGCCAAATATTTTTTCAGAGCTAGATGCAGACAAAAAATTATTTTGAATTTGCAACGTGATGGAGGTCAGTATAGATGGACTAATAGAACAAGTCCCACACACTGCTAGAAGGCCAAATATTTTTTCAGAGCTAGATGCAGATAAAAAATATTTTTAATTTGCAACCTGATGGAGGTCAGTATAGATGGACTAATAGAGAAAGTCCCACACACTGCTAGAAGGCCAAATATTTTTTCAGAGCTAGATGCAGAAAAAAATTATATTCAGTTTGCAACCTGATGGAGGTCAGTATAGATGGACTAATAGAACAAGTCCCACACACAGCTAGAAGCCCAAATATTTTTTCAGAGGTAGATGCAGATAAAAATTATTTTTAATTTGCAACCTGATGGAGGTCAGTATAGATGGACTAATAGAGAAAGTCCCACACACTGCTAGAAGGCCAAATATTTTTTCAGAGCTAGATGCAGAAAAAAATTATATTCAGTTTGCACCCTGATGGAGGTCAGTATAGATGGACTAATAGAACAAGTCCCACACACTGCTAGAAGGCCAAATATTTTTTCAGAGCTAGATGCAGATAAAAATTATTTTTAATTTGCAACCTGATGGAGGTCAGTATAGATGGACTAATAGAGAAAGTCCCACACACTGCTAGAAGGCCAAATATTTTTTTCAGAGCTAGATGCAGATAAAAATTATTTTTAATTTGCAACCTGATGGAGGTCAGTATAGATGGACTAATAGAGAAAGTCCCACACACTGCTAGAAGGCCAAATATTTTTTCAGAGCTAGATGCAGACAAAAAATTATTTTGAATTTGCAACGTGATGGAGGTCAGTATAGATGGACTAATAGAACAAGTCCCACACACTGCTAGAAGGCCAAATATTTTTTCAGAGCTAGATGCAGAAAAAAATTATATTCAGTTTGCAACCTGATGAAGGTCAGTATAGATGGACTATTAGAACAAGTCCCACACACTGCTAGAAGCCCAAATATTTTTTCAGAGGTAGATGCAGATAAAAATTATTTTTAATTTGCAACCTGATGGAGGTCAGTATAGATGGACTAATAGAGAAAGTCCCACACACTGCTAGAAGGCCAAATATTTTTTCAGAGCTAGATGCAGAAAAAAATTATATTCCGTTTGCAACCTGATGGAGGTCAGTATAGATGTACTAATAGAACAAGTCCCACACACTGCTAGAAGCCCAAATATTTTTTCAGAGGTAGATGCAGAAAAAAATAATATTCAGTTTGCAACCTGATGGAGGTCAGTATAGATGGACTAATAGAACAAGTCCCACACACTGCTAGAAGGCCAAATATTTTTTCAGAGCAAGATGCAGAAAAAAATTATATTCAGTTTGCAACCTGATGAAGATCAGTATAGATGGACTATTAGAACAAGTCCCACACACTGCTAGAAGCCCAAATATTTTTCCAGAGGTAGATGCAGATAAAAATTATTTTTAATTTGCAACCTGATGAAGGTCAGTATAGATGGACTAATAGAGAAAGTCCCACACACTGCTAGAAGGCCAAATATTTTTTCAGAGCTAGATGCAGAAAAAAATTATATTCCGTTTGCAACCTGATGGAGGTCAGTATAGATGGACTAATAGAACAAGTCCCACACACTGCTAGAAGCCCAAATATTTTTTCAGAGCTAGATGCAGAAAAAAATTATATTCAATTTGCAACCTGATGGAGGTCTGTATAGATGGACTAATAGAACAAGTCCCACACACTGCTAGAAGGCCAAATATTTTTTCAGAGCTAGATGCAGACAAAAAATTATTTTGAATTTGCAACCTGATGGAGGTCAGTATAGGTGGACTAATAGAACAAGTCCCACACACTGCTAGAAGCCCAAATATTTTTTCAGAGCTAGATGCAGAAAAAAATTATATTCAATTTGCAACCTGATGGAGGTCAGTAAAGATGGACTAATAGAATGATGCTATGCCCAAAAGATTTTACTTCACTAGGTGCAGTAAAAAAATTTGTATTCTATACACAGGTGGTGTATCTTGCAGCACAGATAGGCTACTCCACTGACTAACACACTCTGCAATAGGCCAAAAAGGATTAGCTTTGCTAGATTCAGCCAAATGCTGTGAAAAAAACTTGCACAGCACTGGCACAGACCTGCCTGGCAAAAACTGATAGGAACTGATGTAACCTAGTCCTGAAAAGGACTGCAATTACAATTAGTCTTTACTCCCACAACCTATCTATTTAAGAGCACAGACCTGCCTGATAAAAGTCGTAGGAAATGCTGTAACCTAGTCCTTAAAAGGACTGCAATCACAACTATTCCCTACTCCCAAGCTATCTGTAGATTTGTGCGAAAATTGGCTTGAAATTAACAAGGTATAGCGCACACAGCAACAGCGGTGCCGTCTAACACGCAGCTGCAGCAGTGAGAAAATGGTGGCGACGGGGAAAATGGCTTGGTCTTATAGGGCAAGGACATGTGACATACACTGCCAATGACACATGCCCTTGATTGTGTGAAAAAAAGCACTTCGCTCCGTGTGTGCGCTGCTGATAGGCTGACAGATTGCACCTCCCCACTGCAAATGCGGGAAAGAGAAAAAAAAATGGAGATCTTCATTATTCCTGCAGAGATCCATCTCCTGTCCCTCCCCCCGCCCCGCTGTACACTCAAACTGCGTATTAACATTAATTTTCATCATTACTGAGAAAAAATCCAGTTATGATTTTGGTGCACGAACAGTTATCGAACATAACCTCGAACAGACGAATTTTTCTCAAATCGTTCGTGTTCGCCGAACGGCTCGAACACCGACCAAAACAGCTCGAATTTGAGATTGGCGAACAGTTCGAGTCGAACAACGCTCATCTCTACTAGATAACAAGAACGCTGTATGCAATAGAACATTACATAGATATTGTATTTAGTCATATTGCTGTGTCATACTATACTGTATTGACCCTGTTACTATAACCCACCATATAATGCATACTTGTGTATATACTATATACCTTTAGGGTGGCACACAGGAATATCCCCTTCGCCACAAACGTTTGATGTAATGAACACCAAAAAAGAAAAAAGAGAAAGGAGCAACCACCTTAGTAAATGTGGACCCATGTGTTTTAATGTGTTTTTCCACAAACAAAGTTAATTTTAATCTATAGATCTTGGAATAATAATAAATTCCAGAATTTGATGTATTTAAATAAAATGTTCCTGTGCTGAGATAATCTTATAAATGTGCCCCTGCTGTGTACTGTGTAATGGCTGTGTCTGACCGTACAGGGACATGGTCTGATCATACCAGAGCTCCTGGGCGGGGGAAGCAATAGAAAGTATACAGCCCGGGATCACAATTAATTCTGTTTTTGAGGTAAAACATTTTTTTAAAGGAAACCTGTCATGTCCTGTCTACTATGTAAACTGCCCCCATTGCGTTGTTAGTGATGCAATGTGCATCACTAACATGATTTTTTCATTAAAATTGGCGCTAATATCATGTTAAAAAACACTTTATATGTTTATATCATACCTGCTCGTTTAGTCATAGGGTTGTGATTCTTCACATTTAGTCATGGTTGGCGCCGCTCACGCCATTTGAATTCTGCTCCCGGCTTGTGCTGACGTCAATATGCTGCGCTTGTAGATCTGGGAGCCACCATGCACTCTGACGAGCGGCTCTGGGAACTACACACAGCTTCACTGCGCATGCGTGGGGAGCTGCTCGTCACAGCGCATGCGCAAGGTTCAGTGAACACATATGGATTTACCTGCATTCAATAGAATGCAGCGCTTTGGACACAGCAAAAATATGTTGCGTCCAAAGCGCTGGTAAGTCCAGATCATGAGCACATAGCCTAAAATTTTAAAAATAAGCCGTGGGCTCAGCGTAATTTTCATAACCAGCAGAAAAGCCAACCACTGGGGGCTGATATTACTAGCCAGGGAACGGGCCATTAGCCAAAAATGTTCCCTGGCTATTAATAAGTGTACACAGATGTTTGTTTAGCCTTTACTGCCTAGATTACAGGGGGACCCCAGAAAAAAATTGACATATGGTCTCCCTATAAAATCTAACCAGCAAAGGCTAAATAGACAGCTGCAGGCTGATATTAATAGCCAGGGAAGGTGCCATGGATCCTGGCTCCCTTCGAGGCTAATTATAACAGCTCTCAGCGGCCCCAGAACTGGCGCATCCATAAGATGCGCCAAATCTGGCGCTTAGCCTCTGCCCCCCCACTTGCCATGGTGCAGTGGCAAGTGGGGTAATAGGGTTGGGATTCATGTCAGCCTTGTATTGGCGGCGGACATGAAGCCCAGGTTAGTAATGGAGGGTGTCTATAGGATACCCCCATTACTAACCCCGTAGTAAAGTTTTTGAAATAAAGACACGGCCAGAATAAAATCTTTTATTCAAATAAAATTCCACACAATTTTAATCTTTTATTTAAAAATAAAAAACACTGTATACTCACATAACACCTAATCCCTGAAGCCCTGGTCTCCTGTAAGAGACCAAAAATAAAAAACAACAATATCCCTCACCTGTCCACTATCATGATGTAATCCACAGTGTCCATTGACGATCCGGGTCACTTATACAGCAGGCACATCGGCAATCACTGGTGTGACTGTTGTATAAGACAGCACTGTATACACTGACATGACTGTGATCACTCCTGTCAGTGTATAGCTGAGCTGCTGGCACTGAGGTCACTGGAGTTCAAACAGCTGAAGATCAGCTAAGAGCTCTGGTGCCCTCACTTGCGGCATCGGTGCTGCGTGAGAATTTTCCCATGCAACACTGATGCAGTAAGTGAGGTCACCGGAGCTCTCTGCTGATCTTCAGCTATTTGAACTCCAGTGACCTCAGTAGCGGCAACTCAGCATTATACACTGCCGGGAGCGATCGCACTCCCGTCAGTGTATCACAGGCTGCCGGGTGATCGGATCGCCGTGGGACATCGGGAGGACAGTGGACAGGTGAATATAAGGTGTTTATTTTATTTTAACTTTTTCTTTTTTTTACACAGCGCACAGACGCCGGCTGAGGAGACTACTTCTTCCCTTAGTCACGCCTGCTCCCGCTATTGTCAGTGGGAGCGGCCGTGGTTGATGAGAGGAGTAGTCTCCCAAGGACTATTCTTTGTGCGTTTTGGCCTCATTGACTTAAACTGAGTTAGTCAAATATGCAGCAAACATCCGCAGCAAATACACAAATATTTTTATACCTGCCTTTTTGCTGTGGATTTGACTGACTCAGTTAAAGTCAATGGGTGAAAAACGCTGCAAAAACGTACAAAGAATTGACATGCTGCAGATTTAAATGCAATGACAATCCTGCCAGGAAAATTCCTGATCATGTGCACAGCACTTCAGGATGGTCATTGCATTAGCTGGCACAAGGATTACCTAGCGTTTTTGGCCCATTTCCGCGCGGAGAAAACAAACCAAAAACGCACTGTATGTACATAGTCTTACTTGTTTGTTGGGTGATTGCCGTCTGCCTTTTTAGATGGGCTGAGTCTGGAACAAGCACTCATATGAGTGCTCATTGGCCTGGTTACCTGTTTAAATGTGTAAATTTTAGGAAAATGTAGTTTAATACGTGCTTTACTAAGTCATGAAAAAGAGAATAAAGCTGGTATTGGTGAAATCTCATAAATCCCTTAGCTTCATTATCAATCTCATGCAACCTTAGGATCTTGTGGAATTGGATTTTGGCTCACCTTTAAAGGTCTGTTCACACTTGACAGAAACAGTATGCTGCAGATTATCTGGATCACAGCATAATACAGTAGATTTGAACCTTTGAGTAAGGTAAATATCTGTTATTGTATTAGGGTTCTCTCATTTCTCAAGAATTTAATAATTAACCCCTTCATAACATCTGACCTGCATATACGACGCAAGTCGGAAGCTGGTGTAAGGAGCGGGCTCAGGGGATGAACCGGCCCCATACTCAGCAGGTGATGGCTGTGTTTTATAGCCTGAACCTGTCTCTAACAATCACGGTTGGAGTGGAGCTCCACCTGCAATTGTTAACCTGTTAATTGCTGCTGTCAAACTCTTGCAGCAGCATTTAACATGCGCAGGCATAGGTTTGCGTAATTCCATGTGCCCATTGGCGCGCTCATGGCGTGATCGCGGGTTGCCGATGGCTTGCTAAGACAGCTGGGGGTCTGCTGAAGACCTCTGTGCTTGCCTTGACGGAGCTCCTTTGAAACCTTGTGTCACGTAGTAACAAGGGACTGTGGGAACCTACCTGATCCTTCAAACTAGGGGTGCCCTAATCTATCCATGTACCCCAGATTACTCCTGAAGGTGCAGATGCAGGGTTCTCGTACCTATCTATGCTCCTAACTTAACCCTTAACTGATCCGTCACCCACCCAGGAAGGTGAGGGACTGAATTGTATAGGAAAACACTAACCAGACAGACCGGATTAACAGACAGGGATGAAAGAAAACTACAATCAGACAAATACACTCACAAAACAACAGTGTGGGAAACAGAGGAGGTATCGGAAGGGGAAACCAAATGTGAGAGGACAAGGAAACACACAGAAACCAACTCCACACAGCAATCTCCAGAAAAAACTCTCCAACCGCCAGCTCCAAACACTAAACTTTCTCCTTCTCCACCAAACCAGCAAGTAGAACTATCACTGGTAACTCCCAAGTGCCAGTGGCCATCATTTATACCAGAGGGAAGTGGCCAACACAGAACAGATGAGACAATTCAGGATGGAGAGCTCCAGGAGATCAACTGAACTGATTAACCCTTGCCACAACAGCAAGGAAACCTGCACTGTTTAATAGGATGGTGAAGCAGTTCTAATAAGTGCAGGAGTTTGTGTAACCAGATGCTGCGATCTTCTGGCCCCTCTCTGTCGCAGTATCCCCGCGACACCCTGACTATTGCTGGGCTTCAAAGAGGATCGTAATTTTCACTATACATAGCGGTGCTGTGACATTCCTGTATACTGGATAAACCATTAGATCGTCACAGCTTCCAGTCCCCTAAGGGGAGCATCAAAAACAGTGAAAAATAAATAAAAAAGTTTTAAAAAAATATGAAAAAAAGCCCCATAAAAGTTCAAATCACCCGCCGTTTCCCCCATTAAAAGTAAAGATAATTAAAAAATACACATGTCGTATCGCCGCATTCAGAAAAGTCCGATCTATCAAAATATAAAAATAATCAACCCAAGCGGTAAACATCGCAAACGAAAAATAATTAAAAAGCACCAAAATTGGGGTAGTTTTTGGACACTGCAATACCACAAAAAATGCTGTAACAAGCGATCAAAATGTCACAGTTTTCCCAAAATGGTATAAATAAAAACTTTGTCTTGCCTCACATAAAATAAGCCCTCACACAGCTCCATCGGCCGAAAAATGATAATGTTACTGGTCTTGGAAAATGAAGACAAAACCCAATTTTTTTTTTAAATTTATAAACTTTAAACAGATCTTTTTTTCACCACTAAAATAATCAAAAATCTGGAACATGTTTGATATCAACGTAATTGTACTGATGATGAGAATCATATTGTAAGGTAATTTTTATCACAAAATGTACACCGTAAAAACAATTCCCAAAAAATGTCAGAATTGCGTTTTTTTCTCCCCACTTGGATTTTTTTCCCATTTTCCAGTGCACTATGTGGTAAAATGATTGTTATCATTCAAATGTAAAACTCGTCCCACAAAAAGCAAGTCATCATATGCCTATGTTGACAGAAAAATAAAAAAGTAATTGCGTTGGGATGCAAAGGAGGAAAAAACAAAAAAGGAAACTGGCCGTGTCGTAAAGAGGTTAACGGAGTTAGCCTAGTTTAGAAAATCTACTTTCACATACCTTATAATGGAATTCAGTCAGTAAAGGAAGGTTTTTGCCATCATTAAAAGAGGTTACATAACAGGCAAAACCTTGCTTTTTTCAGCTGCGTTTTCTTTCTGCAGATGTCAGCACAAAAATATGCAATCGGCTAATTATTGCTTCTTTTGCTGATTTTTTTAAAAAATTTTTTTGCTAGGTTCTTTCCTTTTTTTTCTCCTGTCGTTTTTAGGGCAGATTTGATCCAGCATTTTTGTAATGAGTTTTTTAGTTCAGGAATGCTGGGATTCTGCACTAAAAAATGCAATTGCATTTTTTACATGCATGTTTTCAGGTTCCCTATGAAACCATTTAGGGTAAAAAGCACCAGAAAAAAACAGAGTTCTTTAAACACATAGTGGGCATGAGTTTTCATGAAATCACCTCCACTTTTCTTTAAGTGTTACCTGGGGCGCAAAAAAAACCCCGCTACATGAGAAAAAGGCTAAAAGGACCTGCACCATCTTGCATTAAACAGTAATTACGGTATATGGACACTGTGTTAAGTCTCATTTAAACATGTTTTTTTCTCGTACTTGAAAAAAATGTAATGATTTTCCATCATTGTGCTGAATCAGATTTTCATCCATTTTTAGTCAGTGTTTCCATTTTATGTGGCATCCATTTTTCTTGAACAAAAAATTAAATACGTTTCCAAGCTTTTCCTTCCTATTAAATGGTAAAAGAAAAATCAGACAGCACTCAAATAACACATTGATGGCATCTGTGTGCTGTTTCTTTTTTCCATGTGTCTATGGATTTATTTGGGCGGGTTTGATTCGTTACTCGGGTAAAAAAAAAAAAATTACAATGTGGACATTGGTTTGCTTAACCCCTTAATGACCAGAGCTTTTTCCGTTTTTGCGTTTTCATTTTTTGCTCCCCTTGTTCCCAGAGCCATAACTTTTTTATTTTTTGGTCAATATACCCGTGTGAGGGCTTATTTTTTGTGGGATGAGTTGTACTTTTGATCACTGGTTTTACCATATCGTGTACTGGAAAAACTGGAAAAAAATTCCAAGTGCAAAAAAAGTGCAATTTCACAGTTGTTGGATTTTTTCACCACGTTCACTGAATGCTAAAATTGACCTGCCATTATGATTCTCCAGGTCATTACGAGTTTGTAGACCCCTAACATGTATAGGTTCTTTTTTATTTAAGTGGTGAAAATAAAAATCCAAAGTTTGATAAAAAAAAAAAAAAAAATGACGTAATTTTCCGAGAGCTGTCGCGTCCCCATTTTTTGTGATCTAGGGCCGGGTGAGGGCTTATATTTCTGCGCGCTGAGCTGACGTTTTTATTGATACAATTTTGGGGCAGATACGATGTTTTGATCGCCCGTTATTGCATTTTATTGCAATGTTGTGGCAACCAAAAAACGGAATTCTGGCGTTTAGAATTTTTTTCTCGTTACGCCGTTTACCAATTGTATCAATTCTTCTTTTATATTGATAGAGCAGGCAATTCTGAACGTGGCGATACCAAATATATGTATGTGGGTGTTTATTTTTTATTGTTTTATTTTGAATGGGGCAAAAGGGGGGTGATTTAAACTTTTATATTTCTTTAATATTTTTAAAAACTTTTTTTTTTTTTACACTTTCTGCATGCTTCAATAGTCTCCATAGGAGACTAGAAGCAGCACTTGTCTGATCCCCTATGCTACACACAGTGGATGAGCTGATCGCCTGTATGTAACAGATTTGCTCACTTGCTATGAGCGCCGACCACTGGGCGGCGCTCATAGCAAACTGGACATGACAACCGCAGCGGTCTCCTACAGACCCCGGGTTCTCATGCCAACCCATCGGTGACCCGCGATCTTGTGACGGGGTCATCGATGGGCGGGATAAGTGACACGCTTCTGGCGCGGCGCTGTTAAATGCTACTGTCAGAGATTGACAGCGGCATTTAACTAGTTAACAGCCGCGGGTGAATCGCGATTCCATCCGCGGCTGTTGCGAGCACATGACAGCTGTATAAATCAGTGCGGGCTCAGCGCCAGAGCCCGTGCTGAACCGGGGGTTACGACGTGGTGCGTACTATACCACGTCATAAAGGGGTTAAAAACACGGACATCTGAACTGCCTCATAGACTATAATTGGTACGTGTTCTATCTAAAAACAATGAACACGTATATGAAACACAGACGTCTGAATGAGGCCTAAGGCTCGGTTTTCCTACAGTGGGGCTGCAGGGAATATGAACAATTTTTGCAGGATCGGCTGGCCATGTAATGTGTTTAGGGCAGACCAGGGCAATTTGCAGCGCAGACTAGGTGGCTGCCCTCCCCCTGCGGATACTGATGAATACAGTGATGGAGAAGAGAGCAGTCGGCTCCTTCTCTCACCATGACACCTGGATTTTGGTGCAGCGGGTGCAATGAAGTCACCAAATTGTCCCTGCAGTGTGGTGCATCTGATGCGCCCCCTGGGCCGTGGGGAACTCGGTAGCCGGGCCGGTCCTGTATTGGGGTACTCCCGGTGGCAGAGACCCAGTCCATGACCCAGGGCGGTCAATTAAAGTAACAGTCAATTGGGGAATTGGGGAAATAAAGATTTGGGGATAATGTTCGTGACGCCACCCGTGGTATGGGGCTATATGGGGCCACCGCTGCGGTGCAGATCCACTGGGGCTGATGGTGATGCAGCAAAGATAATTCAGCTCTCCACGGGCAGAGCTAGGCCCCAGGGCAGTATATTAGGACTTGATGACGTAGATGTTGTTGGCAGGGACAGTGTAGTGCAGGGCAGGTGATGGCGCAGCAATTATTCAAGGACACAGTGGGGTGCAGTCTTCAGGTTTTACTCACAGTTGTTAAGTTCTTCAGGTTACAGTTACCGGTCTGTAACCACACACGTCGTCCTGTGTCCTCCGGGGAAGTGATCCAGCCAACTCTTAGATATTTTGGAAGCACTTGAACGGGACCCCTTTCTTATGTACCTTCCCAGGTCGTCTCTCTCTATGCTGGCTCTCGCCCTCCTGCCCTGCACCTCACACACAGTGTCCCGAGCCAATGGCCGTGGCCTTGTTGGGCAACGTCCTCTGAGTCCCCTTGGTCCTATATGGCCACCTTTTCAGCGAATATGTGTGGATTGTGGCTACGGCACTTGAAGATACCGCAACCTTCGGTTTGCTAGCTGAGACTTGAAGTACTCCACTAGTCTGGGGCCGGTCCTCAACTGCGACCTGATCCCTCCACGGTCAGCGTGAACTCGGGCGCACGGGTGGACTCCGCACTCTCCGTGTCCCTAGGATCCCCTCTATATCTGGAGCCTTTCCCACAGCTCCTGTCCTCTCTCCAACTCTCCTCCTGGGCCTCTCTGACTGGGCCCTACTCCTCTGCTCTCCAGAGCAGGACTGAACTCCTCAGAACTCCACTCCACAGAACTGAACTCAACTGCTCCCCTGAGCAGAACCCCTTTTAGATCTTTCCACCCTGCTTTTTATACTGCTCTTTCAGTGCTCCCCTGAACTACTTCCTCCACCCACATCCACTACATGGTTCCCTCTCTTTTGGTCCCCCCCCTTCCAGCCAGGGACAGGGCTCAGCAGTGACCAAGTGCATCTTGCCCCGCCTGCTGGTCTGGAGTGATGTAGTGTCGGATGTAGGTGTGTGGGTCCCGGGTAGTGCTCCCTCCTTACCTGAGAGTGGGGTACCACACCTCTGGCTGAGATGCAGTACCTCTGTGGCAACTGGACCCGCAGGGGCGCCACACATCAAATTTAAAATTAGACCGAAGCGACAAGGTAAGTAGTAGTGTTGAGCCACCCCCGTAGTGTTCGAGAAACACAAAGAAAACACCTTCAAAGGTGTCCAAAAGCTGACAAACTGCTCAGAAGACACAACTAACACATGGAAAAGTGACAAGTACATATAGTCATGCGAAAATAAAAGAGGTGGAGGAGGAAAAGGAGGGGGAGACACAGATATAGGCATGTCATGCCCTTCTAAAATCCAAAAAGTGAGAAGCCGACACGGCCAGTACGCTCCTGCCCGTGCCACCTCCGTGTCGCCGGGTTTGTGCCAGAGCCGCGGTGAACCCTGATGGCCAGCCCCCCTCTCCCAATACTGGTGCCTGTCCGCTGGTGGGTCGAGCGAGCCCCCCTGTGGTGGAGGCAGCTCTAAGCTTTTTAATTTAAATTGTCTCTCTAATTTGAATGAATACACTTTAAATCCATTTACAAGGATCTATTGGAGGGCAAGTCTCATGCCAGCAGCCGCGTAATTCCAGCTCCAGTAGCGTCCACTAAAGCTGCTGCAGTTAAAAAGCTTTTATAAGGATCGAGCTCGGCTGTCCACCGCAAGGCATCCTACTGCCAGTCCCAGCCCCTATGCCTTGGGGTGCCTCCTGATGCTCTTCACTGAGTATCCCATGGTCCCGAAGCATTTCCTTTGAAAAAATTAAGTGTCTAAACTACAGGTGGTGTAGCTTGCTTAACAGCCGGGATAATCCGCTGACTAGCAGACACTGCTACTAGGCACAAAGTATTTCCTGGGCTAGATGCAGTTAAAAATTTGTAATTAGATACTCTCGTTGGATGCTGAGAAAGCATTCCATAGAGTCTCCTGGCACGCTGTTATGCACACGCCCGGACTGACTGGCGTGTGCGGGTGTTGTGGTTCCACTGGACCATGGACCGGAGAGTGCCTGGAGGGGCGTGACTAAGTATCTGGCCGATCCGACCAAGGTGGCACGACGGCATACGACGCCAGTGCACCAGGGAGAAACCGGGCAGAGGGACCAGGTGCTACTCCAGGTCAAACTCCGGACACGGGGGTTGACCCACACTGGGATTACTGGAACAGGCAGGTTAGGCTGGCACAGACTGGTGGATGTAAGCAAACACGGCAGGTATGCAGATGGGTGGATACAGGCGAGTATGCAGGCAGGGAGGTACTGGCCGAAAGGACGGGCTGGAGCACAGAAAGGTTAAGACCCAGTACAGACTGGGTCACAGAACCGCAGATGCGGTAGACAACCACAGCAGAGAGGGAACGCCCGAAGCGGTGGGCAAGAACAGAGCAGGACGGGGCTGCGGGAGCAGCGAGCACAAGCAGGGCAGGACAGGACTGCCGGAGCAGCGGGCAGAAGCAGGGCAGGACAGGACTGCCGGAGCAGCGGGCAGAAGCAGGGCAGGACAGGACTGCCGGAGCAGCGGGCAGAAGCAGGGCAGGACAGGACTGCCGGAGCAGCGGGCAGAAGCAGGGCAGGACAGGACTGCCGGAGCAGCGGGCAGAAGCAGGGCAGGACAGGACTGCCGGAGCAGCGGGCAGAAGCAGGACAGGACAGGACTGCCAGAGCAGCGGGCAGAAGCAGGGCAGGACAGGACTGCCGGAGCAGCGGGCAGAAGCAGGGCAGGACAGGACTGCCGGAGCAGCGGGCAGAAGCAGGGCAGGACAGGACTGCCAGAGCAGTGAGCAAAAGGGTCAGAGCGGAGCAAGGCTGCCGGAGCAGTGAGCAAAAGGGTCAGAGCGGAGCAAGGCTGCGGAGCAGTGAGCAAAAGGGTCAGAGCAGGCTAGAACCGCCGGAGCGGTAAGCAAAGGAGTCAGAGCAGACTAGAACCGCCGGAGCGGTGAGCAAAGGAGTCAGAGCAGGCTAGAACCGCCGGAGCGGTGAGCAAAGGAGTCAGAGCAGGCTAGAACCGCCGGAGCGGTAAGCAAAGGAGTCAGAGCAGACTAGAACCGCCGGAGCGGTGAGCAAAGGAGTCAGAGCAGGCTAGAACCGCCGGAGCGGTGAGCAAAGGAGTCAGAGCAGGCTAGAACCGCCGGAGCGGTGAGCAAAGGAGTCAGAGCAGGCTAGAACCGCCGGAGCAGTGAGCAAAGGAGTCAGAGCAGGCAAGGCTGAGTAGGGGGGACAGGGCTCTGTTCACACGGAACAGACAGGAAGGGAAAGGCAGAGCCAGACACCCACAGGGTACTTGCAGAGAAGTAGCGAGTGGACCACAAACTCACAAACGGGAGTACAGAGACAACAAGCAGGAGTTAGGTACGAGTTCAGACTCTGCAGAAAAAGGAAGGGAACGGACATAGAGGCAAAACAGGTAAAGGATAGGAGAGAGTTCAGACTGGAACTGAGTGTACGGAGGAGACCGACACAGCAGCGGAATACAGGAGCGGGTCTGGGAATACGGCCCCCAGAGAGGCAGGACGAACAGGCAAGGAGCGTGTTCAGACAGGACAGACAAGATACAGGAGCGGGTCTAGGTAATCGGCCCCTAGAAGGCGGGAGGAACAGGCTAGGAGCGTGTTCAGACAGGTCAGACAAGATACAGGAACGGGTCTAGGTAATCGGCCCCTAGAAGGCAGGAGGAACAGGCTAGGAGCGTGTTCAGACAGGCCTGGAAATACAGCCTCCAGGATAGGCAGACAAGAGAACACAGAACGGGACCTGGCACCTTCAGAGTGCAAGCACACACTGAATTAAACACTATGCTCAGGCAGGAATAGATGGGAGCAGCTGAGCTATATACCAGGTGACAGACAGCAATAGGCTGAGGACGCACAAGGGGTGTGACCCACAGCAGGTACAAAAAGCAGGAAGTGATCGGGCGCCGCCCTTAAGCAGCAGAAACAGACACAAACAGACAGCATGGAGGGAAGCCAGAGAGACATTCTGGACTGGAGATCAAGTGCGCGCTCTTGCACAGTGGGAGATGGACCACCATGCAAGGACGCCGCCAGGTATGTTACAGTACCCCCCCCCTTACGCCCCCTCTTCTTCAGGCCTGCCAGAATCTTCCGCAGGGAATTCGAGGACCAGTCGTTCACTTCAAGGAGATCACTTCCACTGTCCACAGGAAAAACTGATCTCATCTGGTTAGCTAGGATGCTACCTCCTATCCAGCCATCCTCAGCAACAGACGAAACGGGTGGAGTACCAGGAACAGCACACAAGGAAGTCTCTCTCCACATATTTTCAGGTGGCACCCCAGAGGGTACAGGAGACAACTGGAAGTCCTTCACCGGGTTGGAGGGGGACAGAGACTTGGGGGTAATCTCTGCTTCGAGGTACATCTTGTCAAGCTCACAGGAAGAAATAGACGGGTTATCAGGTACATAATGAGGAAAAGTCACTGTCTCTTTGTTATCTGGTGGTACCCCGGAGGATTCAGGAAACAACTGGAGGTCCTCCGCCGGGTCAGAAGAGTGCAGAGGCTCAGAGAAAACATCTGCTTCAGAGTACACTAGGTCGGACTCACTGGACGAAGCAGGCGAGGTATCGGGTACCGAGTATAGGAAAGTCTCTGTCCATTCACCACCAGGTGGCACCCCGAAGGGTTCTGGAGACAACTGGCGGTCCTCCGCCTGGTCAGAAGGGTGTAGAGACTCACGGGTAACCTCTGCTTCAGAGTACACTAGGTTGGACTCACTGGACGAAGCGATCAAGGTATCAGGTACAGAGAAAAGGAGAGTCTCTGTCCTTTCGCTACCAGGTAGCACCCCGAAGGGTTCTGGAGACAACTGGAGGTCCTCCGCCTGGTCGGAGGGGTGTAGAGACTCGGGAGTAACCTCTGCTTCGGAGTACACTAGGTTGGACTCACTGGACGAAGCGAGCGAGGTATCAGGTACAGAGTATAGGAGAGTCTCTGTCCTTTCGCTACCAGGTAGCACCCCGAAGGGTTCTGGAGACAACTGGAGGTCCTCCGCCTGGTCGGAGGGGTGTAGAGACTCGGGGGTAACCACCACTTTGGGGTACCGATTGTCAGGCTCACAGGACGAAGCGGACAAAGTATCGAGTACCGAGTGTAGAGAAGTCTCTCTCCATTTGTCATCGAGTGGTATCCCGGAGGATTCAGGAGGCAACAGGGGGTCCTCCGCCAGGTAGTAGAGGTGCACAGACTCAGAGGTAACCACAGCTTTGGAGCATCCTTGGACATGCACACCGGTTAAAGTGGGTGAAGCATCTGATGCCGGGTGCAGGAAGTTCTCCTGTGTGGAGTCTGGATGGGCAGAAGTCTCTTCGGGCAGGAGAACCGGAGCACTACCCACGCACATTACCCGTTGGGGCTTCTCCGGGATACAGGGAGATGAAGCTTCAGTAGGGACTTCAAGGTTGGGGTCAGGAGGTCTCAGGGAGGACAGACCCTGGCGTGACGGCTTGCCTCTACGTCTAGCACGTCTGGACTGCCTCTTGAGGTTGGGAGATGTATTCCGGAAAGCGTAGTCACCCTGTGAAGATTCTGGGTGGACAGTAGTCTCATTGGGCTGGAGGACTATTGCGCTACCCACACACATTATCCATCGGGGCTGCTCCGGGATATTGGGAGGTGAAGCTTCAGCAGGAGCCTCCGGGTTAGGATCATCGAAGACCATTAGAAAGGCCACCAGGAAGGCCATTAGGTCCAGGAGGATCAGATCCTGTGTTTCATATAGGGGGTTGATCCATTCCAAGGCATCACCCGCCAGGTAAGACATAATGAATGCCACCTTAACCCGATCGGTGGGAAAACATAGAGGGTAGAACTTGAAGTGTAGCATGCATTGCTCCACAAATGCACGACTTTGTCTTGGATCCCCATAGTAACGTGGCGGATCCGCAGGAACGAGAGCAGATAGATCCATCTGGACGGGTGCGTAATTCGCCTGGAACTCAGCTGAGAAAAAAAAATAAATTTTATTTATTTATTTTTAATGCATGTATTCGCTGGAAAACTTCTCAGAGAGCGAAGGCCGTGGGGCTCAACGGGAACCATGGCCTGAGCATGCTGTTATGCACACGCCCGGACTGACTGGCGTGTGCGGGTGTTGTGGTTCCACTGGACCATGGACCGGAGAGTGCCTGGAGGGGCGTGACTAAGTATCTGGCCGATCCGACCAAGGTGGCACGACGGCATACGACGCCAGTGCACCAGGGAGAAACCGGGCAGAGGGACCAGGTGCTACTCCAGGTCAAACTCCGGACACGGGGGTTGACCCACACTGGGATTACTGGAACAGGCAGGTTAGGCTGGCACAGACTGGTGGATGTAAGCAAACACGGCAGGTATGCAGATGGGTGGATACAGGCGAGTATGCAGGCAGGGAGGTACTGGCCGAAAGGACGGGCTGGAGCACAGAAAGGTTAAGACCCAGTACAGACTGGGTCACAGAACCGCAGATGCGGTAGACAACCACAGCAGAGAGGGAACGCCCGAAGCGGTGGGCAAGAACAGAGCAGGACGGGGCTGCAGGAGCAGCGAGCACAAGCAGGGCAGGACAGGACTGCCGGAGCAGCGGGCAGAAGCAGGGCAGGACAGGACTGCCGGAGCAGCGGGCAGAAGCAGGGCAGGACAGGACTGCCGGAGCAGCGGGCAGAAGCAGGGCAGGACAGGACTGCCGGAGCAGCGGGCAGAAGCAGGGCAGGACAGGACTGCCGGAGCAGCGGGCAGAAGCAGGGCAGGACAGGACTGCCGGAGCAGCGGGCAGAAGCAGGGCAGGACAGGACTGCCGGAGCAGCGGGCAGAAGCAGGGCAGGACAGGACTGCCAGAGCAGTGAGCAAAAGGGTCAGAGCGGAGCAAGGCTGCCGGAGCAGTGAGCAAAAGGGTCAGAGCGGAGTAAGGCTGCGGAGCAGTGAGCAAAAGGGTCAGAGCAGGCTAGAACCGCCGGAGCGGTAAGCAAAGGAGTCAGAGCAGACTAGAACCGCCGGAGCGGTGAGCAAAGGAGTCAGAGCAGGCTAGAACCGCCGGAGCGGTGAGCAAAGGAGTCAGAGCAGGCTAGAACCGCCGGAGCGGTAAGCAAAGGAGTCAGAGCAGGCTAGAACCGCCGGAGCGGTGAGCAAAGGAGTCAGAGCAGGCTAGAACCGCCGGAGCGGTGAGCAAAGGAGTCAGAGCAGGCTAGAACCGCCGGAGCAGTGAGCAAAGGAGTCAGAGCAGGCAAGGCTGAGTAGGGGGGACAGGGCTCTGTTCACACGGAACAGACAGGAAGGGAAAGGCAGAGCCAGACACCCACAGGGTACTTGCAGAGAAGTAGCGAGTGGACCACAAACTCACAAACGGGAGTACAGAGACAACAAGCAGGAGTTAGGTACGAGTTCAGACTCTGCAGAAAAAGGAAGGGAACGGACATAGAGGCAAAACAGGTAAAGGATAGGAGAGAGTTCAGACTGGAACTGAGTGTACGGAGGAGACCGACACAGCAGCGGAATACAGGAGCGGGTCTGGGAATACGGCCCCCAGAGAGGCAGGACGAACAGGCAAGGAGCGTGTTCAGACAGGACAGACAAGATACAGGAGCGGGTCTAGGTAATCGGCCCCTAGAAGGCGGGAGGAACAGGCTAGGAGCGTGTTCAGACAGGTCAGACAAGATACAGGAACGGGTCTAGGTAATCGGCCCCTAGAAGGCAGGAGGAACAGGCTAGGAGCGTGTTCAGACAGGCCTGGAAATACAGCCTCCAGGATAGGCAGACAAGAGAACACAGAACGGGACCTGGCACCTTCAGTGTGCAAGCACACACTGAATTAAACACTATGCTCAGGCAGGAATAGATGGGAGCAGCTGAGCTATATACCAGGTGACAGACAGCAATAGGCTGAGGACGCACAAGGGGTGTGACCCACAGCAGGTACAAAAAGCAGGAAGTGATCGGGCGCCGCCCTTAAGCAGCAGAAACAGACACAAACAGACAGCATGGAGGGAAGCCAGAGAGACATTCTGGACTGGAGATCAAGTGCGCGCTCTTGCACAGTGGGAGATGGACCACCATGCAAGGACGCCGCCAGGTATGTTACACACGCCATATATGATTCTCTTAAAAAGCTTGGGGTAGGGGTCTAGGGGACCCTTTTATAGCCAAAATCACGGCCCTGTATCGCAATAAGTCACCTAGGCTGAAGATAAATGGAACTGTAGCACCCTGAGGGCTCGGTTGCTACAGACGTATTGCACCTCACCCAGAGGTGTGATATCTCACTCTCAGGTAAGGATGGAGTGTGGATCAGGACCCGACACCTGCATGCATTACACCACATTGCCGTGGGGCAGGGCGACCAATATGCCCCTGAGATGGGCACGACAGTCCCTGTCCCTGGCTGGAGTGGGGGGAGGGAACACTGAGGAAGGGGAACCCTGTAGTGCAGGAGCAGGGAGGAAGCAGTTCCTGGGTGCATTGAGAAGGGAGTATAAAAGGTGGGCACCATCTTAGTTCAGTGCAGAGAAGTCTGAGCAGAAGTGGCAGGGAGCAGGGGCTCTGCATGAGCTCTGCTCCGGAGGCGGGCCTAGTAACAGAGGCCCAGGCCTGGAAGAGGGAGAAGGAAGGAAGAGGAGCGGAGAAGGATCCAGGAACGAGGAATGAAGGGATCCCAGGGGTGCGGACGGGCGAGTCGCCACCGCACGCCCGAATCCACCTGCGTGGAGGGGTCAGGCCAAAGGGGGAGACCGGTCCCCGAACTAGTGGAGGCAGGAAACGACCCTCAGCTAGAAACCGGAGGCTCTGACATTTTATGTGGCGCAGCCCCTCGCTACACCCGCTAGGAAGGCACCACATAGGGTCAGGGAAACTGGCGCCAAGTTTACCAAGAGGAGGCCCGAGGCAGCCGGACAGAAGTGTTGGTAAGAAAGGCCAGACAAAGGACACACAAAGGGGGTCCTGTGAAGCGCTCCAAAGTTATCTGGGAGTTGTCTGAGCCCCTCACCTGGTGAGCACAGTACGACGTGGGCAGCCGTTACCTGCAGACGTGGTCTGGATAATAAGAACTGTGAGTAAAGGCCCTGGACTGCATCACTGACTCCGTGTCGTTACTGCTGCTGCCCTGCACCATCACCCCCATCCTCCGCATACACTGCCCTGAGGCTATACTCCTCCCGTGGGGAGTTATGCTACGCTCTGCTGCACCCACAACACCAGCCTCAGCGGTCTGCCCTGTAGCGGCGGTTCACTCTGACCGCAATCCACGGGTGGCGTAGTCGGACATTTAAACATCAAAACCACATAAATAGTTCCGCCACTGGTTTGACCGCCCTGAGCCACGGAACCGGGTCGCCGCCACGAAGACTACAACCACCAGCATCCACCAAAAAGGGTCCGGCTCCGGGTGTCCCAAGGCCCAGGGGGTGCGTCAGAACATTTTCATCACCTTTCACAATCACCAATGGGACAAGGCAGGGATGTCCTCTGTCCCCTCTCTTATACATCCTAGTGACGGAGCACCTGCTCTCATCAATTCGCCATAACCCCAATATTAGGTGGATTGAGGTGGGAGGCACCGAGTACAAGTGCTCTCTATTTGCTGATGATGTCCTAGTATATATCACTCAATCACATATATCCATCCATGCTGTTATGGCTGAAATAGATCACTTTGTTACATGGTAAAATTTTAAAATCAATGCAGCGAAGTCTGAGGCCCTCGATGTCTCCCTCCCCAAATCCATATAGGATTCCATCCAGTCCAACTTTCCCTTTGCCTGGCCCTCACAGGGTATCAAATACTTAGGAATTCCTATTCATAGAGACCTCTCCCATCTATGTTATCTTAATTTTGGGCCCTTTATTGAACAATTCCATACAGACCACGGTTGGCAAGTTAGAACTGTAAGATTCACTACGTGAACCGCTGGTGTTTTGTGGAAAAGCACATGTACACCGCGTTCCAAATTATTATGCAAAAAGTGTTTAGGAGTGATAAGGGAAGAATTTGTTTGTTTGTCAGTTAAACTCATTGATGGTGATGTGTGTCAGGGCTCTTTATATCACTGTAAGCAATTGCAGACACCTGTGCTAATTAGTTTGGCAGGTGTGTCCAATGAAAGGCAAGACTACTTAAGAAGGCTCTCTCACATTATTAAGCAGCCTACATTTTCTGCCAAAATGGGAAAGAAAAAGGATGTGTCGGCTGCTGAGAAGCAACAAATTGTGGAGTGTTTAGGTCAAGGCATGACTACAATCAACATTGTGCGATGATCAGGATGAAGTGTCTTGGCAATCAAGAAGTATGTAGCTGATTCACAGTACACACGTGTGCGTGCTGATAAGGGCAAATTGAGGACTCTTTCCTACAGGCAATTACATCAGGTTGAAAGAGCAGCGGCAAAAAAGCCTTGTCATAGCAGCAGACAAGTTTTTGAAGCTGCTTGTGAATCCAACGTCCCCCGAACAACAAGATGCAGGGTCCTTCAGAGGTTTGCAGCTGTGCATACGCCATCCTGTCGACCTCCTCTATCCACTTCACACAAGCAGAAACGGCTCCAGTGGGCCAAACATTACATGAAGACTGATTTCAAAACTGTTTTGTTCACGGATGAGTGCCGTGCAGCGCTCGATGGTCCAGATGGATGGAGTGGAGGATGGCTGGTTGATGGACACCCCACGCAAACACGGCTACAGCGCCAACAAGGAGGAGGTGGAGTAATGTTTTGGGCTGGAATCATGGGGAGAGAGATTGTCGGCCCCTTTAGGATCCCTGAAGGCGCTAAAGATGAACTCCATAATGTATGTGGATTTTCTCAAACAGCACTTCCTGCCATGGTTCAAGAAGAAGAACCGTGTATTTCACAGCAAGATCATTTTTCTGCATGATAATGCACCATCTCATGCTGCACATAAAACATCTGCATCTCTGGCTGATATGGGCATAAAAGGGGACAAACTTATGGTGTGACCCCCATGCTCCCCTGACCTCTACCCCATTCAGAACCTTTGGAGCATCATTAAAAGGAGTGTCTATGATGGCGGGAGGCAGTTCACATCTAAGCAACAGCTCTGGGAGGGTATTCTGTCCTCATGCAAAACAATTGAATCAGAAACCATCCAAAACCTGACAAATTCAATGGACGAGAGAGTTCAGAAGCTCCTTTCGAACAAGGGGTCCTATGTGAAAATGTAACATCACCTAGAATAAAGTTTTGAGTTGAAAACTGTTTGATTTCAGTTTCTAACAACCTGCTAATGCTTATAATTTCAAAAATGACCATTTTTTTGGTCTTTATTAAAATGAAAAGGTTGATCGAAAAGTTTGGGGGATCTAAGAGTGTGGCAACCCAGTAGTCATGATTACTTCGAATTCTGACAATATGAGGGTCATGCTGCAGGTAGTGCAGCAAGAAGGCACTTATGTGTCTTGCGCATCTCGGAGCCCCAAAATTATTTTCCGGGCTAGATGCAGCTAAAAATTATTTTTAATTTTAAATCTGGTGGAGCTTATTATAGATGGCCTAATAGGATCAGTGCTGCACACTGCTACAAAGCCCAAATTATTTTCCAGTCAAGATACAGATAAACATGATTAGTAATTTGAAAGCTTAAAACGTTTGGTAGGGTGATTTTAACCAATCATCAAGCTTTTACTCTCCCCAAGATGACACAGGGGTAGAAAAGTCGTTTCGGATCCATGATTTGTTCATCTTTATGAACGTGAGTCTGTCTACATTATCAGTGGAGAGCCGCGTGCGCTTATCTGTCAGCACACCACCAGCAGCGCTGAACACACGTTCAGACAGAACGCTGGCTGCGGGGCATGACAAGATCTCCAAGGCGTAAGTGGCTAGCTCCGGCCATTTATCCAGATTGGAAGCCCAAAAAGAGCAAGGGTCCAGTGACACAGTCGTGGCTTCAATGTTTACTTGGAGATACTCCTGTACCATCGTCTCTAGGCGTTGACTATGTGTCAGACTTCTTGTCTCCTGTGGCCTTGCAAAGGATGGGCTAAAAAAGTGGTGAAATGATTCCGCAAAATTGATGTTACCAGCAGATACTGTGGTTCTGTTACGGTTTGAGTGCTGAACACTTGACGGTCCCACGGTTGGCAAGTTGGAACTGTGAGATTCACTACGTGCACCACTGGCATTTTGTGGAAAAGCACATGTAAGATTCTGCAACAGTCTCTGCTGATACTCCTGCATGCGTGCATCCCTTTCTATGGCAGGAATAATTTCTGCAAATTTACTTTTGTACCGGGGATCTAACAGTGTGGCAACCCAGTAGTCAGGATTATTTCTAATTCTCACAATTCGAGGGTCATGTTGCAGGTAGTGCAGCAAGAAGGCACTCATGTGTGTTGCGCATCCAGGAGCACCAAGTCCCTGTTGTGTTGGTGGCGAGGTAACAATCATGCTTCCTTCCTCTGTCCTCTCCCCCCAACCTCGCACAACAGAAATGTGATCAAGGTCTCCCTCATCTGATGAGTCTTCCATCAGTTCGTCCTCCACTTCTTCCTGGGCTCCTGCACCTTCCTCACTAGTTTGGCTGCTACCATGCGCCCTGGTAAAACCATCTCCCCCACCCTCACATGCCTGCCGCCTTGGTGCTGCCGACCTTCTGGACCTTGCAGATGTTAGCCCTTCCGCATACAACTCCTCCTCCTCTACTTCCTCCACCTCCTCTTGTGCCACCACCTGACTCCGAATTCTGTTTAACATGTGCTCCAGCATGTAAATCACCGGAATAGTCATGCTGATAATGGCATCGTCAGCACTAAACATCTTCGTCGCCATTTCAAAACTGTGCAGAAGGGTGCATAGGTCCCTGATCTGAGACCACTCCTCCAGCGTGATTTGCCCCACCTCTGAATCTCGTTGGCCCAGGCTATACGTCAGAACGTATTGCACCAGGGCTTGTCGGTGCTGCCACAGTCGCTGCAACATGTGCAGAGTTGAATTCCACCGGGTAGGCACATCGCATTTTAGCCGGTGAAGTGGCAGGCCCAACGACTTCTGTAGAGATGTAAGTCGCTGAGCTGCGGGATGCGAACGGCGGAAGTGAGCACACAGCGACCGTGCCCTCTGCAGAAGGCCATCTAGTCTGGGATAGTGGGCTAAAAATTGCTGGACAACCAGGTTCAACACGTGAGCCATACAAGGCACGTTTGTGACATTGCCCCGGCGAAGGGCCGCACCCAGGTTTGCAGCATTGTCGCACACGGCCTTCCCTGGTTTCAGGTCCAGTGGAGACAACCATTCATGAAATTGGTTCTCCAGAGCTGACCACAACTCCTCAGCTGTGTGACTCACATTTCCCAGACATTTCAATGTAAAAACCGCCTGATGACGTTGAGCCCTACTGCCAGCATAGTAAGGAGGTGTGCAGGATCCCTTCTGCGCAGTTAGAAAGCTTGTGGCATGACCAGACAGGCTTTGGGTGCAGGTGGAAGACCGAGAGGAGGTTGAGGAGGCAGAAGCAGTGGAGGAACTTTGACATAAAGAGGATTGACGCACAACTCGTGGGGACGGCAAGACTTGGACAGCAGCCCCTTGTCCTGCTGTCACCATAGTTACCCAGTGCCCAGTCAGCGACATGTAACGCCCCTGTCCATGCCTACTCGTCCAAGTGTCTGTGGTGAAATGCACCCTGTCACACACAGAGTTTCTCAAAGAAGCGGTGATGTTGTGTGCGACATGCTGGTGGAGCGCAGGCACACCTTTCTTTGAGAAGTAGTGCCGACTGGGCATCTGGTACTGGGGCACTGCGACGGACATAAGGTCTCGAAAATCCTCTGTGTCCACCAGGCGGAAAGGCAGCATTTCTGTAGCCAAGAGCTTGCAGATGGTGAAATTCAACCTCTTAGCTTTCTCATGGCTAGGAGGAAATGGTCTTTTACTTGTCCACATCTGAGGGACCGAGGGCTGGCTATTGTGCTTAGACGGGGTTGATAAGGGTGTCCCCGGCAAACTGCCGGTCTGTGAGGAAGATGCAGGCGGACATGTTAGGTTGCCTTCATCCAAAGGTGGTGCTATCGATGTCGGACAGCGCTCAACACCAGCTGGTGTTACCACCTCCAAAGAAAATGATGACCTGCCAATCACGCTGGCTGTTGCGGGTAAAGAGGTGGCAGGTCTGCGCCCCAAAACAGGTGTGACTGCTGTCCCCCCAGTCACAGAGGATGAAGAGGCCGCGGATGCACAAGATATGGCAGACGGTGGTTGGCCCGGCCGGCTAGGCCGCATTGTAGCACACTGAGCTTCCCACTGCAACTTATGCTTCATGTCCATGTGCCGGTTCATGCATGAAGTACTCAAACTATGTATTTTTTGGCCTCTACTTAGCTTTTGCTGACAAATGTTACAGATAACACGAGTTGGGTCATCTTTATCGATCTGAAAAAATGCCCAGGCTATGCAAGGCTTAGCACCCATGCGACCTGAAGAGCCACCACGACTTGTGGTGAGAGGCAGAGTTGTGTTTGAGGATGCAGTTGTTGACGTGCTTCCAGTACTACGTCTCTGTCCAGGAAGGCGCAACCTGACCTCGTCGTCACTAGCATCTTCCTCCACCTCCTCTGCTGACCTCATCTCTTGGCTGACTGTGGGTTGACAGTAAGTGGGATCTCCGACCTCATCATCATCACCCTGTGCGTTATCACACCCGTCGTCCTCAGAGCCAACCTGTTCCTGCCCTGACAAAAAACTAAAGTTGTCGCTCCAATCAGGTATTTGAGTCTTATCATCGTCTTCCTCATTGTCTCCACCAACAGGAGTTACAGTTTGGGAATGAGGGTCTACATTATGGTCAGAACCTTCTGCGTCTGGTCCTGGATCCGACTCATAAAGATTCTGGGCATCAGTGCAGATCATTTCCTCGTCTGGATTCACAGAAGCGCTGGAGTCGACCTCTGATTCCCAGGCTATAGTATGAGTAAACAGCTCTGCAGACTCAACCATCTGTTCTACCTCATACTCAGACGGGCAGCTGGAGATTTGGGAGCTGTGAGGAAGCAAGTGCGATTTGGGTGACACCTTTGAGGACTGGAGTATTTGTGATGTTGAAGTTGATGTGGAGGAGAGCCCACTTAAAGGAGCACTTGATATCCGTTGAAGCACCTGCTGTTTTTGTGCCTCATCTGGAATTTGTAGCGATTGGCGTGGCCGTAAGAAAGGGATCTTATCACATTGTCCACTAAAAGAAGTAGACATTTTAGTTTGGCTGGAAGATGGTCTTTCTTCTGCAGATGTTACTGTTGCTTTAACACCTACCCCACGGACACAACCTTTTTTCCCCTTCCCAACACGCCTATTCCCCTTTCCACCAGCAGCAGGCCTTTTTCCACTCATTTTGGTGGTTAACTAATTCACAACTCTGGAGTTGTTTGCACAAAAAAACAATGGATGGTAACCGAGCAGAGCTGAGTGGCCAAACTGTGGTATTAGGCCAAAACTATTGGCTGGGTTAGATGCAGAAAAAAATTATTTTGAATTTGCAACCTGATGGAGGTCAGTATAGATGGACTAATAGAGAAAGTCCGACACACTACTAGAAGGCCAAATATTTTTTCAGAGGTAGATGCAGAAAAAAATATATTCAGTTTGCAACCTGATGGAGGTCAGTATAGATGGATTAATAGAACAAGACCCACACACAGCTAGAAGCCCAATATTTTTTCAGAGGTAGATGCCGAAAAAACTATATTCAGTTTGCAACCTGATGGAGGTCAGTATAGATGGACTAATAGAACAAGTCCCACACACTGCTAGAAGCCCAAATATTTTTTCAGAGGTACTGTAGATGCAGATAAAAATTAGTTTTAATTTGCAACCTGATGGAGGTCAGTATAGATGGACTAATAGAGAAAGTCCGACACACTACTAGAAGGCCAAATATTTTTTCAGAGGTAGATGCAGAAAAAAATATATTCAGTTTGCAACCTGATGGAGGTCAGTATAGATGGATTAATAGAACAAGACCCACACACAGCTAGAAGCCCAATATTTTTTCAGAGGTAGATGCAGAAAAAAATATATTCAGTTTGCAACCTGATGGAGGTCAGTATAGATGGACTAATAGAACAAGTCCCACACACTGCTAGAAGCCCAAATATTTTTTCAGAGGTACTGTAGATGCAGATAAAAATTAGTTTTAATTTGCAACCTGATGGAGGTCAGTATAGATGGACTAATAGAGAAAGTCCGACACACTACTAGAAGGCCAAATATTTTTTCAGAGGTAGATGCAGAAAAAAATATATTCAGTTTGCAACCTGATGGAGGTCAGTATAGATGGACTAATACAACAAGTCCTGCACACAGCTAGAAGCCCAAATATTTTTTCAGAGGTACTGTAGATGCAGATAAAAATTATTTTTAATTTGCAACCTGATGGAGGTCAGTATAGATGGACTTATAGAGAAAGTCCGACACACTACTAGAAGGCCAAATATTTTTTCAGAGGTAGATGCAGACAAAAATATATTCAGTTTGCAACCTGATGGAGGTCAGTATAGATGGACTAATACAACAAGTCCCACACACAGCTAGAAGCCCAAATATTTTTTCAGAGGTACTGTAGATGCAGATAAAAATTAGTTTTAATTTGCAACCTGATGGAGGTCAGTATAGATGGACTAATAGAAAAAGTCCGACACACTAATAGAAGGCCAAATATTTTTTCAGAGCTAGATGCAGAAAAAAATATATTCAGTTTGCAACCTGATGGAGGTCAGTATAGATGGACTAATACAACAAGTCCCACACACAGCTAGAAGCCCAAATATTTTTTCAGAGGTACTGTAGATGCAGATAAAAATTATTTTTAATTTGCAACCTGATGGAGGTCAGTATAGATGGACTAATAGAGAAAGTCCGACACACTACTAGAAGGCCAAATATTTTTTCAGAGGTAGATGCAGAAAAAAATATATTCAGTTTGCAACCTGATGGAGGTCAGTATAGAAGGACTAATACAACAAGTCCCACACACTGCTAGAAGCCCAAATATTTTTTCAGAGGTACTATAGATGCAGATAAAAATTAGTTTTAATTTGCAACCTGATGGAGGTCAGTATAGATGGACTAATAGAAAAAGTCCGACACACTACTAGAAGGCCAAATATTTTTTCAGAGCTAGATGCAGAAAAAAATTATATTCAGTTTGCAACCTGATGGAGGTCAGTATAGATGGACTAATAGAGAAAGTCCGACACACTACTAGAAGGCCAAATATTTTTTCAGAGCTAGATGCAGAAAAAAATTATATTCAGTTTGCAACCTGATGGAGGTCAGTATAGATGGACTAATAGAGAAAGTCCGACACACTACTAGAAGGCCAAATATTTTTTCAGAGGTAGATGCAGAAAAAAATATATTCAGTTTGCAACCTGATGGAGGTCAGTATAGATGGATTAATGGAACAAGACCCACACACAGCTAGAAGCCCAATATTTTTTCAGAGGTAGATGCAGAAAAAACTATATTCAGTTTGCAACCTGATGGAGGTCAGTATAGATGGACTAATAGAACAAGTCCCACACACTGCTAGAAGCCCAAATATTTTTTCAGAGGTACTGTAGATGCAGATAAAAAATAGTTTTAATTTGCAACCTGATGGAGGTCAGTATAGATGGACTAATAGAGAAAGTCCGACACACTACTAGAAGGCCAAATATTTTTTCAGAGGTAGATGCAGAAAAAAATATATTCAGTTTGCAACCTGATGGAGGTCAGTATAGATGGATTAATAGAACAAGACCCACACACAGCTAGAAGCCCAATATTTTTTCAGAGGTAGATGCAGAAAAAAATATATTCAGTTTGCAACCTGATGGAGGTCAGTATAGATGGACTAATAGAACAAGTCCCACACACTGCTAGAAGCCCAAATATTTTTTCAGAGGTACTGTAGATGCAGATAAAAATTAGTTTTAATTTGCAACCTGATGGAGGTCAGTATAGATGGACTAATAGAGAAAGTCCGACACACTACTAGAAGGCCAAATATTTTTTCAGAGGTAGATGCAGAAAAAAATATATTCAGTTTGCAACCTGATGGAGGTCAGTATAGATGGACTAATACAACAAGTCCTGCACACAGCTAGAAGCCCAAATATTTTTTCAGAGGTACTGTAGATGCAGATAAAAATTATTTTTAATTTGCAACCTGATGGAGGTCAGTATAGATGGACTAGTAGAGAAAGTCCGACACACTACTAGAAGGCCAAATATTTTTTCAGAGCTAGATGCAGAAAAAAATATATTCAGTTTGCAACCTGATGGAGGTCAGTATAGATGGACTAATACAACAAGTCCCACACACAGCTAGAAGCCCAAATATTTTTTCAGAGGTACTGTAGATGCAGATAAAAATTATTTTTAATTTGCAACCTGATGGAGGTCAGTATAGATGGACTAATAGAGAAAGTCCGACACACTACTAGAAGGCCAAATATTTTTTCAGAGGTAGATGCAGAAAAAAATATATTCAGTTTGCAACCTGATGGAGGTCAGTATAGATGGACTAATACAACAAGTCCCACACACTGCTAGAAGCCCAAATATTTTTTCAGAGGTACTATAGATGCAGATAAAAATTAGTTTTAATTTGCAACCTGATGGAGGTCAGTATAGATGGACTAATAGAAAAAGTCCGACACACTACTAGAAGGCCAAATATTTTTTCAGAGCTAGATGCAGAAAAAAATTATATTCAGTTTGCAACCTGATGGAGGTCAGTATAGATGGACTAATAGAGAAAGTCCGACACACTACTAGAAGGCCAAATATTTTTTCAGAGCTAGATGCAGAAAAAAATTATATTCAGTTTGCAACCTGATGGAGGTCAGTATAGATGGACTAATAGAGAAAGTCCGACACACTACTAGAAGGCCAAATATTTTTTCAGAGGTAGATGCAGAAAAAAATATATTCAGTTTGCAACCTGATGGAGGTCAGTATAGATGGATTAATGGAACAAGACCCACACACAGCTAGAAGCCCAATATTTTTTCAGAGGTAGATGCAGAAAAAACTATATTCAGTTTGCAACCTGATGGAGGTCAGTATAGATGGACTAATAGAACAAGTCCCACACACTGCTAGAAGCCCAAATATTTTTTCAGAGGTACTGTAGATGCAGATAAAAAATAGTTTTAATTTGCAACCTGATGGAGGTCAGTATAGATGGACTAATAGAGAAAGTCCGACACACTACTAGAAGGCCAAATATTTTTTCAGAGGTAGATGCAGAAAAAAATATATTCAGTTTGCAACCTGATGGAGGTCAGTATAGATGGATTAATAGAACAAGACCCACACACAGCTAGAAGCCCAATATTTTTTCAGAGGTAGATGCAGAAAAAAATATATTCAGTTTGCAACCTGATGGAGGTCAGTATAGATGGACTAATAGAACAAGTCCCACACACTGCTAGAAGCCCAAATATTTTTTCAGAGGTACTGTAGATGCAGATAAAAATTAGTTTTAATTTGCAACCTGATGGAGGTCAGTATAGATGGACTAATAGAGAAAGTCCGACACACTACTAGAAGGCCAAATATTTTTTCAGAGGTAGATGCAGAAAAAAATATATTCAGTTTGCAACCTGATGGAGGTCAGTATAGATGGACTAATACAACAACTCCCGCACACAGCTAGAAGCACAAATATTTTTTCAGAGGTACTGTAGATGCAGATAAAAATTATTTTTAATTTGCAACCTGATGGAGGTCAGTATAGATGGACTAGTAGAGAAAGTCCGACACACTACTAGAAGGCCAAATATTTTTTCAGAGCTAGATGCAGAAAAAAATATATTCAGTTTGCAACCTGATGGAGGTCAGTATAGATGGACTAATACAACAAGTCCCACACACAGCTAGAAGCCCAAATATTTTTTCAGAGGTACTGTAGATGCAGATAAAAATTATTTTTAATTTGCAACCTGATGGAGGTCAGTATAGATGGACTAATAGAGAAAGTCCGACACACTACTAGAAGGCCAAATATTTTTTCAGAGGTAGATGCAGAAAAAAATATATTCAGTTTGCAACCTGATGGAGGTCAGTATAGATGGACTAATAGAACAAGTCCCACACACTGCTAGAAGCCCAAATATTTTTTCAGAGGTACTATAGATGCAGATAAAAATTAGTTTTAATTTGCAACCTGATGGAGGTCAGTATAGATGGACTAATAGAGAAAGTCCGACACACTACTAGAAGGCCAAATATTTTTTCAGAGCTAGATGCAGAAAAAAATTATATTCAGTTTGCAACCTGATGGAGGTCAGTATAGATGGACTAATAGAGAAAGTCCGACACACTACTAGAAGGCCAAATATTTTTTCAGAGGTAGATGCAGAAAAAAATATATTCAGTTTGCAACCTGATGGAGGTCAGTATAGATGGATTAATAGAACAAGACCCACACACAGCTAGAAGCCCAATATTTTTTCAGAGGTAGATGCAGAAAAAAATATATTCAGTTTGCAACCTGATGGAGGTCAGTATAGATGGACTAATAGAACAAGTCCCACACACTGCTAGAAGCCCAAATATTTTTTCAGAGGTACTGTAGATGCAGATAAAAATTAGTTTTAATTTGCAACCTGATGGAGGTCAGTATAGATGGACTAATAGAGAAAGTCCGACACACTACTAGAAGGCCAAATATTTTTTCAGAGGTAGATGCAGAAAAAAATATATTCAGTTTGCAACCTGATGGAGGTCAGTATAGATGGACTAATACAACAAGTCCCGCACACAGCTAGAAGCCCAAATATTTTTTCAGAGGTACTGTAGATGCAGATAAAAATTATTTTTAATTTGCAACCTGATGGAGGTCAGTATAGATGGACTAGTAGAGAAAGTCCGACACACTACTAGAAGGCCAAATATTTTTTCAGAGGTAGATGCAGAAAAAAATATATTCAGTTTGCAACCTGATGGAGGTCAGTATAGATGGACTAATACAACAAGTCCCGCACACAGCTAGAAGCCCAAATATTTTTTCAGAGGTACTGTAGATGCAGATAAAAATTAGTTTTAATTTGCAACCTGATGGAGGTCAGTATAGATGGACTAATAGAGAAAGTCCGACACACTACTAGAAGGCCAAATATTTTTTCAGAGCTAGATGCAGAAAAAAATTATATTCAGTTTGCAACCTGATGGAGGTCAGTATAGATGGATTAATAGAACAAGACCCACACACAGCTAGAAGCCCAATATTTTTTCAGAGGTAGATGCAGAAAAAAATATATTCAGTTTGCAACCTGATGGAGGTCAGTATAGATGGACCAATAGAACAAGTCCCACACACTGCTAGAAGCCCAAATATTTTTTCAGAGGTACTGTAGATGCAGATAAAAATTAGTTTCAATTTGCAACCTGATGGAGGTCAGTATAGATGGACTAATAGAGAAAGTCCGACACACTACTAGAAGGCCAAATATTTTTTCAGAGGTAGATGCAGAAAAAAATATATTCAGTTTGCAACCTGATGGAGGTCAGTATAGATGGACTAATACAACAACTCCCGCACACAGCTAGAAGCCCAAATATTTTTTCAGAGGTACTGTAGATGCAGATAAAAATTATTTTTAATTTGCAACCTGATGGAGGTCAGTATAGATGGACTAGTAGAGAAAGTCCGACACACTACTAGAAGGCCAAATATTTTTTCAGAGGTAGATGCAGAAAAAAATATATTCAGTTTGCAACCTGATGGAGGTCAGTATAGATGGACTAATAGAACAAGTCCCACACACTGCTAGAAGCCCAAATATTTTTTCAGAGGTACTATAGATGCAGATAAAAATTAGTTTTAATTTGCAACCTGATGGAGGTCAGTATAGATGGACTAATAGAGAAAGTCCGACACACTACTAGAAGGCCAAATATTTTTTCAGAGCTAGATGCAGAAAAAAATTATATTCAGTTTGCAACCTGATGGAGGTCAGTATAGATGGACTAAAAGAGAAAGTCCGACACACTACTAGAAGGCCAAATATTTTTTCAGAGGTAGATGCAGAAAAAAATATATTCAGTTTGCAACCTGATGGAGGTCAGTATAGATGGATTAATAGAACAAGACCCACACACAGCTAGAAGCCAAATATTTTTTCAGAGGTAGATGCAGAAAAAAATATATTCAGTTTGCAACCTGATGGAGGTCAGTATAGATGGACTAATAGAACAAGTCCCACACACTGCTAGAAGCCCAAATATTTTTTCAGAGGTACTGTAGATGCAGATAAAAATTAGTTTTAATTTGCAACCTGATGGAGGTCAGTATAGATGGACTAATAGAGAAAGTCCGACACACTACTAGAAGGCCAAATATTTTTTCAGAGGTAGATGCAGAAAAAAATATATTCAGTTTGCAACCTGATGGAGGTCAGTATAGATGGACTAATACAACAAGTCCCGCACACAGCTAGAAGCCCAAATATTTTTTCAGAGGTACTGTAGATGCAGATAAAAATTATTTTTAATTTGCAACCTGATGGAGGTCAGTATAGATGGACTAATAGATAAAGTCCGACACACTACTAGAAGGCCAAATATTTTTTCAGAGCTAGATGCAGAAAAAAATTATATTCAGTTTGCAACCTGATGGAGGTCAGTATAGATGGATTAATAGAACAAGACGCACACACAGCTAGAAGCCCAATATTTTTTCAGAGGTAGATGCAGAAAAAAATATATTCAGTTTGCAACCTGATGGAGGTCAGTATAGATGGACTAATAGAACAAGTCCCACACACTGCTAGAAGCCCAAATATTTTTTCAGAGGTACTGTAGATGCAGATAAAAATTAGTTTTAATTTGCAACCTGATGGAGGTCAGTATAGATGGACTAATAGAGAAAGTCCGACACACTACTAGAAGGCCAAATATTTTTTCAGAGCTAGATGCAGAAAAAAATTATATTCAGTTTGCAACCTGATGGAGGTCAGTATAGATGGACTAATAGAGAAAGTCCGACACACTACTAGAAGGCCAAATATTTTTTCAGAGGTAGATGCAGAAAAAAATATATTCAGTTTGCAACCTGATGGAGGTCAGTATAGATGGATTAATAGAACAAGACCCACACACAGCTAGAAGCCCAATATTTTTTCAGAGGTAGATGCAGAAAAAACTATATTCAGTTTGCAACCTGATGGAGGTCAGTATAAATGGACTAATAGAACAAGTCCCACACACTGCTAGAAGCCCAAATATTTTTTCAGAGGTACTGTAGATGCAGATAAAAATTAGTTTTAATTTGCAACCTGATGGAGGTCAGTATAGATGGACTAATAGAGAAAGTCCGACACACTACTAGAAGGCCAAATATTTTTTCAGAGGTAGATGCAGAAAAAAATATATTCAGTTTGCAACCTGATGGAGGTCAGTATAGATGGATTAATAGAACAAGACCCACACACAGCTAGAAGCCCAATATTTTTTCAGAGGTAGATGCAGAAAAAACTATATTCAGTTTGCAACCTGATGGAGGTCAGTATAGATGGACTAATAGAACAAGTCCCACACACTGCTAGAAGCCCAAATATTTTTTCAGAGGTACTGTAGATGCAGATAAAAATTAGTTTTAATTTGCAACCTGATGGAGGTCAGTATAGATGGACTAATAGAGAAAGTCCGACACACTACTAGAAGCCCAAATATTTTTTCAGAGGTAGATGCAGAAAAAAATATATTCAGTTTGCAACCTGATGGAGGTCAGTATAGATGGACTAATACAACAAGTCCCGCACACAGCTAGAAGCCCAAATATTTTTTCAGAGGTACTGTAGATGCAGATAAAAATTAGTTTTAATTTGCAACCTGATGGAGGTCAGTATAGATGGACTAATAGAGAAAGTCTGACACACTACTAGAAGGCCAAATATTTTTTCAGAGGTAGATGCAGAAAAAAATATATTCAGTTTGCAACCTGATGGAGGTCAGTATAGATGGACTAATACAACAAGTCCCGCACACAGCTAGAAGCCCAAATATTTTTTCAGAGGTACTGTGGATGCAGATAAAAATTATTTTTAATTTGCAACCTGATGGAGGTCAGTATAGATGGACTAGTAGAGAAAGTCCGACACACTACTAGAAGGCCAAATATTTTTTCAGAGGTAGATGCAGAAAAAAATATATTCAGTTTGCAACCTGATGGAGGTCAGTATAGATGGACTAATACAACAAGTCCCGCACACAGCTAGAAGCCCAAATATTTTTTCAGAGGTACTGTAGATGCAGATAAAAATTAGTTTTAATTTGCAACCTGATGGAGGTCAGTATAGATGGACTAATAGAGAAAGTCCGACACACTACTAGAAGGCCAAATATTTTTTCAGAGCTAGATGCAGAAAAAAATTATATTCAGTTTGCAACCTGATGGAGGTCAGTATAGATGCATTAATAGAACAAGACCCACACACAGCTAGAAGCCCAATATTTTTTCAGAGGTAGATGCAGAAAAAAATATATTCAGTTTGCAACCTGATGGAGGTCAGTATAGATGGACTAATAGAACAAGTCCCACACACTGCTAGAAGCCCAAATATTTTTTCAGAGGTACTATAGATGCAGATAAAAATTAGTTTTAATTTGCAACCTGATGGAGGTCAGTATAGATGGACTAATAGAGAAAGTCCGACACACTACTAGAAGGCCAAATATTTTTTCAGAGGTACTGTAGATGCAGATAAAAATTATTTTTAATTTGCAACCTGATGGAGGTCAGTATAGATGGACTAGTAGAGAAAGTCCGACACACTACTAGAAGGCCAAATATTTTTTCAGAGCTAGATGCAGAAAAAAATATATTCAGTTTGCAACCTGATGGAGGTCAGTATAGATGGACTAATACAACAAGTCCCACACACAGCTAGAAGCCCAAATATTTTTTCAGAGGTACTGTAGATGCAGATAAAAATTATTTTTAATTTGCAACCTGATGGAGGTCAGTATAGATGGACTAATAGAGAAAGTCCGACACACTACTAGAAGGCCAAATATTTTTTCAGAGGTAGATGCAGAAAAAAATATATTCAGTTTGCAACCTGATGGAGGTCAGTATAGATGGACTAATAGAACAAGTCCCACACACTGCTAGAAGCCCAAATATTTTTTCAGAGGTACTATAGATGCAGATAAAAATTAGTTTTAATTTGCAACCTGATGGAGGTCAGTATAGATGGACTAATAGAGAAAGTCCGACACACTACTAGAAGGCCAAATATTTTTTCAGAGCTAGATGCAGAAAAAAATTATGTTCAGTTTGCAACCTGATGGAGGTCAGTATAGATGGACTAATAGAGAAAGTCCGACACACTACTAGAAGGCCAAATATTTTTTCAGAGGTAGATGCAGAAAAAAATATATTCAGTTTGCAACCTGATGGAGGTCAGTATAGATGGATTAATAGAACAAGACCCACACACAGCTAGAAGCCAAATATTTTTTCAGAGGTAGATGCAGAAAAAAATATATTCAGTTTGCAACCTGATGGAGGTCAGTATAGATGGACTAATAGAACAAGTCCCACACACTGCTAGAAGCCCAAATATTTTTTCAGAGGTACTGTAGATGCAGATAAAAATTAGTTTTAATTTGCAACCTGATGGAGGTCAGTATAGATGGACTAATAGAGAAAGTCCGACACACTACTAGAAGGCCAAATATTTTTTCAGAGGTAGATGCAGAAAAAAATATATTCAGTTTGCAACCTGATGGAGGTCAGTATAGATGGACTAATACAACAAGTCCCGCACACAGCTAGAAGCCCAAATATTTTTTCAGAGGTACTGTAGATGCAGATAAAAATTATTTTTAATTTGCAACCTGATGGAGGTCAGTATAGATGGACTAGTAGAGAAAGTCCGACACACTACTAGAAGGCCAAATATTTTTTCAGAGGTAGATGCAGAAAAAAATATATTCAGTTTGCAACCTGATGGAGGTCAGTATAGATGGACTAATACAACAAGTCCCGCACACAGCTAGAAGCCCAAATATTTTTTCAGAGGTACTGTAGATGCAGATAAAAATTAGTTTTAATTTGCAACCTGATGGAGGTCAGTATAGATGGACTAATAGAGAAAGTCCGACACACTACTAGAAGGCCAAATATTTTTTCAGAGCTAGATGCAGAAAAAAATTATATTCAGTTTGCAACCTGATGGAGGTCAGTATAGATGAATTAATAGAACAAGACCCACACACAGCTAGAAGCCCAATATTTTTTCAGAGGTAGATGCAGAAAAAAATATATTCAGTTTGCAACCTGATGGAGGTCAGTATAGATGGACTAATAGAACAAGTCCCACACACTGCTAGAAGCCCAAATATTTTTTCAGAGGTACTGTAGATGCAGATAAAAATTAGTTTTAATTTGCAACCTGATGGAGGTCAGTATAGATGGACTAATAGAGAAAGTCCGACACACTACTAGAAGGCCAAATATTTTTTCAGAGCTAGATGCAGAAAAAAATTATATTCAGTTTGCAACCTGATGGAGGTCAGTATAGATGGATTAATAGAACAAGACCCACACACAGCTAGAAGCCCAATATTTTTTCAGAGGTAGATGCAGAAAAAAATATATTCAGTTTGCAACCTGATGGAGGTCAGTATAGATGGACCAATAGAACAAGTCCCACACACTGCTAGAAGCCCAAATATTTTTTCAGAGGTACTGTAGATGCAGATAAAAATTAGTTTCAATTTGCAACCTGATGGAGGTCAGTATAGATGGACTAATAGAGAAAGTCCGACACACTACTAGAAGGCCAAATATTTTTTCAGAGGTAGATGCAGAAAAAAATATATTCAGTTTGCAACCTGATGGAGGTCAGTATAGATGGACTAATACAACAACTCCCGCACACAGCTAGAAGCCCAAATATTTTTTCAGAGGTACTGTAGATGCAGATAAAAATTATTTTTAATTTGCAACCTGATGGAGGTCAGTATAGATGGACTAGTAGAGAAAGTCCGACACACTACTAGAAGGCCAAATATTTTTTCAGAGGTAGATGCAGAAAAAAATATATTCAGTTTGCAACCTGATGGAGGTCAGTATAGATGGACTAATAGAACAAGTCCCACACACTGCTAGAAGCCCAAATATTTTTTCAGAGGTACTATAGATGCAGATAAAAATTAGTTTTAATTTGCAACCTGATGGAGGTCAGTATAGATGGACTAATAGAGAAAGTCCGACACACTACTAGAAGGCCAAATATTTTTTCAGAGGTAGATGCAGAAAAAAATATATTCAGTTTGCAACCTGATGGAGGTCAGTATAGATGGATTAATAGAACAAGACCCACACACAGCTAGAAGCCAAATATTTTTTCAGAGGTAGATGCAGAAAAAATATATTCAGTTTGCAACCTGATGGAGGTCAGTATAGATGGACTAATAGAACAAGTCCCACACACTGCTAGAAGCCCAAATATTTTTTCAGAGGTACTGTAGATGCAGATAAAAATTAGTTTTAATTTGCAACCTGATGGAGGTCAGTATAGATGGACTAATAGAGAAAGTCCGACACACTACTAGAAGGCCAAATATTTTTTCAGAGGTAGATGCAGAAAAAAATATATTCAGTTTGCAACCTGATGGAGGTCAGTATAGATGGACTAATACAACAAGTCCCGCACACAGCTAGAAGCCCAAATATTTTTTCAGAGGTACTGTAGATGCAGATAAAAATTATTTTTAATTTGCAACCTGATGGAGGTCAGTATAGATGGACTAATAGAGAAAGTCCGACACACTACTAGAAGGCCAAATATTTTTTCAGAGCTAGATGCAGAAAAAAATTATATTCAGTTTGCAACCTGATGGAGGTCAGTATAGATGGATTAATAGAACAAGACGCACACACAGCTAGAAGCCCAATATTTTTTCAGAGGTAGATGCAGAAAAAAATATATTCAGTTTGCAACCTGATGGAGGTCAGTATAGATGGACTAATAGAACAAGTCCCACACACTGCTAGAAGCCCAAATATTTTTTCAGAGGTACTGTAGATGCAGATAAAAATTAGTTTTAATTTGCAACCTGATGGAGGTCAGTATAGATGGACTAATAGAGAAAGTCCGACACACTACTAGAAGGCCAAATATTTTTTCAGAGCTAGATGCAGAAAAAAATTATATTCAGTTTGCAACCTGATGGAGGTCAGTATAGATGGACTAATAGAGAAAGTCCGACACACTACTAGAAGGCCAAATATTTTTTCAGAGGTAGATGCAGAAAAAAATATATTCAGTTTGCAACCTGATGGAGGTCAGTATAGATGGATTAATAGAACAAGACCCACACACAGCTAGAAGCCCAATATTTTTTCAGAGGTAGATGCAGAAAAAACTATATTCAGTTTGCAACCTGATGGAGGTCAGTATAAATGGACTAATAGAACAAGTCCCACACACTGCTAGAAGCCCAAATATTTTTTCAGAGGTACTGTAGATGCAGATAAAAATTAGTTTTAATTTGCAACCTGATGGAGGTCAGTATAGATGGACTAATAGAGAAAGTCCGACACACTACTAGAAGGCCAAATATTTTTTCAGAGGTAGATGCAGAAAAAAATATATTCAGTTTGCAACCTGATGGAGGTCAGTATAGATGGATTAATAGAACAAGACCCACACACAGCTAGAAGCCCAATATTTTTTCAGAGGTAGATGCAGAAAAAACTATATTCAGTTTGCAACCTGATGGAGGTCAGTATAGATGGACTAATAGAACAAGTCCCACACACTGCTAGAAGCCCAAATATTTTTTCAGAGGTACTGTAGATGCAGATAAAAATTAGTTTTAATTTGCAACCTGATGGAGGTCAGTATAGATGGACTAATAGAGAAAGTCCGACACACTACTAGAAGCCCAAATATTTTTTCAGAGGTAGATGCAGAAAAAAATATATTCAGTTTGCAACCTGATGGAGGTCAGTATAGATGGACTAATACAACAAGTCCCGCACACAGCTAGAAGCCCAAATATTTTTTCAGAGGTACTGTAGATGCAGATAAAAATTAGTTTTAATTTGCAACCTGATGGAGGTCAGTATAGATGGACTAATAGAGAAAGTCTGACACACTACTAGAAGGCCAAATATTTTTTCAGAGGTAGATGCAGAAAAAAATATATTCAGTTTGCAACCTGATGGAGGTCAGTATAGATGGACTAATACAACAAGTCCCGCACACAGCTAGAAGCCCAAATATTTTTTCAGAGGTACTGTGGATGCAGATAAAAATTATTTTTAATTTGCAACCTGATGGAGGTCAGTATAGATGGACTAGTAGAGAAAGTCCGACACACTACTAGAAGGCCAAATATTTTTTCAGAGGTAGATGCAGAAAAAAATATATTCAGTTTGCAACCTGATGGAGGTCAGTATAGATGGACTAATACAACAAGTCCCGCACACAGCTAGAAGCCCAAATATTTTTTCAGAGGTACTGTAGATGCAGATAAAAATTAGTTTTAATTTGCAACCTGATGGAGGTCAGTATAGATGGACTAATAGAGAAAGTCCGACACACTACTAGAAGGCCAAATATTTTTTCAGAGCTAGATGCAGAAAAAAATTATATTCAGTTTGCAACCTGATGGAGGTCAGTATAGATGCATTAATAGAACAAGACCCACACACAGCTAGAAGCCCAATATTTTTTCAGAGGTAGATGCAGAAAAAAATATATTCAGTTTGCAACCTGATGGAGGTCAGTATAGATGGACTAATAGAACAAGTCCCACACACTGCTAGAAGCCCAAATATTTTTTCAGAGGTACTATAGATGCAGATAAAAATTAGTTTTAATTTGCAACCTGATGGAGGTCAGTATAGATGGACTAATAGAGAAAGTCCGACACACTACTAGAAGGCCAAATATTTTTTCAGAGGTACTGTAGATGCAGATAAAAATTATTTTTAATTTGCAACCTGATGGAGGTCAGTATAGATGGACTAGTAGAGAAAGTCCGACACACTACTAGAAGGCCAAATATTTTTTCAGAGCTAGATGCAGAAAAAAATATATTCAGTTTGCAACCTGATGGAGGTCAGTATAGATGGACTAATACAACAAGTCCCACACACAGCTAGAAGCCCAAATATTTTTTCAGAGGTACTGTAGATGCAGATAAAAATTATTTTTAATTTGCAACCTGATGGAGGTCAGTATAGATGGACTAATAGAGAAAGTCCGACACACTACTAGAAGGCCAAATATTTTTTCAGAGGTAGATGCAGAAAAAAATATATTCAGTTTGCAACCTGATGGAGGTCAGTATAGATGGACTAATAGAACAAGTCCCACACACTGCTAGAAGCCCAAATATTTTTTCAGAGGTACTATAGATGCAGATAAAAATTAGTTTTAATTTGCAACCTGATGGAGGTCAGTATAGATGGACTAATAGAGAAAGTCCGACACACTACTAGAAGGCCAAATATTTTTTCAGAGCTAGATGCAGAAAAAAATTATGTTCAGTTTGCAACCTGATGGAGGTCAGTATAGATGGACTAATAGAGAAAGTCCGACACACTACTAGAAGGCCAAATATTTTTTCAGAGGTAGATGCAGAAAAAAATATATTCAGTTTGCAACCTGATGGAGGTCAGTATAGATGGATTAATAGAACAAGACCCACACACAGCTAGAAGCCAAATATTTTTTCAGAGGTAGATGCAGAAAAAAATATATTCAGTTTGCAACCTGATGGAGGTCAGTATAGATGGACTAATAGAACAAGTCCCACACACTGCTAGAAGCCCAAATATTTTTTCAGAGGTACTGTAGATGCAGATAAAAATTAGTTTTAATTTGCAACCTGATGGAGGTCAGTATAGATGGACTAATAGAGAAAGTCCGACACACTACTAGAAGGCCAAATATTTTTTCAGAGGTAGATGCAGAAAAAAATATATTCAGTTTGCAACCTGATGGAGGTCAGTATAGATGGACTAATACAACAAGTCCCGCACACAGCTAGAAGCCCAAATATTTTTTCAGAGGTACTGTAGATGCAGATAAAAATTATTTTTAATTTGCAACCTGATGGAGGTCAGTATAGATGGACTAGTAGAGAAAGTCCGACACACTACTAGAAGGCCAAATATTTTTTCAGAGGTAGATGCAGAAAAAAATATATTCAGTTTGCAACCTGATGGAGGTCAGTATAGATGGATTAATAGAACAAGACCCACACACAGCTAGAAGCCCAATATTTTTTCAGAGGTAGATGCAGAAAAAAATATATTCAGTTTGCAACCTGATGGAGGTCAGTATAGATGGACTAATAGAACAAGTCCCACACACTGCTAGAAGCCCAAATATTTTTTCAGAGGTACTGTAGATGCAGATAAAAATTAGTTTTAATTTGCAACCTGATGGAGGTCAGTATAGATGGACTAATAGAGAAAGTCCGACACACTACTAGAAGGCCAAATATTTTTTCAGAGCTAGATGCAGAAAAAAATTATATTCAGTTTGCAACCTGATGGAGGTCAGTATAGATGGACTAATAGAGAAAGTCCGACACACTACTAGAAGGCCAAATATTTTTTCAGAGGTAGATGCAGAAAAAAATATATTCAGTTTGCAACCTGATGGAGGTCAGTATAGATGGATTAATAGAACAAGACCCACACACAGCTAGAAGCCCAATATTTTTTCAGAGGTAGATGCAGAAAAAACTATATTCAGTTTGCAACCTGATGGAGGTCAGTATAGATGGACTAATAGAACAAGTCCCACACACTGCTAGAAGCCCAAATATTTTTTCAGAGGTACTGTAGATGCAGATAAAAATTAGTTTTAATTTGCAACCTGATGGAGGTCAGTATAGATGGACTAATAGAGAAAGTCCGACACACTACTAGAAGGCCAAATATTTTTTCAGAGGTAGATGCAGAAAAAAATATATTCAGTTTGCAACCTGATGGAGGTCAGTATAGATGGATTAATAGAACAAGACCCACACACAGCTAGAAGCCCAATATTTTTTCAGAGGTAGATGCAGAAAAAAATATATTCAGTTTGCAACCTGATGGAGGTCAGTATAGATGGACTAATAGAACAAGTCCCACACACTGCTAGAAGCCCAAATATTTTTTCAGAGGTACTGTAGTTGCAGATAAAAATTAGTTTTAATTTGCAACCTGATGGAGGTCAGTATAGATGGACTAATAGAGAAAGTCTGACACACTACTAGAAGGCCAAATATTTTTGCAGAGGTAGATGCAGAAAAAAATATATTCAGTTTGCAACCTGATGGAGGTCAGTATAGATGGACTAATACAACAAGTCCCGCACACAGCTAGAAGCCCAAATATTTTTTCAGAGGTACTGTGGATGCAGATAAAAATTATTTTTAATTTGCAACCTGATGGAGGTCAGTATAGATGGACTAGTAGAGAAAGTCCGACACACTACTAGAAGGCCAAATATTTTTTCAGAGGTAGATGCAGAAAAAAATATATTCAGTTTGCAACCTGATGGAGGTCAGTATAGATGGACTAATACAACAAGTCCCGCACACAGCTAGAAGCCCAAATATTTTTTCAGAGGTACTGTAGATGCAGATAAAAATTAGTTTTAATTTGCAACCTGATGGAGGTCAGTATAGATGGACTAATAGAGAAAGTCCGACACACTACTAGAAGGCCAAATATTTTTTCAGAGCTAGATGCAGAAAAAAATTATATTCAGTTTGCAACCTGATGGAGGTCAGTATAGATGCATTAATAGAACAAGACCCACACACAGCTAGAAGCCCAATATTTTTTCAGAGGTAGATGCAGAAAAAAATGTATTCAGTTTGCAACCTGATGGAGGTCAGTATAGATGGACTAATAGAACAAGTCCCACACACTGCTAGAAGCCCAAATATTTTTTCAGAGGTACTATAGATGCAGATAAAAATTAGTTTTAATTTGCAACCTGATGGAGGTCAGTATAGATGGACTAATAGAGAAAGTCCGACACACTACTAGAAGGCCAAATATTTTTTCAGAGGTACTGTAGATGCAGATAAAAATTAGTTTTAATTTGCAACCTGATGGAGGTCAGTATAGATGGACTAATAGAGAAAGTCCGACACACTACTAGAAGGCCAAATATTTTTTCAGAGCTAGATGCAGAAAAAAATTATATTCAGTTTGCAACCTGATGGAGGTCAGTATAGATGGACTAATAGAGAAAGTCCGACACACTACTAGAAGGCCAAATTTTTTTTCAGAGGTAGATGCAGAAAAAAATATATTCAGTTTGCAACCTGATGGAGGTCAGTATAGATGGATTAATAGAACAAGACCCACACACAGCTAGAAGCCCAAATATTTTTTCAGAGGTACTGTAGATGCAGATAAAAATTAGTTTTAATTTGCAACCTGATGGAGGTCAGTATAGATGGACTAATAGAGAAAGTCCGACACACTACTAGAAGGCCAAATATTTTTTCAGAGGTAGATGCAGAAAAAAATATATTCAGTTTGCAACCTGATGGAGGTCAGTATAGATGGATTAATAGAACAAGACCCACACACAGCTAGAAGCCCAATATTTTTTCAGAGGTAGATGCAGAAAAAAATATATTCAGTTTGCAACCTGATGGAGGTCAGTATAGATGGACTAATAGAACAAGTCCCACACACTGCTAGAAGCCCAAATATTTTTTTCAGAGGTACTGTAGATGCAGATAAAAATTAGTTTTAATTTGCAACCTGATGGAGGTCAGTATAGATGGACTAATAGAGAAAGTCCGACACACTACTAGAAGGCCAAATATTTTTTCAGAGGTAGATGCAGAAAAAAATATATTCAGTTTGCAACCTGATGGAGGTCAGTATAGATGGACTAATACAACAAGTCCCGCACACAGCTAGAAGCCCAAATATTTTTTCAGAGGTACTGTAGATGCAGATAAAAATTAGTTTTAATTTGCAACCTGATGGAGGTCAGTATAGATGGACTAATAGAGAAAGTCCGACACACTACTAGAAGGCCAAATATTTTTTCAGAGCTAGATGCAGAAAAAAATTATATTCAGTTTGCAACCTGATGGAGGTCAGTATAGATGGACTAATAGAGAAAGTCCGACACACTACTAGAAGGCCAAATATTTTTTCAGAGGTAGATGCAGAAAAAAATATATTCAGTTTGCAACCTGATGGAGGTCAGTATAGATGGATTAATAGAACAAGACCCACACACAGCTAGAAGCCCAATATTTTTTCAGAGGTAGATGCAGAAAAAACTATATTCAGTTTGCAACCTGATGGAGGTCAGTATAAATGGACTAATAGAACAAGTCCCACACACTGCTAGAAGCCCAAATATTTTTTCAGAGGTACTGTAGATGCAGATAAAAATTAGTTTTAATTTGCAACCTGATGGAGGTCAGTATAGATGGACTAATAGAGAAAGTCCGACACACTACTAGAAGGCCAAATATTTTTTCAGAGGTAGATGCAGAAAAAAATATATTCAGTTTGCAACCTGATGGAGGTCAGTATAGATGGATTAATAGAACAAGACCCACACACAGCTAGAAGCCCAATATTTTTTCAGAGGTAGATGCAGAAAAAACTATATTCAGTTTGCAACCTGATGGAGGTCAGTATAGATGGACTAATAGAACAAGTCCCACACACTGCTAGAAGCCCAAATATTTTTTCAGAGGTACTGTAGATGCAGATAAAAATTAGTTTTAATTTGCAACCTGATGGAGGTCAGTATAGATGGACTAATAGAGAAAGTCCGACACACTACTAGAAGCCCAAATATTTTTTCAGAGGTAGATGCAGAAAAAAATATATTCAGTTTGCAACCTGATGGAGGTCAGTATAGATGGACTAATACAACAAGTCCCGCACACAGCTAGAAGCCCAAATATTTTTTCAGAGGTACTGTAGATGCAGATAAAAATTAGTTTTAATTTGCAACCTGATGGAGGTCAGTATAGATGGACTAATAGAGAAAGTCTGACACACTACTAGAAGGCCAAATATTTTTTCAGAGGTAGATGCAGAAAAAAATATATTCAGTTTGCAACCTGATGGAGGTCAGTATAGATGGACTAATACAACAAGTCCCGCACACAGCTAGAAGCCCAAATATTTTTTCAGAGGTACTGTGGATGCAGATAAAAATTATTTTTAATTTGCAACCTGATGGAGGTCAGTATAGATGGACTAGTAGAGAAAGTCCGACACACTACTAGAAGGCCAAATATTTTTTCAGAGGTAGATGCAGAAAAAAATATATTCAGTTTGCAACCTGATGGAGGTGAGTATAGATGGACTAATACAACAAGTCCCGCACACAGCTAGAAGCCCAAATATTTTTTCAGAGGTACTGTAGATGCAGATAAAAATTAGTTTTAATTTGCAACCTGATGGAGGTCAGTATAGATGGACTAATAGAGAAAGTCCGACACACTACTAGAAGGCCAAATATTTTTTCAGAGCTAGATGCAGAAAAAAATTATATTCAGTTTGCAACCTGATGGAGGTCAGTATAGATGCATTAATAGAACAAGACCCACACACAGCTAGAAGCTCAATATTTTTTCAGAGGTAGATGCAGAAAAAAATATATTCAGTTTGCAACCTGATGGAGGTCAGTATAGATGGACTAATAGAACAAGTCCCACACACTGCTAGAAGCCCAAATATTTTTTCAGAGGTACTATAGATGCAGATAAAAATTAGTTTTAATTTGCAACCTGATGGAGGTCAGTATAGATGGACTAATAGAGAAAGTCCGACACACTACTAGAAGGCCAAATATTTTTTCAGAGGTACTGTAGATGCAGATAAAAATTATTTTTAATTTGCAACCTGATGGAGGTCAGTATAGATGGACTAGTAGAGAAAGTCCGACACACTACTAGAAGGCCAAATATTTTTTCAGAGCTAGATGCAGAAAAAAATATATTCAGTTTGCAACCTGATGGAGGTCAGTATAGATGGACTAATACAACAAGTCCCACACACAGCTAGAAGCCCAAATATTTTTTCAGAGGTACTGTAGATGCAGATAAAAATTATTTTTAATTTGCAACCTGATGGAGGTCAGTATAGATGGACTAATAGAGAAAGTCCGACACACTACTAGAAGGCCAAATATTTTTTCAGAGGTAGATGCAGAAAAAAATATATTCAGTTTGCAACCTGATGGAGGTCAGTATAGATGGACTAATAGAACAAGTCCCACACACTGCTAGAAGCCCAAATATTTTTTCAGAGGTACTATAGATGCAGATAAAAATTAGTTTTAATTTGCAACCTGATGGAGGTCAGTATAGATGGACTAATAGAGAAAGTCCGACACACTACTAGAAGGCCAAATATTTTTTCAGAGCTAGATGCAGAAAAAAATTATGTTCAGTTTGCAACCTGATGGAGGTCAGTATAGATGGACTAATAGAGAAAGTCCGACACACTACTAGAAGGCCAAATATTTTTTCAGAGGTAGATGCAGAAAAAAATATATTCAGTTTGCAACCTGATGGAGGTCAGTATAGATGGATTAATAGAACAAGACCCACACACAGCTAGAAGCCAAATATTTTTTCAGAGGTAGATGCAGAAAAAAATATATTCAGTTTGCAACCTGATGGAGGTCAGTATAGATGGACTAATAGAACAAGTCCCACACACTGCTAGAAGCCCAAATATTTTTTCAGAGGTACTGTAGATGCAGATAAAAATTAGTTTTAATTTGCAACCTGATGGAGGTCAGTATAGATGGACTAATAGAGAAAGTCCGACACACTACTAGAAGGCCAAATATTTTTTCAGAGGTAGATGCAGAAAAAAATATATTCAGTTTGCAACCTGATGGAGGTCAGTATAGATGGACTAATACAACAAGTCCCGCACACAGCTAGAAGCCCAAATATTTTTTCAGAGGTACTGTAGATGCAGATAAAAATTATTTTTAATTTGCAACCTGATGGAGGTCAGTATAGATGGACTAGTAGAGAAAGTCCGACACACTACTAGAAGGCCAAATATTTTTTCAGAGGTAGATGCAGAAAAAAATATATTCAGTTTGCAACCTGATGGAGGTCAGTATAGATGGACTAATACAACAAGTCCCGCACACAGCTAGAAGCCCAAATATTTTTTCAGAGGTACTGTAGATGCAGATAAAAATTAGTTTTAATTTGCAACCTGATGGAGGTCAGTATAGATGGACTAATAGAGAAAGTCCGACACACTACTAGAAGGCCAAATATTTTTTCAGAGCTAGATGCAGAAAAAAATTATATTCAGTTTGCAACCTGATGGAGGTCAGTATAGATGGATTAATAGAACAAGACCCACACACAGCTAGAAGCCCAATATTTTTTCAGAGGTAGATGCAGAAAAAAATATATTCAGTTTGCAACCTGATGGAGGTCAGTATAGATGGACTAATAGAACAAGTCCCACACACTGCTAGAAGCCCAAATATTTTTTCAGAGGTACTGTAGATGCAGATAAAAATTAGTTTTAATTTGCAACCTGATGGAGGTCAGTATAGATGGACTAATAGAGAAAGTCCGACACACTACTAGAAGGCCAAATATTTTTTCAGAGCTAGATGCAGAAAAAAATTATATTCAGTTTGCAACCTGATGGAGGTCAGTATAGATGGACTAATAGAGAAAGTCCGACACACTACTAGAAGGCCAAATATTTTTTCAGAGGTAGATGCAGAAAAAAATATATTCAGTTTGCAACCTGATGGAGGTCAGTATAGATGGATTAATAGAACAAGACCCACACACAGCTAGAAGCCCAATATTTTTTCAGAGGTAGATGCAGAAAAAACTATATTCAGTTTGCAACCTGATGGAGGTCAGTATAGATGGACTAATAGAACAAGTCCCACACACTGCTAGAAGCCCAAATATTTTTTCAGAGGTACTGTAGATGCAGATAAAAATTAGTTTTAATTTGCAACCTGATGGAGGTCAGTATAGATGGACTAATAGAGAAAGTCCGACACACTACTAGAAGGCCAAATATTTTTTCAGAGGTAGATGCAGAAAAAAATATATTCAGTTTGCAACCTGATGGAGGTCAGTATAGATGGATTAATAGAACAAGACCCACACACAGCTAGAAGCCCAATATTTTTTCAGAGGTAGATGCAGAAAAAAATATATTCAGTTTGCAACCTGATGGAGGTCAGTATAGATGGACTAATAGAACAAGTCCCACACACTGCTAGAAGCCCAAATATTTTTTCAGAGGTACTGTAGATGCAGATAAAAATTAGTTTTAATTTGCAACCTGATGGAGGTCAGTATAGATGGACTAATAGAGAAAGTCTGACACACTACTAGAAGGCCAAATATTTTTGCAGAGGTAGATGCAGAAAAAAATATATTCAGTTTGCAACCTGATGGAGGTCAGTATAGATGGACTAATACAACAAGTCCCGCACACAGCTAGAAGCCCAAATATTTTTTCAGAGGTACTGTGGATGCAGATAAAAATTATTTTTAATTTGCAACCTGATGGAGGTCAGTATAGATGGACTAATAGAGAAAGTCCGACACACTACTAGAAGGCCAAATTTTTTTTCAGAGGTAGATGCAGAAAAAAATATATTCAGTTTGCAACCTGATGGAGGTCAGTATAGATGGATTAATAGAACAAGACCCACACACAGCTAGAAGCCCAAATATTTTTTCAGAGGTACTGTAGATGCAGATAAAAATTAGTTTTAATTTGCAACCTGATGGAGGTCAGTATAGATGGACTAATAGAGAAAGTCCGACACACTACTAGAAGGCCAAATATTTTTTCAGAGGTAGATGCAGAAAAAAATATATTCAGTTTGCAACCTGATGGAGGTCAGTATAGATGGATTAATAGAACAAGACCCACACACAGCTAGAAGCCCAATATTTTTTCAGAGGTAGATGCAGAAAAAAATATATTCAGTTTGCAACCTGATGGAGGTCAGTATAGATGGACTAATAGAACAAGTCCCACACACTGCTAGAAGCCCAAATATTTTTTCAGAGGTACTGTAGATGCAGATAAAAATTAGTTTTAATTTGCAACCTGATGGAGGTCAGTATAGATGGACTAATAGAATGATGCTATGCCCAAAAGATTTTACTTCACTAGGTGCAGTAAAAAAATTGGTATTCTATACACAGGTGGTATATCTTGCAACACAGATAGGCTACTCCACTGACTAACACACTCTGCAATAGGCCAAAAAGGATTAGCTTTGCTAGATTCAGCCAAATGCTGTGAAAAAAACTTGCACAGCACTGGCACAGACCTGCCTGGCAAAAACTGATAGGAACTCATGTAACCTAGTCCTGAAAAGGACTGCAATTACAATTATTCTTTACTCCCACAACCGATCTATTTAAGAGCACAGACCTCCCTTATAAAAGTCGTAGGAAATGCTGTAACCTAGTCCTTAAAAGGACTGCAATCACAACTATTCCCTACTCCCAAGCTATCTGTATATTTGTGCGAAAATTGGCTTGAAATTAACAAGGTATAGCGCACACAGCAACAGCGGTGCCATCTAACACGCAGCTGCAGCAGTGAGAAAATGGTGGCGACGGGGAAAATGGCTTGGTCTTATAGGGCAAGGACATGTGACATACACTGCCAATGACACATGCCCTTGCTTGTGTGAAAAAAAGCACTTCGCTCCGTGTGTGCGCTGCTGATAGGCTGACAGATTGCACCTCCCCACTGTAAATGCGGGAAAGAGAAAAAAAAATGGAGATCTTCATTGTTCCTGCAGAGATCCATCCCCTGCCCCTCCCCCCACCCCGCTGTACACTCAAACTGCGTATTAACATTAATTTTCATCATTACTGAGAAAAAATCCAGTTATGATTTTGGTGCACGAACAGTTATCGAACATAACCTCGAACAGCCGAATTTTTCTCAAATTGTTCGTGTTCGCCGAACGGCTCGAACACCGCCCAAAACAGCTCGAATTTGAGATTGGCGAACAGTTCGAGTAGAACAACGCTCATCTCTAGTAAGTAGTACATTTTTGTTGTTATTATTGTCGTTCACTTCTGGGAGGATTCGGTGGGGGCCATCATATTGGGCGGGAGGCTGTGAAGACATCATACTGGGTTGGGTGCTTTCGGGACATCATACTATGTTTGAGAAGGTTGTGAGAACATTACAATGATTGTGGGGCCATCATACCATTCGGGGAAGCAAATACTCAAGGTAGAAGAGCTGAATAACGGCTATATATTATTCATAACAGTTTACATGATGCTAAATATCAAGGACCGTAATGGGAGGTTATACACCATATTAGCATGAATCACATAAAAGGAACGGTGTAGAAAAACTACGTCATCTTAGAATGATAAAATACATTTTATTGAAAAAAATCACAGAAAAGGTGCACACAAAATTAGCAAATTAGCCAAAAATTGGTATCACATGCCAGAGGTGGTTAAATGAATGTATGATACAATATATTTTGTATAAATAAATCATCAAAAACTAGAATAACCATATAGGAAAATCTATACGACCAGAGTTATATACAGTAGTATTCAAAATAATAACAGTGTGTTCAAAAACATGAGTTAAGCACAAAATCTTTATACTAGTTTTTATTTCCAGCATTGGGAACATTGCACACTGTTTTCCAATTCAAAACCTGAAGAGAAATGTAGATAATTTTTAACTACTTTACAGAAAATAACAAAAAATTAACTTTGGGCTGTTCTAAAAAATAGTGTCTGCATTTGTCTTTACAAACTCACAATATGTTATCTCTTTTTTAAGGATTTAGCATTCCTGTGAATCAGTAACCTAATATTTAGTTGTATACCCATAGTTTTTTAGAACTGCTTCACATCTATGTTGCATAGAGTCAACCAACTTCTGGCACCTGTCAGCTGTTATTCCAGCTCAGGATGCTTTGACTACATTCCACAATTTTTGGTATTTATTGGTTTTGTCTCAGAAATGGCATTTTTGATGTCACCCCACAAGTGTTCTATCGGATTAAGGTCCGGGGATTGGGCTGGCCACTCCATAACCTCAATTTTGTTGTACTGGAACCAAGATTTTGCTTGTTTACTGGTGTGTTTAGGGTCGTTGTCTTGTTGAAACACCCATTTCAGGAGCATCTCCTCTTCAGCGTAAGGCAACATGACCTCTTCGTGTATTTTAATATATGTAAACTGGTCCATGATCCCTGTAATGCAGTAAATAGGTCCGGCACCTTAGTAAGAGAAACGTGCCTATATCATGATGCTTGCATGACCATGCATCACTGTCTTCAGAGTGTACTGTGGCTAGAATGCAGAGTTTGGGGGTCGTCTGATGAACTGTCTGCGGCCCTGGGACTTAAAAAGAACAATTTTACTTTCATCAGTCCAGAAAATGTTTCTCCATTGCTCTTTAGGCCAGTTGATGTGTTCTTTTGCAAATTGTATCCACTTCAGTGCATGTATTTTTTTAACAGTGGGACTTTGCAGAGACTTCTTGCTAAGAGATTAGCTTCACACAGGCGTTTTCTAACTGTCACAGAACTCACAGGTAACTTGAGACTGTCTTTCGACAAATTATTTTTATTGAGATTTTACAACATTTTTAATATTTGGAGGGATACAAGGGAAGAGGGGAGGTTAATGGGGGGTAAAACCGGGAGAAAGATAGGAGAAAATAGGTGGGAAATAAACCAAACAAACAGTACAAATAAGTCACTAAGAAGTGATACTTACATAATGAAAAAGTAAACAATGCTTTATAGTACTATAATTGTTACATGAACATTCTTAAAGTATTTCTATAGAAAAAAAACATACATAGTTTAATCTAAGAACTCTTAAGTTTACGGCCTTATTGTTTACCATAAAATGACGGTAATGACTTTGAAGGAAACTCTTTATTCCAGAGATCCCATTTATTTCAGTATTGTAGGAGAGTATTATTTCTTACCGTATATGCTAGTTCAAATGAGTTATGAGTTGTAACTTTATCAATTATTTCTTCAATAGATGGGATATTGGAAGATTTCCAGTTTTAGTAGGTTCTTTGTTACTAAAAAGAGATGTAGAATAATAGATCTGAATTTAGGTGAAACATTCTCTATATTCAATTATAGTAATGCTAGATGAGGTTCCATTGGTATATCCATGTCTATTTTTTTTAAAGTGTAAAAAGTTCCTCCCAAAGTTTTTTAATTTGGGGCAGTCCCAAAATATATGATGTATATTTGATATCATCCCACATTCTCTCTAACACAGATTTGAGTAATTTCCAAATGCTTAATGTAGTCTAGAAGGTGTGTAGCACCATTTGGTTATAAGTTTGAAGAATGACTCCTGCAATGAGGCATTAATGGTTGAAGAATATGTAAGTTCAATAGCTTTTTGCACTTGAGACTGTCTTTGATCATTGGCTGAGCCTTTGCCATTCTGGCTATTCTTCGATCCATTCGAATGGTAGTCTTCCGTTTTCTTCCACGTCTCTCTGGTTTTGCTTTCCATTTTAAAGCATTGGAGATCATTTTAGCTGAACAGCCCATCATTATCTGCGCTTCTTTATAAGTTTTACCCTCGCCAATCAACTTTTTTATCAAATGTCTCAAATAACCCATATTTCTCAGGATTTCAAGGAGAAATGCATGTACAACATGTGCTGGCTTCACCCTTAAATAAGGGCCACCTGATTCACATGTGTCCCTTCATGGAATGATTGACCTTACTAACTGAGCTCCACACTGCTATTATTTTGAACACCTCTCTTTCAATTAATAATTATTTAAATACATAGACTCAAAAATATGCAGATTATGAATGCGGAGTCTGGTGAATCTACTGCACCAACTGGTAAATTGTTTGACGTGGCAAAATAATTTATACCAAAAACAGTGATTAATCTGGTTAGTCATATTGGACTGCTATTATTTTGAACACTACTGTAAGTAATAAAGTGCAATAGTATTCAGTAACCACTATAATCTGTATCCTATATGAGATGAACTTTCAATCAAGGCATAGTGTTAGAAAAACAATACCAGAGGTATATAATCGTACATGGCATGAGTAATCATATTACCAAAGCTGGAGTGTAGCACCAAGAACCTCTACGCGCGTTTCAGCGCCAGAGCCTCCGAAATGCTCGCAGGGGTTCCTGATCCTATAGATTTTCTTATATGGTTATTCTAGTTTTTGATTTACTTATACCAAAAGTATTGTATCATACATCCATTTAACCATTTCTGGCATTTGGTAACAATTTTGGGCAAATTTTGTATGCACTAGTGTTGAGCGAGCATGCTCGACACTGCTCGGTACTCGCCTGAGCATCTCACTACTCGCGATGTTCGGCGAGCACCGAGCATTTTCGAGTTACTCGGGCGGGAGCTCGGGTCTCCGCCCTGCATGTTTGGCGCTCTTTACAGAGCCAATGAACATGCAGGGATTGCCAGCCAGTCACTGTAATGCAGCAGCCATGTTGGTTGTGGGCATTACATTGATTGGCTGGCCGCACAGCGTCACCTTGAGTATTTAAAACCAGGCGCCGCCATCTTGGACACAGTCTCTCCGGATCAGACAGTGTAGGGAGAGTACTGCTGAGCTGGTGAGAGATTTATACTAGGTAGTGTAGGGTCTCTAAATCCTGCAAAATCAAACAAACAGTCCTTCTGATGACTAATATCCATCCCAGATATCAGGCAGGCTGTATAGGAGATGCAGTGGTTATACCAGCAAACACTGCACTACAGTCCTGTGTGCAGCTGCTCAAATTGCTAGACTTAGCCCCAGGTCTCAGGAGTCAGGAAAAATCTTTTTTTTTTCATCTACAGTAAATCATCTTTTTTTTTTTTTTTTCCTCAGTCAGACTGTACAAATACCCGTCTTATTAACGTTTTGGTATTCCCACCCCCCAAAAAAAAATTTGAGTGTGTCTGTGAGTGTTCAGACACAAATATATCTGATAAAAGAGTCTGGTTTCGGCCAGATAACTAGAACTGTGGTTTTGCAGTTCCACTGTTCAAATCTCTGTATTATCCACTTTTTTGCCTTTGTTCCATTAAAAAAAAACAGTTTGAGTGTCTCGCTGACTATTCAGACACAAATATATCTATTTAAAAGATTATGGTGTAGGCCAGAGAACTAGTACTATGGTTTTCCTCTCTCACGGTCCAAATATGGGTGTTATCGACCTTTTTGTCTTTTTTCCATAAAAAAAACAGTTTGAAAGTCGTGCTGACTGTTCAATTGCAAAAAGAACTTCGGCACTCCATACATGAAAATATAAGAAATATTGTATCTAGACTAATGTCACTTTGAAAAATGAAGTTTTTTTGCGCATAATTTGGCCAATTTATGTGTGCCCACCAACCATGACAAGGTCACCTTCGTATGATGGGAAACTACGCTACGCTACCACTGGATATGCCACTCTTGGGCTGTAAGGCTGTATGGACAATATGTCTCTGCTTGGGCTTTTAACCTGCAATGTATGGGCTGGTAGAGCTAGTTAAAACCACCTGTGACTGAATGGGAGGGACACATTGTCAGAAAAAAGGCTGTCAAACTTCTAATAGTGTGAACACGTACCTGCTGCAATGCTCCAGGAGCGGGATCTCAAAAATGATTAATAGAAAAAAGAGAGGGGTCGCTCACTGGTCTATTCGGGTGCTCTGAAGAAAAGAGTAATCTCAATTGCAAAAAGAACTTCGGCACTCCATTCATGAAAATATAAGAAATATTGTATCTAGACTAATGTCACTTTGAAAAATGAAGGTTTTTTGCGCATAATTTGGCCAACTTATGTGTGCCCACCAACCACGACAAGGTCACCTTCGTATGATGGGAAACTACGCTACGCTACCACTGGATATGCCACTCTTGGGCTGTATGGCTGTATGGACAATATGTCTCTGCTTGGGCTTTTAACCTACAATGTATGGGCTGGTAGAGCTAGTTAAAACCACCTGTGACTGAATGGGAGGGACACATTGTCAGAAAAAAGGCTGTCAAACTTCTAGTAGTGTAAACACGTACCTGCTGCAATGCTCCAGGAGCGGGATCCCAAAAATGATTAATAGAAAAAAGAGAGGGGTCGCTCACTGGTCTATTCGGGTGCTCTGAAGAAAAGAGTAATCTCAATTGCAAAAAGAACTTCGGCACTCCATACATGAAAATATAAGAAATATTGTATCTAGACTAATGTCACTTTGAAAAATGAAGGTTTTTTTGCGCATAATTTGGCCAATTTATGTGTGCCCACCAACCATGACAAGGTCACCTTCGTATGATGAGAAACTACGCTACGCTACCACTGGATATGCCACTCTTGGGCTGTAAGGCTGTATGGACAATATGTCTCTGCTTGGGCTTTTAACCTACAATATATGGGCTGGTAGAGCTAGTTAAAACCACCTGTGACTGAATGGGGGGGGGACACTTTGTCAGAAAAAAGGCTGTCAAACTTCTAATAGTGTGAACACGTACCTGCTGCAATGCTCCAGGAGCGGGATCCCAAAAATGATTAATAGAAAAAAGAGAGGGGTCGCTCACTGGTCTATTCGGGTGCTCTGAAGAAAAGAGTAATCTCAATTGCAAAAAGAACTTCGGCACTCCATACATGAAAATATAAGAAATATTGTATCTAGACTCATGTCACTTTGAAAAGTGAAGGTTTTTTGCGCATAATTTGGCCAATTTATGTGTGCCCACCAACCACGACAAGGTCACCTTCGTATGATGGGAAACTACGCTACGCTACCACTGGATATGCCACTCTTGGGCTGTAAGGCTGTATGGACAATATGTCTCTGCTTGGGCTTTTAACCTACAATGTATGGGCTGGTAGAGCTAGTTAAAACCACCTGTGACTGAATGGGAGGGACACATTGTCAGAAAAAAGGCTGTCAAACTTCTAATATTGTGAACACGTACCTGCTGCAAAGCTCCAGGAGCGGGATCCCAAAAATGATTAATAGAAAAAAGAGAGGGGTCGCTCACTGGTCTATTCGGGTGCTCTGAAGAAAAGAGTAATCTCAATTGCAAAAAGAACTTCGGCACTCCATACATGAAAATATAAGAAATATTGTATCTAGACTAATGTCACTTTGAAAAATGAAGTTTTTTTGCGCATAATTTGGCCAATTTATGTGTGCCCACCAACCATGACAAGGTCACCTTCGTATGATGGGAAACTACGCTACGCTACCGCTGGATATGCCACTCTTGGGCTGTAAGGCTGTATGGACAATATGTCTCTGCTTGGGCTTTTAACCTGCAATGTATGGGCTGGTAGAGCTAGTTAAAACCACCTGTGACTGAATAGGAGGGACACATTGTCAGAAAAAAGGCTGTCAAACTTCTAATAGTGTGAACACGTACCTGCTGCAATGCTCCAGGAGCGGGATCTCAAAAATGATTAATAGAAAAAAGAGAGGGGTCGCTCACTGGTCTATTCGGGTGCTCTGAAGAAAAGAGTAATCTCAATTGCAAAAAGAACTTCGGCACTCCATACATGAAAATATAAGAAATATTGTATCTAGACTAATGTCACTTTGAAAAATGAAGGTTTTTTGCGCATAATTTGGCCAATTTATGTGTGCCCACCAACCACGACAAGGTCACCTTCGTATGATGGGAAACTACGCTACGCTACCACTGGATATGCCACTCTTGGGCTGTAAGACTGTATGGACAATATGTCTCTGCTTGGGCTTTTAAACTACAATGTATGGGCTGGTAGCGTAGTTTCCCATCATACGAAGGTGACCTTGTCGTGGTTGGTGGGCACACATAAGTTGGCCAAATTATGCGCAAAAAAACTTCATTTTTCAAAATGACATTAGTCTAGATACAATATTTCTTATATTTTCATGTATGGAGTGCCGAAGTTCTTTTTGCAATTGAGATTACTCTTTTCTTCAGAGCACCCGAATAGACCAGTGAGCGACCCCTCTCTTTTTTCTATTGCTGACTGTTCAGACCCAAATATATCTGCTTAAAAGATTCTGTTGTAGACCAGAGAACTAGAACTGTGGTTTTCCTCTTCCACGGTTCAACTCTGTGTGTAATCCACTTCTTTGTTTTTTTTTCATAAAAAAAAAACAAGTTTGAGTGTCTCGCTGACTGTTCAGACACAAATATATCTATTTAAAAAAGTCTGGTAAACGCCAGGAAATTAGAACTGTGGTTTTCCTCTTCCACGGTTCAAATTTGGGTGTAATCCAACTTTTTGCCTTTTTTACATTTAAAAAAAAAAGTTTGAGTAACTCGATGACTATTCAGACTGAAATATATCTGTTTAAAAGATTCTGGTGTAAGCCAGAGAAATAGAACTGTGATTTTCCTCTTCCATGGTTCAAATCTGGGTGTGATCCACTTTTTTGCCGTTTGTACATGAAAAAAATAAGTTTAAGTGTTTCGCTGACTGTTCAGACACAAATTTATCTGTTTAAAAGATTGTGTTGTTGACCAGAGAACTAGAACTGTGGTTTTGCTCTTACATGGTTCAAATCTGGATGTAATCCACCTTTTGCCTTTTTTACATAAAAAAAAACAGTTTGAGTGTCTTGCTGACTGTTCAGACACAAATATATCTGTTTAAAAGATTCTGGTGTAGGCCAGAGAAATAGAACTGTGATTTTGCTCTTCCACGGTTCAAATCTGGGTGTTATCCACCCTTTTGCCTTTTTCCATAAAAAAAAACAGTTTGAGTGTCTCGCTGACTGTTCAGACACAAATATATCTGTTTAAAATATTGTGGTGTAAGTCACAGAACTAGAACTGTGGTTTTCCTCTTCCACGGTACAAATCTGGGTGTAATCAACTTATTTTCCTTTTTTTCATAAAAAAAAACAGTTTGAGTGTCTCGCTGACTGTTCAGACACCAATATATCTATTTTAAAAAGTCTGGTATATGCCAGGAAATTAGAACTGTGGTTTTCTCTTCCATGGTTCAAATCTGGGTGTAATCTACGTTTTTGCCTTTGTTCCATAAAAAAAACAGTTTGAGTGTGTCGCTGACTGTCAGACACAAATATATCTGTTTAAAAGATTGTGGTATAGGCAAGAGAACTAGAACTGTGGTTTTCCTCTTCCACAGTTCAAATCTGGGTGTTATCCACCTTTTTGCCATTTTTCCATAAAAAAAACAGTTGGAGTGTCTCGCTGACTGTTCAGACACAAATATATCTGTTTAAAGAGTGTGGTGTAGGCCAGAGATTGAGAACTGTGGTTTTCCCTCTTCCTCGGTTGAAATCTGGGTGTAATCCACCTTTCTGCCTTTTTTACATAAAAAAATACAGTTTGAGTGTCTTGCTGACTGTTCAGACACAAATATATCTGTTTAAAAGATTCTGGTGTAGGCCAGAGAACAAGAACTGTGGTTTTGCTCTTCCACGGTTCAAATCTGGGTGTAATTCACCTTTTTGCCTTTTTTACATTAAGAAAACAGTTTGAGTGTCTTGCTGACTGTTCAGACACAAATATATCTGTTTAAAATATTGTGGTGTAGGCCAGAGAACTAGAACTGTGGTTTTCCTCTTCCACGGTTCAAATCTGGGTGTAATCCTACTTTTTGCCCTTTTTACATTAACAAAAAACAGTTTGAGTGTCTTGCTGACTGTTCAGACACAAATATATCTGTTTAAAAGATTCTGGTGTAGGCCAGAGAAATAGAACTGTGGTTTTGCTCTTCCACAGTTCAAATCTGGGTGTTATCCACCCTTTTGCCTTTTTCCATAAAAAAAACAGTTTGAGTGTCTCGCTGACTGTTCAGACACAAATATATCTGTTTAAAATATTGTGGTGTAAGTCACAGAACTAGAACTGTGGTTTTCCTCTTCCACGGTTCAAATCTGGGTGTAATCCACCTTTTTGCCTTTTTTACATTAAAAAAACAGTTTAAGTGTCTTAGTGACTGTCCAGACACAAATATATCTATTCAAAAAAGTCTGGTATACGCCAGGAAACTAGAACTGTGGTTTTCTCTACCACGGTTCAAATCTGGGTGTAATCCACCTTTTTGCCTTTTTTACATAAAAAAAACAGTTTGAGTTTCTCGCTGACTGTTCAGACACAAATATATCTGTTTAAAAGATTCTGGTGTAGGCCAGAGAAATAGAACTGTGGTTTTGCTCTTCCACAGTTCAAATCTTGGTGTAATCCAACTTTTTGCCATTTTTACATTAAAAAAACAGTATGAGAGTCTCGCTGACTGTTCAGACACAAATATATCTATTTAAAAAAGTCTGGTATACGCCAGGAAATTAGAACTGTGGTTTTCTCTTCCACGGTTCAAATCTGGGTGTTATCCACCTGTTTTACATAAAAAAAACTGTTTGAGTGTCTCGCTGACTGTTCAGACACTAATATATCTGTTTAAAAGATTCTGTTATAGACCAGAGATCTAGAACTGTGGTTTTGCTCTTACACGGTTCAAATCTGGGTGTAATCCACCTTTTTGCCTTTTTTACGTAAAAAAAACACTTTGATTGTCTCGCTGACTGTTCAGACACAAATATATCTGTTTAAAAGATTGTGGTATAGGCAAGAGAACTAGAACTGTGGTTTAGCTTTTCCACGGTTCAAATCTGGGTGTAATCCACCTTTTTGCCTTTTTTACATTAACAAAACAGTTTAAGTGTCTTAGTGACTGTTCAGACACAAATATATCTGTTTAAAAGATTGTGGTGTAGGCCAGAGAAATAGAACTGTGGTTTTCCTCTTCCACAGTTGAAATCTGGGTGTTATCCACCTTTTTGACTATTTTCCATAAAAAAAAACAGTTTGAGTGTCTCGCTGACTGATCAGACACAAATACAGTATATTTATTAAAAAAGTCTAGCATACGCCAGGAAATTAGAACTGTGGTTTTCCTCTTCCACCGTTCAAATCTGGGTGTAATCCACCTTTTTTCCTTTGTTCCATAAAAACAAACAGTTTGAGTGTCTCACTGACTGTTCAGACACAAATATATCTGTTTAAAAGATTGTGGTATAGGCCAGAGAACTAGAACTGTGGTTTTCCTCTTCCACGGTTCAAATCTGGGTGTAATCCACCTTTTTGCCTTTTTTACATAAAAAAACAGTTTGAGTGTCTCGCTGACTGTTCAAACACCAAAATATCTATTTAAAAAAGTCTGGTATACGCCAGGAAATTAGAACTGTGGTTTTCCTCTTCCACGGTTTAAATCTGGGTGTAATCCACCTTTTTGCCTATTTTACATAAAAAAAACAGTTTGAGCGTCTCGCTGACTGTTCAGAGACAAATATATCTGTTTAAAAGATTGTAGTATAGGCCAGAGAACTAGAATTGTGGTTTTGCTCTTCCTTGGTTCAAATCTGGGTGTAATCCAACTTTTTGCCTTTTTTACATTAAAAAACAGTTTGAGTGTCTCGCTGACTGTTCAGACACAAATATATCTATTTAAAAAAGTCTAGCTTACGCCAGGAAATTAGAACTGTGGTTTTCTTCTTCCACGGTTCAAATCTGGGTGTAATCCACCTTTTTGCCTTTGTTCCATAAAAAAAACTGTTTGAGTGTCTCGCTGACTATTCAGACACAAATATATATTTTTAAAAGATTCTGATGTAGGCCAGAGAACTAGAACTATGGTTTTCTTCCACGGTTCAAATCTGGGTGTAATCCACCTTTTTGCCTTTTTTACATAAAAAACACATTTGAGTGTCTTTCTGAATGTTCAGACACAAATATTTCTGTTTAAAAGATTCTGGTGTTGGCCAGAGAACTAGAACTGTGGTTTTCCTATTCCACGGTTCAAATCTGGGTGTAATCCACCTTTTTGCCTTTTTTGCATTAAAAAAAACAGTTTGAGTGTCTTGCTGACTGTTCAGACACAAATATATCTGTTTAAAAGATTGTGGTATAGGCCAGAGAACTAGAACTGTGGTTTTCCTCTTCCACGGTTCAAATCTGGGTGTAATCCACCTTTTTGCCTTTATTACATGAAAAAAACAGTTTAAGTGTCTCGCTGACTGTTCAGACACAAATATATCTGTTTAAAAGATTCTGGTGTAGGCCAGAGAACTAGAACTGTGGTTTTTCTCTTCCACGGTTCAAATTTGGGTGTAATCCACCTTTTTGCCTTTTTTACATTAAAAAATCAGTTTAAGTGTCTTAGTGACTGTTCAGACACAAATATATCTGTTTAAAAGATTGTGGTGTAGGCCAGAGAAATAGAACTGTGGTTTTCCTCTTCCACAGTTGAAATCTGGTTGTTATCCACCTTTTTGACTTTTTTCCATAAAAAAAAACAGTTTGAGTGTCTCGCTGACTGTTCAGACACAAATATATCTGTTTAAAAGATTCTGTTGTAGACCAGAGAACTAGAACTGTGGTTTTGCTCTTACACGGTTCAAATCTGGGTGTAATCCACCCTTTTGCCTTTTTTACATAAAAAAAATTTGAGTGTCTCACTGACTGTTCAGACACAAGTATATCTATTCAAAAAAGTCTGGTATACGCCAGGAAATTAGAACTGTGGTTTTCTCTTCCACGGTTCAAATCTGGGTGTAAAACACCTTTTTGCCTTTGTTCCATAAAAAAAATAGTTTGCGTGTCTCGCTGACTGTTCAACACAAATATATCTGTTTAAAAGATTGTGGTATAGGCCAGATAACTAGAACTGTGGTTTTCCTCTTCCACGGTTAAAATCTGGGTGTAATCCACCTTTTTGCCTTTTTGCATGAAAAAAAAACAATTTGAGCGTCTCGCTGACTGTTCAGACACTGATATGTCTGTTTAAAAGATTCTGGTGTTGGCCAGAGAACTAGAACTGTGGTTTTCCTATTCCACGGTTCAAATCTGGGTGTAATCCACCTTTTTGCCTATTTTCCATTAAAAAAAACAGTTTGAGTGTCTCGCTGACTGTTCAGACACAAATATATCTATTTAAAAAAGTCTAGCATACGCCAGGAAATTAGAACTGTGGTTTTCCTCTTCCACGGTTCAAATCTGGGTGTAATCCACCTTTTTTCCTTTGTTCCATAAAAAAAAACAGTTTGAGTGTCTCGCTGACTGTTCAGACACAAATATATCTGTTTAAAAGATTGTGGTATAGGCCAGAGAACTAGAACTGTGGTTTTCCTCTTCCACGGTTCAAATCTGGGTGTAATCCACCTTTTTGCCTTTTTTACATGAAAAAAACAGTTTGAGTGTCTCGTTGACTGTTCAGACACAAATATATCTGTTTAAAAGATTCTGGTGTAGGCCAGAGAACTAGAACTGTGGTTTTGCTCTTCCACGGTTCAAATCTGGGTGTAATCCACCTTTTTGCCTTTTTTACATAAAAAAAACAGTTTAAGTGTCTTAGTGACTGTTCAGACACAAATATATCTGTTTAAAAGATTGTGGTGTAGGCCAGAGAAATAGAACTGTGGTTTTCCTCTTCCACAGTTGAAATCTGGGTGTTATCCACCTTTTTGACTTTTTTCCATAAAAAAAACAGTTTGAGTGTCTCGCTGACTGGTCAGACACAATTAAATCAGTTTAAATATTGTGGTGTAGGCCAGAGAACTAGAATTGTGGTTTTGCTCTTCCATCATTCAAATCTGGGTGTAATCCAGCTTTTTGCCATTTTTACTTTAAAAAAAACAGTTTGAGTGTCTCGCTGACTGGTCAGACACATATATATATGTTTAAAAGACTGTGGTATAGGCCAGAGAACTAGAACTGTGGTTTTCCTCTTCCACGGTTCAAATCTGGGTGTAATCCACCTTTTTGCCTTTGTTCCATTACAAAAAACAGTTTGAGTGTCTCTCTGACTGTTCAGACACCAATATATATGTGTAAAAGATTGTTGTATAGGCCACAGAACTAGAACTATGGCTTTCCTCTTCCATGGTTCAAATCTGGGTGTAATACACCTTTTTGCCTTTTTTACATAAAAAAAATCAGTTTGAGTGTCTCGCTGACTGTTCAGACACAAATATATCTGTTTAAAAAGGTCTAGCATACGCCAGGAAATTAGAACTGTTGTTTTCCTCTTCCACGGTTCAAATCTGGGTGTAATCCACCTTTTTGCCTTTGTTCCATGAAAAAAACAGTTTGAGTGTCTCGTTGACTGTTCAGACACAAATATATCTTTTAAAAGATTCTGGTGTAGGCCAGAGAACTAGAACTATGGTTTTCTTCTTCCACGGTTCAAATCTGGGTGTAATCCACCTTTTTGCCTTTTTTACATAAAAAAAAACATTTGAGTGTCTTTCTGAATGTTCAGACAGAAATATATCGGTTTAAAAGATTCTGGTGTTGGCCAGAGAAATAGAACTGTTGTTTTCCTCTTCCACGGTTCAAATCTGGGTGTAATCTACCTTTTTGCCTATTTTACATTAAAAAAACAGTTTGAGTGTCTCGCTGACTGTTCAGACACAAATATATCTTTTAAAAGATTGTAGTATAGGCCAGAGAACTAGAACTGGGGTTTTCCTCTTCCACGGTTCAAATCGGGGTGTAATCCACCTTTTTGCCTATTTTACATAAAAAAAAACAGTTTGAGTGTCTCGCTGACTGTTCAGACACAAATATATCTGTTTAAAAGATTGTAGTATAGGCCAGAAAACTAGAACTGGGGTTTTCCTCTTCCACGGTTCAAATCTGGGTGTTATCCACCTTTTTGCCTTTTTTACATGAAAAAAATCAGTTTGAGTGTCTCGCTGACTGGTCAGTCACAATTAAATCAGTTTAAATATTGTGGTGTAGGCCAGAGAACTAGAATTGTGGTTTTGCTCTTCCATGGTTCAAATCTGGGTGTAATCCAACTTTTTGCCATTTTTACATTAAAAAAAGCAGTTTGAGTGTCTCGCTGACTGTTCAGACACAAATATATCTATTTAAAAAAGTCTAGCATATGCCAGGAAATTAGAACTGTGGTTTTCTTCTTCCACGGTTCAAATCTGGGTGTAATCCACCTTTTTGCCTTTGTTCCATAAAAAAAAAACAGTTTGAGTGTCTCACTGACTCTTCAGACACAAATATATATGTTTAAAAGATTGTGGTATAGGCCAGAGAACTAGAACTGTGGTTTTCCTCTTCCACGGTTCAAATCTGGGTGTAATCCACCTTTTTGCCTTTGTTCCATATAAAAAACAGTTTGAATGTCTTGCTGACTATTCAGACACAAATATATCTGTCTAAAAGATTCTGGTGTAGGCCAGAGAACTAGAACTGTGGTTTTCCTCTTCCACGGTTCAAATCTGGGTGTAATCGACCTTTGTGCCTGTTTTACATAAAAAAAAACAAGTTTGAGTGTCTCGCTGACTGTTCAGACACAAATATATCTATTTAAAAAAGTCTAGCATACGCCAGGAACTTACAACTGTGGTTTTCCTCTTCCACGGTTCAAATCTGGGTGTAATCCACCTTTTTGCCTTTTTTACATAAAAAACACATTTGAGTGTCTTTCTGAATGTTCAGACACAAATATTTCTGTTTAAAAGATTCTGGTGTTGGCCAGAGAACTAGAACTGTGGTTTTCCTATTCCACGGTTCAAATCTGGGTGTAATCCACCTTTTTGCCTTTTTTGCATTAAAAAAAACAGTTTGAGTGTCTTGCTGACTGTTCAGACACAAATATATCTGTTTAAAATATTGTGGTATAGGCCAGAGAACTAGAACTGTGGTTTTCCTCTTCCACGGTTCAAATCTGGGTGTAATCCACCTTTTTGCCTTTATTACATGAAAAAAACAGTTTAAGTGTCTCGCTGACTGTTCAGACACAAATATATCTGTTTAAAAGATTCTGGTGTAGGCCAGAGAACTAGAACTGTGGTTTTTCTCTTCCACGGTTCAAATTTGGGTGTAATCCACCTTTTTGCCTTTTTTACATTAAAAAATCAGTTTAAGTGTCTTAGTGACTGTTCAGACACAAATATATCTGTTTAAAAGATTGTGGTGTAGGCCAGAGAAATAGAACTGTGGTTTTCCTCTTCCACAGTTGAAATCTGGTTGTTATCCACCTTTTTGACTTTTTTCCATAAAAAAAAACAGTTTGAGTGTCTCGCTGACTGTTCAGACACAAATATATCTGTTTAAAAGATTCTGTTGTAGACCAGAGAACTAGAACTGTGGTTTTGCTCTTACACGGTTCAAATCTGGGTGTAATCCACCCTTTTGCCTTTTTTACATAAAAAAAATTTGAGTGTCTCACTGACTGTTCAGACACAAGTATATCTATTCAAAAAAGTCTGGTATACGCCAGGAAATTAGAACTGTGGTTTTCTCTTCCACGGTTCAAATCTGGGTGTAAAACACCTTTTTGCCTTTGTTCCATAAAAAAAATAGTTTGCGTGTCTCGCTGACTGTTCAACACAAATATATCTGTTTAAAAGATTGTGGTATAGGCCAGATAACTAGAACTGTGGTTTTCCTCTTCCACGGTTAAAATCTGGGTGTAATCCACCTTTTTGCTTTTTTGCATGAAAAAAAAACTATTTGAGCGTCTCGCTGACTGTTCAGACACTGATATGTCTGTTTAAAAGATTCTGGTGTTGGCCAGAGAACTAGAACTGTGGTTTTCCTATTCCACGGTTCAAATCTGGGTGTAATCCACCTTTTGCCTATTTTCCATTAAAAAAAACAGCTTGAGTGTCTCGCTGACTGTTCAGACACAAATATATCTATTTAAAAAAGTCTAGCATACGCCAGGAAATTAGAACTGTGGTTTTCCTCTTCCACGGTTCAAATCTGGGTGTAATCCACCTTTTTTCCTTTGTTCCATAAAAAAAAACAGTTTGAGTGTCTCGCTGACTGTTCAGACACAAATATATCTGTTTAAAAGATTGTGGTATAGGCCAGAGAACTAGAACTGTGGTTTTCCTCTTCCACGGTTCAAATCTGGGTGTAATCCACCTTTTTGCCTTTTTTACATGAAAAAAACAGTTTGAGTGTCTCGTTGACTGTTCAGACACAAATATATCTGTTTAAAAGATTCTGGTGTAGGCCAGAGAACTAGAACTGTGGTTTTGCTCTTCCACGGTTCAAATCTGGGTGTAATCCACCTTTTTGCCTTTTTTACATAAAAAAAACAGTTTAAGTGTCTTAGTGACTGTTCAGACACAAATATATCTGTTTAAAAGATTGTGGTGTAGGCCAGAGAAATAGAACTGTGGTTTTCCTCTTCCACAGTTGAAATCTGGGTGTTATCCACCTTTTTGACTTTTTTCCATAAAAAAAACAGTTTGAGTGTCTCGCTGACTGGTCAGACACAATTAAATCAGTTTAAATATTGTGGTGTAGGCCAGAGAACTAGAATTGTGGTTTTGCTCTTCCATCATTCAAATCTGGGTGTAATCCAGCTTTTTGCCATTTTTACTTTAAAAAAAACAGTTTGAGTGTCTCGCTGACTGGTCAGACACATATATATATGTTTAAAAGACTGTGGTATAGGCCAGAGAACTAGAACTGTGGTTTTCCTCTTCCACGGTTCAAATCTGGGTGTAATCCACCTTTTTGCCTTTGTTCCATTACAAAAAACAGTTTGAGTGTCTCTCTGACTGTTCAGACACCAATATATATGTGTAAAAGATTGTTGTATAGGCCACAGAACTAGAACTATGGCTTTCCTCTTCCATGGTTCAAATCTGGGTGTAATACACCTTTTTGCCTTTTTTACATAAAAAAAATCAGTTTGAGTGTCTCGCTGACTGTTCAGACACAAATATATCTGTTTAAAAAGGTCTAGCATACGCCAGGAAATTAGAACTGTTGTTTTACTCTTCCACGGTTCAAATCTGGGTGTAATCCACCTTTTTGCCTTTGTTCCATGAAAAAAACAGTTTGAGTGTCTCGTTGACTGTTCAGACACAAATATATCTTTTAAAAGATTCTGGTGTAGGCCAGAGAACTAGAACTATGGTTTTCTTCTTCCACGGTTCAAATCTGGGTGTAATCCACCTTTTTGCCTTTTTTACATACAAAAAAACATTTGAGTGTCTTTCTGAATGTTCAGACAGAAATATATCGGTTTAAAAGATTCTGGTGTTGGCCAGAGAAATAGAACTGTTGTTTTCCTCTTCCACGGTTCAAATCTGGGTGTAATCTACCTTTTTGCCTATTTTACATTAAAAAAACAGTTTGAGTGTCTCGCTGACTGTTCAGACACAAATATATCTTTTAAAAGATTGTAGTATAGGCCAGAGAACTAGAACTGGGGTTTTCCTCTTCCACGGTTCAAATCGGGGTGTAATCCACCTTTTTGCCTATTTTACATAAAAAAAAACAGTTTGAGTGTCTCGCTGACTGTTCAGACACAAATATATCTGTTTAAAAGATTGTAGTATAGGCCAGAAAACTAGAACTGGGGTTTTCCTCTTCCACGGTTCAAATCTGGGTGTTATCCACCTTTTTGCCTTTTTTACATGAAAAAAATCAGTTTGAGTGTCTCGCTGACTGGTCAGTCACAATTAAATCAGTTTAAATATTGTGGTGTAGGCCAGAGAACTAGAATTGTGATTTTGCTCTTCCATGGTTCAAATCTGGGTGTAATCCAACTTTTTGCCATTTTTACATTAAAAAAAGCAGTTTGAGTGTCTCGCTGACTGTTCAGACACAAATATATCTATTTAAAAAAGTCTAGCATATGCCAGGAAATTAGAACTGTGGTTTTCTTCTTCCACGGTTCAAATCTGGGTGTAATCCACCTTTTTGCCTTTGTTCCATAAAAAAAAAACTGTTTGAGTGTCTCACTGACTCTTCAGACACAAATATATATGTTTAAAAGATTGTGGTATAGGCCAGAGAACTAGAACTGTGGTTTTCCTCTTCCACGGTTCAAATCTGGGTGTAATCCACCTTTTTGCCTTTGTTCCATATAAAAAACAGTTTGAATGTCTTGCTGACTATTCAGACACAAATATATCTGTCTAAAAGATTCTGGTGTAGGCCAGAGAACTAGAACTGTGGTTTTCCTCTTCCACTTTTCAAATCTGGGTGTAATCGACCTTTGTGCCTGTTTTACATAAAAAAAAACAAGTTTGAGTGTCTCGCTGACTGTTCAGACACAAATATATCTATTTAAAAAAGTCTAGCATACGCCAGGAACTTACAACTGTGGTTTTCCTCTTCCACGGTTCAAATCTGGGTGTAATCCACCTTTTTGCCTTTTTTGCATAAAAAAAACATTTGAGTGTCTTTCTGAATGTTCAGACACAAATATATCGGTTTAAAAGATTCTGGTGTTGGCCAGAGAACTAGAACTGTGGTTTTCCTATTCCACGGTTCAAATCTGGGTGTAATCCACCTTTTTGCCTATTTTACATTAAAAAAAACAGTTTGAGTGTCTTGCTGACTGTTCAGACACAAATATATCTGTTTAAAAGATTGTAGTATAGGCCAGAGAACTAGAACTGGGGTTTTCCTCTTCCACGGTTCAAATCTGGGTGTAATCCCCCTTTTTGCCTATTTTACATAAAAAAAAAACAGTTTGAGTGTCTGGCTGACTGGTCAGACACAATTAAATCAGTTTAAATATTGTCGTGTAGGCCAGAGAACTAGAATTGTGGTTTTGCTCTTCCATGATTTTAATCTGGGTGTAATCCAACTTTTTGCCCTTTTTAGATTAAAAAAAACAGTTTGAGTGTCTTGCTGACTGTTCAGACACAAATATATCTGTTTAAAAGATTCTGTTGTAGACCAGAGATCTAGAACAGTGGTTTTGCTCTAACACGGTTCAAATCTGGGTGTAATCCACCTTTTTGCCTTTTTTACTAGAGATGAGCGTTGTTCTACTCGAACTGTTCGCCAATCTCAAATTCGAGCTGTTTTGGGCGGTGTTCGAGCCGTTCGGCGAACACGAACAATTTGAGAAAAATTCGGCTGTTCGAGGTTATGTTCGATAACTTTTCGTGCACCAAAATCATAACTGGATTTTTTCTCAGTAATGATGAAAATTAATGTTAATACGCAGTTTGAGTGTACAGCGGGGTGGGGGGAGGTGCAGGGGATGGATCTCTGCAGGAACAATGAAGATCTCCATTTTTTTTTCTCTTTCCCGCATTTACAGTGGGGAGGTGCAATCTGTCAGCCTATCAGCAGCGCACACACGGAGCGAAGTGCTTTTTTTCACACAAGCAAGGGCATGTGTCATTGGCAGTGTATGTCACATGTCCTTGCCCTATAAGACCAAGCCATTTTCCCCGTCGCCACCATTTTCTCACTGCTGCAGCTGCGTGTTAGACGGCACCGCTGTTGCTGTGTGCGCTATACCTTGTTAATTTCAAGCCAATTTTCGCACAAATATACAGATAGCTTGGGAGTAGGGAATAGTTGTGATTGCAGTCCTTTTAAGGACTAGGTTACAGCATTTTCTACGACTTTTATCAGGCAGGTCTGTGCTCTTAAATTGATAGGTTGTGGGAGTAAAGACTAATTGTAATTGGAGTCCTTTTCAGGACTAGGTTACATCAGTTCCTATCAGTTTTTGCCAGGCAGGTCTGTGCCAGTGCTGTGCAAGTTTTTTTCACAGCATTTGGCTGAATCTAGCAAAGCTAATCCTTTTTGGCCTATTGCAGAGTGTGTTAGTCAGTGGAGTAGCCTATCTGTGTTGCAAGATATACCACCTGTGTATAGAATACCAATTTTTTTACTGCACCTAGTGAAGTAAAATCTTTTGGGCATAGCATCATTCTATTAGTCCATCTATACTGACCTCCATCAGGTTGCAAACTGAATCTAATTTTTTTCTGCATCTAGCTCTGAAAAAATATTTGGGCTTCTAGCAGTGTGTGGGACTTGTTCTATTAGTCCACCTATACTGACCTCCATCAGGTTGCAAACTGAATATATTTTTTTCTGCATCTACCTCTGAAAAAATATTGGCCTTCTAGCTGTGTGTGGGACTTGTTGTATTAGTCCATCTATACTGACCTCCATCAGGTTGCAAACTGAATATATTTTTTTCTGCATCTACCTCTGAAAAAATATTGGGCTTCTAGCTGTGTGTGGGTCTTGTTCTATTAATCCATCTATACAGACCTCCATCAGGTTGCAAACTGAATATAATTTTTTTCTGCATCTAGCTCTGAAAAAATATTTGGCCTTCTAGTAGTGTGTGGGACTTTCTCTGTTAGTCCATCTATACTGACCTCCATCAGGTTGCAAACTGAATATATTTTTTTCTGCATCTACCTCTGAAAAAATATTGGGCTTCTAGCTGTGTGTGGGTCTTGTTCTATTAATCCATCTATACAGACCTCCATCAGGTTGCAAACTGAATATAATTTTTTTCTGCATCTAGCTCTGAAAAAATATTTGGCCTTCTAGTAGTGTGTCGGACTTACTCTATTAGTCCATCTATACTGACCTCCATCAGGTTGCAAATTAAAAATAATTTTTATCTGCATCTACAGTACCTCTGAAAAAATATTTGGGCTTCTAGCTGTGTGTGGGACTTGTTGTATTAGTCCATCTATACTGACCTCCATCAGGTTGCAAACTGAATATATTTTTTTCTGCATCTACCTCTGAAAAAATATTGGGCTTCTAGCTGTGTGTGGGACTTGTTGTATTAGTCCATCTATACTGACCTCCATCAGGTTGCAAACTGAATATATTTTTTTCTGCATCTACCTCTGAAAAAATATTGGGCTTCTAGCTGTGTGTGGGTCTTGTTCTATTAATCCATCTATACAGACCTCCATCAGGTTGCAAACTGAATATAATTTTTTTCTGCATCTAGCTCTGAAAAAATATTTGGCCTTCTAGTAGTGTGTGGGACTTTCTCTGTTAGTCCATCTATACTGACCTTCATCAGGTTGCAAACTGAATATATTTTTTTCTGCATCTACCTCTGAAAAAATATTGGGCTTCTAGCTGTGTGTGGGTCTTGTTCTATTAATCCATCTATACTGACCTCCATCAGGTTGCAAACTGAATATAATTTTTTTCTGCATCTAGCTCTGAAAAAATATTTGGCCTTCTAGTAGTGTGTCGGACTTTCTCTATTAGTCCATCTATACTGACCTCCATCAGGTTGCAAATTAAAAATAATTTTTATCTGCATCTACAGTACCTCTGAAAAAATATTTGGGCTTCTAGCTGTGTGTGGGACTTGTTGTATTAGTCCATCTATACTGACCTCCATCAGGTTGCAAACTGAATATATTTTTTTCTGCATCTACCTCTGAAAAAATATTGGGCTTCTAGCTGTGTGTGGGTCTTGTTCTATTAATCCATCTATACAGACCTCCATCAGGTTGGAAACTGAATATAATTTTTTTCTGCATCTAGCTCTGAAAAAATATTTGGCCTTCTAGCAGTGTGTGGGACTTGTTCTATTAGTCCACCTATACTGACCTCCATCAAGTTGCAAACTGAATATATTTTTTTCTGCATCTACCTCTGAAAAAATATTGGGCTTCTAGCTGTGTGTGGGTCTTGTTCTATTAATCCATCTATACAGACCTCCATCAGGTTGGAAACTGAATATAATTTTTTTCTGCATCTAGCTCTGAAAAAATATTTGGCCTTCTAGCAGTGTGTGGGACTTGTTCTATTAGTCCACCTATACTGACCTCCATCAGGTTGCAAACTGAATATATTTTTTTCTGCATCTACCTCTGAAAAAATATTGGGCTTCTAGCTGTGTGTGGGACTTGTTGTATTAGTCCATCTATACTGACCTCCATCAGGTTGCAAACTGAATATATTTTTTTCTGCATCTACCTCTGAAAAAATATTGGGCTTCTAGCTGTTTGTGGGACTTGTTGTATTAGTCCATCTATACTGACCTCCATCAGGTTGCAAATTGAATATAATTTTTTTCTGCATCTAACCCAGCCAATAGTTTTGGCCTAATACCACAGTTTGGCCACTCAGCTCTGCTCGGTTACCATCCATTGTTTTTTTGTGCAAACAACTCCAGAGTTGTGAATTAGTTAACCACCAAAATGAGTGGAAAAAGGCCTGCTGCTGGTGGAAAGGGGAATAGGCGTGTTGGGAAGGGGAAAAAAGGTTGTGTCCGTGGGGTAGGTGTTAAAGCAACAGTAACATCTGCAGAAGAAAGACCATCTTCCAGCCAAACTAAAATGTCTACTTCTTTTAGCGGACAATGTGATAAGATCCCTTTCTTACGGCCACGCCAATCGCTACAAATTCCAGATGAGGCACAAAAACAGCAGGTACTTCAACGGATATCAAGTGCTCCTTTAAGTGGGCTCTCCTCCACATCAACTTCAACATCACAAATACTCCAGTCCTCAAAGGTGTCACCCCAATCGCACTTGCTTCCTCACAGCTCCCAAATCTCCAGCTGCCCATCTGAGTATGAGGTAGAACAGATGGTTGAGTCTGCAGAGCTGTTTACTCATACTATAGCCTGGGAATCAGAGGTCGACTCCAGCGCTTCTGTGAATCCAGACGAGGAAATGATCTGCACTGATGCCCAGAATCTTTATGAGTCGGATCCAGGACCAGGCGCAGAAGGTTCTGACCATAATGTAGACCCTCATTCCCAAACTGTAACTCCTGTTGGTGGAGACAATGAGGAAGACGATGATAAGACTCAAATCCCTGATTGGAGCGACAACTTTAGTTTTTTGTCAGGGCAGGAACAGGTTGGCTCTGAGGACGACGGGTGTGATAACGCACAGGGTGATGATGATGAGGTTGGAGATCCCACTTACTGTCAACCCACAGTCAGCCAAGAGATGAGGTCAGCAGAGGAGGTGGAGGAAGATGCTAGTGACGACGAGGTCAGGTTGCGCCTTCCTGGACAGAGACGTAGTACTGGAAGCACGTCAACAACTGCATCCTCAAACACAACTCTGCCTCTCACCACAAGTCGTGGTGGCTCTTCAGGTCGCATGGGTGCTAAGCCTTGCATAGCCTGGGCATTTTTTCAGATCGATAAAGATGACCCAACTCGTATTATCTGTAACATTTGTCAGCAAAAGCTAAGTAGAGGCCAAAAAATACATAGTTTGAGTACTTCATGCATGAACCGGCACATGGACATGAAGCATAAGTTGCAGTGGGAAGCTCAGTGTGCTACAATGCGGCCTAGCCGGCCGGGCCAACCACCGTCTGCCATATCTTGTGCATCCGCGGCCTCTTCATCCTCTGTGACTGGGGGGACACCAGTCACACCTGTTTTGGGGCGCAGACCTGCCACCTCTTTACCCGCAACAGCCAGCGTGATTGGCAGGTCATCATTTTCTTTGGAGGTGGGAACACCAGCTGGTGTTGAGCGCTGTCCGACATCGATAGCACCACCTTTGGATCAAGGCAACCTAACATGTCTGCCTGCATCTTCCTCACAGACCGGCAGTTTGCCGGGGACACCCTTATCAACCCCGTCTAAGCACAATAGCCAGCCCTCGGTCCCTCAGATGTGGACAAGTAAAAGACCATTTCCTCCTAGCCATGAGAAAGCTAAGAGGTTGAATTTCACCATCTGCAAGCTCTTGGCTACAGAAATGCTGCCTTTCCGCCTGGTGGACACAGAGGATTTTCGAGACCTTATGTCCGTCGCAGTGCCCCAGTACCAGATGCCCAGTCGGCACTACTTCTCAAAGAAAGGTGTGCCTGCGCTCCACCAGCATGTCGCACACAACATCACCGCTTCTTTGAGAAACTCTGTGTGTGACAGGGTGCATTTCACCACAGACACTTGGACGAGTAGACATGGACAGGGGCATAACATGTCGCTGACTGGGCACTGGGTAACTATGGTGACAGCAGGACAAGGGGCTGCTGTCCAAGTCTTGCCGTCCCCACGAGTTGTGCGTCAATCCTCTTTATGTCAAAGTTCCTCCACTGCTTCTGCCTCCTCAACCTCCTCTCGGTCTTCCACCTGCACCCAAAGCCTGTCTGGTCATGCCACAAGCTTTCTAACTGCGCAGAAGGGATCCTGCACACCTCCTTACTATGCTGGCAGTAGGGCTCAACGTCATCAGGCGGTTTTTACATTGAAATGTCTGGGAAATGTGAGTCACACAGCTGAGGAGTTGTGGTCAGCTCTGGAGAACCAATTTCATGAATGGTTGTCTCCACTGGACCTGAAACCAGGGAAGGCCGTGTGCGACAATGCTGCAAACCTGGGTGCGGCCCTTCGCCGGGGCAATGTCACACACGTGCCTTGTATGGCTCACGTGTTGAACCTGGTTGTCCAGCAATTTTTAGCCCACTATCCCAGACTAGATGGCCTTCTGCAGAGGGCACGGTCGCTGTGTGCTCACTTCCGCCGTTCGCATCCCGCAGCTCAGCGACTTACATCTCTACAGTGTCGTTGGGCCTGCCACTTCACCGGCTAAAATGCGATGTGCCTACCCGGTGGAATTCAACTCTGCACATGTTTCAGCGACTGTGGCAGCACCGACAAGCCCTGGTGCAATACGTTCTGACGTATAGCCTGGGCCAACGAGATTCAGAGGTGGGGCAAATCACGCTGGAGGAGTGGTCTCAGATCAGGGACCTATGCACCCTTCTGCACAGTTTTGAAATGGCGACGAAGATGTTTAGTGCTGACGATGCCATTATCAGCATGACTATTCCGGTGATTTACATGCTGGAGCACATGTTAAACAGAATTCGGAGTCAGGTGGTGGCACAAGAGGAGGTGGAGGAAGTAGAGGAGGAGGAGTTGTATGCGGAAGGGCTAACATCTGCAAGGTCCAGACGGTCGGCAGCACCAAGGCGGCAGGCATGTGAGGGTGGGGGAGATGGTTTTACCAGGGCGCATGGTAGCAGCCAAACTAGTGAGGAAGGTGCAGGAGCCCAGGAAGAAGTGGAGGACGAACTGATGGAAGACTCATCAGATGAGGGAGACCTTGATCACATTTCTGTTGTGCGAGGTTGGGGGGAGAGGACAGAGGAAGGAAGCATGATTGTTACCTCGCCACCAACACAACAGGGACTTGGTGCTCCTGGATGCGCAACACACATGAGTGCCTTCTTGCTGCACTACCTGCAACATGACCCTCGAATTGTGAGAATTAGAAATAATCCTGACTACTGGGTTGCCACACTGTTAGATCCCCGGTACAAAAGTAAATTTGCAGAAATTATTCCTGCCATAGAAAGGGATGCACGCATGCAGGAGTATCAGCAGAGACTGTTGCAGAATCTTACATGTGCTTTTCCACAAAATACCAGTGGTGCACGTAGTGAATCTCACAGTTCCAACTTGCCAACCGTGGGACCGTCAAGTGTTCAGCACTCAAACCGTAACAGAACCACAGTATCTGCTGGTAACATCAATTTTGCGGAATCATTTCACCACTTTTTTAGCCCATCCTTTGCAAGGCCACAGGAGACAAGAAGTCTGACACATAGTCAACGCCTAGAGACGATGGTACAGGAGTATCTCCAAGTAAACATTGAAGCCACGACTGTGTCACTGGACCCTTGCTCTTTTTGGGCTTCCAATCTGGATAAATGGCCGGAGCTAGCCACTTACGCCTTGGAGATCTTGTCATGCCCCGCAGCCAGCGTTCTGTCTGAACGTGTGTTCAGCGCTGCTGGTGGTGTGCTGACAGATAAGCGCACGCGGCTCTCCACTGATAATGTAGACAGACTCACGTTCATAAAGATGAACAAATCATGGATCCGAAACGACTTTTCTACCCCTGTGTCATCCTGGGGAGAGTAAAAGCTTGATGATTGGTTAAAATCACCCTACCAACCGTTTTAAGCTTTCAAATTACTAATCATGTTTATCTGTATCTTGACTGGAAAATAATTTGGGCTTTGTAGCAGTGTGCAGCACTGATCCTATTAGGCCATCTATACTAAAGCTTCACCAGATTTAAAATTAAAAATAATTTTTAGCTGCATCTAGCCCGGAAAATAATTTTGGGGCTCCGAGATGCGCAAGACACATAAGTGCCTTCTTGCTGCACTACCTGCAGCATGACCCTCATATTGTCAGAATTCGAGGTAATCATGACTACTGGGTTGCCACACTCTTAGATCCCCCAAACTTTTCGATCAACCTTTTCATTTTAATAAAGACCAAAAAAATGGTCATTTTTGAAATTATAAGCATTAGCAGGTTGTTAGAAACTGAAATCAAACAGTTTTCAACTCAAAACTTTATTCTAGGTGATGTTACATTTTCACATAGGACCCCTTGTTCGAAAGGAGCTTCTGAACTCTCTCGTCCATTGAATTTGTCAGGTTTTGGATGGTTTCTGCTTCAATTGTTTTGCATGAGGACAGAATACCCTCCCAGAGCTGTTGCTTAGATGTGAACTGCCTCCCGCCATCATAGACCCTCCTTTTAATGATGCTCCAAAGGTTCTGAATGGGGTAGAGGTCAGGGGAGCATGGGGGTCACACCATAAGTTTGTCCCCTTTTATGCCCATATCAGCCAGAGATGCAGATGTTTTATGTGCAGCATGAGATGGTGCATTATCATGCAGAAAAATGATCTTGCTGTGAAATACACGGTTCTTCTTCTTGAACCATGGCAGGAAGTGCTGTTTGAGAAAATCCACATACATTATGGAGTTCATCTTTAGCGCCTTCAGGGATCCTAAAGGGGCCGACAATCTCTCTCCCCATGATTCCAGCCCAAAACATTACTCCACCTCCTCCTTGTTGGCGCTGTAGCCGTGTTTGCGTGGGGTGTCCATCAACCAGCCATCCTCCACTCCATCCATCTGGACCATCGAGCGCTGCACGGCACTCATCCGTGAACAAAACAGTTTTGAAATCAGTCTTCATGTAATGTTTGGCCCACTGGAGCCGTTTCTGCTTGTGTGAAGTGGATAGAGGAGGTCGACAGGATGGCGTATGCACAGCTGCAAACCTCTGAAGGACCCTGCATCTTGTTGTTCGGGGGACGTTGGAGGCACAAGCAGCTTCAAAAACTTGTCTGCTGCTATGACAAGGCTTTTTTGCCGCTGCTCTTTCAACCTGACGTAATTGCCTGTAGGAAAGAGTCCTCAATTTGCCCTTATCAGCACGCACACGTGTGTACTGTGAATCAGCTACATACTTCTTGATTGCCAAGACACTTCATCCTGATCATCGCACAATGTTGATTGTAGTCATGCCTTGACCTAAACACTCCACAATTTGTTGCTTCTCAGCAGCCGACACATCCTTTTTCTTTCCCATTTTGGCAGAAAATGTAGGCTGCTTAATAATGTGAGAGAGCCTTCTTAAGTAGTCTTGCCTTTCATTGGACACACCTGCCAAACTAATTAGCACAGGTGTCTGCAATTGCTTACAGTGATATAAAGAGCCCTGACACACATCACTATCAATGAGTTTAACTGACAAACAAACAAATTCTTCCCTTATCACTCCTAAACACTTTTTGCATAATAATTTGGAACGCAGTGTACATGTGCTTTTCCACAAAACACCAGCGGTTCACGTAGTGAATCTTACAGTTCTAACTTGCCAACCGTGGTCTGTATGGAGTTGTTCAATAAAGGGCCCAAAATTAAGATAACATAGATGGGAGAGGTCTCTATGAATAGGAATTCCTAAGTATTTGATACCCTGTGAGGGACAGGCAAAGGGAAAGTTGGACTGGATGGAATCCTATATGGATTTGGGGAGGGAGACATCGAGGGCCTCAGACTTCGCTGCATTGATTTTAAAATTTGACCATGTAACAAAGTGATCTATTTCAGCCATAACAGCATGGATGGATATATGTGATTGAGTGATATATACTATATACATCAGCAAATAGAGAGCACTTGTACTCGGTGCCTCCCACCTCAATCCACCTAATATTGGGGTTATGGCGAATTGATGAGAGCAGGTGCTCCGTCACTAGGATGTATAAGAGAGGGGACAGAGGACATCCCTGCCTTGTCCCATTGGTGATTGTGAAAGGTGATGAAAATGTTCTGACGCACCCCCTGGGCCTTGGGACACCCGGAGCCGGACCCTTTTTAGTGGATGCTGGTGGTTGTAGTCTTCGTGGCGGCGACCCGGTTCCGTGGCTCAGGGCGGTCAAACCAGTGGTGGAACTATTTATGTGGTTTTGATGTTTAAATGTACGACTACGCCACCCGTGGATTGCGGTCAGAGTGAACCGCCGCTACAGGGCAGACCGCTGAGGCTGGTGTTGTGGGTGCAGCAGAGTGTAGCATAACTCCCCACGGGAGGAGTATAGCCTTAGGGCAGTGTATGCAGAGGATGGGGGTGATGGCAGCAGCAGTAACGACACGGAGTCAGTGATGCAGTTCAGGGCCTTTACTCACAGTTCTTATTATCCAGACCACGTCTGCAGGTAACGGCTGCCCACGTCGTACTGTGCTCACCAGGTGAGGGGCTCAGACAACTCCCAGATAACTTTGGAGCACTTCACAGGACCCCCTTTGTGTGTCCTTTGTCTGGCCTTTCTTACCAACACTTCTGTCCGGCTGCCTCGGGCCTCCTCTTGGTAAACTTGGCGCCAGTTTCCCTGACCCTATGTGGTGCCTTCCTAGCGGGTGTAGCGAGGGGCTGCGCCACATAAAATGTCACAGCCTCCGGTTTCTAGCTGAGGGTCGTTTCCTGCCTCCACTAGTTTCGGGGACCGGTCTCCCCCTTTGGCCTGACCCCTCCACGCAGGTGGATTCGGGCGTGCGGTGGCGACTCGCCCGTCCGCACCCCTGGGATCCCTTCATTCCTCGTTCCTGGAGCCTTCTCCGCTCCTCTTCCTTCCTTCTCCCTCTTCCAGGCCTGGGCCTCTGTTACTAGGCCCGCCTCCGGAGCAGAGCTCATGCAGAGCCCCTGCTCCCTGCCACTTCTGCTCAGACTTCTCTGCACTGAACTAAGATGGTGCCCACCTTTTATACTCCCTTCTCAATGCACCCAGGAACTGCTTCCTCCCTGCTCCTGCACTACCGGGTTCCCCTTCCTCAGTGTTCCCTCCCCCCACTCCAGCCAGGGACAGGGACTGTCGTGCCCATCTCAGGGGCATATTGGTCGCCCTGCCCCCCGGCAATGTGGTGTAATGCATGCAGGTGTCGGGTCCTGATCCACACTCCATCCTTACCTGAGAGTGAGATATCACACCTCTGGGTGAGGTGCAATACGTCTGTAGCAACCGAGCCCTCAGGGTGCTACAGTTCCATTTATCTTCAGCCTAGGTGACGTATTGTGATACAGGGCCGTGATTTTGGCTATAAAAGGGTCCCCTAGACCTCTACCCCAAGCTTTTTAAGAGAATCATATATGGCGTGCCAGGAGACTCTATGGAATGCTTTCTTAGCATCCAACGAGAGTATCTAATTACAAATTTTTAACTGCATCTAGCCCAGGAAATACTTTGTGCCTAGTAGCAGTGTTTGCTAGTCAGCGGATTATCCCGGCTGTTAAGCAAGCTACACCACCTGTAGTTTAGACACTTAATTTTTTCAAAGGAAATGCTTCGGGACCATGGGATACTTAGTGAAGAGCATCAGGAGGCACCCCAAGGCATAGGGGCTGGGACTGGCAGTAGGATGCCTTGCGGTGGACAGCCGAGCTCGATCCTTATAAAAGCTTTTTAACTGCAGCAGCTTTAGTGGACGCTACTGGAGCTGGAATTACGCGGCTGCTGGCATGAGACTTGCCCTCCAATAGATCCTTGTAAATGGATTTAAAGTGTATTCATTCAAATTAGAGAGACAATTTAAATTAAAAAGCTTAGAGCTGCCTCCACCACAGGGGGGCTCGCTCGACCCACCAGCGGACAGGCACCAGTATTGGGAGAGGGGGGCTGGCCATCAGGGTTCACCGCGGCTCTGGCACAAACCCGGCGACACGGAGGTGGCACGGGCAGGAGCGGACTGGCCGTGTCGGCTTCTCACTTTTTGGATTTTAGAAGGGCATGACATGCCTATATCTGTGTCTCCCCCTCCTTTTACTCCTCCACCTCTTTTATTTTCGCATGACTATATGTACTTGTCACTTTTCCATGTGTTAGTTATGTCTTCTGAGCAGTTTGTCAGCTTTTGGACACCTTTGAAGGTGTTTTCTATGTGTTTCTATGTGTTTTTGTTTGCCTGCCATTGGTTTTAACGGTATTCGAAGGTGTTCGACGAACAGTTCGACGAACACACGGGTGTTCGACGAACCGAACCAAACTCGAACACTACGGGGGTGGCTCAACACTATTTTTTACATAAAAAAAACACTTTGAGTGTCTCGCTGACTGTTCAGACACACATATATCTGTTTAAAAGATTGTGGTATAGGCCAGAGAACTAGAACTGTGGTTTTCCTCTTCCACTGTTCAAATCTGGGTGTAATCCACCTTTTTGCCTTTTTTACATGAAAAAACAGTTTGAGTGTCTCGCTGACTGTTCAGACACAAATATATCTGTTTAAAAGATTCTGGTGTAGGCCAGAGAACTAGAACTGTGGTTTTGCTCTTCCACGGTTCAAATCTGGGTGTAATCCACCTTTTTGCCTTTTCTACATTAACAAAACAGTTTAAGTGTCTTAGTGACTGTTCAGACACAAATATATCTGTTTAAAAGATTGTGGTGTAGGCCAGAGAAATAGAACTGTGGTTTTCCTCTTCCACAGTTGAAATCTGGGTGTTATCCACCTTTTTGACTTTTTTCCATAAAAAAAAGCAGTTTGAGTGTCTCGCTGACTGGTCAGACACAATTAAATCAGTTTAAATATTGTGGTGTAGGCCAGAGAACTAGAATTGTGGTTTTGCTCTTCCATGATTCAAATCTGGGTGTAATCCAGCTTTTTGCCATTTTTACTTTAAAAAAAACAGTTTGAGTGTCTCTCTGACTGTTCAGACACAAATATATATGTGTAAAAGATTGTTGTATAGGCCACAGAACAAGAACTATGGCTTTCTTCTTCCACGGTTCAAATCTAGGTGTAATACACCTTTTTGCCTTTTTTACATAAAAAAAATCAGTTTGAGTGTCTCGCTGACTGTTCAGACACAAATATATCTGTTTAAAAAGGTCTAGCATATGCCAGGAAATTAGAACTGTGGTTTTCCTCTTCCACTGTTCAAATCTCGGTGTAATCCACCTTTTTGCCTTTGTTCCATGAAAAAAAACAGTTTGAGTGTCTCGCTGACTGTTCAGACACAAATATATCTTCTAAAAGATTCTGGTGTAGGCCAGAGAACTAGAACTGTGGTCTTCTTCTTCCACGGTTCAAATCTGGGTGTAATCCACCTTTTTGCCTTTTTTACATAAAAAAAAACATTTGAGTGTCTTTCTGAATGTTCAGACAGAAATATATCGGTTTAAAAGATTCTGGTGTTGGCCAGAGAACTAGAACTGTTGCTTTCCTCTTCCACGGTTCAAATCTGGGAGTAATCTATCTTTTTGCCTATTTTACATTAAAAAAGCAGTTTGAGTGTCTCGCTGACTGTTCAGACACAAATACAGTATATTTATTAAAAAAGTCTAGCATACGCCAGGAAATTAGAACTGTGGTTTTCCTCTTCCACCGTTCAAATCTGGGTGTAATCCACCTTTTTGCCTTTGTTCCATAAAAAGAAACAGTTTGAGTGTCTCGCTGACTGTTCAGACACAAATATATATGTTTAAAAGATTGTCGTATAGGCCAGAGAACTAGAACTGTGGTTTTCCTCTTCCACGGTTCAAATCTGGGTGTAATCCACCTTTTTGCCTTTGTTCCATAAAAAAAAACTGTTTGAGTGTCTCGCTGACTGTTCAGACACAAATATATATGTTTAAAAGATTGTCGTATAGGCCAGAGAACTAGAACTATAGTTTTCGTCTTCCACGGTTCAAATCTGGGTGTAATCCACCTTTTTGCCTTTTTTACATAAAAAAAACAGTTTGAGTGTCTCGCTGACTGTTCAAACACCAATATATCTGTTTAAAAGATTGTAGTATAGGCCAGAAAACTAGAACTGGGGTTTTCCTCTTCCACGGTTCAAATCGGGGTGTAATCCACCTTTTTGCCTATTTTACATAAAAAAAAACAGTTTGAGTGTCTCGCTGACTGTTCAGACACAAATATATCTGTTTAAAAGATTGTAGTATAGGCCAGAAAACTAGAACTGGGGTTTTCCTCTTCCACGGTTCAAATCTGGGTGTTATCCACCTTTTTGCCTTTTTTACATGAAAAAAATCAGTTTGAGTGTCTCGCTGACTGGTCAGACACAATTAAATCAGTTTAAATATTGTGGTGTAGGCCAGAGAACTAGAATTGTGGTTTTGCTCTTCCATGGTTCAAATCTGGGTGTAATCCAACTTTTTGCCATTTTTACATTAAAAAAAGCAGTTTGAATGTCTCGCTGACTGTTCAGACACAAATATATCTATTTAAAAAAGTCTAGCATATGCCAGGAAATTAGAACTGTGGTTTTCTTCTTCCACCGTTCAAACCTGGGTGTAATCCACCTTTTTGCCTTTGTTCCATAAAAAAAAAAACAGTTTGAGTGTCTCACTGACTCTTCAGACACAAATATATATGTTTAAAAGATTGTGGTATAGGCCAGAGAACTAGAACTGTGGTTTTCCTCTTCCACGGTTCAAATCTGGGTGTAATCCACCTTTTTGCCTTTGTTCCATAAAAAAAACAGTTTGAGTGTCTTGCTGACTATTCAGACACAAATATATCTGTCTAAAAGATTCTGGTGTAGGCCAGAGAACTAGAACTGGGGTTTTCCTCTTCCACGGTTCAAATCTGGGTGTAATCCACCTTTTTGCCTTTGTTCCATAAAAAAAACAGTTTGAGTGTCTTGCTGACTATTCAGACACAAATATATCTGTCTAAAAGATTCTGGTGTAGGCCAGAGAACTAGAACTGGGGTTTTCCTCTTCCACGGTTCAAATCTGGGTGTAATCCACCTTTTTGCCTTTTTTGCATAAAAAAAACATTTGAGTGTCTTTCTGAATGTTCAGACACAAAAATATCGGTTTAAAAGATTCTGGTGTTGGCCAGAGAACTAGAACTGTGGTTTTCCTATTCCACGGTTCAAATCTGGGTGTAATCCACCTTTTTGCCTATTTTACATTAAAAAAAACAGTTTGAGTGTCTTGCTGACTGTTCAGACACAAATATATCTGTTTAAAAGATTGTAGTATAGGCCAGAGAACTAGAACTGGGGTTTTCCTCTTCCACGGTTCAAATCTGGGTGTTATCCACCTTTTTGCCTATTTTACATTAAAAAAAACAGTTTGAGTGTCTCGCTGACTGGTCAGACACAATTAAATCAGTTTAAATATTGTCGTGTAGGCCAGAGAACTAGAATTGTGGTTTTGCTCTTCCATGATTTTAATCTGGGTGTAATCCAACTTTTTGCCCTTTTTAGATTAAAAAAAACAGTTTGAGTGTCTCGCTGACTGTTCAGACACAAATATATCTGTTTAAAAGATTCTGTTGTAGACCAGAGATCTAGAACAGTGGTTTTGCTCTAACACGGTTCAAATCTGGGTGTAATCCACCTTTTTGCCTTTTTTACATAAAAAAAACACTTTGAGTGTCTCGCTGACTGTTCAGACACAAGTATATCTATTTAAAAAAGTCTAGCATACGCCAGGAAAGTAGAACTGTGGTTTTCCTCTTCCACGGTTCAAATCTGGGTGTAATCCACCTTTTTTCCTTTGTTCCATAAAAAAAAACAGTTTGAGTGTCTTGCTGACTGTTCAGACACAAATATATCTGTTTTAAAGATTCTGGTGTAGGCCAGAGAACGAGAAATGTGGTTTTCCTCTTCCACGGTTCAAATCTGTGTGTAATCCATCTTTTTGCCTTTTTTACATGAAAAAAATCAGTTTGAGTGTCTTGCTGACTGTTAAGACACAAATATATCTTTTTAAAAGATTCTGGTGTAGGCCAGAGAACTAAAACTGTGGTTTTTCTCTTCCACGGTTCAAATCTGGGTGTAATCCACCTTTTTGCCTATTTTACATAAAAAAAAACTGTTTGAGTGTCTCGCTGACTGGTCAGACACAAATAAATCTGTTTAAAAGATTCTGGTGTAGGCCAGAGAACTAGAACTGTGGTTTTGCTCTTCCACGGTTCAAATCTGGGTGTAATCCCCCTTTTTGCCTTTTTTACATTAAAAAAACAAGTTTGAGTGTCTCGCTGACTGTTCAGACAGAAATATATCTATTTAAAAAAGTCTAGCATACGCCAGGAAAGTATAACTGTGGTTTTCCTCTTCCACGGTTCAAATCTGGGTGTAATCCACCTTTTTTCCTTTGTTCCATAAAAAAAAACAGTTTGAGTGTCTGCTGACTGTTCAGACACAAATATATGTGTTTAAAAGATTCTGGTGTAGGCCAGAGAACGAGAACTGTGGTTTTCCTCTTCCATTGTTCAAATCTGGGTGTTATCCACCTTTTTGCCTTTTTTACGTAAAAAAAATCAGTTTGAGTGTCTCGCTGACTGTTCAGACACAAATATATCTGTTTAAAAGATTTTGCTGTAGGCCAGAGTAATAGAACTGTGGTTTTCCTCTTCCATTGTTCAAATCTGGGTGTAATCCACCTTTTTGCCTTTTTTACATTAAAAAAAACAGTTTGAGTGTCTCGCTGACTGTTCAGACACAAATATATCTATTTTAAAAAGTCTAGCATACGCCAGGAACTTAGAACTGTGGTTTTCCTCTTCCACGGTTCAAATCTGGGTGTAATCCACCTTTTTGCCTTTGTTCCATAAAAAAAAATAGTTTGAGTGTCTCGCTGACTGTTCAGACACAAATATATATGTGTAAAAGATTGTGGTATAGGCCAGAGAACTAGAACTATGGTTTTCCTCTTCCACGGTTGAAATCTGGGTGTAATCCACCTTTTTGCCTTTTTTACATGAAAAAAATCAGTTTGAGTGTCTTGCTGACTGTTAAGACACAAATATATCTGTTTAAAAAAGTCTAGCATACGCCAGGAAATTAGAACTGTGGTTTTCCTCTTCCACGGTTCAAATCTGGGTGTAATCCACCTTTTTGCCTTTGTTCCATAAAAAAAAACAGTTTGAGTGTCTCGCTGACTGTTCAGACACAAATATATCTTTTTAAAAGATTCTGATGTAGGCCAGAGAACTAGAAGTGTGGTTTTCTTCTTCCCCGGTTCAAATCTGGGTGTAGTCCACCTTTTTGCCTTTTTTACATAAAAAAAACATTTGAGTGTCTTTCTGAATGTTCAGACACAAATATATCGGTTTAAAAGATTCTGGTGTTGGCCAGAGAACTAGAACTGTGGTTTTCCTATTCCACGGTTCAAATCTGTGTGTAATCCACCTTTTTGCCTATTTTACTTTAAAAAAAACAGTTTGAGTGTCTCGCTGACTGTTCAGACACAAATATATCTGTTTAAAAGATTGTAGTATAGGCCAGAGAACTAGAACTGGGGTTTTCCTCTTCCACGGTTCAAATCTGGGTGTAATCCACCTTTTTGTGTATTTTACATAAAAAAAACAGTTTGAGTGTCTCGCTGACTGTTCAGACACAGATATATCTGTTTAAAAGATTGTAGTATAGCCAGAGAACTAGAACTGGGGTTTTCCTCTTCCACGGTTCAAATCTGGGTGTTATCCACCTTTTTGCCTTTTTTACATGAAAAAAATCAGTTTGAGTGTCTCGCTGACTGGTCAGACACAATTAAATCAGTTTATATATTGTCGTGTAGGCCAGAGAACTAGAATTGTGGTTTTGCTCTTCCATGGTTCTAATCTGGGTGGAATCCAACTTTTTGCCATTTTTACATTAAAAAAAACAGTTTGAGTGTCTTGCTGACTGTTCAGACACAAATATATCTGTTTAAAAGATTCTGGTGTACGCTAGAGAACTAGAACTGTGGTTTTCCTCTTCCACGGTTCAAATCTGGGTGTAGTACAACTTTTTGCCTTTTTTACGTAAAAAAAATCAGTTTCAGTGTCTCGCTGACTGTTCAGACACAAATATATCTGTTTAAAAAAGTCTAGCATACGCCAGGAAATTAGAACTGTGGTTTTCCTCTTCCACGGTTCAGATCTGGGTGTAATCCACCTTTTTGCCTTTGTTCCATAAAAAAAACAGTTTTAGTGTCTCGCTGACTGTTCAGACACAAATATATCTTTTTAAAAGATTCTGGTGTAGGCCAGAGAACTATGTTTTTCTTCTTCCACGGTTCAAATCTGGGTGTAATCCACCTTTTTGCCTTTTTTACATAAAAAAAAACATTTGAGTGTCTTTCTGAATGTTCAGACACAAATATATCGGTTTAAAGGATTCTGGTGTTGGCCAGAGAACTAGAACTGTGGTTTTCCTCTTCCACGGTTCAAATCTGGGTGTAATCCAACTTTTTGCCATTTTTATATTAAAAAAAAACAGTTTGAGTGTCTCGCTGACTGATCAGACACAAATACAGTTATATGAAAAAGTTTGGGCACCCCTATTAATCTTAAGCCTATTGTTTTATAAAAATTGGTCTTTTTGCAACAGCTATTTCAGTTTGATATATGTAATAACTGTTGAACACAGTAATGTTTCTGCCTTGAAATGAGGTTTACTGTACTAACAGAAAATGTGCAATCTGCATTCAAACAAAATTTGACAGGTGCATAAGTATGGGCACCCTTATCATTTTCTTGTTTTAAATACTCCTACCTACTTTTTACTGACTTACTCAAGCACTTTTTTTGGTTTTGTAGCCTCATTGAGCTTTGAACTTCATAGCCAGGTGTATGCAATCATGAGAAAAGCTACTTAAAGTGGCCGCTTGCAAGTTGTTCTCCTGTTTGAATCTCCTCTGAAGAGTGGCATCATGGGCTCCTCAAAACAACTGTCAAATGATCTGAAAACAAAGATTATTCAACATAGTTGTTCAGGGGAAGGATACAAAAAGCTGTCTCAGAGATTTAACCTGTCAGTTTCCACTGTGAGGAACATAGTAAGGAAATGGAAGCACACACGGACAGTTCTTGTTAAGGCCAGAAGTGGCAGGCCTAGAAAAACATCAGAAAGACAGAGAAGAAGAATGGTGAGATCAGTCAAGGACAATCCTCAGACCACCTCCAGAGAGCTGCAGCATCAACTTGCTGCAGATGGTGTCACTGTGCATCGGTCAACTATACAACGCACTTTGCACAAGGAGAAGCTGTATGGGAGAGTGATGTAAAAGAAGCCGTTTCTGCAAGCACGCCACAAACTGAGTCGGCTGAGGTATGCAAAAGCACATTTGGAGAAGCCAATTTCTTTTTGGAAGAAGGTCCTGTGGACTGATGAAACCAAGATTGAGTTGTTTGGTCATACAAAAAGGTGTTATGCATGGCGGCAAAAAAACACAGCATTCCAAGAAAAACACTTGCTACCCACAGTAAAATTTGGTGGAGGTTCCATCATGCTTTGGGGCTGTGTGGCCAATGCTGGCACCAGGAATCTTGTTAAAGTTGAGAGACGCATGGATTCCACTCAGTGTCAGCAGATTCTTGACAATAATGTTCAAGAATCAGTGATAAAGTTGAAGTTATGCAGGGGATGGATCTTTCAGCAAGACAATGATCCAAAACACAGCTCCAAATCTACTCAGGCATTCATGCAGAGGAACAATTACAATGTTCTGGAATGGTCATCCCAGTCCCCAGACCTGAATATCATTGAACATCTGTGGGATCATTTGAAGAGGGCTGTCCATGCTCGGCGACCATCAAACTTAACTGAACTGGAATTGTTTTGTAAAGAGGAATGGTCAAAAATACCTTCATCCAGGATCCAGGAACTCATTAAAAGCTACAGGGAGCGACTAGAGGCTGTTATTTTTGCAAAAGGAGGATCTACTAAATATTCATGTCACTTTTCTGGTGAGGTGCCCATACTTATGCACCTGTCAAATTTTCTTGAATGCAGATTGCACATTTTCTGTTAGTACAATAAACCTCATTTCAAGGCAGAAACATTACTGTGTCCAACAGTTATTACATATATCAAACTGAAATAGCTGTTGCAAAAACACCAATTTTTCTAAAACAATAAGCTTAAGATTAATAGGGGTGCCTAAACTTTTTCATATAACTGTATATCTATTAAAAAAGTCTAGCATACGCCAGGAAATTAGAACTGTGGTTTTCCTTTTCCACGGTTCAAATCTGGGTGTAATCCACCTTTTTCCTTTGTTCCATAAAAAAAAACAATTTGAGTGTCTCGCTGACTGTTCAGACACAAATATATGTGTTTAAAAGATTGTAGTATAGGCCAGAGAACTAGAACTGTGGTTTTCCTCTTCCACGGTTTAAATCTGGGTGTAATCCACCATTTTGCCTTTGTTCCATAAAAAAAAACAATTTGAGTGTCTTGCTGACTGTTCAGACACAAATATATCTGTTTAAAAGATTCTGGTGTACGCCAGAGAACTAGAACTGTGGTTTTCCTCTTCCACGGTTCAAATCTGGGTGTTATCGACCTTTGTGCCTGTTTTACATAAAAAAAAAACAAGTTTGAGTGTCTCGCTGACTGTTCAGACACAAATATATCTTTTTAAAAGATTCTGGTGTAGGCCAGAGAACTAGAACTATGGTTTTCTTCTTCGACGGTTCAAATCTGGGTGTTATCCACCTTTTTGCCTTTTTTACATGAAAAAAATCAGTTTGAGCGTCTCGCTGACTGGTCAGACACAATTAAATCAGTTTAAATATTGTGGTGTAGGCCAGAGAACTAGAATTGTGGTTTTGCTCTTCCATGGTTCAAATCTGGGTGTAATCCAACTTTTTGCCATTTTTAATTTAAAAAAAACAGTTTGAGTGTCTCGCTGACTGTTCAGACACAAATATATATGTTTAAAAGATTGTGGTATAGGCCAGAGAACTAGAACTGTGGTTTTCCTCTTCCACAGTTCAAATCTGGGTGTAATCCACCTTTTTGCCTTTTTTACATAAAAAAAACAGTTTGAGTGTCTCGCTGGCTGTTCAGACACCAATATATCTATTTAAAAAAGTCTGGTATATGCCAGGAAATTAGAACTGTGGTTTTCCTCTTCCACCGTTCAAATCTGTGTGTAATCCACCTTTTTGCCTTTGTTCCATAAAAAAAAAAACAGTTTTACTGTCTCGCTGACTGTTCAGACACAAATATATATGTGTAAATGATTGTGGTATAGGCCAGAGAACTAGAACTATGGTTTTCCTCTTCCACGGTTCAAATCTGGATGTAATCCACCTTTTTGCCGTTTTTACATGAAAAAAATCAGTTTGAGTGTCTTGCTGACTGTTAAGAAACAAATATATCTTTTTAAAAGATTCTGGTGTAGGCCAGAGAACTAGAACTGTGGTTTTCCTCTTCCACGGTTCAAATCTGGGTGTAATCCACCTTTTTGCCTTTGTTCCTTATAAAAAAACAGTTTGAGTGTCTTGCTGACTGTTCAGACACAAATATATCTGTTTAAAAGATTCTGGTGTACGCCAGAGAACTAGAACTGTGGTTTTCCTCTTCCACGGTTCAAATCTGGGTGTAATCGACCTTTGTGCCTGTTTTACATAAAAAAAAACAAGTTTGATTGTCTCGCTGACTGTTCAGACACAAATATATCTGTTTAAAAAAGTCTAGCATACGCCAGGAAATTAGAACTGTGGTTTTCCTCTTCCACGGTTCAAATCTGTGTGTAATCCACCTTTGTGCCTTTTTTACATAAAAAACACATTTGAGTGTCTTTCTGAATGTTCAGACACAAATATATCGGTTTAAAAGATTCTGGTGTTGGCCAGAGAACTAGAACTGTGGTTTTCCTATTCCACGGTTTAAATCTGGGTGTAATCCACCTTTTTGCCTATTTTACATAAAAAAAAACAGTTTGAGTGTTTCGCTGACTGTTCAGACACAAATATATCTGTTTAAAAGAATGTAGTATAGGCCAGAGAACTAGAACTGGGGTTTTCCTCTTCCACGGTTCAAATCTGGGTGTAATCCACCTTTTTGCCTATTTTACATAAAAAAAAAACAGTTTGAGTGTCTCGCTGACTGGTCAGACACAATTAAATCTGTTTAAAAGATTCTGGTGTAGGCCAGAGAAATAGAACTGTGGCTTTTCTCTTCCACGGTTCAAATCTGGGTGTATTCCACCTTTTTGCCTTTTTTACATGAAAAAAATCAGTTTGAGTGTCTCGCTGACTGTTCAGACACAAATATATCTGTTTAAAAAAGTTTAGCATACGCCAGGAAATCAGAACTGTGGTTTTCCTCTTCCACGGTTCAAATCTGGGTGTATTCCACCTTTTTGCCTTTTTTACATAAAAAAATCAGTTTGAGTGTCTCGCTGACTGTTCAGACACAAATATATCTGTTTAAAAAAGTCTAGCATACGCCAGGAATTTAAAACTGTGGTTTTCCTCTTCCACCGTTCAAATCTGGGTGTAATCCACCTTTTTGCCTTTGTTCCATAAAAAAAAAACAGTTTTAGTGTCTCGCTGACTGTTCAGACACAAATATATATGTGTAAAAGATTGTGGTATAGGCCAGAGAACTAGAACTATCGTTTTCCTCTTCCATGGTTCAAATCTGGGTGTAATCCACCATTTTTACATAAAAAAATCAGTTTGAGTGTCTCACTGACTGTTCAAACTCAAATATATCAATTTAAAAGATTGTAGTATAGGCCAGAGAACTAGAACTGGGGTTTTCCTCTTCCACGGTTCAAATCTGGGTGTAATCCACCTTTTTGCCTTTTTTACATAAAAAAAATCAGATTGAGTGTCTTGCTAACTGTTCAGACACAAATAAATCTGTTTAAAATATTGTGGTGTAGGCCAGAGAACTAGAACTGTGGTTTTGCTCTTCCACGGTTCAAATCTGGGTGTAATCCAACTTTTTGCCTTTTTTCCATAAAAAAACAGTTTGAGTGTCTTGCTGACTGTTCAGACACAAATATATCTGTTTAAAAGATTCTGGCGTAGGCCAGAGAAATAGAACTGTGGTTTTCCTCTTCCACAGTTCAAATCTGGGTGTAATCCACCTTTTTGCCTTTTTTACAAAAAAAAATTCAGTTTGAGTGTCTCGCTGACTGTTCAGACACAAATATATTGTAACATACCTGGCGGCGTCCTTGCATAATAGTCCATCTCCCACTGTGCAAGTGCGCGCACTTGATTTCCAGTCCAGACTGCCACTCTGGCTTCTTTCCATACTGTCTGCTTTGCTCTGCTCTGGCTACTTAGGGCGACGCCCACTGAACTTCCTGTTACTTGTAGCTGCTGCAGACACACCCCTAATGCATCCTCAGCCTATTGCTGTCTGTCACCTGGTATTTAAACCAGCTCCTCCTTGGAATCCATGCCTCAGCATCTTGTTCTGTCAGTTGGCTTCTTGTCACTGATGTGCCAGGTCCTGTCTATGTTTCCTGTCTTGCGGTATCAGTTCCCGTGTCTGAACTGTGTCCTGTCTGTGTACTCTAGCCAGCTGTCTTTCTGCCTTTCCTGGAGGCTGTAATTCCAGGCCCGTGTGATCACTCTCTTAGCCTGTTCCTTCTGCCCTCTTGGGGCCGTATACCTAGATCTGTTGTCTGTGTCTTTTCCCAGTGTCTGTTCCTGCCCTAACTTTCTCCCAGCCTGTTTCCCGTTTCTCTCTACACCCATATCTTCCCTATTTCTGCAGAATCTGAACTCGTACCAAGCTCCTGCTCGTTGTCGTTGTACTTCCGTTTGTGAGTTTGTGGTCCTCTCGCTACTTCACTGCAAGTACCCTGTGGGTATCTGGTTCTGCCTTTCCCTTCCTGTCTGTTCCGTGTGAACTGAGCCCTGTCCCCTCTGCTCTGCCGCTCCGGCGGTTTCTGCCCACTCTACTTTGCTCACTACTCTGGCAGTCTCGCTCTGCTCTGATCCTTTGCTCACTGCTTCGGCAATCTCGCTCTGCTCTGACCCTTTGCTCACTGCTCCGGCAGTCTCGCTCTCCTCTGACCCTTTGCTCACTGCTCCGGCAGTCTCGCTCTGCTCTGACCCTTTGCTCACTGATCCGGCAGTCTCGCTCTGCTCTGACCCTTTGCTCACTGCTCCGGCAGTCTCGCTCTGCTCTGACCCTTTGCTCACTGCTCCGGCAGTCTCGCTCTGCTCTTACCCTTTGCTCACTGCTCTGGCAGTCTCGCTCTGCTCTGACCCTTTGCTCACTGCTTCGGCAGTCTCGCTCTGCTCTGACCCTTTGCTCACTACTCCGGCAGTCTCGCTCTGCTCTGACCCTTTGCTCCCTGCTCTGGCAGTCTCGCTCTGCTCTGACCCTTTGCTCCCTGCTCCGGCAGTCTCGCTCTGCTCTGACCCTTTGCTCCCTGCTCCGGCAGTCTCGCTCTGCTCTGACCCTTTGCTCCCTGCTCTGGAAGTCTCTCTCTGCTCTGACCCTTTGCTCCCTGCTCCGGCAGTCCCGCTCTGCTCTGACCCTTTGCTCCCTGCTCCGGCAGTCTCGCTCTGCTCTGACCCTTTGCTCCCTGCTCCGGCAGTCCCGCTCTGCTCTGACCCTTTGCTCCCTGCTCCGGCAGTCTCGCTCTGCTCTGACCCTTTGCTCCCTGCTCCGGCAGTCTCGCTCTGCTCTGACCCTTTGCTCCCTGCTCCGGCAGTCTCACTCTGCTCTGACTCTTTGCTCCCTGCTCCGGCAGTCTCGCTCTGCTCTGACCCTTTGCTCCCTGCTCCGGCAGTCTCGCTCTGCTCTGACCCTTTGCTCCCTGCTCCGGCAGTCTCGCTCTGCTCTGACCCTTTGCTCCCTGCTCTGGCAGTCTCGCTCTGCTCTGACCCTTTGCTCCCTGCTCCAGCAGTCTCGCTCTACTCTGACCCTTTGCTCCCTGCTCTGGAAGTCTCTCTCTGCTCTGACCCTTTGCTCCCTGCTCCGGCAGTCTCGCTCTGCTCTGACCCTTTGCTCCCTGCTCCGGCAGTCTCGCTCTGCTCTGACCCTTTGCTCCCTGCTCCGGCAGTCTCGCTCTGCTCTGACCCTTTGCTCCCTGCTCCGGCAGTCTCGCTCTGCTCTAACCCTTTGCTCCCTGCTCCGGCAGTCTCACTCTGCTCTGACCCTTTGCTCCCTGCTCCGGCAGTCTCGCTCTGCTCTGACCCTTTGCTCCCTGCTCTGGCAGTCTCGCTCTGCTCTGACCCTTTGCTCCCTGCTCCGGCAGTCTCGCTCTGCTATGACCGTTTGCTCCCTGCTCTGGCAGTCTCGCTCTGCTCTGACCCTTTGCTCCCTGCTCCGGCAGTCTCGCTCTGCTCTGACCCTTTGCTCCCTGCTCCGGCAGTCTTGTCCTGCTCCACTCTCACTCGCTGCTCCGGGTGGCCTCACTCTGCTGTGTTTGTCCACCGCATCTGCGGTTCTGTTCCTGAGTCCCAGTCTGTACTGGGTCCTATCCACTCTGTGCTCCAACCTGTCGTACCTGCCAGTACCTCCCTGCCTGCATACCAGTCGTGCTTGCCTGCATCCACCCGTCTGCATACCAGCTGTGTCTGCCTATACCCACCAGTCTGTGTGCCAGCCTAACCTGCCTGTTCCTGTATTCCCCGGTGTGGGTCAACAGCCGTGTCCGGGGTCTGACTTGGAGTAGCACCTGGTCCCTCTGCTCGGTTCCTCCTTGGTGCACTGGCGTCGTATGCCGTCGTGCGACCTTGGTCGGATCGGGTGGATACTTAGTTACGCCCCTCCAGGCATTCACTCTTCGGTACGGTCCAGTGTAATCACTACATATACACGCACACGCCAGTCAGTTCGGGCGTGTGCATTACAGTATGCTCAGGCCATGGTTCCCATTGAGCCCCACGGCCTTCGCTCTCTGAGACGTTTTCCAGCGAATACGTGCATCTAGAAGAAATTTATTTTTTATTCGTTCTCCCATGACAGCACCACGAGAGAGAGGATCCGCCCATCAAGGACAGGAAACCTACAGATTAAAAAGGGCGGCACCTCTCTCTCGCCTCAGTTTAGGTTTCCTGTCCATGATGGGAGACCTCGCAGGCTTACCTGCAGAAGATGGTCTCTTGCCCCAGAGTGAGCCACAGGGCGCTGGGATGGAGCTGTCGGTCCTAGGCCTCTGGAGACGCCACGGCAGGGCTCATTGGGGCACCTCCGTGTGCGTTGCGGCAGGCGTGACATCCCCTCACGGGAGGTAGATGTCCGCCATGTGTGGAGCTGCTAGCGGACGTCCTTCCCCCCCCCCGCTGTATGAGGCAGGAGATCCGGGCTGCGCCGGCGGGGCACGTGACAGGCGCGGCCCTGTGACGTATTTCCGGTGCGCCGGGGACGTCACCGGAAGTGGGCGAAGCTCGCGCGCGCAACCAGGAAGTGCGTGCAAGCATGAGGACGTCGAAGTGTCCACGAGGAAGACAACGTCAGCTGGGCAGGCGACGGTGAGCCCACCTGGGGGAGGGGAACCACGGGGGAACAACTAACTCCCTCCTGGGTTTGTAAAAAAAAAAAAAACAGAACAACCCACACATGGTACCTGGTATGGCCAGTATAAAAGAGTCCTGGCAACATACAGAGGTGCTTCCCAGCCCATTGTTACCTTGGTAGACATGGGAGATTCGCAGGAGCAGCTTTCACCTCAGCAAGAACAACTGCTGCAGGAGCAGCCCTCTGGGGAGCCCTCACAACTGGTGGTGCAACGTCATTCCCGGTCTGGATCTAGTCATTCAGCTAGGAAGTTCACCACTAAGAGCAGAAAAAATGGTCCGGTTCAGCGTGATTCCCCGCCGGTTATGATGGATTCTTCTGCTTCTACGGTACCAGATATTCTGTGGGGTAAGTGGAATCTTCGTGGAAGTTCTACTAATAGTTTCCTCCTTTTTCTTTCTATAAACTCCTCTTTCAGAGCAAGAAATGTTCAGCTAAATCTAAACATAAAGAATGTGCCTTATGCAGCAATCCGCTCCCAGATGCATATATTAAGAAATTGTGCCAGCTGTGTATTAACAAAGTAATGACGGAGGAAACCCCGGAGTTTTCCCTGGGCCTAAAGACTTTAATTATAGAGGAAATAGGCAAGGCTTTGCAAGGCTCAGAATCTACTCATATTTCTCGGGAACCTCAGCCGGGTTCAGACTCTGACATATCTGACGTTTCCTCCTCCGCTCTCTCTTCTTCTGATAGTGAATCGGATAGACAGTGTTTTCCTCTGCAGGAGGTTGATGCCTTGGTAAAAGCTGTCCGGTCTACCATGGGCATTGTAGACATGAGGGCAAAATAATCTGTGGAATACGTAATGTTTGGTGGATTAGGTCAGAAAAAGAGAAAAGGTTTTCCCGTGAATACAAAAGTTAAAGACCTCATTGATAGAGAGTGGAAAAAACCCGACAGGAAGGGCAGTGTTCCTCCATCTTTCAAGAGGAGATACCCATTTGAGGATGCCATATGTTCCTCTTGGTCAAAAGCACCAAAGCTGGACTTTGCTGTCGCTAAAGCGGCAAAAAAGACTTCCCTCCCGTTTGATGACATGGGAGCATTAAAAGACCCCCTTGGACAGACGAGCCGATACCTTCTTAAAAGGTGCATGGGAGACAGCTGCAGGAGCACTGAGACCAGCAGTAGCAGCCACCTGCACATCTAGAGCCCTGATGGTTTGGCTGGAACAGTTAAACAGTCAGCTAAGGGATGGTGTCTCTAGGAAGGAGATTATTTCTTCCCTTCCACTGGTTCAGGGTGCAGCGGCCTTTCTTGCTGATGCGTCTGCGGACTTAGTCAGATTGGCAGCAAAGTCATCAGCTCTGTCAAATGCGGCTCAACGAGCGTTATGGATTAAATGCTGGTCTGGGGATGTACAGACAAAGTCCAGACTGTGTACAATCCCTTGCGAAGGGGAATATCTCTTTGGCCAGACTATGGAAGAATTGTTGGAGAAAGCCGGAGATCCTAAGAAGGGTTTTCCATCGGTACCTCTACCCTCCTTTAAGAGATCGTTTCGGAAAAGAAAATTCACCCGAAGAAGATTCTTCAGGGAACCGGACAAGTCCGAAGAAAGAGGTCAAAAAGGTAGAGGCCTTCTCTTTGGTTCATCTCCAAAAAATGAGCAGAAGCCAGGGAATGCACAATCAGCCCAGGTGGGAGGGAGATTGGCATTATTTTTCCCAGCTTGGGAACAGATTTCTCATAGTAATTGGATTTTGAGCCTGATTAAATATGGTCTAAAATTTCAATTTCAAGCTTTTCCTCACAAAAGATTCATGATTGTTCCCTCTAGTTCCTCCCCAGAAGGCCAGACTGCCCTCGTATCGGAAATTCAAGTCTTAATAAGGAAAAACGTCCTGATTGAGGTTCCGGATTCAGAAAAGGGTCTCGGATTCTACTCCCCGCTCTTCTTGGTCCCGAAACCGGATGGGAGTTTCAGGACAATTATAAATCTAAAATCTTTAAATAGCTTCCTTAAAGTAGACACTTTCAAAATGGAATCCTTGAAAACAGTAATAAAATTGCTTTTTCCCCACTGTTATATGAAGAACACCAATCATAAATGGGTAGTATAAATCACACCATGTGTGTAGATATAGGTATGATATGTACCTTTTATTAATTACTACCCTATATGGACTAAATGCGACTCCATCGCCAAATATAGAACTACCAGAGAAAAAAGCGAAGACCGAATCAACACTTCTATAGCAAAAAATGGTCAATATTTATTATGATACAAAGATCAGACATATACAAAGGTCAGTACAATATTATAAAAAAGGACAATAAAATCAATAACAGCCCTCTCTACATGTGACTCCACACAGGGACCCATAATATAGGTAATCCATGGCAGACCCAGATCCTATGTATTTAGTTTTATTATATAATATCTGCTATATATATATAACACACATAAGCATTAAAATGGATACTATATATGCTGATTACCCTCACTGCTGTATAGTGGAAACCAGTAGAAGTCATTTACCATATCACCCTCCTATTATCTACTATCATTGTCATGTGCGGTGCACTAGATGAATAGAGGGAACATAGATGTCCCCATTGTATGCTTACCGCAGCTCTCCAGTGTCCAAATGTAATCACCAGGGGGCAATAGCACTGTTAGGGGTCCATAATGGGGAGGCACATGTCGAGAGGGGCGTCTCTCTCGACATGTGCCTCCCCATTATGGACCCCTAACAGTGCTATTGCCCCCTGGTGATTACATTTGGACACTGGAGAGCTGCGGTAAGCATACAATGGGGACATCTATGTTCCCTCTATTCATCTAGTGCACCGCACATGACAATGATAGTAGATAATAGGAGGGTGATATGGTAAATGACTTCTACTGGTTTCCACTATACAGCAGTGAGGGTAATCAGCATATATAGTATCCATTTTAATGCTTATGTGTGTTATATATATATAGCAGATATGATATAATAAAACTAAATACATAGGATCTGGGTCTGCCATGGATTACCTATATTATGGGTCCCTGTGTGGAGTCACATGTAGAGAGGGCTGTTATTGATTTTATTGTCCTTTTTTATAATATTGTACTGACCTTTGTATATGTCTGATCTTTGTATCATAATAAATATTGACCATTTTTTGCTATAGAAGTGTTGATTCGGTCTTCGCTTTTTTCTCTGGTAGTCCCACTGTTATATGGTAGTTCTCGATCTCAAGGATGCGTATTACCATATTCCCATTCATAGTTACTATCAGAAATACCTGAGGCTGGCCATTGAAATGGAGGGGGTGGTTAAACACTTTCAGTACACTGCACTTCCCTTTGGGTTAGCAATAGCCCCGCGAATTTTCACCAAATTAATGGCAGAGGTTATGGCCCATATAAGAGAAAGAGACATTCTAATAATCCCTTACCTGGATGATCTCCTGATAGTGGGAAACTCTTTTGTTCAATGCGAGGCCCACCTTCGGGTGACCATGTCTGTCTTGGAGGGCTTGGGGTAGTTTCTAAATTTGGGAAAATCTAGATTAACTCCACTCAAAACTCCGCAGTATCTGGGGGTCATTTTAGATTCTAAAAAACAGTTATGTTATTTATCTGAAGAAAAAATTACAAGAATCCAGGGTTTGGTAAGACAGTGTATGGATAAACCCTCTATGTCACTCCGCAAAGCCATGTCGCTATTAGGGACCTTAACCTCGAGTTTTTCCGCAGTTCGTTGGTCACAATTTCATTCAAGGGCTCTTCAGTGGGATGTATTGTATAACAACTCAGTCCTAGAGGGACATTTAGACCGTGAGTTTACCCTGTGTCCTCGGGCCATACATTCCCTTCATTGGTGGTTACGACACGATAATCTTTCTAGGGGAGTCCCCTGGGAGTGTAAGCCTACGGCAGTCTTAACTACAGATGCGAGTGCTGCAGGTTGGGGAGCTCACTTCGAAGGAAACTTAGTTCAGGGGACCTGGTCAAGGAGTGAGGTACAGTTGTCATCAAATGTTAAGGAGCTTTTGGCGGTGGATTATGCGTTCAACAAGTTCCTTATATATTTACAGGGCCAGCATGTCCGTATACTCTCGGACAATCAAGTCTCGGTAGCTTATATAAATCACCAAGGGGGAACCCGCTCAAGAGATTTAATGAGGGTAGCGGACAGACTTCTTCAGAAGGCAGAAGATCATTGTCTCTCCCTTTCGGCTATTCATCTAAAAGGGAAAGAAAACGTCACAGCGGATTTCCTAAGCCGTACTTCCATAAAAGAGGGAGAATGGTCCTTGAATCCTCAAATCTTCTCCAGAACTGTGGCAATGTGGGGTCTTCCGGCAGTGGACTTATTTGCGACAAAATCCAACCGGAAGGTGACAACATTCTGTTCCCTAAACCCCAGAGAAGAACCCCTGACAGTGGACGCCTTTATGGTTCCCTGGAAATTCCCTCTGGCATATGCATTTCCTCCCATGATCCTGCTTCCAGCAGTTATAAGGAAGATCAGGGCAGACAAGGCTAGAGTAATACTCATATGCCCCTTTTGGCCCAAAAGACCGTGGTTCCCTTGTCTCCGAAAAATGTCCATATCAGATCCCTGGATCCTTCCGGAGATTCCGGACTTTCTCACTCAGGGTCCGGTTTCCCATCCTCCAGCCTCGAGTCTCCTTTTGACGGCGTGGAATTTGTGAGGGTGCTGTTAACCAACAAGGGATTCCCCACAAATGTAGTAAATACTCTCTTGTCTAGCAGAAAACCCGTTACCACCCGCATTTATGCTAGGACCTGGAGGAAGTTTTTATCATTTACTGAATTTAAACCAGAGGAGGGGCCCCCTATTGGGAAAATACTAGAGTTTCTGCAGCGGGGCTTAGAGTTGGGGCTTAAAACTATGTAATGCACACGCCCGGACTGACTGGCGTGTGCTTGTTTATGTAGTGATTCCACTGTGCCATGAACCGGAGAGTGCCTGGAGGGGCGTAACTAAGTATCTGCCCAATCCGACCAAGGTCGCACGACGGCATACGACGCCAGTGCACCAGGGAAGAACCGAGCAGAGGAACCAGGGTCTACTCCAGGTCAGACTCCGGACACGGCTGTTGACCCACACCGGGGAATATAGGGACAGGCAGACTAGAGTGCAGGCTGGGTAGGGTCCAGTACAGACTGGGAGACAAATTCGAAACCGCAGACGTGGTGGACAGGGCCGAGCAAAGCGAAACCGCAGACGCGGTGGACAGGGCCGAGCAAAGCGAAACCGCAGACGCGGTGGACAGAGCAGAGCAAAGCGAAAACCGCAGACGCGGCGGACAGAGCAGAGCAAAGCGAAAACCGCAGACGCGGCGGACAGAGCTGAGCAAAGCGAAAACCGCAGACGCGGCGGACAGAGCTGAGCAAAGCGAAAACCGCAGACGCGGCGGACAGAGCTGAGCAAAGCGAAAACCGCAGACGCGGCGGACAGAGCTGAGCAAAGCGAAAACCGCAGACGCGGCGGACAGAGCTGAGCAAAGCGAAAACCGCAGACGCGGTGGACAGAGCCGAGCAAAGCGAAAACCGCAGACGCGGTGGACAGAGCCGAGCAAAGCGAAAACCGCAGACGCGGTGGACAGAGCTGAGCAAAGCGAAAACCGCAGACGCGGTGGACAAAGCTGAGCAAAGCGAAAACCGCAGACGCGGTGGACAGAGCTGAGCAAAGCGAAAACCGCAGACGCGGTGGACAGAGCTGAGCAAAGCGAAAACCGCAGACGCGGTGGACAGAGCTGGGCAAAGCGAAAACCGCAGACGCGGTGGACAGAGCTGGGCAAAGCGAAAACCGCAGACGCGGTGGACAGAGCTGAGCAAAGCGAAAACCGCAGACGCGGTGGACAGAGCTGAGCAAAGCGAAAACCGCAGACGCGGTGGACAGAGCTGAGCAAAGCGAAAACCGCAGACACGGTGGACAGAGCTGAGCAAAGCAAAAACCGCAGACGCGGTGGACAAGGCTCTGTTCACACAGAACAGACTAGAAGGGAAAGGCAGAACCAGATACCCACAGGGTACTTGCAGAGAAGTAGCGAGTGGACCACAAACTCACAAACGGAAGTACAGTGACAACGAGCAGGAGTTAGGTACGAGTACAGACTCTGCAGAAAAAGGAAAGGAATGGACGTAGAGAAAAAACAGGTAAAAGATAGGAGAGAGTTCAGACTGGAACTGAGTGTACGGAAGAGACCGACACTGCAGCGGGATACAGGAGCGGGTCTGGGAATACGGCCCCCAGAGAGGCGGGACGAACAGGCAAGGAGCGTGTTCAGACTGGCCTGGAAATACAGCCTCCAGGAAGGCGGAACGAACAGGCAAGGAACAAGTACAGACTGCAGGTTAAGGTACACAGATAGGACACAGTACAGACATGGAAACAGATACTGCAAGACAGGTAACATAGACAGGACCTGGCATGTCAGAGACAAAAGCCAACTGACAGGGCAAGATGCTCAGGCATCAGTTAATTAGGGCAGCTGGTTTAAATACCAGGTGATAGACAGCAATAGGCTGAGGACGCACAAGGGGTGTGCCTGCAGCAGGTACAAAAAGCAGGAAGTGATCGGGCGCCGCCCTTAAGCAGCAGACACAGAAGCAAACAGACAGCATGGAGGGAAGCCAGAGAGACATCCTGGACTGGAGATCAAGTGCGCGCTCTTGCACAGTGGGAGATGGACCACTATGCAAGGACGCCGCCAGGTATGTTACACACTAGTACCTTAAAAGTACAGGTGTCGGCTTTGGGAGCTTTGTTTTCTTCCGATATTGCAGCTAATTATTGGATAGCACGATTTATGAAAGCTTCCTTTAGGTGTAGACCCATTATCAAAGCAAAATCCTCTCCCTGTGATTTAAATGTGGTCCTAGATGCCTTAACTAATCCTCCCTTCGAGCCCCTAGATTTAGCCTCCCCAAAAATTATTTTCCTTAAAACAGCCCTGTTAGTGGCCCTGACTTCAGCCAGAAGAGTGAGTGACATACAGGCTCTTTCCATATGTCCGCCATTTACTCAGATTCTGGATGATAGGATTGTATTAAAACCTGACCCAGCCTTTCTTCCAAAAGTAGTCACTCGGTTCCATAGAACTCAGGAGGTAATTCTCCCAACTTTTTGCTTTCCCCCCAAAAATCAAAAAGAAGAGAGGCTACACACTTTAGACGTGAGGAGGTGCGTACTCAAATACCTACAGATTTCATGCAGTTTTAGGAAGGATAACTCCCTATTTATATGCCATCAGGGGGCTAGAAATGGTTGTAAGGCCTCAAAGTCTACGATTGCAAGATGGATTAGAGAGGCCATATCCCTCGCCTACTCCTCAGGGAATAAGGAGGTTCCGGAGGGGTTGAGAGCTCATTCCACCAGAGCGATAGCAACCTCCTGGGCGGAGAAGACAGGGCTTTCCATCGAAGAGATATGTAAGGCTGCCACTTGGTCTTCTCCTTCTACCTTTTATAGGCATTATAGATTGGACCTGGGTGTCTCTGCTGATCTCACCTTTGGGAGAAGGGAGCTTCAAGCCGTGGTCCCTCCCTAATTTCCTTTCGTCTCTGTAATTCTCTCGTGGTGCTGTCATGGGAGAACGAATAAAGCCTTAGTTACTTACCGGTAACGGGATTTTTCGGAGACCATGACAGCACCCGTATATTCCCTCCCTTCACTGGTGTTTTGCACTCCCGTAGAGTTGGCTTTCCTTTGTTTTGTGCACCTTTGGGAGAAGTTGGTGAAAGTAATGTACTTAATGTAATGATGTGTTTATTGTAACTAACCTTGGCGGTCCTCTCATGCTCTGTTAACTAAACTGAGGCGAGAGAGAGGTGCCGCCCTTTTTAACCTGTAGGTTTCCTGTCCTTGATGGGCGGATCCTCTCTCTCGTGGTGCTGTCATGGGCTCCGAAAAATCCCATTACCGGTAAGTAACTAAGGCTTTTTTTTTGCTCCAAACTGAGTTCCAGGCTAATTACGCACCCGTCCAGATGGAGCTTTCTGCACCCGTTCCTGCGGATCCGCCACGGTACTATGGGGATCCAAGACAGAGTCGTGCATTTGTGGAGCAATGCATGCTACACTTCAAGTTCTACCCTCTTTATTTTCCCACCGATCGGGTTAAGGTGGGATTCATGATGCCTTACCTAGCGGGTGATGCCTTGAAATGGATCACCCCCCTATGGGAAGCACAGGATCCTATCGTCCTGGACCTGCAGGCCTTCCTGGTGGCCTTTCTAATGGTCTTCGATGACCCTAACCCGGAAGCCCCTGCTGAAGCTTCACTTCCCAATATCCCGGAGCAGCCCCGATGGGTAATGTGTGTGGGTAGCGCACTAGTCCTCCTGCCCGAAGAGACTACTGCCCACCCAGAATCCACACAGGATGACAAAGCTCTCCTGAATACTTCTCCCAACCTCAAGATACAGTCCAGACGTGCTAGGCGTAGAGCCAAGCCGTCACGCCAGGGTGTGTCCTCCCAAAGACCTCCTAACCTCAACCTTGAAGTCCCTCCTGAAGCTTCACTTCCCAGTATCCCGGAGCAGCCCCGATGGGTAATGTGCGTGGGTAGTGCACCAGCTCTCCTGCCCGAAGAGACTGCTGCCCACCCAGAATCCACACAGGAGGACTTCCTGCACCCTGTATCTGATACTTCACCCACTTTACCCGGTGAGCCTGTCCAACGGTACTCCGAAGCAGTGATTACCTACGAGTCTGTGCACCTCTACAACCTGGCGGAGGACCCCCTGTTGCCTCCTGAATCCTCCGGGATACCACTTGATGACAAATGGAGAGAGACTTCCCTACACCCGGTACCCGATACTACGTCCTCTCCGTCCTGTGAGCTTGACAAAGGGTACCTCAAAGTGGTAGTTACCCCCGAGTCTCTACATCCATCCGACCAGGCGGAGGACCTCCAGTGTTAGAACCTTGCTCTTAGGTTTTTTCCTTTGCTGGTCACATGACCTTGTTGGCCTATTTAATCCTGCTCCGCCCTTCTGGCTTTGCTGGACTTCATTGTATAACTACTTTCTAGCTAGCCTGTGCTCTGTATCTAACTCTGTTAGTTTGCTTGGTCTACGGACCTCTATGTTCTATATATTTTGTTTGTTCGTCTGTCTGCTACTATTTCTGTTAGGAGGTGTCCCATTTTCCTCCCAGTCCTTAGTACTTGTAGGGATTCCTTCCCCACATCTATAGGTCTCCGTACAGACTAGCTTAGGACTTTAGCAGGTCTGATCGCAGGATCAGGTTCCCTGTTACATCGTAGGGATTCAGCTGAGTTCTATAGTAGGGACAGATCTCCTCTCTTTCCTTAGCTCTGGTAGCAGAACATAACAGTAAGTCCAGCCTGCAAATTCTCTTCTAAGGAAAGATTTTTCTGTTCCATCATGGTGTCGGTTCAGGATTTGGCTCATCGCCTGCAGGGACTCTCTCTGGAGGTGGCCGAGCTCCGTCAGCACGTGAGTAACTGTCCTGGAGCACATTTCTTGGAGCCTAAGGTATGTTTGCCGGATTTATTTTTTGGTGAACACCGAGAATTTTTTTCATTTAAAAATGCTTGCTTATTGTATTTTCGCTTGAGACCCAAGTCCTCTGGGGATGAATCCCAGCGCATAGGGTTCATAATGTCACTTTTGCGCAAAGAGCCTCAGGAGTGGGCCTTTTCTTTGCAACCTAGTGATACATGCTTCAGATCAGTGGATAGTTTTTTTTCTGCTTTGGGACTATTATATGATGATCCTGACCGTGTCGCATCAGCTGAGACTGAGTTGAGACGTTTGAAACAGGGATCAGGTAATGTGGAAAAATATTGTACTCATTTCCGTCGATGGTCTACTCAAACAGGGTGGAACGATTCTGCTCTGAAAAGTCTATTTCTTGCTGGGCTCAATGAAAGGGTTAAAGACCTGCTAATTGCTTATCCTACACCTGAAGATTTGCAACAGGCTATGCAGTTAGCTATACGCGTGGATAGGAGACTGCGTGCAAGGGTTAATGAGAGCAAATCCTCTGCTATGTCAGTTTCTGGTTATGAGAATGTGTGTACTAACAGTGGTGAACCGATGGAGATTGGATCGGTGGCACCTCGCTCTCAAGAAAAAGACCGTCGATTTTCTGAAGGCTTGTGTTTCTATTGCGGAAAATCTGGTCATTTGATTAAAGGCTGTGAGCTTCGTATGAAGAAAGAAAAAAAAATGGTCAGTCATGCCCGTATTGCCTGTTTAAATTCCAAGGGTGTATTTTTAGCTGCTTCCACGATTGCTCAGGAAAAATTAATGGAATTTCGGGTGTTTGTTGATTGTGGGTCTACTCTGAATGTAATTGATGGGGGATTCTTGGAAAGACTCAATTTAAAACCCGAACCTTTATCATCCCCCATTGCTGTGGTTTCTGTGGATGGTTCCCCTTTGAAGAATATTACTGTCAAGGTCTGTGAATTTCCTCTCACTATTAATGGTGTTCACCATGAGAAATTGGATTTGGTAGTTTTGAATAACTTGCCTTCTCCAGTAATATTGGGATTGCCCTGGTTAAAATTTCACAATCCTGTACTGGATTGGTCTACCAGTGAAATTAAATCCTGGAGCCATAAATGTTATGACAAGTGTTGTAACGGGCGTATTGCAGCTTTGGATAGGGGAGAATTGCCTGTTCCTATTCAGGATTTTTGGAGAGTTTTTTCTGAGAAGGAATCGCAGGTTTTGCCTCCCCATAGAGACTATGATTGTTCTATTGAATTTGTCCCTGGAGCGACTCTTCCTAAAAGTCGTTTATTTAACCTTACTATTCCTGAGAGGAAGGCTTTGGAGGAATACATACAGACAAGTTTGGCCGCCGGTCACATTAGGCCCTCTAAGTCTCCTGTGGCGGTTGGATTTTTTTTTGTAAAAAAAAAAGGACGGCGGTTTACGTCCTTGTCTGGATTTTCGTGAGATTAACAAAATTACTGTACGCAATCCTTACCCACTGCCATTGATTCCTGATCTGTTTAACCAGTTAATGGGGGCCAAGTGGTTCTCTAAAATTGACCTTAAGGGGGCATACAATCTGTTGCGCATGAAGGAGGGTGACGAATGGAAGACTGCTTTTAACACTCCTGTGGGTCATTTTGAGAACCTGGTTATGCCTTTTGGTCTTACTAATGCTCCTGCATTTTTTCAGAATCTGATTAATGACATCCTTAGACCTTTGATCGGCAAAAATGTGGTTGTGTATTTGGATGACATTTTGATTTATTCGCCGGATCTGGAGTCTCATTGGCGGAGCGTACGTGAGGTATTACAGTTATTAATGGACAATTCGCTTTTTGCTAAGCTGGAGAAATGTGAGTTCGCTGTACAGAGAATTAGTTTTTTGGGTTACATTATCTCCAGCGAAGGTTTTGAGATGGACCCGGTTAAAGTTCAAGCTGTACAGGAATGGCCTAGGCCTATTGGTTTGAAATCGATACAGAGGTTTTTGGGTTTCGCCAATTATTACAGAAAATTCATAAAAAATTTTTCTAGTATTGTCAAACCTCTGACCGATCTCACCAGGAAAGGTGCTGATGCGGTTCAGTGGTCTTCTGAGGCCATTGAAGCTTTTGTGTATCTCAAGGAGAGGTTCACCTCTGCTCCCATCCTTATGCAGCCTGATGTGACTAAGCCGTTTTTGGTTGAGGTTGATGCTTCCTCTGTGGGGGTTGGCACAGTATTGTCTCAGGATAACGGGGATGGATTACATCCCTGTGCCTTTTTTTCAAAAAATTTTTCGGAGACTGAACTGAATTACGATATTGGTAATCGGGAATTATTGGCTATTAAACTCGCATTTGAACACTGGCGCCACTTCTTGGAAGGTGCGGAATTTCCCGTTCAGGTTCTTACGGATCATAAAAATCTGATATATCTTGATGCTGCCAAGCGCCTGAATGCCCGTCAGGCTAGGTGGGCACTGTTTTTCTCGCGGTTTAATTTCTCCGTTACTTACATCCCTGGTACTAAGAATGTTAAGGCGGATGCCTTGTCTCGCAGTTTTTCTCCCATAGTCGGTGCTGAGAAAGAGGAGAACATTTTACAAGAAGGTGTTGTGATAGCTGCTTTGGACTCCGTTTTGGAAGATGAGATTCTTAAAGCACAGGAGAATGCCCCATCTAACACTCCTCATGGGAGGTTGTTTGTGCCTGGGACCTTTAGGAGAGATTTGTTTGTTGAGTGTCACGAATCTCGGTTGGCAGGTCATCCCGGAATCTCTGAGACCAAGAGACTGGTGGGTCGCAGTTTTTGGTGGCCTGGATGGCAGAAGGAAGTCATTAAGTGGGTGCGTCAATGTACTATATGTGCTAGATCTAAGTCCTCACATACTCCTGCTGCGGGGTTGCTTTGTCCTTTGGAGGTTCCCAGTGCTCCTTGGACACATTTGGCTATGGACTTTATAACTGACCTTCCTCCCTCTGAGGGTTTTACTGTCATCTGGGTGGTCGTGGACCGTTTTAGCAAGATGTGTCACTTGGCTCCCTTCGTCAAACTGCCCTGCGCTAAAACTCTCGCTAAGGCCTTTGTCAAGGAAATTGTCAGACTTCATGGCGTTCCTACTGACATTGTTTCTGATAGGGGTCCTCAGTTCGTGGCTCGTTTTTGGCGTGCCTTTTGTGACAGGTTGGGAGTTCATTTGTCGTTCTCGTCCGGATATCATCCTGAATCTAATGGCCAGACAGAAAGGAAAAACCAGGATGTTGAGCAGTTCTTGCGTTGTTTTGTGGCAGACAATCAAGAGGGGTGGTCTGAGTTTCTGCCACTTGCTGAATTTGCTCTGAACAATCATACATCTTCTTCTGCTGGTTGTTCGCCTTTTTTTTGTTGTTCTGGGAGACATCCGTCGTTTGGGTCGTTCTCCAAGTTGGGATCTGCCGTGCCTGAGGAGGAGAACTTTTCCGGTGATTTGGAGAGAGTTTGGACGGATGTGCGTGGTAATCTTCAGGAGGCCAACAGAAAATCTAAAGACTACTTTGATAGGAAACGACAGGAGGTTTTGTTCGCTGTTGGTGACATGGTCTGGTTGTCCTCTAGGAATCTGCGGTTGAGGATTCCTTCTAAGAAATTGGGTCCCAAGTTTGTAGGGCCCTTTAAGGTGCTTCAGGTTGTCAACCAATCTGCTGTTAGGTTGGAGGTTCCTACCTCCTGGAGAATTAATCCGGTATTTCATGTCTCTCTGTTAAAAAAAGCTGTTGTTTCGGATGGTGACGCCTCTGCCTCTGTTCCTCCGGTGGTGGAGGACGGGGAATATGAAATTTCTCGCATCCTTAACTCTAGACGGTATAGAGGTAGTTTGCAGTATCTTGTGGCCTGGAAAGGTTTCGGACCCGAGGATAACTCTTGGGTGAGGTCAGATGATGTTTCCGCGTCCAGACTTATCAGAGCGTTTCACAGGAGATTTCCTGATAAGCCTGGTCCTAGGGGATCCGGAGGATCCTCTTAGAAGGGGGGGTACTGTTAGAACCTTGCTCTTAGGTTTTTTCCTTTGCTGGTCACATGACCTTGTTGGCCTATTTAATCCTGCTCCGCCCTTCTGGCTTTGCTGGACTTCATTGTATAACTACTTTCTAGCTAGCCTGTGCTCTGTATCTAACTCTGTTAGTTTGCTTGGTCTACGGACCTCTATGTTCTATATATTTTGTTTGTTCGTCTGTCTGCTACTATTTCTGTTAGGAGGTGTCCCATTTTCCTCCCAGTCCTTAGTACTTGTAGGGATTCCTTCCCCACATCTATAGGTCTCCGTACAGACTAGCTTAGGACTTTAGCAGGTCTGATCGCAGGATCAGGTTCCCTGTTACATCGTAGGGATTCAGCTGAGTTCTATCGTAGGGACAGATCTCCTCTCTTTCCTTAGCTCTGGTAGCAGAACATAACATCCAGTTGTCTCCTGAACCCTTCGGGGTGCTACCTGGTAGCGAATGGACAGAGACTTTCCTATACTCTGTACCTGATACCTCGCCCGCTTCTTCCAGTGAGTCCGACCTAGTGTACTCCGAAGCAGAGGTTACCCCCGAGTCTCGGCACCCCTCCAACCCGGTGGAGGACCCCCAGTTGTTTCCTGAATCCTCCGGGGTACCACCAGATAACAAAGAGACAGTGACTTTTCTACACCTTGTACCTGATACCTCGCCCATTTCATCCTGTGAGCTTGACAAGATGTACCCCGAAGCAGAGGTTACCCCCGAGTCTCTGTACCCCTCCAACCCGGCGGAGGACTTCCAGTTGTCTCCTGAACCCCCTGGGGTACTGCCTGAAATAAGTGGAGAGAGACTTCCTTGTGTGCTGTTCCTGGTACTCCACCTGTTTCGTCTGTTGCTGAGGATGGCTGGATAGGAGGTAGCATCCTAGCTACCCAGATGAGACCAGTTTTGTCTCTTCCTGTGGACAGTAGAAGTAATCTCCTTGAAGAGAAGGATTGGCCCTCAAATTCCCTGCGGAAGATTCTGGCAGGCCTGAAGAAGAGGGGGCGTAAGGGGGGGGTACTGTAACATACCTGGCGGCGTCCTTGCATAGTGGCCCATCTCCCACTGTGCAAGAGCACGCACTTGATTTCCAGTCCAGACTGCCACTCTGGCTTCTTTCCATGCTGTCTGCTTTGCTTTGCTCTGCTCTGGCTGCTTAGGGCGATGCCAGCTGAACTTCCTGTTTCTTGTAGCTGCTGCAGACACACCCCTAATGCGTCCTCAGCCTATTGCTGTCTGTCACCTGGTATTTAAACCAGCTCCTCCTTGGAATCCATGCCTGAGCATCTTGTTCTGTCAGTTGGCTTCTTGTCACTGATGTGCCAGGTCCTGTCTATGTTTCCTGCCTTGCAGTATCAGTTCCTGTGTCTGAACTGTGTCCTGCCTGTGTACTCTAGTCAGCTGTCTTTCTGCCTTTCCTGGAGGCTGTAATTCCAGGCCCATGTGATCACGCTCTTAGCCTGTTCCTTTAGCCCTCTTGGGGCCGCATACCTAGATCTGTTGTCTGTGTCTTTTCCCAGTGTCTGTTCCTGCCCTAACTTTCTTCCAGCCTGTTTCCCATTTCTCTCTACGCCCATATCTTCCCTTTTTCTGCAGAGTCTGAACTCGTACCTAGCTCCTGCTCATTGTCGCTGTACTTCCGTTTGTGAGTTTGTGGTCCTCTCGCTACTTCACTGCAAGTACCCTGTGGGTATCTGGTTCTGCCTTTCCCTTCCTGTCTGTTCCGTGTGAACTGAGCCCTGTCCCCTCTGCTCTGCCTTGCTCGCCGCTCTGGCGGTTTCTGCCTGCTCTGCTTTGCTCACTGCTCCAGCAGTCTCGCTCTGCTCTGACCCTTTGCTCACTGCTCTGGCAGTCTCGCACTGCTCTGACCCTTTGCTCACTGCTCCGGTAGTCTCGCTCTGCTCTGACCCTTTGCTCACTGCTCCAGAAGTCTCGCTCTGCTCTGACCCTATGCTCACTGCTCCGGCAGTCTCGCTCTGCTCTGACCCTTTGCTCCCTGCTCCGGCAGTCTCGCTCTGCTCTGACCCTTTGCTCCCTGCTCCGGCAGTCCCGCTCTGCTCTGACCCTTTGCTCACTGCTCCGGCAGTCTTGTCCTGCTCCACTCTTGCTCACCGCTCCAGGCGGTCTCGTCTTGCTCTGCTCTTGCTCGCCGCTCCGGGCGGCCTCACTCTGCTGTGTTTGTCCACCGCATCTGCGGTTCTGTTCCTGCGTCCCAGTCTGTACTGGGTCCTATCCACTCTGTGCTCCAACCTGTCGTACCTGCCAGTACCTCCCTGCCTGCATACCAGTCGTGCTTGCCTGCATCCACCCGTCAGCATACCAGCCATGTCTGCCTATACCCACCAGTCTGTGTGCCAGCCTAACCTGCCTGTTCCTGTATTCCCCGGTGTGGGTCAACAGCCGTGTCCGGGGTCCGACCTGGAGTAGCACCTGGTCCCTCTGCTCGGTTCCTCCTTGGTGCACTGGCGTCGTATGCCGTCGTGCGACCTTGGTCGGATCAGGTGGATACTTAGTTACGCCCCTCCAGGCATTCACTCTCCGGTACGGTCCAGTGGAATCACTACATATACACGCACACGCCAGTCAGTCCAGGCGTGTGGTTTACATATATCTGTTTAAAAGATTGTGGTATAGGCCAGAGAACTAGACCTGTGGTTTTCCTCTTCCACCGTTCAAATCTGGGTGTAATCCACCTTTTCGCCTTTTTCAAATAAAAAAAAAACAGTTTGAGTGTCTCGCTGACTGTTCAGACACAAATATATCTGTTTAAAAGATTGTGGTGTAGGCCAGAGAAATAGAACTGTGGTTTTCCTCTTCCACGGTTCAAATCTGGATGTAATCCACCTGTTTGCCTTTTTTACATAAAAAAAACAGTTTGAGTGTCTCGCTGCCTGTTCAGTCACAAATATATCTATTTTAAAAAGTCTGGTATACGCCAGGAAATTAGAACTGTGATCTTCCTCTTCCACTGTTCAAATCTGGGTGTAATCCACCTTTTTGCCTTTTTCAAATAAAAAAAAACAGTTTGAGTGTCTCGCTGACCAGACACAAATATATCTGTTTAAAAGATTCTGGTGTAGGCCAGAGAAATAGAACTGTGGTTTTCCTCTTCCACGGTTCAAATCAGGGTGTTATCTGTTACGGGTCCAGGTGGTGGAACCTCTGTGCCGAGGTGCAAGGAGGGACCCAGAGGGGCGTGACTAAGTATCAACCCGAACCGACCCTGGTCGGACGGCAGCTAACGACTCCGTGACCAGGGAGGATCCGGGCCGAGGGACCAGATGCTACTCTGGGGACGACCTGGTAAGAGAGCAGGTGGCTCCCATGGGTCAGATGGCTGGGACTGACCGATATGACGGATGGACACGGCAAGCAGGCAGAAGTCTCTGGTAGCTGACAGGTGGTCACGGTACGTGACGGCAGAGCAGGTAGTAGTCTCTAGGTTTACCAGGCAGGTGGTCACAGCAAGTGACGGCAGAGCCTCCAGTCAGGCTGGCAGGAAACAGGCGGGCGCTCCCAGGTGAGCAAGCAGACCGACAAGGCAGGTAACAGGCAGGTAACAGGTGAGCGCTCCAGGTGAGCAGGCTGGCAGGCTCGGCAAGAAACGGGCAGATAACAGGCTGGCAGGCAGAATGAGGAGTCAAGCTAGCAGCGGGACCTGAGGGCTGAAGCAGAGATCAGAAACTGTGCAATAACTTTGCTCGGGCACCTCCATTTTGGAGGAGGTGGCCTATATATGGGAGGACCCTCAGATATTGTCCGGGGACTCCTGAGGACGGAGCGCACGGCCCCTTTTAAGAGGGGGGAGCGCGCCCTAAGCACAGTGCCCAGGGGACTGCGCGCACAGACAGCAGGCTGAGAAGGAGAGCGGGGAGCGTGGTGAGAGGGACGGCGTCTCTGACGGCAGGAGGCAGAGACGCCGAAGCTACAGGGCTGCGCGCGCTGACAGCAGGCTGGGAAGGAGAGCGGGGAGCGGGGAGGTGAGAGGGACGGCGTCTCTGCCAGGAAGAAGGAAGAGACGCCGATGCTACATTATCCACCTTTTTGCCTTTTTTCCATAAAAAAAAGCAGTTTTAGTGTCTCGCTGACTGTTCAGATATATATATATCTGTTTAAAAGATTCTGGTGTAGGCCAGATAACTAGAACTGTGGTTTTCCTCTTCCACAGTTCCAGGCTGGGTGTTATCCACCTTTTTGCCTATTTTCCATAAAAAAAAAACAGTTTGAGTGTCTCGCTGACTGTTCAGACACATATATATCTATTTAAAAAAGTCTGGTATATTCCAGGAAATTAGAATTGTGGTTTTCCTCTTCCACGGTTCAAATCTGGGTGTAATCCACCTTTTTGCCTTTTTCTACATAAAAAAAACAGTTTGAGTGTCTTGCTGACTGTTCAGACACAAATATATCTGTTTAAAAGATTGTGGTGTAGGCTAGAGAAATAGAACTGTGGTTTTCCTCTTACACGGTTCAAATCTGGGTGTAATCTACCTTTTTGCCATTTTTACATAAATTAAAACAGTCTGAGTGTCTCGCTGACTGTTCAGACACAAATATATCTGTTTAAAAGATTGACGTGTAGGCCAGAGAAATGGAACTGTGGTTTTCCTCTTCCACGGTTCAAATCTGGGTGTAATCCATCTTTTTGCCTTTTTTACATTAAAAAAAAACAGCTTGAGTGTCTCGCTGACTGTTCAGACACAAATATATCTGTTTAAAAGATTGTTGTGTAGGCCAGAGAAATAAAACTGTGGTTTTCCTCTTCCATGGTTCAAACCGTAATTCACCTTTTTGCCTTTTATACATAAAAAAAGCAGTTTGCGCGTCTGGCTGACTGTTCAGACACAAATATATCTGTTTAAAAGATTGTGGTGTAGGCCAGAGAAATAGAACTGTGGTTTTCCTCTTGCACGGTTCAAATCTGGGTGTAATCCGCCTTTTTTACATAAAAAAAAACAGTTAGAGTGTCTCGCTGACTGTTCAGACACAAATATATCTATTTAAAAAGTCTGGTATACGACAGGAAATTAGAATGGTGGTTTTCCTCTTCCACGGTTCAAATCTGGATGTTACCCACCTTTTTGCCTTTTTTATATAAAAAAAACAGTTTGAGTGTCTCGCTGACTTTTCAGACACAAATATATTTGTTTAAAAGATCCTGGAGTAGGCCAGAGAACTAGAACTGTGGATTTGCTCTTTCACGGTTCAAATCTGGGTGTAACCCACCTTTTTGCGTTTTTTTCATAAAAAAAAACAGCTTGAGTGTCTCGCTGACTGTTCAGACACAAATATATCTATTTAAAAAAGTCTGGAATACGCCAGGAAATTAGAATTGTGGTTTTCCTCTTCCACAGTTCAAATCTGGGTGTAATCCACATTTTTGCCTTTTTTTACATAAAAAAAACAGTTTGAGTGTCTCGCTGACTGTTCAGACACAAATATATATATTTAAAAGATTCTGGTGTAGGCCAAAGAACTATAACTGTGGCTTTGATTTTTCACGGTTCAAATCTGGGTGTAATCCACCTTTTTGCCTTTTTCTACATAAAGTGTCTTGCTGACTGTTCAGACACAAATATATCTGTTTAAAAGATTGTGGAGTAGGCTAGAGAAATAGAACTGTGGTTTTCCTCTTACACGGTTCAAATCTGGGTGTTATCCACCTTTTTGCTTTTTTCCATAAAAAAAAACAGTGTCTCGCTGACTGTTCAGACACAAATATATCTGTTTAAAAGATTGTGGTGTAGGCTAGAGAACTAGAACTGTGGATGTCCTCTTCCATGGTTCAAATCTGGGAGTAATACACCTTTTTGCCTTTGTTCCATAAAAAAAAACAGTTTGAGTGTCTCGCTGACTGTTCAGACACAAATATATCTGTTTAAAAGATTGAGGTGTATGTAGCACCCTGAGGATTCGGCTGCTACAGGGGTATTACACCTCAAGCCAGAGGTGTGATATTCCACTCCCGGGTAAGGATGGAGTGTGGAACTGAGCTCAGTAGGCTGCATGCACTACATACATCCCATTTCCGGGGGACAGATCAATGGTACTCCCACTAGAGAGATGTGCAGGTACGACAGTGTCTGTCCCTGGCTGGAGTGGGAGGGGGGTGGAACATCCCAGTAGTGTAGGGGCAGATAGGGGGAGCAGTCTGGGTAGTGCTAGGAGCTCATTGGGTGCTGGTCACCTGAGCTCACACATAGAGGGAGTATATAAGGTGGGAACCATCTTAGATCAGGGTCAGTCAGTCAGTCAGTCGGTCAGTCTTTTGTAGAGTGAGTCAGAGGAAGAGAGCAGAGGAGAAGAGCAGCTCCAAGGCCCAAAGAGAGAGAGGAGAAAGAAGGACCCAGAGGGGGAGAAGCGAGAACTCCAAGAACCCAAGATTAGATCAGAGGGTGAAGAGTTGGCACAAGGGTACCGGATCCCAAGCTGGTGGAGGGCACTAATCCTTAGCCAGAGACCGGAGGTCGTGGGCAGGATCTGCCACGGCCACCCACTAAATCCACCCGGAAGGCAAACCAAGAATAGGGTCAGGGAACCCAGAGACAAGGGTTTACCAACAAGAGGCCCGAGGGAGCCGGACTTAGGTGGATCCCTGGTGGGGAAGGCCAGAGAGAAGGAACGTCAGAAAGGGAGCTCAGGATCACGCTCCAGAATTACTTGGGAGTTGGCCGAGTCCAGGACCTGGTGGACGCAGCACGGCTCGGGCGGTCACTCAAGGCCGGAGTGACCAGCATAACAGCAGTAAGTAAAGACCCTGAACTGCACAGCCCGACTCTGAGTTTCATTACCATCCTCACTGCACCTCCACAACCACCATCCTCTACACCTGACCCCCTGAGGCTATACCCCTCCCGTTGGGGGTTATACTACCTGAGCTGCACACACATCACCAGCCTCAGCGGACCCTGCTGCAGCGGCGGCCGTATTGACCGCAAATCAACGGGTGGCGTAGTCGACACAAAAGAACATCCAGTAACATCTGTAGGACTGCCACACACTGAGCTTGACACCCTGGGCACGGACCGGGTCACCGCCACTCGGAGACTACAACCCCCATCTGATCCGTCTCCGGGTATCCCCCAAACAACACTGGCCCAGGGGGCGCGTCATGTAGGCCAGAGAAATGGAACTGTGGTTTTCCTCTTCCACGGTTCAAATCTGGGTGTAATCCATCTTTTTGCCTTTTTTACATTACAAAAAAACAGCTTGAGTGTCTCGCTGACTGTTCAGACACAAATATATCTGTTTAAAAGATTGTTGTGTAGGCCAGAGAAATAGAACTGTGGTTTTCCTCTTCCATGATTCAAATCGTAATTCACCTTTTTGCCTTTTATACATAAAAAAAACAGTTTGAGTGTCTCGCTGACTGTTCAGACACAAATATATCTGTTTAAAAGATTCTGGTGTAGGACAGAGAACTAAAACTGTGGTTTTGCTCTTCAACAGTTCAAATCTGGGTGTAATCCACATTTTTGCCATTTTTACATTAAAAAAAAACAGCTGAGTGTCTCGCTGACTGTTCAGACACAAATATATCTGTTTAAAAGATTGTGGTGTAGGCCAGAGAACTAGAACTGTGGTTTTGCTCTTACACGGTTCAAATCTGGGTGTAATCCACCTTTTTGCCTTTTTTACATAAAAAAAACAGCTTGAGTGTCTCGCTGACTGTTTAGACACAAATATATCTGTTTAAAAGATTGTGGTGTAGGCCAGAGAACTAGAAGTGTGGTTTTCCTCTTCCACTGTTCAAATCTGGGTGTAATCACCTTTTTGCCTTTTATACATAGAAAAAACAGTTTGAGTGTCTCGCTGACTGTTCAGACACAAATATATCTGTTTAAAAGATTGTTGTGTAGGCCAGAGAACTAGAACTGTGGTTTTGCTCTTACACAGTTCAAATCTGAGTGAAATCCACATTTTTGCCATTTTTACATTAAAAAAAAAACAGTTTGAGTGTCTCGCTGACTGTTCAGACACAAATATATCTGTTTAAAAGATTGTGGTGTAGGCCAGAGAACTAGAACTGTGGTTTTGCTCTTACACGGTTCAAATCTGGGTGTAATCCACCTTTTTGCCAGTTTTACATAAAAAAAACAGTTTGAGTGTCTCGCTGACTGTTCAGACACAAATATATCTGTTTAAAAGATTCTGGTATAGGCCAAAGAACTAGAACTGTGGCTTTATTTTTTCGCAGTTCAAATCTGGGTGTAATCCACCTTTTTGCCTTTTTTTACATAAAAAAAACAGTTTGAGTGTCTCGCTGACTGTTCAGACACAAATATATCTGTTTAAAAGATTCTGGTGTAGGCCAGAGAAATAAAACTTTGGTTTTCCTCTTGAATGGTTCAAATCTGGGTGTAATCCCCCTTTTTACCTTTTTTACATAAAAAAAAACAGTTTGAGTGTCTCGCTAACTGTTCAGACACAAATATATCTGTTTAAAAGATTGTGGTGTAGGCTAGAGAAATAGAACTGTGGTTTTCCTCTTCCACGGTTCAAATCTGGGTGTTATCCACATTTTTGCTTTTTTCCATAAAAAAAGTGTCTCGCTGACTGTTCAGACACAAATATATCTGTTTAAAAGATTGTGGTGTAGGCTAGAGAACTAGAACTGTGGATGTCCTCTTCCATGGTTCAAATCTGGGTGTAATACACCTTTTTGCCTTTGTTCCATAAAAAAAAACAGCTTGAGTGTCTCGCTGACTGTTCAGACACAAATATATCTGTTTAAAAGATTCTGGTGTAGGCCAGAGAACTAGAACTGTGGTTTTGCTCTTACACTTTTCAAATCTGGGTGCAATCCACCTTTTTGCCTTTTTTCCTTAAAAAAAACAGTTTGAGTGTCTCGTTGACTGTTTAGACTCAAATATATCTGTTTAAAAGATTCTGGTGTAGGCCAGAGAACTAGAACTGCGGTTTTCCTCTTCCATGGTTCAAATCGGGGTGTAATCCACCTTTTTGCCTTTTTTACATAAAAAAACAGTTTGAGTGTCTCGCTGACTGTTCAGACACAAATATATCTGTTTAAAAGATTCTGGTGTAGGCCAGAGAACTAGAACTGTGGTTTTGCTCTTACACGGTTCAAATCTGGGTGTAATCCACCTTTTTGCCTTTTTTACATAAAAAAAAACAGTTTGAGTGTCTCGCTGACTGTTCAGACTCAAATATATCTGATTAAAAGATTCTGGTGTAGGCCAGAGAACTTGAACTGTGGTTTTCCTCTTCCACTGTTCAAATCTGGGTGTAATCCATCTTTTTGCTTTTTTTACATAAAAAAAATCAGTTTGAGTGTCTCGCTGACTGTTCAGACACAAATACATCTGTTTAAAAGATTCTGGTGTAGGCCAGAGAACTAGAACTGTGGTTTTACTTTTCCACTGTTCAAATCTGTGTAATCCACCTTTTTAAATTTTTTACATAAATAAAACAGTTTGAGTGTCTCGTTGACTGTTCAGACACAAATATATCTGTATAAAAGATTCTGGTGTAGGCCAGAGAAATAAAACTGTGGTTTTCCTCTTGAACGGTTCAAATCTGGGTGTAATCCCCCTTTTTGCCTTTTTTACATAAAAAAAAACAGTTTGAGTGTCTCGCTGACTGTTCAGACAGAAATATATCTGTTTAAAAGATTCTGGTGTAGGCCAGAGAAATAGATCTGTGATTTTTCTCTTCCTCGGTTCAAATCTGAGTGTTATCCACCTTTTTGCTTTTTTCCATAAAAAAAACAGTGTCTCGCTAACTGTTCAGACACAAATATATCTGTTTAAAAAATTGTGGTGTAGGCTAGAGAAATAGAACTGTGGTTTTTCTCTTCCACGGTTCAAATCTGGGTGTTATCCACATTTTTGCTTTTTCCATAAAAAAAAGTGTCTCGCTGACTGTTCAGACACAAATATATCTGTTTAAAAGATTCTGGTGTAGGCCAGAGAAATAAAACTGTGGTTTTCCTCTTGAACGGTTCAAATCTGGGTGTAATCCACCTTTTTGCCTTTTTTACATACAAAAAACAGTTTGAGTGTCTCGCTGACTGTTCAGACACAAATATATCTGTTTAAAAGATTCTGGTATAGGTCAGAGAACTAGAACTGTGGATTTCATCTTCCATGGTTCAAATATGGGTGTAATCCACCTTTTTGCATTTTTTACATAAAAAAAAAACAGTTTGAGTGTCTCGCTGACTGTTGAGACACAAATATATCTGTTTAAAAGATGCTGGTGTAGGCCAGAGAAATAGAACTGTGGTTTTCCTCTTCCACGGTTCAAATCTGGGTGTTATCCACCTTTTTGCTTTTTTCCATAAAAAAAACAGTTTGAGTGACTTGCTGACTGTTCAGACACAAATATATCTGTTTAAAAGATTCTGGTGTAGGCCAGAGAAATAGAACTGTGGTGTTCCTTTTCCACAGTTCAAATCTGGGTGTAATCCACCTTTTTGCCTTTTTTACATAAAAAAAAAACAGTGAGTGTCTCCCTGACTTTTCAGACACAAATATATCTGTTTAAAAGATTGTGGTGTAGGCCAGAGAACTAGAAGTATGGTTTTGATCTTACACGGTTCAAATCTGGGTGTAATCCACCTTTTTGCCTTTTTTACAAAAAAAAAAACAGTTTGAGTGTCTCGCTGACTGTTCAGACACAAATATATCTGTTTAAAAGATTCTGGTGTAGGCCAGAGAACTAGAACTGTGGCTTTGCTCTTTCACGGTTCAAATCTGGGTGTAATCCACCTTTTCGCATTTTTTACATAAAAAAAACAGTTTGTGTTCTCGCTGACTGTTCAGACACAAATATGTCTGTTTAAAAGATTGTGGTGTAGACCAGAGAACTAGAACTGTAGTTTTCCTCTTCTATGGTTCAAATCTTTGTGTAATCCACCTTTTTGCCTTTTTTACATAAAAAAACAGTTTGTGTTCTCGCTGACTGTTCAGAAACAAATATATCTGTTTAAAAAATTGTGGTATGGGCCAGAGAAATAAAACTGTGGTTTTCCTCTTCCACAGTTCAAATCTGGGTGTAATCCACCTTTTTGCCAATTTTACCTAAAAAAAACAGTTTGAGTGTCTCGCTCACTGTTCAGACACAAATATATCTGTTTAAAAGATTCTGATGTAGGCCAGAGAACTAGAACTGTGGCTTTGCTCTTTCACAGTTCAAATCTGGGTGTAATCCACCTTTTTGCCTTTTTAAATAAAAAAAAAAAAAACAGTTTCAGTGTCTCGCTGACTGTTCAGACAGAAATATATCTGTTTAACAGATTCTGGTGTAGGCCAGAGAACTAGAACTGTGGCTTTGCTCTTTCTCGGTTCAAATCTGGGTATAATCCACCTTTTTGAACTTTTTACATAAAAAAAAACAGTTTGAGTGTCTCACTGACTGTTCAGACACAAATATATCTGTTTAAATGATTCTGGTGTAGGCCAGAGAACTAGAACTGTGGCTTTGCTCTTTCACGGTTCAAATCTCGGTGTAATCCACCTGTTTGCCTTTTTTACATAAAAAACAACAGTTTGAGTGTCTCGCTGACTGTTCAGACACAAATATATCTGTTTAAAAGATTGCGGTGTAGGCCAGAGAACTAGAACTGTGGCTTTGCTCTTACACGGTTCAAATCTGGGTGTAATCCACCTTTTTGCCATTTTTACATAAAAAAAACCAGTTTGAGTGTCTCGCTGACTGTTCAGACACAAATATATCTGTTTAAAAAGATTCTGGTGTAGGCCAGAGAACTAGAACTGTGGTTTTGCTAATCCACGGTTCAAATCTGGGTGTAATCCACCTTTTTGCCTTTTTTTACATAAAAAAAAGAGTTTGAGTGTCTCGATCACTGTTCAGACACAAATATATCTGTTTAAAAGATTCTGGTGTAGGCCAAAGAACTAGAACTGTGGCTTTGCTTTTTCACGGTTCAAATCTGGGTGTGATCCATCAATTTGCCATTTTTTACATAAAAAAAACAGTTTGAGTGTCTCGCTGACTGTTCAGACACAAATATATCTGTTTAAAAGGTGTAGGCCAGAGAAACAGAACTCTGGTTTTCCTCTTCCACAGTTCAAATTTGGGTGTAATCCACATTTTTGCCTTTTTTACATAAAAAAAATCAGTTTGAGTGTCTCGCTGACTGTTCAGACACAAATATATCTGTTTGTTAGATTGTGGTGTTGGCCAGAGAAATAAAACTGTGGTTTTCCTCTTCCACAGTTCAAATGTGGGTGTAATCCACCTTTTTGCCTTTTTTTCATAAAAAAAATAGTTTGAGTGTCTCGCTGACTGTTCAGACACAAATATATCTGTTTAAAAGATTGTGGTGTAGGCCAGAGAACTAGAACTGTGGTTTTCCTCTTCTATGGTTCAAATCTGGGTGTAATCCACCTTTTTACATAAAAAAAAACAGTTTGAGTGTCTCGCTGACTGTTCAGACACAAATATAACTGTTTAAAAGATTCTGGTGTAGGCCAGAGAACTAGTACTGAGGTTTTGCTCTTCCACGGTTCCAATCTGGGTGTAATATACGTTTTTGCCTTTTTTCCATTAAAAAAAACAGTTTGAGTGTCTCACTGACTGTTCAGACACGAATATATCTGTTTAAAAGATTCTGGTATAGGCCAGAGAACTAGAACTGTGGTTTTCCTCTTCCATGGTTCAAATCTGGGTGTAATCCACCTTTTTGCCTTTTTTACATAAAAAAAAACAATTTGAGTGTCTCGCTGACTGTTCAGACACAAATATATCTGTTTAAAAGATTCTGGTGTAGGCCAAAGAACTAGAACTGTGGCTTTGCTTTTTCATGGTTCAAATCTGGGTGTAATCCACCTTTTTGGCTTTTTTTGCATAAAAAAAACAGTTTGAGTGTCTCGCTGACTGTTCAGACACAAATATATCTGTTTAAAAGATTCTGGTGTAGGCAAGAGAACTATAACTGTGGTTTTCCTCTTACATTGTTCAAATCGTTGTGTAATCCACCTTTTTGCCTTTTTTACGTAAACAAAAAATCAGTTTGAGTGTCTCGCTGACTGTTCAGACACAAATATATCTGTTTAAAAGATTCTGGTGTAGGCCAGTGAACTAGAACGGTGGCTTTGCTCTTACACGGTTCAAATCTAAGTGTAATCCACCTTTTTGCCTTTTTTACATAAAAAAAAAACAGTTTGAGAGTCTTGCTGACTGTTCAGACACAAATATATCTGTTTAAAAGATTCTGGTGTAGGCCAGAGAAATAGAAATGTGGTTTTGCTCTTACACGGTTCAAATCTGGGTGTATTACACCTTTTTGCCATTTTTACATAAAGAAAAAACAGTTTGAATGTCTCGCTGACTGTTCAGACACAAATATATCTGTTTAAAAGATTCTGGTGTAGGCCAGAGAACTATAACTGTGGTTTTCCTCTTACATTGTCCAAATCGGGGTGTAATCGACCTTTTTGCCTTTTTTACGTAAAAAAAAAATCAGTTTGAGTGTCTCTCTGACTGTTCAGACACAAATATATCTGTTTAAAAGATTCCGGTGTAGGCCAGTGAACTAGAACTGTGGTTTTGCTCTTACACAATTCAAATCTGAGTGTAATCCACCTTTTTGCCTTTTTTACATAAAAAAAAACAGTTTGAGTGTCTCGCTGACTGTTCAGACACAAATATATCTGTTTAAAAGATTGTAGTGTAGGCCAGAGAAATAGAAATGTGGTTTTCTTCTTCCACATTTCGAATCTGGATGTAATCCACCTTTTTGCCTTTTTTACAAAAAAAAAAACAGTTTGAGAGTCTCGCTGACTGTTCAGACACAAATATATCTGTTTAAAAGTTTATGGTGTAGGCCAGAGAACTAGAACTGTGGTATTCCTCTACCATGGTTCAAATCTGTGTGTAATCCACATTTTTGCCTTTTTTACATATAAGAAAACAGTGTGAGTGTCTCGCTGACTGTTCAGACACAAATATATCTGTTTAAAAGATTGTGGTGTGGTCCAAAGAAATAAAACTGTGGTATTCCTCTTCCACAGTTCAAATCTGGGTGTAATCCACCTTTTTGCCTTTTTTACATAAAAAAATACAGTTTGAGTGTCTCGTTGACTGTTCACACACAAATATATCTGTTTAAAAGATTCTGGTGTAGGCCAGAGAACTAGATCTGTGGTTTTCCTTTTCCACGGTTCAAATCTGGGTGTAATCCACCTTTTTGCCTTTTTTACATAAATAAAACAGTTTGAGTGTCTCGCTGACTGTTCAGACTCAAATATATATGTTTAAAAGATTCTGGTGTAGGCCAGAGAAATAGAACTGTGATTTTACTTTTCCTTGGTTCAAATCTGTGTAATCCACCTTTTTGCCTTTTTTACATAAATAAAACAGTTTGAGTGTCTCACTGACTGTTCAGACACAAATATATCTGCTTAAAAGATTCTGGTGTGGTCCAAAGAAATAAAACTGTGGTATTCCTCTTCCACAGTTCAAATCTGGGTGTAATCCACCTTTCTGCCTTTTTTACATAAAAAAACAATTTGAGTGTCTCGCTGACTGTTCAGACACAAATATATCTGTTTAACCCCTTAAGCCCCGCGGGTGGTTTGCACGTTAATGACCGGGCCAATTTTTACAATTCTGACCACTGTCACTTTATGAGGTAATTACTCTCGAACGCTTCAACGGATCCCCCTGATTCTGAGATTGTTTTTTCGTGACATATTGTACTTCATGATTGTGGAAAAATTTCTTCGATATCACTTGCGTTTATTTGTGAAAAAAACGGAAATTTGGCGAAAATTTTGAAAATTTTGCAATTTTCAAAATTTGAATTTTTAAGCCCTGAAATCAGAGCGATATGTCACACAAAAGAGTTAATAAATAACATTTCCCACATGTCTACTTTACATCAGCACAATTTTGGAACCAAAATTTTTTTTTGTTAGGGAGCTATAAGGGTTAAAAGTTGACCAGCGATTTCTCATTTTTCCAACAAAATTTACAAAACCATTTTTTTAGGGACCACATCACATTTGAAGTCACTTTGAGAGGTCTTTATGACAGAAAATACCCAAAAGTGACACCATTCTAAAAACTGCACCCCTCAAGGTGCTCAAAACCACATTCAAGAACTTTATTAACCCTTCAGGTGCTTCACAGGAATTTTTTGAATGTGGAAGAAAAAAATGAACATTTAACTTTTTTCACAAAAATGTTAATTTAGACCCAATTTTTTTTATTTTCACAGGGGTAACAAGAAAAAATGGACCCCAAAATTTGTTGTGCAATTTCCCCTGGGCACGCAGATACCCAATATTTGGGGAAAAAATACTGTTTGGGCGCACGGCAGGGCTCGGAAGGGAAGGAGCGCTATTTGACTTTTTGATTGTAAAATTTGCTTGAATAATTAGCGGACGCCATGTTGTGTTTGGAGAGCCCATGTGTGCCCAAACTTTGGAGCTCCCCCACAAGTGACCCCATTTTGGAAACTAGACCCCCCAAGGCACCTTTCTAGATGCATAGTGAGCACTTGGAACCCCCAGGTGCTTCACAAATTGATTCGTAACAATGAAAAAGTGAAAAAAAAAACCACTTTTTCATTTTTATGAATCAATTTGTGAAGCACCTGAGTGTTCCAAGTGCTCACAATGCATCTAGATAGGTGCCTTGGGGGGTCTAGTTTCCAAAATGGGGTCACTTGTGGGGGAGCTCCAATGTTTGGGCACACAGCAGCTCTCCAAACGCAACATGGTGTCGCTAACAATTTGAGCCGATTTTCCGTTAAATTTGTTAGAGGACACCATGTTGCATTTAGAGAGTCCCTGTGTGCCCAAACATTGGAGCTCCCCCACAAGTGACCCCATTTTGGAAACTAGACCCCCCAAGGCACCTATCTAGATGCATAGTGAGCACTTGGAACCCCCAGGTGCTTCACAAATTGATTCGTAACAATGAAAAAGTGAAAAAAAAAACACTTTTTCATTTGTATGAATCAATTTGTGAAGCACCTGAGGGTTCCAAGTGCTCACTATGCATCTAGATAGGTGCCTTGGGTGGTCTAGTTTCCAAAATGGGGTCACTTGTGGGGGAGCTCCAATATTTGGGCACACAGCGGCTCTCTAAATGCAACATGGTGTCCGCTAACAAATTTAACGCAAAATTGGCTCAAATTGTTAGCGACACCATGTTGCGTTTGGAGAGCTGCTGTGTGCCCAAACATTGGAGCTCCCCCACAAGTGACCCCATTTTGGAAACTAGACCCCCCAAGGCACCTATCTAGATGCATAGTGAGCACTTGGAACCCCCAGGTGCTTCACAAATTGATTCGTAACAATGAAAAAGTGAAAAAAAAAACACTTTTTCATTTTTATGAATCAATTTGTGAAGCACCTGGGGGTTCCAACTGCTCACTATGCATCTAGATAGGTGCCTTGGGGGGTCTAGTTTCCAAAATGGGGTCACTTGTGGGAGAGCTCCAATGTTTGGGCACACAGGGACTCTCTAAATGCAACATGGTATCCGCTAACAAATTGAATGGAAAATCGGCTCAAATTGTTAGCGGACACCACATTGCGTTTGGAGAGCTTCTCTGTGCCCAAACTTTGGAGCTCCCCCACAAGTGACCCCATTTTGGAAACTAGACCCCCCAAGACACCTTTCTAGATGCATAGTGAGCACTTGGAACCCCCAGGTGCTTCACAAATTGATTCGTAATAATGAAAAAGTGAAAAAAAAAACACTTTTTCATTTTTACGAATCAATTTGTGAAGCACCTAGGGGTTCCAAGTGCTCACTATGCATCTAGATAGGTGCCTTGGGGGGTCTAGTTTCCAAAATGGGGTCACTTGTGGGGGAGCTCCAATGTTTGGGCACACAGGGACTCTCTAAATGCAACATGGTATCCGCTAACAAATTGAATGGAAAATCGGCTCAAATTGTTAGCGGACGCCACATTGCGTTTGGAGAGCCCCTCTGTGCCCAAACTTTGGAGCTCCCCCACAAGTGACCCCATTTTGGAAACTAGACCCCCCAAGGCACCTTTCTAGATGCATAGTGAGCACTTGGAACCCCCAGGTGCTTCACAAATTGATTCGTAATAATGAAAAAGTGAAAAAAAAAACACTTTTTCATTTTTACGAATTAATTTGTGAAGCACCTAGGGGTTCCAAGTGCTCACTATGCATCTAGATAGGTGCCTTGGGGGGTCTAGTTTCCAAAATGGGGTCACTTGTGGAGGAGCTCCAATGTTTGGGCACACAGGGACTCTCCAAATGCAACATGATATCCGCTAACAATTTGAGCCGACAATTTGTTAGCGGATATCATGTTGCATTTGGAGAGTCCCTGTGTGCCCAAACATTGGAGCTCCCCCACAAGTGACCCCATTTTGGAAACTAGACCCCCCAAGGCACCTATCTAGATTCATAGTGAGCACTTGGAACCCCAGGTGCTTCACAAATTGATTCATAAAAATGAAAAAGTGTTTTATTTTCACTTTTTCATTTTTACGAATCAATTTGTGAAGCACCTGGGGGTTCTAAGTGCTCACTATGCATCTAGATAGGTGCCTTGGGGGGTCTAGTTTCCAAAATGGGGTCACTTGTGGGGGAGCTCCAATGTTTGGACACACAGGGGCTCTCCAAACGCAACATGGCGTCCGCTAACAATTTGAGCCGATTTTCCATTCAATTTGTTAGCGGACACCATGTCGCGTTTGGAGAGCCCGTGATGTGCCTAAACAGTGGAGCTCCCCCACAAGTGTCCCCATTTTGGAAACTATACCCCTCAAAGATTTTATTAAGGTGTATAGTGAACATTTTGAACCCAGAGGTACGGCACATTATTTGTTTACATTAGGTCATCATATTGAATAAGTTTTCATTATTCTTGAGCGCAAGTGCTCGCTACTTGAGTTTGCATCGGGTACTCAGGTATGCACCATGTACAGCGTGTGCTCGAGTGACATGCTCGAGTCCCTGCTCCGCATGTTTCACGGTTATTAGACACCCAAAAAAAAACATGCGGGGATCGCTCGTGCATGGCAGGCAATCCCCGTAAAGTTTTTTGGCCGCGAAGCATATGGGGCAGAGACTCGAGCATGTCACTCAAATACCCACGATACTAAATGCATACCAGAGCACCCGATGCAAACTCAAGTAGCGAGCACTTGCTCTCAACACTAGTCGCCATATCGTCATCTTTTTTTCTTACTTTTGAAAAAAATCCCAACCCCAGCCCTAACCCTAGCACAACCCTAGCCCCAGCACAACCCTAGCCCCAGCACAACCCTAGCCCCAGCACAACCCTAGCCCCAGCACAACCCTAGCCCCAAACCCAGCCCTAACCCTAGCCCAATCCTAACTCAAGAGTTTATTTTTGACGCCGTTCCTTGTGCGGTATAAGTGATTAGACGACTTTATTCTTCGGGTCGGTGTGATTACAGCAATGCCAGAATCATATGGGGTTTTTATGACTGACAGCTGTCACACACTAAAAGACGCATTTTTTGTAAAATCTAGTTTTTGCATCGCCATATTTTGAGAGCTATAATTTTTCCAAATTTTGGCAGACAGTCATGTGACGGCTCGTTTTTTGCGGGATGACTTGACGTTGTTATTGGTGCCATTTTCAGGCACGTGACATTTTTTGATCGCTTTCTATTCCGATTTTTGGGAGGCAGAATAAACAAAAACCAACAATTCAGGAATTGTTTTTTTTTTTTTTTTTTTTATTCTGTTCCGCGTGTGGTAAAATTGATGAGGCAGCTTTACTCTTCGGGTCAGTACGTTTACAGCGGTACCACATTTGTATAATTTTTCTATGTTTTGGCGCTTATACACAATAAAAGCTATTTTATAGAAAAAAATATTTTTTAGTATCGCTTTATTCTGAGAGCTATAACTTTTTTATTTTTCGGCTGATGGAGCTATATGGCGGCTTGTTTTTTGCGGGACGAGATGACGTTTTCAGCGGTATCATTTTTATTTATATGCGTCTTTTTGATCGCGTGTTATTCCACTTTTTGTTTGGCGGTATGGTGATAAAGCATTGTTTTTTGCTTGGTTTTTTTTTTTTTTTTTTTACCGTGTTCACTGAAGGGGTTAACTAGTGGGACAGTTTTATAGGTCAGGTTGTTCCGGACGCGGCGATACCAAATATGTGTACTTTTATTGTTTTTTTTTTATTTTTTTTATAATAATATTTATTGATGGGTACATTATATTTTTATTTTTGGTGTATTATTTTTTTTATTTTTTTATAATATTTTTGCACATTTTTTTTTTTTTTTTTTTCCACTTTCACACAGTTTATACACTTTATTACTTTGTCCCACTCTGGGACTTTCACTTTTTTTTTTCTGATCGCCTGCATGGCACAGGAATGGAGCACCATCCCTATGCCATGAAGGCTGTCAGAAGTGCACAGTGTGAAGATTGCTTGGAGATGCACTGCGCATGTCCAAGCAATCTTCCTGCTCTCTGGTGACCCGGATGTTGTCATGACGACATCGGGTCGTCATGGCAACACCCGGGAAGCCTTTGCAGACTGCGCTGGAAGCCGGAAGAGGAGGTGAGTATCGGCGATCACCTCCCCTTGCCCCCGCAATGCCGCGATCGACTTCGATCGACTTCGATCGCAGCATCGCGGGGGTTAATGTGCTGGGAGCGGTGCGTGACCGCTCCCTGCACATAGTACCGGGTGTCAGCTGTGACAATCAGCTGACACCCGGCGGCGATCGCGCCCGCACAGGCTGTGTGCGCGCGCGATCGCCATGACGTACTAATACGGGTCTGGCTCTTAAGTCCCAGGGCACAGACGCGTATTAGTACGTCAGATGTTATTAAGGGGTTAAAAGATTCTGGTGTAGGCCAGAGAACTAGATCTGTGGTTTTCCTTTTCCACGGTTCAAATCTGGGTGTAATCCACCTTTTTGCCTTTTTTACATAAATAAAACAGTTTGAGTGTCTCGCTGACTGTTCAGACACAAATATATATGTTTAAAAGATTCTGGTGTAGGCCAGAGAAATAGAACTGTGATTTTCCTTTTCCTTGGTTCAAATCTGTGTAATCCACCTTTTTGCCTTTTTTACATAAATAAAACAGTTTGAGTGTCTCGCTGACTGTTCAGACACAAATATATCTGCTTAAAAGATTCTGGTGTGGTCCAAAGAAATAAAACTGTGGTATTCCTCTTCCACAGTTCAAATCTGGGTGTAATCCACCTTTTTGCCTTTTTTACATAAAAAAACAATTTGAGTGTCTCGCTGACTGTTCAGACACAAATATATCTGTTTAAAAGATTCTGGTGTAGGCTAGAGAAATAGAACTGTGGTTTTCCTCTTCCACGGTTCAAACTTGGTGTTATCCACCTTTTTGCCTTTTTTGCATAAACAAAACAGCTTGAGTGTCTCGCTGACTGTTCAGACACAAACATATCTGTTTAAAAGATTCTGGTGTAGGCCAGAGAGATAGAACTATGGTGTTCCTTTTCCACAGTTCAAATCTGTGTAATCCACCTTTTTGCCTTTTTTACAGAAAAAAACACAGTTTGAGTGTCTCGCTGACTATTCAGACGCAAATATATCTGTTTAAAAGATTCTGGTGTAGGCCAGAGAACTAGAACTGTGGTTTTGCTCTTACACGGTTAAAATCTGGGTGTAATCCACCTTTTTGCATTTTTTACATAAAAAAAAAACAGTTTGAGTGTCTGGCTGAATGGTCTGACACAAATATATCTGTTTAAAATATTCTGGTGTAGGCTAGAGAACTAGAACTGTGGTTTTCCTCTTCCATTGTTCACATCTGGGTGTTATCCACCTTTTTGCCTTTTTTACATAAAAAAAATCAGCTTGAGTGTCTCGCTGACTGTTCAGACACAAATATATCTGTATAAAAGATTCTGGTGTAGGCCAGAGAACTAGAACTGTGGTTTTACTCTTCCACTGTTCAAATGTGGGTGTTATCCACCTTTTTGCCTTTTTTACATAAAAAAAAGTAGCTTGAGTGTCTCGCTGACTGAACAGACACAAATACATCTGTTTAAAAGATTCTGGTGTAGGCCAGAGAAATAGAATTGTGGTTCTCCTCTACCATGGTACAAATCTGGGTGTAATCCACCTTTTTGCCTTTTTTACATTAAAAACAAACAGTTTGAGTGTCTTGCTGACTGTTCAGACACAAATATATCTGTTTAAAAGATTCTGGTGTAGGCCAGAGAACTAGAACTGTGGTTTTCCTCTTTCACGGTTCAAATCTGGGTGTTATCCACCTTTTTGCCTTTTTTACATAAAAAAAAAACAGTTTGAGTGTCTCGCTGACTGTTCAGACACAAATATATCTGTTTAAAAGATTCTGGAGTAGGCCAGAGAACTAGAACTATGTTTTTGCTCTTGCACGGTTCAAATCTGGGTGTAATCCACCTTTTTTACATAAAAAAAAACAGTTTGAGTGTCTCACTGACTGTTCAGACAGAAATATATCTGTTTAAAAGATTGTGGTGTGGTCCAAAGAAATAAAACTGTGGTATTCCTCTTCCACAGTTCAAATCTGGGTGTAATCCACCTTTTTGCCTTTTTTACATGAAAAAAAACAGTTTGAGTGTCTCGCTGACTGTTCAGATAAAAATATATCTGTTTAAAAGATTCTGGGGTAGGCCAGAGAACGAAAACTATGGTTTTGCTCTTACACGGTTAAAATCTGGGTGAAATCCACCTTTTTGCATTTTTTACATAAAAAAAAACAGTTTGAGTGTGTCGCTGACTGTTCAGACACAAATATATCTGTTTAAAACATTCTGGTGTAGGCCAGAGAACTAGAATTGTGGTTTTCCTCTTCCACGGTTCAAATCTGGGTGTAATCCACCTTTTTGCCTTTTTTACATAAAAAAAAACAGTTTGAGTGTCTCGCTGACTGTTCAGACACAAATATATCTGTTTAAAAGATTCTGGTGTAGGCCTGAGAAAAAGAACTGTGGTTTTCCTCTTCCACAGTTCAAATCTGGGTGTAATCCACCTTTTTGCCTTTTTTGCATAAAAAAAACAGTTTGAGTGTCTCGCTGACTGTTCAGACACAAATATATCTGTTTAAAAGATTCTGGTGTAGGCCAGAGAACTAGAACTGTGGTTTTCCTCTTTCACGGTTCAAATCTGGGTGTTATCCACCTTTTTGCCTTTTTTCCATAAAAAAAAACCAGTTTGAGTGTCTCGCTGACTGTTCAGACACAAATATATCTGTTTAAAAGATTCTGGAGTAGGCCAGAGAACTAGAACTATGTTTTTGCTTTTGCACGGTTCAAATCTGGGTGTAATCCACCTTTTTTACATAAAAAAAAACAGTTTGAGTGTCTCACTGACTGTTCAGACAGAAATATATCTGTTTAAAAGATTGTGGTGTGGTCCAAAGAAATAAAACTGTGGTATTCCTCTTCCACAGTTCAAATCTGGGTGTAATCCACCTTTTTGCCTTTTTTACATGAAAAAAAACAGTTTGAGTGTCTCGCTGACTGTTCAGATAAAAATATATCTGTTTAAAAGATTCTGGGGTAGGCCAGAGAACGAAAACTATGGTTTTGCTCTTACACGGTTAAAATCTGGGTGTAATCCAACTTTTTGCATTTTTTACATAAAAAAAAACAGTTTGAGTGTGTCGCTGACTGTTCAGACACAAATATATCTGTTTAAAACATTCTGGTGTAGGCCAGAGAACTAGAATTGTGGTTTTCCTCTTCCACGGTTCAAATCTGGGTGTAATCCACCTTTTTGCCTTTTTTACATAAAAAAAAACAGTTTGAGTGTCTCGCTGACTGTTCAGACACAAATATATCTGTTTAAAAGATTCTGGTGTAGGCCTGAGAAAAAGAACTGTGGTTTTCCTCTTCCACAGTTCAAATCTGGGTGTAATCCACCTTTTTGCCTTTTTTGCATAAAAAAAAACAGTTTGAGTGTCTCGCTGACTGTTCAGACACAAATATATCTGTTTAAAAGATTCTGGTGTAGGCTAGAGAACGAGAACTGTGGTTTTCCTCTTCCATTGTTCAAATCTGGGTGTTATCCACCTTTTTGCCTTTTTTACATAAAAAAAAACAGTTTGAGTGTCTCGCTGACTGTTCAGACACAAATATATCTGTTTAAAAGATTCTGGTGTAGGCTAGAGAACGAGAACTGTGGTTTTTCTCTTCCATTGTTCAAATCTGGGTTTTATCCACCTTTTTGCCTTTTTTACATAAAAAAAATCAGCTTGAGTGTCTCGCTGACTGTTCAGACACAAATATATCTGTTTAAAAGATTGTGGTGTAGGCCCGAGAAATAGAACTGTGGTTTTCCTCTTCCACGGTTCAAACCTGGGTGTTATCCACCTTTTTGCCTTTTTTCCATAAAAAAAAAACAGTTTGAGTTTCGCGCTCAATTTTCCGACACAAATATATCTGTTTAAAAGATTCTGGTGTAGGCCAAAGAACTAGAACTGTGGCTTTGCTCTTTCATGGTACAAATCTGGGTGTAATCCACCTTTTTGCCTTTTTTACATAAAAAAACAGTTTGAGTGCCTCACTGACTGTTCAGACACAAATATATCTGTTTAAAAGATTCTGGTATAGGCCAAAGAACTAGAACTGTGGTTTTCCTTTTCCACGGTTCAAATCTGGGTGTAATCCACCTTTTTGACTTTTTTACATAAAAAAAAAAAGTTTGAGTGTCTCGCTGACTGATCAGACACAAATATATGTGTTTAAAAGATTCTGGTGTAGGCCAGAGAAAGAGAACTGTCGTTTTCCTCTTCCACGGTTCAAATCTGGGTGTAATCCACCTTTTTGCCTTTTTTACATTAAAAAAAACAGTTTGAGCGCCTCACTGACTGTTCAGACACAATATATCTGTTTAAAAGATTCTGGTGAAGGTCAAATAACTAGAACTGTGGCTTTGCATTTTGATGGTTCAAATCTGGGTGTAATCCACCTTTTTGCCTTTTTTACATTAAAAAAATATCGTTTGAGTGTCCCGTTGACTGTTCAGACACAAATATATCTGTTTAAAAGATTCTGGTGTAGGCCAGAGAACTAGAACTGTGGTTTTGCTCTTACACGGTTCAAATCTGGGTGTAATCCACCTTTTTGCCTTTTTTACATAAAAAAATACAGTTTGAGTGTCTCGCTGACTGTTCAGACACAAATATATCTATTTAAAAGAATCTGGTGTAGGCCAGAGAGCTAGAACTGTGGTTTTCCTCTTCCACAGTTCAAATCTGGGTGTAATCCACCTTTTTGCCTTTTTTACATAAAAAAAAAACAGTTTGAGTGTCTCGCTGACTGTTCAGACACAAATATATCTGTTGAAAAGATTCTGGTGTAGGCTAGAGAACGAGAACTGTGGTTTTCATCTTCCATTGTTCAAATCTGGGTGTTATCCACCTTTTTGCCTTTTTTACATAAAAAAAATCAGCTTGAGTGTCTCGCTGACTGTTCAGACACAAATATATCTGTTTAAAAGATTCAGGTGTAGGCCCGAGAACTAGAACGATGGTTTTGCTCTTACATGGTACAAATCTGGGTGTAATCCACCTTTTTGCCTTTTTTACATAAAAAAAACAGTTTGAGTGTCTCGCTGACTGTTCAGACACAAATATATCTGTTTAAAAGATTCTGGTGTAGGCGAGAGAACTAGAACTGTGGTTTTCCTCTTTCACGATTCAAATCTGGGTGTAATCCACCTTTTTGCCTTTTTTACATAAAAAAAAACAGTTTGAGTGCCTCACTGACTGTTCAGACACAATATATCTGTTTAAAAGATTCTGGTGTAGGCCAAATAACTAGAACTGTGGCTTTGCTTTTTCATGGTTCAAATCTGGGTGTAATCCACCTTTTTGCTTTTTTTACATTAAAAAAATACCGTTTAAGTGTCCCGTTGACTGTTCAGACACAAATATATCTGTTTAAAAGATTCTGATGTAGGCCAGAGAACAAGTACTGTGGTTTTGCTCTTACACGGTTCAAATCTGGGTGTAATCCACCTTTTTGCCTTTTTTACATAAAAAAATACAGTTTGAGTGTCTCGCTGACTGTTCAGACACAAATATATCTGTTTAAAAGAATCTGGTGTAGGCCAGAGAGCTAGAACTGTGGTTTTCCTCTTCCACAGTTCAAATCTGGGTGTAATCCACCTTTTTGCCTTTTTTACATAAAAAAAAACAGTTTGAGTGTCTCGCTGACTGTTCAGACACAAATATATCTGTTTAAAAGATTCTGATGTAGGCCAGAGAACAAGTACTGTGGTTTTGCTCTTACACGGTTCAAATCTGGGTGTAATCCACCTTTTTGCCTTTTTTACATAAAAAAAAGTAGCTTGAGTGTCTCGCTGACTGAACAGACACAAATACATCTGTTTAAAAGATTCTGGTGTAGGCCAGAGAAATAGAATTGTGGTTCTCCTCTACCATGGTACAAATCTGGGTGTAATCCACCTTTTTGCCTTTTTTACATTAAAAACAAACAGTTTGAGTGTCTCGCTGACTGTTCAGACACAAATATATCTGTTTAAAAGATTCTGGTGTAGGCCAGAGAACTAGAACTGTGGTTTTCCTCTTTCACGGTTCAAATCTGGGTGTTATCCACCTTTTTGCCTTTTTTACATAAAAAAAAAACAGTTTGAGTGTCTCGCTGACTGTTCAGACACAAATATATCTGTTTAAAAGATTCTGGAGTAGGCCAGAGAACTAGAACTATGTTTTTGCTCTTGCACGGTTCAAATCTGGGTGTAATCCACCTTTTTTACATAAAAAAAAACAGTTTGAGTGTCTCACTGACTGTTCAGACAGAAATATATCTGTTTAAAAGATTGTGGTGTGGTCCAAAGAAATAAAACTGTGGTATTCCTCTTCCATTGTTCACATCTGGGTGTAATCCACCTTTTTGCCTTTTTTACATGAAAAAAAACAGTTTGAGTGTCTCGCTGACTGTTCAGATAAAAATATATCTGTTTAAAAGATTCTGGGGTAGGCCAGAGAACGAAAACTATGGTTTTGCTCTTACACGGTTAAAATCTGGGTGTAATCCACCTTTTTGCATTTTTTACATAAAAAAAAACAGTTTGAGTGTGTCGCTGACTGTTCAGACACAAATATATCTGTTTAAAACATTCTGGTGTAGGCCAGAGAACTAGAATTGTGGTTTTCCTCTTCCACTGTTCAAATCTGGGTGTAATCCACCTTTTTGCCTTTTTTACATAAAAAAAAACAGTTTGAGTGTCTCGCTGACTGTTCAGACACAAATATATCTGTTTAAAAGATTCTGGTGTAGGCCTGAGAAAAAGAACTGTGGTTTTCCTCTTCCACAGTTCAAATCTGGGTGTAATCCACCTTTTTGCCTTTTTTGCATAAAAAAAAACAGTTTGAGTGTCTCGCTGACTGTTCAGACACAAATATATCTGTTTAAAAGATTCTGGTGTAGGCCAGAGAACTAGAACTGTGGTTTTCCTTTTTCACGGTTCAAATCTGGGTGTAATCCACCTTTTTTACATAAAAAAAAACAGTTTGAGTGTCTCACTGACTGTTCAGACAGAAATATATCTGTTTAAAAGATTGTGGTGTGGTCCAAAGAAATAAAACTGTGGTATTCCTCTTCCACAGTTCAAATCTGGGTGTAATCCACCTTTTTGCCTTTTTTACAAGAAAAAAAACAGTTTGAGTGTCTCGCTGACTGTTCAGACACAAATATATCTGTTTAAAAGATTCTGGTGTAAGCTAGAGAACGAGAACTGTGGTTTTTCTCTTCCATTGTTCAAATCTGGGTTTTATCCACCTTTTTGCCTTTTTTACATAAAAAAAATCAGCTTGAGTGTCTCGCTGACTGTTCAGACACAAATATATCTGTTTAAAAGATTGTGGTGTAGGCCCGAGAAATAGAACTGTGGTTTTCCTCTTCCACGGTTCAAACCTGGGTGTTATCCACCTTTTTGCCTTTTTTCCATAAAAAAAAAACAGTTTGAGTGTCGCGCTCAATTTTACGACACAAATATATCTGTTTAAAAGATTCTGGTGTAGGCCAAAGAACTAGAACTGTGGCTTTGCTCTTTCATGGTACAAATCTGGGTGTAATCCACCTTTTTGCCTTTTTTACATAAAAAAACAGTTTGAGTGCCTCACTGTCTGTTCAGACACAAATATATCTGTTTAAAAGATTCTGGTATAGGCCAAAGAACTAGAACTGTGGTTTTCCTTTTCCACGGTTCAAATCTGGGTGTAATCCACCTTTTTGACTTTTTTACATAAAAAAAAAAAGTTTGAGTGTCTCGCTGACTGATCAGACACAAATATATGTGTTTAAAAGATTCTGGTGTAGGCCAGAGAAAGAGAACTGTCGTTTTCCTCTTCCACGGTTCAAATCTGGATGTAATCCACCTTTTTGCCTTTTTTACATTAAAAAAAACAGTTTGAGCGCCTCACTGACTGTTCAGACACAATATATCTGTTTAAAAGATTCTGGTGAAGGCCAAATAACTAGAACTGTGGCTTTGCTTTTTGATGGTTCAAATCTGGGTGTAATCCACCTTTTTGCCTTTTTTACATTAAAAAAATATCGTTTGAGTGTCCCGTTGACTGTTCAGACACAAATATATCTGTTTAAAAGATTCTGGTGTAGGCCAGAGAACTAGAACTGTGGTTTTGCTCTTACACGGTTCAAATCTGGGTGTAATCCACCTTTTTGCCTTTTTTACATAAAAAAATACAGTTTGAGTGTCTCGCTGACTGTTAAGACACAAATATATCTATTTAAAAGAATCTGGTGTAGGCCAGAGAGCTAGAACTGTGGTTTTCCTCTTCCACAGTTCAAATCTGGGTGTAATCCACCTTTTTGCCTTTTTTACATAAAAAAAAAACAGTTTGAGTGTCTCGCTGACTGTTCAGACACAAATATATCTGTTGAAAAGATTCTGGTGTAGGCTAGAGAACGAGAACTGTGGTTTTCATCTTCCATTGTTCAAATCTGGGTGTTATCCACCTTTTTGCCTTTTTTACATAAAAAAAATCAGCTTGAGTGTCTCGCTGACTGTTCAGGCACAAATATATCTGTTTAAAAGATTCAGGTGTAGGCCCGAGAACTAGAACGATGGTTTTGCTCTTACATGGTACAAATCTGGGTGTAATCCACCTTTTTGCCTTTTTTACATAAAAAAAACAGTTTGAGTGTCTCGCTGACTGTTCAGACACAAATATATCTGTTTAAAAGATTCTGGTGTAGGCGAGAGAACTAGAACTGTGGTTTTCCTCTTTCACGATTCAAATCTGGGTGTAATCCACCTTTTTGCCTTTTTTACATAAAAAAAAACAGTTTGAGTGCCTCACTGACTGTTCAGACACAATATATCTGTTTAAAAGATTCTGGTGTAGGCCAAATAACTAGAACTGTGGCTTTGCTTTTTCATGGTTCAAATCTGGGTGTAATCCACCTTTTTGCTTTTTTTACATTAAAAAAATACCGTTTAAGTGTCCCGTTGACTGTTCAGACACAAATATATCTGTTTAAAAGATTCTGATGTAGGCCAGAGAACATGTACTGTGGTTTTGCTCTTACACGGTTCAAATCTGGGTGTAATCCACCTTTTTGCCTTTTTTACATAAAAAAATACAGTTTGAGTGTCTCGCTGACTGTTCAGACACAAATATATCTGTTTAAAAGAATCTGGTGTAGGCCAGAGAGCTAGAACTGTGGTTTTCCTCTTCCACAGTTCAAATCTGGGTGTAATCCACCTTTTTGCCTTTTTTACATAAAAAAAAACAGTTTGAGTGTCTCGCTGACTGTTCAGACACAAATATATCTGTTTAAAAGATTCTGATGTAGGCCAGAGAACAAGTACTGTGGTTTTGCTCTTACACGGTTCAAATCTGGGTGTAATCCACCTTTTTGCCTTTTTTACATAAAAAAATACCGTTTGAGTGTCCCGTTGACTGTTCAGACACAAATATATCTGTTTAAAAGATTCTGATGTAGGCCAGAGAACAAGTACTGTGATTTTGCTCTTACACGGTTCAAATCTGTGTGTAATCCACCTTTTTGCCTTTTTTACATAAAAAAAAACAGTTTGAGTGTCTCGCTGACTGTTCAGACACAAATATATCTGTTTAAAAGATTCTGGTGTAGACCAGAGAGCAAGAACTGTGGTTTTCCTCTTCCACAGTTCAAATCTGGGTGTTATCCACCTTTTTGCCTTTTTTACATAAAAAAATCAGTTTGAGTGTCTCGCTGACTGTTCAGACACAAATATAACTGTTTAAAAGATTCTGGTGTAGGCCAGAGAACTAGAACTGTGGTTTTGCTCTTACATGGTTCAAATCTGGGTGTAATCCACCTTTTTGCCTTTTTTACATAAAAAAAAAACGTTTGAGTGTCCCGTTGACTGTTCAAGCACAAATATATCTGTTTAAAAGATTCTGGTGTAGGCCAGAGAGCAAGAACTGTGGTTTTCCTCTTCCACAGTTCAAATCTGGGTGTAATCCACCTTTTTGCCTTTTTTTACATAAAAAAAACAGTTTGAGTGTCTCGTTGACTGTTCAGACACAAATATATCTGTTTAAAAGATTCTGGTGTAGGCGAGAGAACTAGAACTGTGGTTTTCCTCTTTCACGATTCAAATCTGGGTGTAATCCACCTTTTTGCCTTTTTTACATAAAAAAAAACAGTTTGAGTGCCTCACTGACTGTTCAGACAGAAATATATCTGTTTAAAAGATTGTGGTGTGGTCCAAAGAAATAAAACTGTGGTATTCCTCTTCCACAGTTCAAATCTGGGTGTAATCCACCTTTTTGCCTTTTTTACAAGAAAAAAAACAGTTTGAGTGTCTCGCTGACTGTTCAGACACAAATATATCTGTTTAAAAGATTCTGGTGTAAGCTAGAGAACGAGAACTGTGGTTTTTCTCTTCCATTGTTCAAATCTGGGTTTTATCCACCTTTTTGCCTTTTTTACATAAAAAAAATCAGCTTGAGTGTCTCGCTGACTGTTCAGACACAAATATATCTGTTTAAAAGATTGTGGTGTAGGCCTGAGAAATAGAACTGTGGTTTTCCTCTTCCACGGTTCAAACCTGGGTGTTATCCACCTTTTTGCCTTTTTTCCATAAAAAAAAAACAGTTTGAGTGTCGCGCTCAATTTTCCGACACAAATATATCTGTTTAAAAGATTCTGGTGTAGGCCAAAGAACTAGAACTGTGGCTTTGCTCTTTCATGGTACAAATCTGGGTGTAATCCACCTTTTTGCCTTTTTTACATAAAAAAACAGTTTGAGTGCCTCACTGACTGTTCAGACACAAATATATCTGTTTAAAAGATTCTGGTATAGGCCAAAGAACTAGAACTGTGGTTTTCCTTTTCCACGGTTCAAATCTGGGTGTAATCCACCTTTTTGACTTTTTTACATAAAAAAAAAAAGTTTGAGTGTCTCGCTGACTGATCAGACACAAATATATGTGTTTAAAAGATTCTGGTGTAGGCCAGAGAAAGAGAACTGTCGTTTTCCTCTTCCACGGTTCAAATCTGGGTGTAATCCACCTTTTTGCCTTTTTTACATTAAAAAAAACAGTTTGAGCGCCTCACTGACTGTTCAGACACAATATATCTGTTTAAAAGATTCTGGTGAAGGCCAAATAACTAGAACTGTGGCTTTGCTTTTTGATGGTTCAAATCTGGGTGTAATCCACCTTTTTGCCTTTTTTACATTAAAAAAATATCGTTTGAGTGTCCCGTTGACTGTTCAGACACAAATATATCTGTTTAAAAGATTCTGGTGTAGGCCAGAGAACTAGAACTGTGGCTTTGCTCTTACACGGTTCAAATCTGGGTGTAATCCACCTTTTTGCCTTTTTTACATAAAAAAATACAGTTTGAGTGTCTCGCTGACTGTTAAGACACAAATGTATCTATTTAAAAGAATCTGGTGTAGGCCAGAGAGCTAGAACTGTGGTTTTCCTCTTCCACAGTTCAAATCTGGGTGTAATCCACCTTTTTGCCTTTTTTACATAAAAAAAAAACAGTTTGAGTGTCTCGCTGACTGTTCAGACACAAATATATCTGTTGAAAAGATTCTGGTGTAGGCTAGAGAACGAGAACTGTGGTTTTCATCTTCCATTGTTCAAATCTGGGTGTTATCCACCTTTTTGCCTTTTTTACATAAAAAAAATCAGCTTGAGTGTCTCGCTGACTGTTCAGACACAAATATATCTGTTTAAAAGATTCAGGTGTAGGCCCGAGAACTAGAACGATGGTTTTGCTCTTACATGGTACAAATCTGGGTGTAATCCACCTTTTTGCCTTTTTTACATAAAAAAAACAGTTTGAGTGTCTCGCTGACTGTTCAGACACAAATATATCTGTTTAAAAGATTCTGGTGTAGGCGAGAGAACTAGAACTGTGGTTTTCCTCTTTCACGATTCAAATCTGGGTGTAATCCACCTTTTTGCCTTTTTTACATAAAAAAAAACAGTTTGAGTGCCTCACTGACTGTTCAGACACAATATATCTGTTTAAAAGATTCTGGTGTAGGCCAAATAACTAGAACTGTGGCTTTGCTTTTTCATGGTTCAAATCTGGGTGTAATCCACCTTTTTGCTTTTTTTACATTAAAAAAATACCGTTTAAGTGTCCCGTTGACTGTTCAGACACAAATATATCTGTTTAAAAGATTCTGATGTAGGCCAGAGAACATGTACTGTGGTTTTGCTCTTACACGGTTCAAATCTGGGTGTAATCCACCTTTTTGCCTTTTTTACATAAAAAAATACAGTTTGAGTGTCTCGCTGACTGTTCAGACACAAATATATCTGTTTAAAAGAATCTGGTGTAGGCCAGAGAGCTAGAACTGTGGTTTTCCTCTTCCACAGTTCAAATCTGGGTGTAATCCACCTTTTTGCCTTTTTTACATAAAAAAAAACAGTTTGAGTGTCTCGCTGACTGTTCAGACACAAATATATCTGTTTAAAAGATTCTGATGTAGGCCAGAGAACAAGTACTGTGGTTTTGCTCTTACACGGTTCAAATCTGGGTGTAATCCACCTTTTTGCCTTTTTTACATAAAAAAATACCGTTTGAGTGTCCCGTTGACTGTTCAGACACAAATATATCTGTTTAAAAGATTCTGATGTAGGCCAGAGAACAAGTACTGTGATTTTGCTCTTACACGGTTCAAATCTGGGTGTAATCCACCTTTTTGCCTTTTTTACATAAAAAAAAACAGTTTGAGTGTCTCGCTGACTGTTCAGACACAAATATATCTGTTTAAAAGATTCTGGTGTAGACCAGAGAGCAAGAACTGTGGTTTTCCTCTTCCACAGTTCAAATCTGGGTGTTATCCACCTTTTTGCCTTTTTTACATAAAAAAATCAGTTTGAGTGTCTCGCTGACTGTTCAGACACAAATATAACTGTTTAAAAGATTCTGGTGTAGGCCAGAGAACTAGAACTGTGGTTTTGCTCTTACATGGTTCAAATCTGGGTGTAATCCACCTTTTTGCCTTTTTTACATAAAAAAAAAACGTTTGAGTGTCCCGTTGACTGTTCAAGCACAAATATATCTGTTTAAAAGATTCTGGTGTAGGCCAGAGAGCAAGAACTGTGGTTTTCCTCTTCCACAGTTCAAATCTGGGTGTAATCCACCTTTTTGCCTTTTTTTACATAAAAAAAACAGTTTGAGTGTCTCGTTGACTGTTCAGACACAAATATATCTGTTTAAAAGATTCTGGTGTAGTCTAGAGAACGAGAACTGTGGTATTTCTCTTCCATTGTTCAAATCTAGGTTTTATCCACCTTTTTGCCTTTTTTACATAAAAAAAAATCAGCTTGAGTGTCTCACTGACTGATCAGACACAAATATATGTGTTTAACAGAATCTGGTGTAGGCCAGAGAAATAGAACTGTGATTTTCCTCGTCCACATTTCAAATCTGGGTGCAATCCACCTTATTGCCTTTTTTACATAAAAAAAAATACAGTTTGAGTGTCTCGTTGACTGTTCAGACACAAATATACCTGTTTAAAAGATTCTGGTGTAGGCCAGAGAACTGGAACTGTGGTTTTCCTCTTCCATGGTTCAAATCTGGGTGTAATCCACCTTTTTGCCTTTTTTACATAAAAAAAACAGTTTGAGTGTCTCGCTGAGTGTTGAGACACAAATATATCTGTTTAAAAGATTCTGGTGTAGGCCAGAGAAATAGAACTGTGGTTTTACTCTTCCACGGTTCCAATCTGGGTGTTATCCACCTTTTTGCCTTTTTTCCAGAAAAAAAAAACATTTTGAGTGTCTCGCTGACTGTTCAGACACAAATATATCTGTTTAAAAGATTCTGGTGTAGGCCAGAGAAATAGAACTGTGGTTTTCCTCTTTCACGGTTCAAATTTGGGCGTTATCCACCTTTTGCCTTTTTTACATTAAAAAAATACCGTTTGAGTGTCCCGTTGATTGTTCAGACACAAATATATCTGTTTAAAAGATTCTGGTGTAGCCCAGAGAACTAGAACTGTGGTTTTGCTCGTACTCGGTTCAAATCTGGATGTAATCCACCTTTTTGCCTTTCTTACATAAAAAAAAAACAGTTTGAGCGTCTCGCTGACTGTTCAAACACAAATATATCTGTTTAAAAGATTCTGGTGTAGGCCAGAGAACTAGAGCTGTGGTTTTCCTCTTCCACTGTTCAAATCTGGGTGTAATCCACCTTTTTGCCTTTTCTACATAAAAAAAAACATTGTGAGTGTCTCGCTGACTGTTCAGACACAAATATATCTGTTTAAAAGATTCTGGCGTAGGCCAGAGAAATAGAACTGTGGTTTTCCTATTCCACGGTTCAAATCTGTGTAATCCACCTTTTTGCCTTTTTTACATAAAAAAAAAAAAGTTTGAGTGTCTCGCAGACTGTTCAGACACAAATATATATTTTTTAAATATTCTGGTGTAGGCCAGAGAAATAGACCAGTGGTTTTCCTTTTCCACGGTTCAAATGTGAGTGTTATACACCTTTTTGCCTTTTTTACATAAAAAAAAACAGTTTGAGTGTGTCGCTGACTGTTCAGACACAAATATATCTGTTTAAAAGATTGTGGTGTAGGCCAGAGTAATAGAACTGTGGTTTTCCTTTTCCACGGTTCAAATCTGTGAAATCCACCTTTTTGCCTTTTTTAAATAAAAAAAACAGTTTAAGTGTCTTGCTGACTGTTCAGACACAAATATATCTGTTTAAAAGATTCTGGTGTAGGCCAGAGAAATAGAACTGTGGTTTTCCTCTTCCACGGTTCAAATCTGGGTGTTATCCATCTTTTTGCATTTTTTCCTTAAAAAAAAACAGTTTGAGTGTCTCGCTGACTGTTCAGACATAAATATATCTGTTTAAAAGATGGTGGTGTAGGCCAGAGAACTAGAACTGTGGTTTTGCTCTTACACGGTTCAAATCTGGGTGTAGTCCACCTTTTTGCCTTTTTTACATTAAAAAAAACAGTTTGAGAGTCTCGCTGACTGTTCAGACACAAATATATCTGTTTAAAAGATGGTGGTGTAGGCCAGAGAACTAGAACTGTGGTTTTCCTCTTCCATGGTTCAAATCTGGGTATAATCCACCTTTTTGCCTTTTGTCCATAAAAAAAAAACAGATTGAGTGTCTCGCTGACTGTTCAGACACAAATATATCTGTTTAACAGATTCTGGTGTAGGCCAGAGAAATAGAATTGTAGTTTTCCTCTTCCACGGTACAAATCTGGGTGTTATCCACCTTTTTGCCATTTTTACATGAAAAAAAAACAGTTTGAGTGTGTCGCTGACTGTTCAGACACAAATATATCTGTTTAAAAGATTGTGGTGTAGGCCAGAGTAATAGAACTGTGGTTTTCCTTTTCCACGGTTCAAATATGTGAAATCCACCTTTTTGCCTTTTTTAAATAAAAAAAACTGTTTAAGTGTCTTGCTGACTGCTCAGAAACAAATATATCTGTTTAAAAGATTCTGGTGTAGGCCAGAGAAATAAAACTGTGGTTTTCCTCTTCCACGGTTCAAATCTGGGTGTTATCCATCTTTTTGCATTTTTTCCTTAAAAAAAAACAGTTTGAGTGTCTCGCTGACTGTTCAGACATAAATATATCTGTTTAAAAGATGGTGGTGTAGGCCAGAGAACTAGAACTGTGGTTTTGCTCTTACACGGTTCAAATCTGGGTGTAGTCCACCTTTTTGCCATTTTTACATTAAAAAAAACAGTTTGAGAGTCTCGCTGACTGTTCAGACACAAATATATCTGTTTAAAAGATGGTGGTGTAGGCCAGAGAACTAGAACTGTGGTTTTCCTCTTCCATGGTTCAAATCTGGGTATAATCCAGCTTTTTGCCTTTTTTACATAAAAAAAAAACAGTTTGAGTGTTTCGCTGACTGTTCAGACACAAATATATCTGTTTAAAAGATTGTGGTGTAGGCCAGAGAACGAAAACTGTGGTTTTCATCTTCCACGTTTCAAATTTGGGTGTAATCCACCTTATTGCCATTTTTACATAAAAAAAACAGTTTGAGTGTTTCGCTGACTGTTCAGACACAAATATATCTGTTTAAAAGATTCTGGTATAGGCCAGAGATCGAGAACTGTGGTTTTGCTCTTACACGGTTCAAATCTGGGTGTAATCCACCTTTTTCCCTTTTTTACATAAAAAAAATACCGTTTGAGTGTCTCGTTGACTGTTCAGACACAAATATATCTGTTTAAAAGATTCTGGTGTAGGCCAAAGATCTAGAACTGTGACTTTGCTTTTTCATGGTTCAAATCTGGGTGTAATCCACCTTTTTGCCATTTTTACATGAAAAAAAAGTTTGAGTGTCTCGCTGACTGATCAGACACATATATCTGTTTAAAAGATTCTGGTGTAGGCCAGAGAAATAGAACTGTGGTTTTCCTCTTCCACTGTTCAAATCTTGGTGTTATCCACCTTTTTGCTTTTTCCAAAAAAAAAAAACAGTTTGAGTGTCTCGCTGACTGTTCAGACTCAAATATATCTGTTTAAAAGATTCTGGTGTAGGCCAGAGAGCAAGAACTGTGGTTTTCCTCTTCCACAGTTCAAATCTGGGTGTAATCCACCTTTTTGCCTTTTTTTACATAAAAAAAACAGTTTGAGTGTCTCGCTGACTGTTCAGACACAAATATATCTGTTTAAAAGATTCTGGTGTAGGCTAGAGAACGAGAACTGTGGTTTTCCTCTTCCATTGTTCAAATCTGGGTGTTATCCACCTTTTTGCCTTTTTTACATAAAAAAAATCGGCTTGAGTGTCTCGCTGACTGTTCAGACACAAATATATCTGTTTAAAAGATTCTGGTGTAGGCCCGAGAACTAGAACTGTGGTTTTCCTCTTTCACGATTCAAATCTGGGTGTTATCCACCTTTTTGCCTTTTTTACTTAAAAAAAATCAGCTTGAGCGTCTCGCTGACTGTTCAAGCACAAATATATCTGTTTAAAAGATTCTGGTGTAGGCCAGAGAAATAGAACTGTGGTTTTCCTCTTTCACGGTTCAAATTTGGGCGTTATCCACCTTTTGCCTTTTTTACATTAAAAAAATACCGTTTGAGTGTCCCGTTGATTGTTCAGACACAAATATATCTGTTTAAAAGATTCTGGTGTAGCCCAGAGAACTAGAACTGTGGTTTTGCTCGTACTCGGTTCAAATCTGGATGTAATCCACCTTTTTGCCTTTCTTACATAAAAAAAAAACAGTTTGAGCGTCTCGCTGACTGTTCAAACACAAATATATCTGTTTAAAAGATTCTGGTGTAGGCCAGAGAACTAGAGCTGTGGTTTTCCTCTTCCACTGTTCAAATCTGGGTGTAATCCACCTTTTTGCCTTTTCTACATAAAAAAAAACATTGTGAGTGTCTCGCTGACTGTTCAGACACAAATATATCTGTTTAAAAGATTCTGGCGTAGGCCAGAGAAATAGAACTGTGGTTTTCCTATTCCACGGTTCAAATCTGTGTAATCCACCTTTTTGCCTTTTTTACATAAAAAAAAAAAAGTTTGAGTGTCTCGCAGACTGTTCAGACACAAATATATATTTTTTAAATATTCTGGTGTAGGCCAGAGAAATAGACCAGTGGTTTTCCTTTTCCACGGTTCAAATGTGAGTGTTATACACCTTTTTGCCTTTTTTACATAAAAAAAAACAGTTTGAGTGTGTCGCTGACTGTTCAGACACAAATATATCTGTTTAAAAGATTGTGGTGTAGGCCAGAGTAATAGAACTGTGGTTTTCCTTTTCCACGGTTCAAATCTGTGAAATCCACCTTTTTGCCTTTTTTAAATAAAAAAAACAGTTTAAGTGTCTTGCTGACTGTTCAGACACAAATATATCTGTTTAAAAGATTCTGGTGTAGGCCAGAGAAATAGAACTGTGGTTTTCCTCTTCCACGGTTCAAATCTGGGTGTTATCCATCTTTTTGCATTTTTTCCTTAAAAAAAAACAGTTTGAGTGTCTCGCTGACTGTTCAGACATAAATATATCTGTTTAAAAGATGGTGGTGTAGGCCAGAGAACTAGAACTGTGGTTTTGCTCTTACACGGTTCAAATCTGGGTGTAGTCCACCTTTTTGCCTTTTTTACATTAAAAAAAACAGTTTGAGAGTCTCGCTGACTGTTCAGACACAAATATATCTGTTTAAAAGATGGTGGTGTAGGCCAGAGAACTAGAACTGTGGTTTTCCTCTTCCATGGTTCAAATCTGGGTATAATCCACCTTTTTGCCTTTTGTCCATAAAAAAAAAACAGATTGAGTGTCTCGCTGACTGTTCAGACACAAATATATCTGTTTAACAGATTCTGGTGTAGGCCAGAGAAATAGAATTGTAGTTTTCCTCTTCCACGGTACAAATCTGGGTGTTATCCACCTTTTTGCCATTTTTACATGAAAAAAAAACAGTTTGAGTGTGTCGCTGACTGTTCAGACACAAATATATCTGTTTAAAAGATTGTGGTGTAGGCCAGAGTAATAGAACTGTGGTTTTCCTTTTCCACGGTTCAAATATGTGAAATCCACCTTTTTGCCTTTTTTAAATAAAAAAAACTGTTTAAGTGTCTTGCTGACTGCTCAGAAACAAATATATCTGTTTAAAAGATTCTGGTGTAGGCCAGAGAAATAAAACTGTGGTTTTCCTCTTCCACGGTTCAAATCTGGGTGTTATCCATCTTTTTGCATTTTTTCCTTAAAAAAAAACAGTTTGAGTGTCTCGCTGACTGTTCAGACATAAATATATCTGTTTAAAAGATGGTGGTGTAGGCCAGAGAACTAGAACTGTGGTTTTGCTCTTACACGGTTCAAATCTGGGTGTAGTCCACCTTTTTGCCATTTTTACATTAAAAAAAACAGTTTGAGAGTCTCGCTGACTGTTCAGACACAAATATATCTGTTTAAAAGATGGTGGTGTAGGCCAGAGAACTAGAACTGTGGTTTTCCTCTTCCATGGTTCAAATCTGGGTATAATCCAGCTTTTTGCCTTTTTTACATAAAAAAAAAACAGTTTGAGTGTTTCGCTGACTGTTCAGACACAAATATATCTGTTTAAAAGATTGTGGTGTAGGCCAGAGAACGAAAACTGTGGTTTTCATCTTCCACGTTTCAAATTTGGGTGTAATCCACCTTATTGCCATTTTTACATAAAAAAAACAGTTTGAGTGTTTCGCTGACTGTTCAGACACAAATATATCTGTTTAAAAGATTCTGGTATAGGCCAGAGATCGAGAACTGTGGTTTTGCTCTTACACGGTTCAAATCTGGGTGTAATCCACCTTTTTCCCTTTTTTACATAAAAAAAATACCGTTTGAGTGTCTCGTTGACTGTTCAGACACAAATATATCTGTTTAAAAGATTCTGGTGTAGGCCGAAGATCTAGAACTGTGACTTTGCTTTTTCATGGTTCAAATCTGGGTGTAATCCACCTTTTTGCCATTTTTACATGAAAAAAAAGTTTGAGTGTCTCGCTGACTGATCAGACACATATATCTGTTTAAAAGATTCTGGTGTAGGCCAGAGAAATAGAACTGTGGTTTTCCTCTTCCACTGTTCAAATCTTGGTGTTATCCACCTTTTTGCTTTTTCCAAAAAAAAAAAACAGTTTGAGTGTCTCGCTGACTGTTCAGACTCAAATATATCTGTTTAAAAGATTCTGGTGTAGGCCAGAGAGCAAGAACTGTGGTTTTCCTCTTCCACAGTTCAAATCTGGGTGTAATCCACCTTTTTGCCTTTTTTTACATAAAAAAAACAGTTTGAGTGTCTCGCTGACTGTTCAGACACAAATATATCTGTTTAAAAGATTCTGGTGTAGGCTAGAGAACGAGAACTGTGGTTTTCCTCTTCCATTGTTCAAATCTGGGTGTTATCCACCTTTTTGCCTTTTTTACATAAAAAAAATCGGCTTGAGTGTCTCGCTGACTGTTCAGACACAAATATATCTGTTTAAAAGATTCTGGTGTAGGCCCGAGAACTAGAACTGTGGTTTTCCTCTTTCACGATTCAAATCTGGGTGTTATCCACCTTTTTGCCTTTTTTACTTAAAAAAAATCAGCTTGAGCGTCTCGCTGACTGTTCAAGCACAAATATATCTGTTTAAAAGATTCTGGTGTAGGCCAGAGAAATAGAACTGTGGTTTTCCTCTTTCACGGTTCAAATTTGGGCGTTATCCACCTTTTGCCTTTTTTACATTAAAAAAATACCGTTTGAGTGTCCCGTTGATTGTTCAGACACAAATATATCTGTTTAAAAGATTCTGGTGTAGCCCAGAGAACTAGAACTGTGGTTTTGCTCGTACTCGGTTCAAATCTGGATGTAATCCACCTTTTTGCCTTTCTTACATAAAAAAAAAACAGTTTGAGCGTCTCGCTGACTGTTCAAACACAAATATATCTGTTTAAAAGATTCTGGTGTAGGCCAGAGAACTAGAGCTGTGGTTTTCCTCTTCCACTGTTCAAATCTGGGTGTAATCCACCTTTTTGCCTTTTCTACATAAAAAAAAACATTGTGAGTGTCTCGCTGACTGTTCAGACACAAATATATCTGTTTAAAAGATTCTGGCGTAGGCCAGAGAAATAGAACTGTGGTTTTCCTATTCCACGGTTCAAATCTGTGTAATCCACCTTTTTGCCTTTTTTACATAAAAAAAAAAAAGTTTGAGTGTCTCGCAGACTGTTCAGACACAAATATATATTTTTTAAATATTCTGGTGTAGGCCAGAGAAATAGACCAGTGGTTTTCCTTTTCCACGGTTCAAATGTGAGTGTTATACACCTTTTTGCCTTTTTTACATAAAAAAAAACAGTTTGAGTGTGTCGCTGACTGTTCAGACACAAATATATCTGTTTAAAAGATTGTGGTGTAGGCCAGAGTAATAGAACTGTGGTTTTCCTTTTCCACGGTTCAAATCTGTGAAATCCACCTTTTTGCCTTTTTTAAATAAAAAAAACAGTTTAAGTGTCTTGCTGACTGTTCAGACACAAATATATCTGTTTAAAAGATTCTGGTGTAGGCCAGAGAAATAGAACTGTGGTTTTCCTCTTCCACGGTTCAAATCTGGGTGTTATCCATCTTTTTGCATTTTTTCCTTAAAAAAAAACAGTTTGAGTGTCTCGCTGACTGTTCAGACATAAATATATCTGTTTAAAAGATGGTGGTGTAGGCCAGAGAACTAGAACTGTGGTTTTGCTCTTACACGGTTCAAATCTGGGTGTAGTCCACCTTTTTGCCTTTTTTACATTAAAAAAAACAGTTTGAGAGTCTCGCTGACTGTTCAGACACAAATATATCTGTTTAAAAGATGGTGGTGTAGGCCAGAGAACTAGAACTGTGGTTTTCCTCTTCCATGGTTCAAATCTGGGTATAATCCACCTTTTTGCCTTTTGTCCATAAAAAAAAAACAGATTGAGTGTCTCGCTGACTGTTCAGACACAAATATATCTGTTTAACAGATTCTGGTGTAGGCCAGAGAAATAGAATTGTAGTTTTCCTCTTCCACGGTACAAATCTGGGTGTTATCCACCTTTTTGCCATTTTTACATGAAAAAAAAACAGTTTGAGTGTGTCGCTGACTGTTCAGACACAAATATATCTGTTTAAAAGATTGTGGTGTAGGCCAGAGTAATAGAACTGTGGTTTTCCTTTTCCACGGTTCAAATATGTGAAATCCACCTTTTTGCCTTTTTTAAATAAAAAAAACTGTTTAAGTGTCTTGCTGACTGCTCAGAAACAAATATATCTGTTTAAAAGATTCTGGTGTAGGCCAGAGAAATAAAACTGTGGTTTTCCTCTTCCACGGTTCAAATCTGGGTGTTATCCATCTTTTTGCATTTTTTCCTTAAAAAAAAACAGTTTGAGTGTCTCGCTGACTGTTCAGACATAAATATATCTGTTTAAAAGATGGTGGTGTAGGCCAGAGAACTAGAACTGTGGTTTTGCTCTTACACGGTTCAAATCTGGGTGTAGTCCACCTTTTTGCCATTTTTACATTAAAAAAAACAGTTTGAGAGTCTCGCTGACTGTTCAGACACAAATATATCTGTTTAAAAGATGGTGGTGTAGGCCAGAGAACTAGAACTGTGGTTTTCCTCTTCCATGGTTCAAATCTGGGTATAATCCAGCTTTTTGCCTTTTTTACATAAAAAAAAAACAGTTTGAGTGTTTCGCTGACTGTTCAGACACAAATATATCTGTTTAAAAGATTGTGGTGTAGGCCAGAGAACGAAAACTGTGGTTTTCATCTTCCACGTTTCAAATTTGGGTGTAATCCACCTTATTGCCATTTTTACATAAAAAAAACAGTTTGAGTGTTTCGCTGACTGTTCAGACACAAATATATCTGTTTAAAAGATTCTGGTATAGGCCAGAGATCGAGAACTGTGGTTTTGCTCTTACACGGTTCAAATCTGGGTGTAATCCACCTTTTTCCCTTTTTTACATAAAAAAAATACCGTTTGAGTGTCTCGTTGACTGTTCAGACACAAATATATCTGTTTAAAAGATTCTGGTGTAGGCCAAAGATCTAGAACTGTGACTTTGCTTTTTCATGGTTCAAATCTGGGTGTAATCCACCTTTTTGCCATTTTTACATGAAAAAAAAGTTTGAGTGTCTCGCTGACTGATCAGACACATATATCTGTTTAAAAGATTCTGGTGTAGGCCAGAGAAATAGAACTGTGGTTTTCCTCTTCCACTGTTCAAATCTTGGTGTTATCCACCTTTTTGCTTTTTCCAAAAAAAAAAAACAGTTTGAGTGTCTCGCTGACTGTTCAGACTCAAATATATCTGTTTAAAAGATTCTGGTGTAGGCCAGAGAGCAAGAACTGTGGTTTTCCTCTTCCACAGTTCAAATCTGGGTGTAATCCACCTTTTTGCCTTTTTTTACATAAAAAAAACAGTTTGAGTGTCTCGCTGACTGTTCAGACACAAATATATCTGTTTAAAAGATTCTGGTGTAGGCTAGAGAACGGGAACTGTGGTTTTCCTCTTCCATTGTTCAAATCTGGGTGTTATCCACCTTTTTGCCTTTTTTACATAAAAAAAATCGGCTTGAGTGTCTCGCTGACTGTTCAGACACAAATATATCTGTTTAAAAGATTCTGGTGTAGGCCCGAGAACTAGAACTGTGGTTTTCCTCTTTCACGATTCAAATCTGGGTGTTATCCACCTTTTTGCCTTTTTTACTTAAAAAAAATCAGCTTGAGCGTCTCGCTGACTGTTCAAGCACAAATATATCTGTTTAAAAGATTCTGGTGTAGGCCAGAGAAATAGAACTGTGGTTTTCCTCTTTCACGGTTCAAATTTGGGCGTTATCCACCTTTTGCCTTTTTTACATTAAAAAAATACCGTTTGAGTGTCCCGTTGATTGTTCAGACACAAATATATCTGTTTAAAAGATTCTGGTGTAGCCCAGAGAACTAGAACTGTGGTTTTGCTCGTACTCGGTTCAAATCTGGATGTAATCCACCTTTTTGCCTTTCTTACATAAAAAAAAAACAGTTTGAGCGTCTCGCTGACTGTTCAAACACAAATATATCTGTTTAAAAGATTCTGGTGTAGGCCAGAGAACTAGAGCTGTGGTTTTCCTCTTCCACTGTTCAAATCTGGGTGTAATCCACCTTTTTGCCTTTTCTACATAAAAAAAAACATTGTGAGTGTCTCGCTGACTGTTCAGACACAAATATATCTGTTTAAAAGATTCTGGCGTAGGCCAGAGAAATAGAACTGTGGTTTTCCTATTCCACGGTTCAAATCTGTGTAATCCACCTTTTTGCCTTTTTTACATAAAAAAAAAAAAGTTTGAGTGTCTCGCAGACTGTTCAGACACAAATATATATTTTTTAAATATTCTGGTGTAGGCCAGAGAAATAGACCAGTGGTTTTCCTTTTCCACGGTTCAAATGTGAGTGTTATACACCTTTTTGCCTTTTTTACATAAAAAAAAACAGTTTGAGTGTGTCGCTGACTGTTCAGACACAAATATATCTGTTTAAAAGATTGTGGTGTAGGCCAGAGTAATAGAACTGTGGTTTTCCTTTTCCACGGTTCAAATCTGTGAAATCCACCTTTTTGCCTTTTTTAAATAAAAAAAACAGTTTAAGTGTCTTGCTGACTGTTCAGACACAAATATATCTGTTTAAAAGATTCTGGTGTAGGCCAGAGAAATAGAACTGTGGTTTTCCTCTTCCACGGTTCAAATCTGGGTGTTATCCATCTTTTTGCATTTTTTCCTTAAAAAAAAACAGTTTGAGTGTCTCGCTGACTGTTCAGACATAAATATATCTGTTTAAAAGATGGTGGTGTAGGCCAGAGAACTAGAACTGTGGTTTTGCTCTTACACGGTTCAAATCTGGGTGTAGTCCACCTTTTTGCCTTTTTTACATTAAAAAAAACAGTTTGAGAGTCTCGCTGACTGTTCAGACACAAATATATCTGTTTAAAAGATGGTGGTGTAGGCCAGAGAACTAGAACTGTGGTTTTCCTCTTCCATGGTTCAAATCTGGGTATAATCCACCTTTTTGCCTTTTGTCCATAAAAAAAAAACAGATTGAGTGTCTCGCTGACTGTTCAGACACAAATATATCTGTTTAACAGATTCTGGTGTAGGCCAGAGAAATAGAATTGTAGTTTTCCTCTTCCACGGTACAAATCTGGGTGTTATCCACCTTTTTGCCATTTTTACATGAAAAAAAAACAGTTTGAGTGTGTCGCTGACTGTTCAGACACAAATATATCTGTTTAAAAGATTGTGGTGTAGGCCAGAGTAATAGAACTGTGGTTTTCCTTTTCCACGGTTCAAATATGTGAAATCCACCTTTTTGCCTTTTTTAAATAAAAAAAACTGTTTAAGTGTCTTGCTGACTGCTCAGAAACAAATATATCTGTTTAAAAGATTCTGGTGTAGGCCAGAGAAATAAAACTGTGGTTTTCCTCTTCCACGGTTCAAATCTGGGTGTTATCCATCTTTTTGCATTTTTTCCTTAAAAAAAAACAGTTTGAGTGTCTCGCTGACTGTTCAGACATAAATATATCTGTTTAAAAGATGGTGGTGTAGGCCAGAGAACTAGAACTGTGGTTTTGCTCTTACACGGTTCAAATCTGGGTGTAGTCCACCTTTTTGCCATTTTTACATTAAAAAAAACAGTTTGAGAGTCTCGCTGACTGTTCAGACACAAATATATCTGTTTAAAAGATGGTGGTGTAGGCCAGAGAACTAGAACTGTGGTTTTCCTCTTCCATGGTTCAAATCTGGGTATAATCCAGCTTTTTGCCTTTTTTACATAAAAAAAAAACAGTTTGAGTGTTTCGCTGACTGTTCAGACACAAATATATCTGTTTAAAAGATTGTGGTGTAGGCCAGAGAACGAAAACTGTGGTTTTCATCTTCCACGTTTCAAATTTGGGTGTAATCCACCTTATTGCCATTTTTACATAAAAAAAACAGTTTGAGTGTTTCGCTGACTGTTCAGACACAAATATATCTGTTTAAAAGATTCTGGTATAGGCCAGAGATCGAGAACTGTGGTTTTGCTCTTACACGGTTCAAATCTGGGTGTAATCCACCTTTTTCCCTTTTTTACATAAAAAAAATTCCGTTTGAGTGTCTCGTTGACTGTTCAGACACAAATATATCTGTTTAAAAGATTCTGGTGTAGGCCAAAGATCTAGAACTGTGACTTTGCTTTTTCATGGTTCAAATCTGGGTGTAATCCACCTTTTTGCCATTTTTACATGAAAAAAAAGTTTGAGTGTCTCGCTGACTGATCAGACACATATATCTGTTTAAAAGATTCTGGTGTAGGCCAGAGAAATAGAACTGTGGTTTTCCTCTTCCACTGTTCAAATCTTGGTGTTATCCACCTTTTTGCTTTTTCCAAAAAAAAAAACAGTTTGAGTGTCTCGCTGACTGTTCAGACTCAAATATATCTGTTTAAAAGATTCTGGTGTAGGCCAGAGAGCAAGAACTGTGGTTTTCCTCTTCCACAGTTCAAATCTGGGTGTAATCCACCTTTTTGCCTTTTTTTACATAAAAAAAACAGTTTGAGTGTCTCGCTGACTGTTCAGACACAAATATATCTGTTTAAAAGATTCTGGTGTAGGCTAGAGAACGAGAACTGTGGTTTTCCTCTTCCATTGTTCAAATCTGGGTGTTATCCACCTTTTTGCCTTTTTTACATAAAAAAAATCGGCTTGAGTGTCTCGCTGACTGTTCAGACACAAATATATCTGTTTAAAAGATTCTGGTGTAGGCCCGAGAACTAGAACTGTGGTTTTCCTCTTTCACGATTCAAATCTGGGTGTTATCCACCTTTTTGCCTTTTTTACTTAAAAAAAATCAGCTTGAGCGTCTCGCTGACTGTTCAAGCACAAATATATCTGTTTAAAAGATTCTGGTGTAGGCCAGAGAAATAGAACTGTGGTTTTCCTCTTCCACAGTTCAAATCTGGGTGTAATTCACCTTTTTGCCTTTTTTACATTAAAGAAAACAGTTTGAGTGTCTCGCTGACTGTTCAGACACAAATATATCTGTTTAAAAGATTCTGGTGTAGGCCAGAGAACTAGAACTATGGTTTTGCTCTTACACGGTACAAATCTGGGTGTTATCCACCTTTCTGCCTTTTTTCCATAAAAAAAACAGTTTCAGTGTCTCCCTGACTGTTCAGACACAAATATATCTGTTTAAAAGATTCTGGAGTAGGCCAGAGAACAAGAACTGTGGTTTTCCTCATCCATGGTTCAAATCAGGATGTAATCCACCTTTTTGCCTTTTTTACATAAAAAAACAGTTTGAGTGTCTCTCTGACTATTCAGACACAAATATATCTGTTTAAAAGATTGTGGTGTAGGCCAGAGAACTAGAACTGTGGTTTTCCTCTTCCACAATTCAAATCTGGGTGTAATCCACCTTTTTGCCTTTTTTACATAAAAAAACAGTTTGAGTGTCTCGCTGACTGTTCAGACACAAATATATCTGTTTAAAAGATTCTGGTGTAGGCTAGAGAACGAGAACTGTGGTATTTCTCTTCCATTGTTCAAATCTGGGTTTTATCCACCTTTTTGCCTTTTTTACATAAAAAAAATCAGCTTGAGTGTCTCGCTGACTGTTCAGACACAAATATATGTGTTTAAAAGATTGTGGTGTAGGCCAGAGAACTAGAACTGTGGTTTTCCTCTTTCACGGTTCAAATCTGGGTGTAAGCCATCTTTTTGCCTTTTTTACATTAAAAAAAAAAGTTTGAGTGTCTCACTGACTGATCAGACAAAAATATATGTGTTTAACAGAATCTGGTGTAGGCCAGAGAAATAGAACTGTGATTTTCCTCTTCCACATTTCAAATCTGGGTGCAATCCACCTTATTGCCTTTTTTACATAAAAAAAATACAGTTTGAGTGTCTTGTTCACTGTTCAGACACAAATATATCTGTTTAAAAGATTCTGGTGTAGGCCAGAGAACTGGAACTGTGGTTTTCCTCTTCCATGGTTCAAATCTGGGTGTAATCCACCTGTTTGCCTTTTTTACATAAAAAAAACAGTTTGAGTGTCTCGCTGAGTGTTGAGACACAAATATATCTGTTTAAAAGATTCTGGTGTAGGCCAGAGAAATAGAACTGTGGTTTTACTCTTCCACGGTTCCAATCTGGGTGTTATCCACCTTTTTGCCTTTTTTCCAGAAAAAAAAAAATTTTGAGTGTCTCGCTGACTGTTCAGACACAAATATATCTGTTTAAAAGATTCTGGTGTAGGCCAGAGAACTAGAACTGTGGTTTTGCTCTTACTCGGTTCAAATCTGGGTGTAATCCACCTTTTTGCCTTTCTTACATAAAAAAAAAAACAGTTTGAGCGTCTCGCTGACTGTTCAAACACAAATATATCTGTTTAAAAGATTCTGGTGTAGGCCAGAGAACTAGAGCTGTGGTTTTCCTCTTCCACTGTTCAAATCTGGGTGTAATCCACCTTTTTGCCTTTTTTACATAAAAAAAAACAGTTTGAGTGTCTCGCTGACTGTTCAGACACAAATATATCTGTTTAAAAGATTCTGGCATAGGTCAGAGAAATAAAACTGTGGTTTTCCTATTCCACGGTTCAAATCTGTGTAATCCACCTTTTTGCCTTTTTTACATAAAAAAAAAAAGTTTGAGTGTCTCGCAGACTGTTCAGACACAAATATATATTTTTTAAATATTCTGGTGTAGGCCAGAGAAATAGAACAGTGGTTTTCCTTTTCCACGGTTCAAATGTGAGTGTTATACACCTTTTTGCCTTTTATCCATAAAAAAAAACCAGATTGAATGTCTCGCTGTCTGTTCAGACACAAATATATCTGTTTAACAGATTCTGGTGTAGGCCAGAGAAATAGAACTGTGGTTTTCCTCTTCCACGGTTCAAATCTGGGTGTTATCCATCTTTTTGCATTTTTTCCTTAAAAAAAAACAGTTTGAGTGTCTCGCTGACTGTTCAGACATAAATATATCTGTTTAAAAGATGGTGGTGTAGGCCAGAGAACTAGAACTGTGGTTTTACTCTTACACGGTTCAAATCTGGGTGTAATCCACCTTTTTGCCTTTTTTACATTAAAAAAAACAATTTGAGAGTCTCGCTGACTGTTCAGACACAAATATATCTGTTTAAAAGATGGTGGTGTAGGCCAGAGAACTAGAACTGTGGTTTTCCTCTTCCATGGTTCAAATCTGGGTATAATCCACCTTTTTGCCTTTTATCCATAAAAAAAAACAGATTGAGTGTCTCGCTGAATGTTCAGACACAAATATATCTGTTTAACAGATTCTGATGTAGGCCAGAGAAATAGAATTGTGGTTTTCCTCTTCCACGGTACAAATCTGGGTGTTATCCACCTTTTTGCCTTTTCTACATGAAAAAAAAACAGTTTGAGTGTGTCGCTGACTGTTCAGACACAAATATATCTGTTTAAAAGATTGTGGTGTAGGCCAGAGTAATAGAACTGTGGTTTTCCTTTTCCACGGTTCAAATCTGTGAAATCCACCTTTTTGCCTTTTTTAAATAAAAAAAACAGTTTAAGTGTCTTGCTGACTGCTCAGACACAAATATATCTGTTTAAAAGATTCTGTTGTAGGCCAGAGAAATAGAACTGTGGTTTTCCTCTTCCACGGTTCAAATCTGGGTGTTATCCATCTTTTTGCATTTTTTCCTTAAAAAAAAACAGTTTGAGTGTCTCGCTGACTGTTCAGACATAAATATATCTGTTTAAAAGATGGTGGTGTAGGCCAGACAACTAGAACTGTGGTTTTGCTCTTACACGGTTCAAATCTGGGTGTAGTCCACCTTTTTGCCATTTTTACATTAAAAAAAACAGTTTGAGAGTCTCGCTGACTGTTCAGACACAAATATATCTGTTTAAAAGATGGTGGTGTAGGCCAGAGAACTAGAACTGTGGTTTTCCTCTTCCATGGTTCAAATCTATGTATAATC